>NC_081371.1:36727207-37380778 GCF_030684315.1 Stegostoma tigrinum
AATTGTGGGATGATGATCATGTTATTTTTTACCCCGTCCTCACTTAACCAGTAATGGTTTCAAAAGGTTTCAAATTATTATTATTAATATTATTTCCATAGGCTCATCCCATTTGATTAAGTGCAGTTGTTCTATACATTCAAAGATCCTTCTGCCCCACGTCACAAAAGAAACAAAACTAGTGATTTTTCTTGGGCACAGAACTCAATATTTTAGCAGGTGATAACGCATTACTAACAGCTCACAAAGGCCCAGCTGACCGTGTTGCCTCCATTTGCACTACAAAATTCTGTGATTCTAAAGGCATCTTGTATGTATTTAGTTGACAAACATTGTATTATAATTTATTCAATAACTCCACAGCAGCAACAGTCTTGCCTGCATGTCAGTTTCTCTAGAGATAGTAAGAACTGCAGATGCTGGAGAATCTGCGAGAACAAGGTGTAGAGCTGGACTAACACAGCAGGCCAAGCAGCATCTTTGGAGCAGGAAAGCTGACGTTTCAAGCCTAGACCCCCCCGCCATCAGAAATCAGGGTCTAGGCCCCAAACGTCAGTTTTCCTGCTCCTAAGATGCTGCTTGGCCTGCTGTGTTCATCCAGCTCTACACCTTATTATGTCAGTTTCTCTAGTTGGCCTGCACTGATAAGATTTAATTTATTGTAGTCACATATACCTAATTGCAGTGAAAAGCTTTGTTTTGCGAACAGTACAGGCAGATCATAGCAAACAAGGACATACAGATCATTGGATGCTTTCATAACAAACAAGGACTTACAGATCATTGACACATTGTTGCTCAGGCAATTACTTAGCCTTACTATGATTTTACACATGCAACCAAACATCAACATGCTGTACAGCTACTCTGAAAATTAAAAGATATTGTTTAAAAAAAGCAAAGTAACGGTAGGTAAAGTTTATACAGCTTTCATAGTTTGCAGTAGAGGAAGCCATACTGCGGACTATTATGTATTTGTCAGTTTACTAGAGCGATCTGAAACTAATTCTACTTACTTGCTCATTCTCCGTAACCCTGTATGTTTGCCTCCTTATTTATCTGGCTCTCTCTCTCTCGGAAAATGTAATGCTGTCTACCTGTGGAAAAACATTGCATACTCCAGTAATCCAATAATGTTAAAAAAAATCGCCTCAACCTCATTCTCTCAGTAGCAATTTAAATTCACTTTGTCTGATGCTGAAACTCTCATCTATGCCTTTATTACTGTTACAATTGTCTATTACCATGCTGGCCTGCTGTTTTCCTCACTATATAAACTCGAGGTCACCCAAAACTCTATTGCTCATACTGCTCAGCGAAGGCCTGTTGATCCATCATACCAGTGCTGGCTGACCCTCATGGCTCTTCGCTTATAAAATTGACATCTGTATCTTCAAATCTCTCCATAACTTTAACCCTCCCTATCTCTGTTGCCTCCCCTGAGATACAACTCTTTGAAACTTCTTGCACCTCTCTAATTCTGTCCTTCTACCTTTCCTGAATTTTAATAGCTCTACCAATGGTGGTAATACTTTAGTTGCCTATCCAAATATCTGAAATTCCATTGCTAAACTTTTCTGCCTCTCACCTGTCTTTCCCTTAATGTGTTTTTGTGGTTGACCCTTAAATACCTTCTGAAATGACCAGACAAGCCATTCTGTTGTATCAAACCATTACAAACAAGTCCTCCAATGGTTCAAGAAGGCAACTCACCACCATATGAGGATGATTGGGAATGAGTAATAAATGCTAGCCTCGTGATGTGATCTGCAATGAGCACAACTGTGAAAGGATTTCTTCAATAAGTGCTCTTTGAAATACTTCTTTAGCTAAGTTTCTTTTTGTCCTCCATCCTAATACCTTTTTATGTGGCTCGGGATCACATTTTGTTTGGCAATCCTCGTGCAAAGTACTTTGCGGCATTTTATTAGTTTAAAAGTGCTAAGTAAATACAAATTAATATTTATCTACGACTGTGGGACAAGCTTTGATGAATTTTTATTCTCACAAATGTGATGATTTATTGAAACTGCAGCTCAGGTGAAAAAGCTAAATAGAAATGAATCATTTCATATCACAAAACAGTTTCAGCAATCCACATGATAAAAAATTTGTGACATATAACTTGAGTATTAAACGTGGTCCTCTAGACTGTGGCACTTTGTAATGCAGTCATTGTTATAATGGAATTATGTGCCTTTCACAGACCTTTAGGTAGATTGTGACATTGTATGTATGGCTTAACACTGTTCTCGAAATTGTGTGCATTTTATGAACATGTGATAAAGGATCCGTTCCTGTGATAAAGAATCATAGTAGCACAATGTGCTTTAGAAAATGAAATAGGTATAAGATAAGCCATGACAAATAGGATAACTGAGCTTGATGCAATTTGTCAATATGGAGGAACAACCAGTGAGAAGGAACATAGCGCTGCTACATCATGAAGCAATATATATTCACAAAGGGAGAGACATTTCTAGTGACAATAACACATCCAGCATGTACATACAAAAATTCCGCTGAGGAATTTTCTCAATGTTGACAGTCCTGCTGAATGCTGTATCAAACAAAAAGTCAACAAAGTATGCCAGCAGCAAAACCTCACATACTGCTTATCCTGCCTATGAAACTTGCTGCCTGGAACTGTGTTCCTTGATACAGAATTACAGATGCAGAGCTAATCATGGCACTGCTGAACCAGAGTGGAGGAAACATTCAGCTGGCATTTTGCTGCAATGTTCTTATCCTTTGTACTCCTAGCAACACAATGTTCAAATTCATGATCTGTCAGATTTTGTCACAGTTGCCTCTAGCTTTGTTCTATTAAGCTAGCAAATGAATAAAAGCTATAACACTCACAATCGCTAAAACAGTTTGACCACCAAGGTGTGTTAACCCATCAGTAATTGCAGGTAACGTATAGGAACATTAAGATTACAAAAATGTTCACCAGATATTTTTATTGTTTGAGTACAGTGGAGTCCGTGACTCACAATGCTCCATTTGATATGGTTTGTGCCTTAAGATTTTAAGATGGGCAATTTGTTAAAACCTCTTATCAATTTTAATTCCAGTTCTCATTGTAATGAAATGCATACTGAATGCTAATTTAGAGACTGTGTCATGTTGCATTTGGAGAAATCCATACGTTCACTGTTAGAAAAAAAGTAGAATGATTTATAAAATAGATTTCAGCTTAGTGTTGAACCTAGTTTTGCTGTTCTTGTTTTCCATAATTAGAAATGAATAAACAGTTCCTACAATTATTGAATGTTACACTTATTGTGTAACAAAATAAGGGGAATTAACCAAAATTCTCTCTAAACGTTACAGGTTAAAAGATAATGTCTGGTTTTTGTTTTGTTTGCACTATAGCACATTTTGAAATGCACTCAGATGACATATACTTTGTTGTCAAAGAAGTATTCGATTTTCAAATTGCTTTAATCGTTGGGATTGTAATTCGTTCCTACCTGGATTAATTAAGTTTTAATATTCACTGTTTGTTTCTTGTTCACATGTCACAGACTGTTCTCATAATTATCCTTGAAAAGTATAATTAGGTCATCCATGTCCTAGTTTACAAAACTGTTTAAATCAACTTGTTAAAGTGGTACAGTTTTTTTAAAAGAACTTTCTACAAAAGTGGAAGACTTCCTGGGTTTGGTAAAGGAAACTGCCAATCTACCATTCTGCCCTGCTGTTCTACTAATTTAACATGATCATCATTGGGCTTTTAGGTTGTAATGCCATTTTTACTGGCTCCATGGGGCCAGTAGATTTGCTGTTTCTTGGCAAAACAGCATTGCCACAGAGCTGATGCAGTAGCAAATGAGGACTTACAGATTTGAAATCAGAATGACCTTTAAATAGATCTATTATCTGGAAAGTTTGTCTAGTGCTCACAGGGAACGGCCCTATGTTTTAAAAGCTTCCAAGTCCATGAGATTTGAACCCATGAAATGGTTCAGGGAGTTGAAAATCTCCAGGATGCCTAGTTATCGAAAAAAAACAGCTCATACAAGTTCAGCTTGACTGCCGATGTCTACAGGCTTAGACTTTAGTGCCCCCTTTTGGACAAATGCATAAGATATGCTGCATTGAAAATGTTTTGTTTGAAAACTTTTGAATCCAAGACTGGAAGAATATGAGAAATTCAACGCCCTTTTCATCTTGAAAGGACATCTGCTCATTCACCTTTATGTAGCCCTACATCATATTTCTTTTGTGCTATTATATTTTTCCTTTATCTTTTTCTTTTGTGATAGCATCTAAAGGCAGACTAATGCATTATCTCTGCTACTTTGTACTTAAGCTAATAGTAAAATTTACATTTCTACTTGTGTAATGGGAAGTTACAATGAAATGTTTAATACTGGATAAAAGCAATTTTCTGTGCCATAAATCCAAGTTACTCCAATTAGTGATTAATGTCCCAGCCACCCACTTTCTTTTTTTTCCATTCATTTTGTGGGATCTGGGTATCGCTGGCTGGCCAGCATTTCTTGCCTATCCCTAGTTGCCCTTTCAGTGTGATCTTTGCACATATAGTGGTCATTTCTGACTGCATGCATAAAATCACATCTAAACAAAACAGAACTGGTGTTAGGCAGTATAAAAACAGTAGATTATTAAAAATTGCTATTTCAGAAAATATTGTCAGAATGTGATTCTGACACTACAGGAATCTGTACAATTTAAATAGTATAGCTATGTGTGAAACGTATTTGAAGATTCCCTAATTCTTAAACCTGTCCTTATCAATTGGTGGATTTTCCCAGACAATTTGGTGATTTTGGGGATGGATCTGCCTGCTATCCATGTGTAAATTGAGTGCTGGTTCCCCCATTTCTTGTGCCTGAAGCACACAGGGAGTGGGGGTGCATTACAATAGTTGCCAGAGCATATCTTCATGATGCTCTGCTGCATTCTCCATGTCCTTGCTATTATGATGTAACAACCATTATCACCACTTATTGGAAGGTCACTTGGGGAGAGGGGGAGTTAGAGGAAAATATGTCTCCAGCTAAGTTATCCATGAGTGCCTGCTAAAAATTGGATCCCTGAGAATGTGATTCATTATCACCTTTGCTCCACAATTGCCCAACATCGCATCCTCGTGTGAACTCCCATCATAGTACCCTTTTGACCAAAATCTTCAGTAAAAGCCCACAGCATCCAACTTTTTTATGACATCTTAATGCAACAACACATTAATAATAAAAGCAATAATGGACTGTTCACCCACACGTATACCCTTAAATCTGCCTTTGTCTGGCCTAGCAGTCTTACACATTGCTACATCAGTGGCTGCAGTCTGACTGGAGAGTGAAGGTGACTTTGCAGGCTGCCCTTGAGCAGCTCAGAGTTGTGAGGTCCCAGTTTCAGACTGACTCACTTCAGGCATGTGTGGTGGTTGTTTGGGCTGATGAACTGGGAGGCAGTAAGGGCACTGGCAAGAATAATCATGTTGGAAGAACCAATATAGTTGCCCTAAGGAAAAAAAAAAGATTTTTTTGCATTACAGAACCACCACCACAAGCCAAGGACATGTAGCCATAGAAATCTATTGGAGGATGGATTACTAGAAATTGAAATCCTAAATACTCCTTCGAGGATTGAGATACAGAACTCTTTTGAGGACCGAGATGCGCAGCTATGGTGGCAATAGTCTGAAGCTACATGGCAGCAAACATGAATCTCAAAGCAACACAAAAACAGACCTGTGCATAGGATGAAAATTTGAAACAAAAGGAGAAAATGCAGGAAAGACCTGGTAAGTGGGCCAACGTATGTGGAGAAAGAAAGAAGCATTTCAGGTTGATGAAATTTCATCTGATATCTATGTGAGTTTACATTGCAGAACTGAGCATTGGATTCATTCTATCGTGGTGCAGCGAATGTTAAGACAGAGGCTAGTAGCTGCTGCATTTGCTGGCACAGACTTGCCCATCACTGCTATGTTGGAAGAAAAGGGTTCCAAGTGCTGTGCAATGCCCTCTGTCACTTTGGAGTTGAACTCTTCTATACTTCATTGAACCTTAATGTATATACTCATCAGTGTTCTCATGTGGGTTACCTCATCAATATCATCGGCTGAGTCCCCTAACGCAGAACTTGTCTATGATCCTGGCCTCCAGAGAGTTGGAGGATGAATTGTTTTGTCCTGCTTGCATGCTGCATTTTACTGGTGGCTGTTTACTCACCTCATGTGGCTATTCTTTAAAGTGTGCCTTCCTAATATCTGAGCTGGTGGCCGTAATCATCAGATAAACTGATAATGTTTCATTATCAAACATTTGATGTTGCTCTTACCCTTCCTGCTGAGGCTACGGTGACTGACTGTACAATTTATGGGCTTCTAAAAACAAAATGAAATCACAAGAGGAGGGTTATGTTGAGGGAATTAAAATGTGGTGGAACATAGAATGTCCACAATCACACTTTGTGGACTTTGCATTGCAAACCAAAAAGTTGGAGAGGGTACGGGGCAATTGAGAAGGGCCACCAGTGAGAAAAATATATCATAATCGAGACACCCAGTGCAACCAGATTTGTCACTGCCAGCTCCAAAGTTCTGAAAACGAGCGAGAAGAATATCTGATCATCTTGCAATGAGTTTGAGCGATGTTCCTGGTGAAGTTGAATATTTGAAAGTATATGGAAGCAAGGAAAATTGAGCACACTCATTAGCAGGTGCATTTGAGTTAGCTAAAGCATATAAATGTTAGGCCTGAATTTTGACTGGAAGGTATGCTTGCTGTTGAAAGAGTAACAGGGGCTTGATGCATTAAACAGCCTGAGAGGTTGGTGATCTGCTTGGTAGAAAATGTTGAGTGAAGATGCAGTCACTAATTGTAACCAGCCCCATGATCATGGTACCTCTTATAGTACCACCAACTCCTCAAGCCAGACTCTGTGAATTGACATCCCAGGATCACTTGTTCCCATCCCGCCTTCAGAGTATTGTTGTGTATTGGCTAGGAAAGTACTGAGAGGATTAATAATTGCTTGAACGCAGTTAGCAGCATCCACTGTGATGATGTGACAGGTATCATGGATGTTGTGCAATATATATCATATTGTGGTGTGGATTTTAAAGTAGGGACAGATAGATGTGGGTCAGTTTTCCAAAGGTAATTTTAAGAAGATCAGCAATTCACTTGGAACAGTTACCTATGTTTACCAACTCCAAGAAAACATGTGACTGATTGAAATAACCAACACACAACAGGTATGGTCTTCAACAGCCTGGTGCAATTCCCTATTCCCAATGCCGACCTCAGTTTCCTACCTGCACCCGTCACATAATTATTGCTGCCCTCCTCCTCTCAAATTCTTTGACCGAGACCAAGTACCAAGGAACCTTCTCTCTGTTCTTTGGAGCCATGTAATGTTCTACTTTGACTGTTTTCTGTCAAGATGGCAGCAGCAATTTTTGCATAACTCCCTTTAAGGGAAGATGCTGCCTATATGAGGTCCAGGAGGCTAGGGATGTGGGAACCAGGGAGGGTAAGGATGCTGGGGAGGCTCTGACTGAGGGGGCCATGGGCTGGGATGACTGTGAGGTGGAAGTAAGACTGAAACTGATTAAGCAGAGCTGTCTTGTCTGGTGGTGGCACACCTGGCACACCTACTGTCACTGTGGTGAATGCAAAATCTAATTGATTCTTTTTTACATTTTCAGAGTAAAAAACAAAAAATAAGTGACTGTATTAACTTGCAAAATGTCATCTGCTTTCGATCACTTCTAAATGATGTCAAAGGCCTCATTGCACAATCTAGAGGTACATTTTGTAGCATTCTGAGCCTTTAGTCTTGGCTTTATTAAAGCCAATTATATCCTCAAGCTCATCCCTCACCACCAGAACTTCATCAGTGTGCATTAGAAATACAATTTACTTGTATAAACAGAATTCCAAACATACTTCCAAATGAACTGTAGTCACAGAGTGGAAATATTTCTGGAGAATATTCCTGACCACCTCTTAGGACTTAGTACTTAGTAAACATTGCAATTATGACTCCTATGTGTGAGGGTGGTAAACAGCATTGAGAGTTAGCTGGCTTGATTCTGGGATTTAATTCTTTGTTTTATTTTATTAACAGCATGCCAGGTAGTTAACACACCCAAAGCAGTGAATAATTTGTTAAAGTTGCTGTTATGCTGACAATTAGCAATGCAACACTGTACCCTGAACTCAGTGCGTCATTTTGCGTCTTTTCAGACCTACACAGATCACATGCAGGATAAGTTTCGCAGCTGATACAGTGTGAACAAAGTCAAATCAACCATATCAACAGCATGAGTACCAACACACACTAGAGCCAGCTGACTTTCAAGTGTTCTTATGGTATACATGTGACAAAGGGAAGCAAACCATCCTCGTGCAACCCTGTTTCATCAGAACGTCAGAGATGCATTACGTACCTTGGCTTTTAATATAAAAATCAAACATGTGAAGCAGGCAGTGGTCCTCTTGAGGTACTTTACTCACTCTGACTTGATCATTTGCTCACACACTCGAGCATTGGCATTACAGTAAAAAAGAAATAAGAACTTACTTATATGTAGCACTTCATAACATGTCAGTAATATCCAAAACCATTTCACCTGACAATTGCTTTGAACTGTAGTAGTTGTTAAGTTTGTGAATGTACCTTAGAAAGCTAACCTGCCCAGGCTGACCTATGGAAGAGAGCTGGTTAAGTAGCCTGATGATGTGGCGTATTGATTCATTGAGGCATTAAAATAGGATGTTAACCTCCATCTCCTTATCTTTACACAACTGTACCTCTTTTCAGTCGTGTTTTCTGAAGGAGCATTAAGTTGGTGAGGGTCATTTCTTGGAAGTGATTATTGTAATCAGTGCATAGTTTGTTAATTTTGTGCAGTTTTTGCCCTATTTAGTTTCTTCTCTCATTGGTCACTATGTACAACTGTAGCCATAAAACAATATAGCCTGCTGTTTGGCTCATTGGGATTGCAACATATGGTCTGATAGGGAACCAAGCATCTCCAGCTGCTGCTGTGCATGAACCTCAGATATCCACACAGTACCTGGAGAAATTAGAGTAAACATAGATTATGGTGTCTGGGAAATTAAAGTTTCCCTTGTTGTGGCTCTTAAGTTAAACAGAACGGTGATGACTTTTGGGGACATTGATGTGTTGTCTATTTCTGCTTTTGTGTGAGTCCAACTCCCTATATTTCAACAAATACAGAAAGTATTCTTAATAAATGACTGCATCACCAAATGGAGGACATGGTAAAAAAGAGAAAAGAGCCCCTCAAAAGCAAAATGTGGCCCTCAAGAACATTTTAAGAGCAGCCCTCAAAACAGAAAAATTATTTTGACCCCGATCAACCATCTATATACCTCATTCACCTATCCACCTCATTCCCCTGCCTCTATATCTATTTTCAGCTCTATCCATCTCCTACCCTCTCTGACTGCCATTCTACCCACTCGTCACCTCATCCACCAGGCATCCTACCAATCTGCCACTGTACTTACCAACCACCTTGTCCATTTATCATCCTACACGCCTACCACCTCACCTATCTGCAACCTTACCCACTTACCTCACCCTATTTACCCACTCACTGCTCACCCGTTTACTAGCGCTCAATCAATCACCAACATTCACACTTATATTTAAACTTATCGTTCAGCAACTAGTCCTGTAAAAATGCAGCAATAGAAATTGCTGACAAATCTCAGCAGTATTTGTGGAGAGAAATCAGAGATAACTTTTTGGGTCCAGTGACTATTCTAGAAAACATCTCTCTGTGGATGCTGCCAGGCCTGCTGAGCTTTTTTAGAAATTTCTATTTTTGTTTATGATTTCCAGCATCAGCAGCTGTTTCGTTTCGTTGTTCCACGAAAAGGAGAGAGTTGTCTTCTGCGTAAACAAACTTTTCAGGTCTTAGCATGAATTCCTACATTGAGGAAGTTTTTCAATTATTTGCAGCAGAAGTTGTTTCCTTTAGAACATAACCAGGTAAGTACACAGATTTCTGAACTAAGCAAGAAACCAAAATATTAATCAGGAGATATGGGCAGAGTAATCATATATAGAGGTGGTCTGTGGAAGTGGCATTAATCATGTGGGTTGTTTTATACTGGATGATGTCAAACTTCTTGAGTGTTATGAGAGCCACATTCATCCAAGGAAGTGAGAAGTAATTTGTCACCCTCCTGAATGTGCCTTGTAGATGGTGAACAGGCTTCGAGAAGTCAGGAGGTGAATTACTCACAGCAGGATTCCTAGTTTCTGACCTGCTCGTAGCCACTGCATTTTTGTAACTATTCCAGTTCAGCTTCTGTTCAACGGTGACCGGTTAACAACGGTGGATTCATCGAAGATAATACCTTTGAATGTCAAAGCATAATAGTTAATTTCTCTCTTGTTGCATAAAAACCAAAAGAACTACAGATGCTGTAAGTCATAAACAAGAAATTGCTGGAAAATCTCAGCAAGTCTGGCAGCTCTGGCAAGAGAAATCAGAGTTAACATTTCGGATCTGCTGAACCTTCCTGAGAACTGATGGTAGCTCGGAAAATGTGGCAAGTTATTGCAGAGCCCAAGAGGCCAGAAGCAACCTAATTTCTATTGCCTT
The DNA here is from genome assembly GCF_030684315.1 of Stegostoma tigrinum. Lineage (NCBI taxonomy): Eukaryota > Metazoa > Chordata > Chondrichthyes > Orectolobiformes > Stegostomatidae > Stegostoma > Stegostoma tigrinum. The sequence goes on from NC_081371.1 coordinate 36,737,835, forward strand.
GCTAAATGAATTAGCTGGCTTTGGACTTTGTTTAAATGTTTGCAATTTTGTTGCTAATCTCCTTAGTGCAGAGGACCTGTGGACCTTGTTTTCTTTGCAGTCCTAATTTTCTGCTTTACCAAATAAATGTCTTGCTATCCAATCTGATTCTACTCATGCTGTCTTCAGAAGATCCCACTTTAAAGTATTTACACTGTCTATCTATATATTCTGTCCTACATGACTATTAAGGAGAAAGGAACAGTGGACAGTGCGTTAAGATCACGTCGCACTGACATTAGTTAGCTGTTAAGGCATTTGTCAGGATATGACATCCTCTTGAAGTGTTGCGAAGTACCACATGATAGCCAACAGTCTGAGAGGAGTCTCTTTTTGACCCTTCCATCATCAGTGACTGTTAATTGATTCAGAATGCACAAAGTCTGCTGGTTGCTTGAACATCCTCTTTGATAACGAGAAGGAACACTTTGCATAATTGAGCTGCCCATTGTTCGGCCTTGAATTTCAGTTTGCTTCCTTGAAGAGCTAATACACGAAGTGAATCTTTTCATACAGAGATGTGCAAGATTGTAACTGATTCCATACTGTCACTCACAAAGTGTGTAGGTGTTGAGCATTGCAGTGTTAGTTATTGTTCCTGGCTTGTGGCATCAGAAGTGGTGTGAAGCTGTGCTTTAAATATGGCACCAGAAGTGTGGAAACTAGAGAGCTTCACCAGCAACAAACATTTCCACCTCACTTGCGATGAGATTCCCCAAGAGACGTGCCCACCGTCTCAGTTGTACAATTACTAAAGCAAAAAGCAGAGGATTGTGTGAGAAAATTGCCCTCAGTCCTAGCAGACCTGGTGCTAAGAAATTCACTCACCACAACACTTTAACAAATGGGAAAATTCAGCTCTTTGCATTCACAAATGCACCAAACTCCACGTACTGCTGATGCTTCTAATCATCAAAAAAAGATAATGGACTAGACAGCTTTTTTGAGCTACTTGAGATTGAGTGATTGGGCTTTGAGCTTTTTATTGAACTTTAAAGTTGAAAGGCTGCCAGACACATCCCAACGATACACAATAGCACAATACAAATGATCCAAAACCATTTTCAAATGGATTCACTGCCAAAGGTAAATTATAATCACTGGAAAGGCAGAAACATTATACAGAATGTTTGACATTATAATGGAATAGATCCTGACAAATGTTTAATATGCTTGCTAAACCTTAACATTTGTCTTTCTCACCATTTATAATTAATTCTACTATTTCACACCGCAATGTTCATTTTGAAGCTCCAAAGTTTCAGTTGACCCCAGAATTATTCAGTACATGCTTGTTGCTGTTGTCCTGGGCTCAGAAGGCAGCCCTTCATTTGCCACACTCAATTAGAGTCAGAAGTGTCTTAGCAGGATGTGCAAATAAATGAATAAATATCCAGACAGACATTATGGAGGGAATTGAAACCCAGTTGGGCCAATTGATACTATTGATGCAAATATCTCATTTCATAACTCATAAGTTTAGAGCTTCAAGTTTCTCTGGAGTAGACCATTTATTACAAAACAACTCAGTAAAGGTTCTGAAGTTGGAGTGTAATTCGGGCCGGTTTCAATTATTATGTAATTTGCAAGGCTTGAAGAAGGTCAAATACACTTGGAAATAAGGTGTGTCTTAATGGAAATCAATAGGTCAGGTAAGAGAGCAGTTATCTCCTTTAGGGCTACAAATTACTCATATGGATTTCAGAATCATAGGATTGTTTTGAAGGTAAAAGATAATTATTTTCTGTTGAGACATCCTAGTTATGCCCTATTTCTATGGAAATAGATTAGGCAGTGATGCACATTTGTCTTGACTTTTATCTGGATGTATTTACAGTCAGTTTAGGAGCAGCTTTGAGAGTTTCCCAGATAGAATGTACCAATAGGTGTAAAGCAGCTGTGTGACCAGGGGCCATTTGAGGTATTTCTGATTTAGTAGACGCAAGGCAAAAATGTGATTGAAGCCAATTCTTCAGCTGAGGAGTATGCAATCATAATGTTTTAAAGAAATTAAAGTGTTGCTGAGCTAGATAACTCGTGGAAGCATTCCAAGGCATCACATACCTTGGAGACTAAATAGGAAGAGAAACTAAAGTGAATTCCTGAGAGCTGTAGCACATCTTGGTTTAGTCCCAGGAGAAGTGAATAAACATTTGAGTTCCTGCAATATGTCAGCAAATTCTTAGAAATAAATGTAAAATGTGTTTAAAGCTTAATAAATAATAAAATATAGTGTGAATTTAATAGTGTTTGTTTAAAGCTTTTATGTACAGTCTTTTTCTGTTTATATGCGTGAAACCATGATCCAGATTTCTTTCACTTAATAACAGTAAACTCAAATTTCTTTTAATCCAGTCTCTATGCAGATTGCAACAGAAAAAAAGTGAATAGCAAAAATGCTCCAGTTAGGTAACTGCAAACAAGTCACCTAGTATACACCTTTGTCCAATCTTAATGTACATTTCAGTGTGGATAGTTCTGGACTGATGGCAAAACCACCCAACCAAAGTTGGTGGCGTCTTAAGTTACATTTATGAATTGGAATCCAATATCATTATTAGGGGCAAAAACAATTTAGTCTTTCCCCTTGGAAGAGGCAACATGATGGGCATCGAGAAGAAATAGAGGCTGTCCAGCAAGTTTTTTTCTTATTTTCCCTTTTGGTGACAAGCGGAAAATAAGTGTTTGCTCTTGAGCCACAAGAAAAATACCCTGTACCCTTGTCACAGTCTATAGCCCTCCTTGATTTATAACGAATTCCCCAGTATCCCCCCCCCCCAAGTCTACTTTTCTCTGTGTTCTGAGGAAGGATCACTGGACCCGAAACGTTAACCCTGATGTTTTTCTTCACAGATACTGCCAGACCTGCTGAGCTTTTCCAGCAGCTTCTGTTTTTGTTCGAGCTTTTCTCGGAGTCAGCAGCTCATTAATGAGGCTCCGTAGTTAAATCACTGCCAGTGCAGGCAGACTGCAAACCTCCTGAAAGTAGCAGTGCATTCCACCCTTTCCCTGCCCCCTCCAATCAGGAAACCACCTTGCAGTGTCACCCATTCCCTTGTCACAGGTCAAATATATAGTGTTGTTTGCAGAAGAGACTGACCCACAGTAATACAAATTGCTCAGGTTTGGAATTTAATAAGTATCTTGGCTGTGCCATACTGCATGTTTGTTTTTGGGACAATAATGTCAGCGCAGCAACGGCACTACAGCCACTGCAACTATTTCTGGAGCATTTCAAGCTTCAGGAATTGCTGCCAGGATTGTCAAAACAAGCTTTCTAAATAAATAAAATCATGACAGATGCATGAGTGAACAGATGATAATAGAATGTGTTTTTATGTGATGTGTGTGTGTGTTTTTTCTATTTCTAATTTGCATTAGCCTTCTGTCTCATATCACTTTTATAGACAGCAGTGGGTGGATATAGTTGTTTGAGGTATATTTCTAATCAGCTTATATTTACTCTGATTACACCATGTAGAATATAGTTTGAAGGAAGCTTACTTATTCCTCTAAGGAAAATAAGCCCTCTTTTACTTCCATTTTGGAATACATTCAGCTCTGTAATAGTAACTAAAAATAACTTGTCGTTTGATCAATAACAAAGACCCCAAGTGGCAATGCTGATGCATATGTTTGCCATGGAAACATGTTTGGGCTTTATTTCACATTCTGCCCTTTTATCTTTTTGTCTGCAGATGATTGAAAATCTAATAGAGTAGAATCCCATTGGATGCTATGTTTAATGTTGATGATATTCTAATATCGTAGTGTTTCAAATTGGAATAAGTGCTAAGAAAAGAAATAAAACATTTTGCCTTGTTTCGGATTTGGAGCCAAAAGATTTGCTGTAACTAATTTGTAGCACAATATTAGATTGTTGTTGCAATCATTTTTAGTTGCAATTCTAAATGGATATTAAAATAGCAGATGGTAATATCATTTAGAACTGTTTGATGTTTGCATTTTAATATAATTGAAAACTCATTAATTACTTCAGTGTAATCAATTGTAAGTCATTTTTTCCCATCAGAGAACATAACCATTCATTTGCTAAGCATTTTAATCTTTTTGTAAATGCCATTCAAATTGATTACTCCAGTGAATGAAGGTTATCGTTGAGCTTCAACTCCATTTTGTAACATGAGACTTATAGTTGCAGTATGCCTCCTCAGTTTCACAATATAGCTAAGCTTCATTTGAATCTTTATGTTAATTATGCTTACTTCTAAAATATGAACATGCAGATGTGTGAAGAGCACATGAAACAACTAGTTTATACAAAAGCATAAGTTGCGCTAAATTTGTTCATGGGAGATGGGTTTTGCTTGCTGGGCCAAAATGTGTTGCTAATTGCTCTTGAGGAAGTGATCGTGAGCTACTTTCTTGAACTTCTGGGATTGCAAGTACAGTGCTAAGCCTGAATATTGTCCAGATCTTGCTGCATATGGACATAGACTGCGCCAGTATCTGAGACATCATAGATGGTGCTGAACACTGAGTAATCATCTGGGAACACCCCCACTTCTGACCTTATGATGGAAGATAGATCGGTAATGAACTGGCTGCCTCCTACAGAGAGTTAACTTTATTAAAAAATCCAAATCTTTTAATAATTAAAGCAAAGGAATTGTGCCGCAAGATTTTGAGTCTTAAGACTTTTGTTGGAACAAAAGCTAAAATCAATGTTGATCAACATTCACTAGCATTGTTTAATGCACAAGTAATACTCAAAGCTACAAAAAATACATTCGCCAGTAACTTCTTAACAACTGAAAATCGTCCACCATGTTTTATGTAACAATACATTCTCAGCAATTTTGTTATGTATTTAAGTTCCAAATGTCTCTCAGTGATTGAACAGGGTCTTTTCCCCCTGCTCCACTTGGGCAAATCCTCCAGTTTTCTTTTAAACAAGATCCTTTTCACTCAATATTCACTTGTCCAGCTGCTAAGCACTTACTGATAATACATTGGTCTTTTGTTCCCCACAACAAGTGGACAGACTAAGCCACATGGTCAGAGTGAGGCTGAGACAGAGTAAGTAACTGGGAATTTGAGACAAAATAAGACAAATCAAGAGGCCTGCGTGTAATCAGACCAGCTCTGGCATGACATCATGAGCCCAGGGACAGCAGCAGCTGCTAGATGAGTAGGTTTGTTCAGTATTTCCAACCTTTAAAGTGAAAGTTGGCTATTTAGTTTGTATTTGAGTCTCTAGACATTTTTATCTCTTTTTCTGAAAAATATCTTGTTAAGTTTTCTGAGTAAATCCATACTTATTCCAAGCTTAACATATAAAGTCTGGTGTTACAGGATGGCATGTCAGAAGGGTCAAGTGGGAGTGTACATGCTATGGAATGTTTGAACTTATGGAATACCATACATCCTGAAAAAACACATCTGCAGGAAGTATCACTGGCTGCACAGTTTGAACTCTGAATTTTGGAGCAGCGATTGAAGCCACTGACATACCTCTGGGAAGCTGAGGATTATGTGGATGGCATGTATTGGAATGTGATCACACCACAGAGAAGTGTAAAGGCAGAGAGAGAACAGATGACTAGCAGGCAGTTGAGTGAAAATGAGGCAGATAGTGCAGGAGTCCCCTGAGTTGATCATGTTTACAATTCAGTACTCCATTTTGGAAAGTTTTTGTATTCATTCATGGGATGAGGGCGTCGCTGAACAGACTATTTATTTCCCATCCCTAATTGCCCAGAGGGCAGTTTAGAGTCAACCACATTGCTGTGGGTCTGGAGTCACATGTAGACCAGACCAGGTAAGAATAGCAGTTTCCTTCCCTAAAGGACATTAGTGAACTAGATGGGTTTCTAAGACAATTGACAATGGGTTCATCGTCCTCATTAGATTCTTAATTCCAGACATTTTATCGAATTCAAATTCCACCATCTTCCCTGGTGGGATTCAAACCTGTGTCCCCAGAATGTTATCTGGGTCTCTGGATTAACAGTCCTTCCCTAAAGGACATTAGTGAACTAGATGGGTTTCTAAGACAATTGACAAGGGGTTCATGGTCCTCATTAGATTCTCAATCCCAGACATTTTATCGAATTCAAATTCCACCATCTTTCCTGGTGGGATTCAAACCTGTGTCCCCAGAATTTTATCTGGGTCTCTGGATTAACAGTCCAGTGACAATACCACTAGGCCATTGCCTCCCCTAAGTGATGAGAATGATCATTCCTCAGGGAAATGCAGCCAGACCCACACCCATTGTACCACGAGTGACTCAGCTGAACTGGGAGGGAGGAAGAAGAATGGAAGAGGAATAATTATAGTGGTTTCCATATCAGGGGATCAGGCAGGCTTTTCTGAAGCATAATATATGTCTCCAGGATGGTGTGTTACCTCCCTGGAGAGGGGGCATCCGCCAAAAGTTGCAGTCCACATTGCTATCAATGACATAGGTAGAAAGAGGGATGAGGTCCTTAAGGCAGATTTCAGGGAAATAGGAAGGAAAATAAGCGGAACCTCAAGAGCTGTAATCTCAGGATTACTCCCAGTGCCACATGCTAGTGAGCAGAAGAACAGGCTGATCGATCGATTGCTCAAGAACTAATTTCGAGGGAGAGCGCCAATTTTCAGTGAAATTAGAACCAGTTCTGGACAGGTGAGACTTGGTCATGTTGGAGGAGACACACTTTAACAGTACAGGGTTTAATATCTTCGCAATGAGATTTGCTAGTGCTGTTGTTGTGGTTTGTTACTCTAGGCTATCAGGGATGGAAACCTGAGGGGAACCCAAACTAGAGAAAAATAGACAAACAGGAGGCTAGAAGAACACAGCAGGCCAGGCAACATCTGGGGGAAAGGAGCAGGCAATGTTTCGGGTATTACCCTTACCCTTTACGAGAGTAAGTTTGCTGACTGATTGAGAAAGGTTATTATTTCACCAGAGCTTCATGAGCCTTGCTTTCCTCTGTCTCCCTGTTTATTTTTCCATCGCCTCTGTGATATAAAAACAAAACCGTTGTAATGTAAATTGTAGCCTGTCTGTCATTTCGTCAGTTTCAGTTATAGCCTGGTTTGGCTGTCTCTTCCGGAGCACACATTAATGTTAGTGACTCTAGGAGAGCGCGGATTAAAAAGTTCATCCGAGTCCATAAATTCCTTCATTCCTGTCATTGACTGAATAAATTGCTAATGTGTCTGGTGTTTAGAAATGCGAAGACAATTCGCTACTACAAAACGTGACTGAGGTCTTCAGACTTTGATCCACACACTTTGAGACCTGGCAGACTTTGTTGAGATGCATTTGACAAAGAGGGTAAATCAGGAATCCATAGTGCACTGTGACACCACCAAATCAGGCTTTTCCTTGGCTTTGAACCGGCATGCCTTCGCACATAAATCAAATGTGACACTATTAGTCTACAGAAAGTATGATGGCATACACATACACTCTTAAAATGGATGACCATCTGTGCTGTACAATTCCACGCATATTCAAGACCAGGAATAAAGGAACAATGCTGTTTCTGCCCAGCTTCAACAGGGACCTTTCGCGTGAGGGAAACATAATACCCAGTACACAGCAGAAACATAACATGGCAACTGTGCCCACTGACTGTCGTACAGCTTTGCAATTTGCAGTCTTTCAAGGCTCTTAACTTTCTGTTTCAAGTAGATCGATGTTGTTCGGTGTTACTTGATTGAAAAATAAAACATATCACCTGAAATTGCTCAGAAGAGATTTACAAGGATGTTTCAGAGAGAGTAGGAACTGCAGATGCTGGAGAATCTGAGATAATAAGGCGTAGAGCTGAATGAACACAGCAGGCCAAGCAGCATCAGAGGAGCAGGAAAGCTGACATTTTGGGCCTAGATCCTTCTTCAGAAATGCCCTCCTCCCTCTGGAGCGTTTCTGAAGAAGGATCTAGGCCCAAAACATCAGCCTTCCTGCTCCTCTGATGCTGCTTAGCCTGCTATGTTCATCCAGCTTTACACCTTTCTATCTCTTTACAAAGATGTTGTCAGGATTGCAGGGTTTGGACTGTAGGGCGAGGCTGAATAGGCTGGGGCAATTTTCCCTGGGGCTTTGGAAGCTGTGGGATGACCTTACAGAAGTTTGGAAAATCATGACGGATGTGGAAAGGGTGAACAGTCAAGGTTTTTTTCCCAGTGTGGGCAAGTACAAAACTAGAGGGGATATATTCAAGGTGACAGGGGAAACAATTAAAAGGGACCTGGGGGGCAATCTTTCACACTGAAGTTGGTGTGTATATGGAATGAGCTGCCAGAGGAAGTGGTGGAGGCTGGTACAATTACAACATTTCAAAGGCATCTGGATGCATGTATGAATGGGAAGGGTTTTGAGGGATGAGGGCCAAATGGTGAAAGGGGACTAGATTAATTTAGGATATCTGGTTGGCGAGGCTGAGTTGGACTGAAGGATCTGTTTCTGTGCTGTACATCTCTGTGACTGTGTAATTGCTCAAACCCAGTTTGATGGAAAGTCGAGAATTGAGAATGTTTCAACTTGGAATGATGTCAGGAAGACATTACACTCTATAAATCTCCCTATCCTCAGGAATGCTGTTATTTCTAGCAACCTTATGGGCTTTTTCTTTTAATGTTATACAATTCTGAACTTGCTTTGTTAGCCACAGTTGACTGATGTTTTGGTGCTTTTGCAAAGATATTCAATATTTAGAAAGGCAATCAAATAGGGGTGATGGTGTGAGATATTAGAGAAAGCAAGAGATCAAAGAAGTGTCTACCTTGACAATACAATTGTCACAGGTGACGTCAATCTGAATATGGATAATTAAACCAATGGGGGGCTGAAGATGTGGGGAACAAGTTTCTGCAGTGTGTTAGGGATGATTTCCTGGAGCAATGTCATGAGGAGCCAAATACAGGACATCTTATTTTGGATCTGGCATTATGTAATGGAAGCGGGTTAATTAGCAATCTTATTGTAAAAGAAACATCAGAGATGAGGGACCACAATATTGTGTAATTGCACATTATGTCTAAAAGTGAGGCAATTCATTCTGAAGCAACTGTTTTAGATTTGAATAAGGGAAATTATGAAGTCATTATGCCCAAATTGAATACAGTAGATTTGAAAATACATTAAAAGACATGACTGTATATGGGCAATGGATCATCTTTAAATAAACATTACACAACTTACAGTAACTATATATTCCTTCAAGGTGCAAAAGCACCAAAAAGTCAGTCAACTGTGGCTAACATAGCAAGTTCAGAATTGTATAAGATTAAAAGAAAAAACCCATAAGGTTGCTAGAAATAACAGCAATTCTAAGGATAGGGAGATTTATAGAGTGTAACAAATGAGGACCAAGAAATTGATGAGGAACAGGAGAATAGGGCTTTGAATGCAATCTAACAAATATCATAAAAATTAAGTATAAAAGCTTAGTAGGAATGCAGAGTCAGGAAAATTTATATGGAAAGTAGAGAAATGGCAGAGAAGTTAAATGATTACTTTGTGCCTGTTTTCACTAAGAAATATATAAGAAATCTCCCTGAATTAGAGATCCAAGTGACTAGGGAGAAGAGAAGTTGAAGGGAATTAGCATTAATAGGATGATTACACTGGAGTAGTTATTAGGACTGAAAGTTGATAAATCCTCATTAAATGGTGACGAGTAGGTTTCCTGTTCCTTTAACTTTCCTTTAGTACTTTCAAAATTTTAAACAATCCCGGAGGCACTGGAATGCCAGGGCTATGACTTTGAAAGTCTGCTCCGACTAGATCCTGACCCAGGTCCATTTGAAAATGTGGTCCAAATGCCAGGCACACATCCTCCTGGAAAAAGCCAACTTAATGGGATTAACTCTGAGAAGTTCTTCCGACTTCTGTAGGTAATCAAGTAAGTTTTTTGAGGCCACAGAAACATACCCAAATCACATCTACCTTCTGAGATAATGTGGTGTAGAGCTGGATGAACACAGCAGGCCAAGCTGCATCAGAGGAGCAGGAAAGCTGACGTTTTGGGTTTAGACCCTTTGGGCACATCTACCTTCTGTACAGGCTTCGTCAGGCAGGAGATTTCCCAGCTGCTTTGTGAGTATTTGGAGCAAAGTTGTGCAAGGCAAACAGGCCAATAATTTGTTTCAAAGATTAACAACTACTTTTATGTCAGGCATTTTTTTCTTTTTAATCTGGTTCTGTGTTTTCTTAATTTATGATCCTGTCTCCAGGTGTGTATTAATGTTATACAACAATTTCTACATCAATCAAGTTTGAACCTTTCATTATTTCTAAGAATGCAATCATATCTTCTCAAATCTGAGCTATTCTGAATTAGGATGCTCCAGCTGTCCAATTTTAACAACAAAAAGCTTTAAACTCGACATCTATCCAGTGGCACCGTCTGCATCTTTTCAAGCGATTACCCCATCACCTAGAATCTGAGGAGGTCAAAAGTGGGTACACAATTTCACATGATGCCTAAATGTTGGATATGAGAACAAAATGACAACTAGGTCTTCCTGCTGATTATTTGCAACTCTGAATGCTGTACAATATTGTTTGCACTATCCATGGGTATGCTGCTGTATTCATTTAAGTTAAATCTGTAAAAATGTATGCCATTCTCATATCACCTCCAAATCTATCTGGAATTTATTTTTCTCAACTGAAATCACAGTGCCTGCATAAAGCTGTGAATTGTCTGTGAATTTACAGGTGGTTCATCCAACATCTTTATCCAGGTCATTGATGAAGCTTGTGAAGATCATAGAGTCTTGCACTGTTCGCTGTGGAATACCATAACTGATAGATTCTGCAGCAAAACCACTCCCTATAATAACCACCTTCTGCCAAGAAGAATGAAATCAATTTCTAATATAATCCAAGATCTGCCCACTGATTTCATAGAACTCTATCTTATTCGGTAAACTATTGTGCAGTATCTTGTCAAAAGCTTTTCAAAATAAGTGTGTATAATTTCAATGAGACTGGTTAATTCCACCAGTTTAGTAACCTCCAAAGAATTCACACACCTTGGTGAGTCACGACCTTTTAGAGAAAGCATGTGAAGAGCACCTAATAACTTTTCTGTCAAGCTCTGCATACGGCCCACTTTTAACAATCTCTTTTAGAAACTTGTCTTTAATACAGTTGAGCTAATAGATCTGAAAATCCCCCAAGTTCTGAGTCATCACACATTTTCAATATTGGCACCACATCAACCTACCTCCAGTCCATAGAAATAATTTCACATCCTACTGAACTGTCAAAAACACAAGCAAGGAGCTCAGTGAGCAAAGCTTGCACTTCTTTGGTCGCTTTTTGACCAATTTCATTAGGATCAGAGACCTGGCCTATTTTGACACCCCTTATTCTAGCTAGAATGATATCGACATTCTCTTTGAAAGTTACAAATTTAACACCAAGTGTATGAGAAATTAATGGTATATCGTTATTCTTTAAGATGGTAAAAACTGACAAAAATAGCCACAAAATTCTCACTATAGCCTCAGATTACACTCTTATTTGGACTGAGGTATTTTCAATGTTGTTATGATACCTAATAAAGCTGAAAAGTACTTTTCTTTCATTACCAATACTTACAGCGGCCTTTTCCTTCCATGTTCTTTGGTTCATCTGAAGGAACGTTTTGTTGCGTGTGGCTGAGATTGATACTTCTTCCAGGACACCTAAAAACCATTTTCTTGAAATCAGAAAAAATAATTGCTTGAAAGAAAATAAAGGATGCTCATCAATATAATAGTTTTCACAATTACCAGGTGCATCAAAGTGCTTTACAACCAATTAAATACTTTTGAAATGTGGTCATTTTTCTAGAAAACAGAGAAGCACATTTCTGCACAGCAGACTCCACTTTCAGCAATGTGATAATGACAGAATAAGCTGGTTTACATCGGCTTCATCTGAGTCCTCATGTGTGTGACCTCACCCTCTAGCAAGATGACACCTGTGGTACCTTTTTCCCCTGCTCAGGACGCTACACCCTTGCACACAGTGTCTCATTACATGCAGATCCCTCAACAAATCTGCAGTCTCAGTATCTGAGCTGGTAGTTAGTAATATGTAATTGAGTGCTTGGTGCTATGTCTTTATCATCAATTCTTTTTGGTGCTCCATCTTGGGCTTCCCATATTCTATATCGTGCACATCTGAAATGAAAAAACGCACAAGTGTAAGATTGTGGTGAAATTGGAGGTGAGCTCTTACAACATCTGCAGCTCATAAGACCGAAGAGATCTTGAAATGAGGAGGAGCTCTGATGTGAGGAGGAGGATTAAGTATGAGCGTACCAGCATCTTCAATTGTTCAGCCCAGCTGTTAGCTGCAGCATCACCAATGGGTGTTCTCATAATGGCTAACATTTTCATTTCCTCAAACTTATCCAGTCAGTTCTTGCTGTCTTCAGTTTTGCACTCCATCTTCCCCTGCAACAGAGAAAAGTCTGTTGTTGATCAGTGTACTGTGGACAGAAAGGAAGATGCTGAATTCATGGAGAGAGGTTTTTTTTTGCGAAAGGAGCAGAATAAGATTAAAGAGAAAGATTTGCTGTTTTGCAAATCCTAGCTGCTAGTCAGAGCAGAATTTAGTACTGACTGATGCTTGTTTCCTGCTGTATTATCTTAGTTTATAAAGTATGGTGAATAGAGAGGACAAAATGCTTGCAATGCAGTAATGTTGTTAAAAGAATACCACAAGTGATAATGTGCAAGAAAATGTAAATGGAATAATAATTCATAAGGTAGAGGCAAAACAATTACCTGATTGAGTCTTTAAAATGGTGAAGGGGTTTAATAAGATGTATGGGTAAATTATATATCCAGTTGTGGGAAGTACAAAGTGAAGCATCATAAATATAGAGATAACAAAGTATGGAGCTGGATGAACACAGGAGGTCAAGCAGCATCTTAGGAGCACAAAAGCTGACGTTTCAGGCCTAGACCCTTCATCAGAAAAAGGCTTGCCATTAATAAATCCAGTAAACAATTTAGGTGAAACCCCTTTGTCCAGAGAATGTTTAGGCTTTGCAACTAGTTATTACGGGGACAAGTTGAGGTGTGCAGCAGAGATGCTTTTACAGAATTCCAGACAAGTATGCGAAGGAGAAAGGAATAGAACAACCTGCAGATATGGTTAATGAAGTAGAAAGCTGAGCATAAATACATTAGGACCAAATGGCCTGTTTCTCTGCTCTTCTATGCATCTTAAAACAATTACAAACAATTGTGCAAATGGAGTGCTTTTTTTTATTCTTTGTGCATTTAAGTTCTTCATTGTTATATATTGTTTATAGCGATGAAGTGTATTAATGTTGAGCATTCAAAAATGTTTTAAGAGCTAAAAATATCTTATCTAGTGGAGATTATAAATATATTTTGATCAAATTTCTATTTATTTCAATGGAGAACCATACCTATAAAATGTCATACTTACATATTGCAATTGAATTTCTGCAGTGTTACTTCTGCGATGTCACCATACATTTATTAACCTGTCATCAGAAAAGTTCAGAAGAAACTCTGAAGTCAGAATAATTGGGGAGCTGTTTTTGGAAATATACAGTGCATTGCAGAAGAGCCCCAGACATGTTCAAACCTATTAACTTATTCACTTGCAATACTTTTTCAAAAGAATTTGAAGTATGATTCCTATACAGCTGAGGTTTGGACCTATGAGCTCCATGTAACACTGCTTCAAAGTCTGACTAGCTTTGGTGCTTAAATGACTCATGCAAGATGGGTCATATTATATTTTGATGTGTATTTAGGTGTACCCTCTCTTCACTTCGACTCTTTAATGAAAGGTTTGTCTTGAATTGCCTAAATCCCCAACTGTGAGGCAGCTTCAACTGAAATGACTAACCCTTTAAAGGTGGGCTTTAATTTTAGAACCAAATCAAAGAAAACCCAAGGGTTTTGCAAGGTATAAATCATAAAAAGTCAAATGTTTTGTTTACGTGGTACATACTTAATATAGTTGTAAGTGTTTTGTGTAAACTAGCTGCAGCTGAGTATATTAATACAAATATTGGTAGAATTGTCCCTGCAATAAGACTGCAACTATGTCTGTGACCATATGCTAATATAGCTTGGAAAGTCCCAGTTATACTGTGGGCTAAGTTTGTAATGCTTCAGTGTATTGTTTAAGAAAAATATCCAGAATATTTGCACTTGACAAATTAATGCAATTTATTTGAATAACGACAGAATAATGATACTCAACCATGTAATAGTAAGTTAATCATCTGATTGTTAACTGAGTTAATTGAAAATTTAACTCACTATTGTACCAATTAACAAAAGGGCTGTGGGAGGAATAGTCTCTTATGGCTTATTAGATTTCTGTGTTAAAGCTGAGAAAGTAGCAGCAAATTCCAAAAAGGAGAAGGTGTCAATATTCTTGACACATGTCAGAACAAATTATAGACATTGTCAGCAGAGCATCTTATTCTTTTCAGAAGGGACTCTTCCATTCTTTGCTTTGTAGGGATCACATGATCACAGCAGCATTACTGCTTCATGATTTGACGTGACTACTTACATAGCACTTTTAATGTTGAAAAACAAGAGTGTAATCAGAAGCTGGGTGTCAAGCTAAACAAAAAGCTACCTAAATAAAGGTAACAAAGTGTGGGGCTGGATGAACACAGAGGGTCCCGGCCCGAAACGTCAGCTTTTGTGCTCCTAAGATGCTGCTTGGCCTGCTGTGTTCATCCAGCCCCACACTTTGTTATCTTGGATTCTCCAGCATCTGCAGTTCTCATTATCTCTGAAAACTACCTAAATCCTGGTCAAAGTGATGGGTTTAAACGTTTGCCTTAAAGCAGGAAATAAGTCAGCAAGGTTAGAGTAATGGGTATGCTGCACTTGGAACTATGAAAGACAACCATTTCTGCTGAGCTAAAATTTACAGAGCATGTAATATAGGAAGTGACAATTGTGACAGCACTAGAACAGTTGGGTACATCAGTGACATAGGAATAGATGAGGCAGTTGGAATGGGAAGAGATTTTCATACAGTTGAGGCAAAGTGACCTTGATGGAGAGAACATGGGTTCAGAAACTATGATCAGAATTATATTGGATTCAGAACTTCTAGTTCTAGAAATTGGTTCTAGAAACTAATTTTAGAAACACTAGTTTAGATTGATACAAGGCGTTGGGGATAGAATTGTTGGCAAGGGTACAAGGTTTGTGGTGTAGGCCTCAGACAATAGTTTTGATCTGTCCAAAGCTGAATCGGAGGAAATTGTCACTTGGTTGAAACGTAATGTTAGGCAAGTGATCCTTTAATGTAAAGGCATGACATGTCAGCAACATGGATTATTTCCATCATATCTGAGGTTTTCATTGTTCAATTTCAAATAATGAGCTAAAATTACTGGGATGGTATTGGTACCGTGACGATGATCACTCAAGAAGCTGCCCGATGCAATAATGTGTGAAGGGATACCTTAAGCAGGTAATAGTCAGGCCTCCACTCCTCACAGTGGGTGGGGGTCAGGATGGTCCCACCCTCAAGTTACTAACTAATCTGATTAGGCATCAGCTGTAGAAGTCCCAGCAACATCACATTTCACTAGTGGGCGCTGCTGGGATTGCAAGAAGCCTCAAGAAGAAAAGCAATGTATCTAAGACTCAAGGCAGGAAGGAAGTGAGAGTTCGGGGAAGTGGGCAGGGGAATGGATTTATTGGGTTGTTAAGATCAGGCTGGAAGGAACAAACCAGGCAATATCTTGGGAGCTATGTCCTTGGGCACCCCTCAAAATATGCAATCTCCCTTCTTTTTCACCCCTTCAACAAAGTTCTTTAAGAATGCAGCCTCCTGATTCTCACCTGGCTGCCCACACCAACTGTTTTCTGGCTTGTGCTGCATATTATTCGAGTTAATACATTTGTAAATCTGCTAAAATGCCCATTATCTTTTTAAATGCTGGATGAGCTGCTGATTTCAGCAACTGCCTGCTGTGTAATGGAGACCAGGTCAGGGATGGGTGAGAAGGCGGTAGAAAGGTCATCTGCAATATTTTAAGTGCACTCTACACTCATCTCACTGAAAACACGCTCAGCAGGGAACACTAAGATTCAGCCCAATGTGCGGAATTAACATTCTGTGCAGAATATCATAATTCTGTTTCTTTAGGTCCAAATGGTTCCTCATTCAGATTGGGGCAGATGCAGATTTCAAGAATGTTCTCCTTTATTATGACATTTTCAGAACTATTCTGCAATTTATTTATGAAATTTCTGCCTTACATCAACCGTATTATCAAAGAGGGATAAAGTACCAGTAATGGAATCTTTCAATATTCTGCTGATTCCACTCCACATGTTACTGTTCTATATTCCTCCACATGGATGTATCATTTTGCTGAGGTTTGTTCTCTTAGTCAGTGTCTAAAGAAAAGACCAATAAAAGTAAATCAAGACTGATACCTGGAGCAATCTGAAAAGAAACAACAACCTGGTATTAATCTAAGTGGAGCTAAACTGAGCATCTTGCATCTTGTTTTTGACATTCTGTGGTAATAATCTATATGTCGTTCATGATGCTGTCAAGGAACAAGGGACAGAATATATTTCAGTCTTTATGCAGAGCCAGGTTTCTCTTTGATGTTGCCCGATAAAGAAATTAACTTTTGAGTTAGTCCTTAGGTCATATCGTTTATTCACTCAATTTCATTAAAATTATTTATTCTAGCATGAAATGAGCAAGACTTCTGTAGTTCTATCTGAAAGATGATCATAACTGCAATGATTTTTTTATATAGCCGTCAGATTTATTTTAAATGCCATTAAGACATTCCGGCCTGATTGGTTTTAACATAGATAATAAGTTAAACATCAAATTCTGTTGATATGACAGCTAACAAGTTTAGCACATAATTCTGATCATAATAAAAATGCTAATAGATGCATTCCAGCCTGACTGAGGAAAGTGCAGTCTGTTTTCATAGAAACAATATACTATTGATTGTTCTTCCAGTTTCCCATTTCACCTTTGTGTGCTACACTTTAATCCTGTGGAGCTCAGCTTGTTTCTAACTCTCCCCATCCTATAAAAAAGTGCCAAGCTTATCTCTGGACAATCCATCAGTCAGTGATGTGGGAAATTGTGACTATACACATGTTCAGGTAAAGCTGCAAATGGTAAAAATTTGAAAAAATAGATAACATTCTGATATATTCACAGAAGGTCCACCAGCTTATTGAAGGGGAAGTATTGGTTACTGTTTTAGTGTAAGTGTTCATTAGAATGGAATTGAAATTTGTAATAATCTCCTCTGTCAACATGCTATGCATTTGTATTATTTTCTAAATAGCCTAAAAGAAGAAAGTAAATAAAACATCAGGAGTGGGTTGTTCTATTTGTGTTGACTTCTACATATTCATGACCCAACCACAATGCTGTTGGCATCATCAGAGAACTTTGCTGGCCACGGTTATTTATCCCAGCAATATGATTGAGCAGCTGAACTAACACCCACAACCAGATTGTGAAGCTCCCTGGGTTAATAATTGCATCTACTGTTGTTAATTCAGCTTGCTCATGCTGTCAGTATAAGCAACTGTTCCAAGACAGAATCTGATGATCTCAGCAACACCAGCAGTTTAATCTAAAAACAAATCAAAGGAAAAGGACATAAAAATAGAAAAGTGTTCTGTTTAATCATAAATGTTTCTCAGTTTATTTTAAATGTGTGTGAGTGATGAAACTTCTGTTTTTAAAACATTCTTAATAGCTTTTGAAGACTTTGAGAACATTTTGCACACACTCCTTTCTCAGGAATAGTAGATCCTTGAAGTAAGATTATATTTGTTAAAGATTAGTCATAGCACTGTTGATAAGGACAGCAATGTGAATGAATACAGTCATAAACGTATTGTTTGTTTAAAAGGTTGTTTACATCTAAGTCAGTTGCTTTTTTGTGGAGCATCAATTTTAAATAACAATATAAACAAAAGGTTGAAGTTTTGTTTCTAATTGGTACATATCCTCTGTGCTATCAAAGTATGGTTGAGAACTATAGAGTCATCTCTTAAAATCTTTAATAAGTAGATTTTCAAAGTTTCTCGAGTGCCAAACTGAAAGACATTAAAAGGTGAGACTCAATAACATTTAAAACATCATTTCAGCTTAAACCTGAGGGTTTGGGTTAAAGTGCCTTGAATAATATGGAATGCTTTAACAATAAGAATTTCACAGTCATACGTAAAAATAATGTACTAGGATAACATAATCTATACAATGCAACCTAGCAAGTTGCATTAGTGTGCCTGAGTTGTTGGAAGTGCAGTGGCCCTCTCTCTGCTTTTTTAAATTTCCTGCTACCATAATTAATGTTTTATAATTCTATAAATTAATTTGTTATGTAATGCATGTGTTTTTCCTACTTTGCCTTCCCTCTGTAGCAAAAAGGAACCTCAACCACATTTAAAGCCAAAGCAAAGGAAGTACTTGGTGCTGCTATAATTTATATAGCTTAACAATATCTATTTTAGGTAAATTTACAAAGGTTTGTGTTAATGATAGATTTATACAGATATATAATTTGAATTTATTATGCTGAAAATTAATAAAGTTCTTACAATAGGTGGGAAACCACAGTTTTTCTTCGATTCCATTTACATTACAATTCAAATTGACTTCTACTCCAAATCTTACCAAATGGCAATGAGCCAAATTTCGTGTGGCGCTCATATCCCAGTACCAGATCATGAAAACCGACTGAAAGCAAATGCAGGTGCAATGCCATCTCTATAGTCAACTGTAAAAGGATGTGCACCATTTTCTAACATTGTGCCTCTCTCTCAGAATCTATTGCTTCTGCTGCTCCACCTCTAATATTATCTAGAAAAAAAGTGTACTCAAGTACTTCCCAAACTTTTCCCAATGTGACCCCATTTTAAAACAATGAGAGAGTTGTTTGCCAACCACAACAGTTAAAACTGCTCAAAAAAGTGAACGCCCACTGGTTTACAGGCTGCAGCAATTGGACTGTGGAGAACAGGCAACGATGTTGCACCATCTTATAGAAATAATAACACAAACATTTAAAGGGCCTGGAATGTGTCAAAACTCAGTCTGAGCTTCATCCCTGCTCTTATTGAACACTAATATCATAACCCACAGTTTGGGAACAACTGGTATACTCTTTTCAAGGTCCTTTCCAGGGACTTTGTGCTTCTGAATCATTGATGACATAACTTTGGTTATGTACATTGTGGACCTCAAAATATTTCCAATACAAAAACAGCAGTCCAATTGCAGAAGTCTCAGTTGCAGTAATTTGGGCCACTCTACCCATAATGTTTTGATATAAGCTTACATCCATTCAGAATTTTCCATGAATGTAGAGTAGTTGCATCCTATGACTTTCTGGATAAGAGGTAGAGCTATGCTTATTACGGAAGAGAGGTTTCAACAGATGAAACTGAAATATTGTCCAATTACTTGAAAACATTTTTGATGACATTCTGGTGAAAAACAAAAGGGCATAACAACATATGTAAACATTTCATGTGAAAAGAAATGGTGCAATGGGGCTCTCAAGCTGTTGCTGTGCCAATAATGATGCAGAGGCTTTGGGCCAATGATTCATTATCCTTGTGTGTATCCAGGAAACTAAAGCCATTTGCTCCAGGGAGCTATTAGTAATCAGTCTTGCAGGAGTCATTGTATTATTAAAGTACTATCTATCCAGACACCATTAATAACATAAACTGACTAAACAATTGGAAATAGAAATTGACCAGCAGATTTTAAGTGATTTCAATTTGAAAATTGAATGAATCATTGAGTTTTTTTCAATCCCAGAAGCATATTCCTTGTTGAAGTAATGTCAAAATAGATGCACAGATCTGATTTTAATTTCGGACAACAATCAGCCCAGGGGCCAAAACAGTTGGCAACCCCTTCTGACCCAAGTCTGAGACCCAGAAATTTCAGTTCCCAAATGTCATCATTTGCCCACTCAGTGCCGGTGGGAGTTGCAGGCTGGAGCTGAATGTTGGAGTTGGTTTGTTTTGGCGTGTGAGGGGAAAGGAGAAATAAGATCAAATGGAATAGGTGGTCTCTCCTTTAGTCAAATTCTTGGAATTCTACAGACTTTACAACACAGAAAAAGGCCATTCAGCCCAATTGGTCTGCCCCGGTGTTTTTGCTGCAACTGTTCCCATCTTACTAAATTTAATAGAAATTTAATGCAACTTTATATTCCCTTGTTCTTCATTTAATTAACTAGCTTCACCTTAAAGACAACTATGCTGTTTGCCTCAGCTATATCTTGTGTTAGCGAGTCTACCTTCTGATCATTCTTTGGGTAAGGAATTTTCTGTGAATTTTTCATTAGATTCTTTATTATTTATTTATAAACTGTTTTTAACATTTTGTCAAAATTATTCAACATTTCCATTATGGCTACTATGCCTAACATACTTTTCCTATTCAGCTCACTGCCTAGTTATGCAGTTTTCACCAATACCTCCATTCATATTTATACAGACAAACATCTGTATTTGCCCAATGCTACTAACTAACAGTTTCTACTAAAGTCAATTGCAAAGCTACTGCTTATAACACAGTGAGTGTGGCCATATGTTTCTGTTAGTGGTAAATCAGACTTGTATAACAGACATGTATATGCCATATAATGCAGAATCGTTGCGTGGGATTTAGTGTTCAAGGTATGTTCACATCTACCAGCTGCAAACCCACATTGAACATTTTTTAGAAGTCCTATACTATTTCAGAGCAACATGCGCTTCCTGAGGTAACATTGGGCCTCTTGTTGAATAGCACAGAACTCCCTTGTACTAGGAGCAGAATTTCTCAGGAATCTTCAGCAAGGATCAACGATAGTTTAGGATGAGATAGCCCTGATATCCCTAAATTGGGATGAAGCAATTACATGGCAAGTTAAGGCCACTGTTGGCCTCTGGACAGGAAGACCTCCTTCCATACTGAAGCATGATTGGAGGAGTTGAGAAAGAAATGGGATCTCCATTCTGCACTCTCCTGCCTGCATAAATGCCCCTCGATCTAACAACTGCCCTGTGATCAATGCGAGCAGCTTAATGATGTGCATGACTGCTGTTAAATGGGCAAATCTGAGTAAAGGCAAAATTAGCAGCTTAATGACACAACAGTGCTCTAAACTTGAAATTATCAGTGGGCAATCTTGTCAGGGATGTGCTAGTAGGTGCTGAAAAAATGCTTCTAGCTATGAAACATCATAGGAACATGCTAATTAGAAGAAACAAATGCTGCTGTTAATTTTTCAGTTTACTTTTATTTTTCGATTATGACTTGTTTTTTCTCGTAATGTGCTTCCGCAGTATTCCATGCAAATGTTGGTGGTGTCTGTTATGTTTAGAATTTATGTTTGACCTGAGACACATTTGTAATTGCTTGAAGCAAGTATAAAGCATAAAAGAGTAAGTAGAAGCCCTCAAAGGACTAAAATTCTAATTCATCCTTCTAATAACTAGCTGAATTTTCAGTGCTCTGTGTATCTTACTGTCACTAATCTGAATAACAGCTTTAGAATATTTAAACTAGAAAATTTTGAAACAACTTATCATGTACGCATTGGCAAAAATGGATTTTCTTGGTAATGCTAAATATACATGCGTGACATTAATTCTTTTGTGTAAAACAATCAATTTCCACTAAAATCAGTGAACAGTGATAGTTATTGACAGTAATAGAAAACCTCAGTACACTAGAAGAACTTACAAATTGCATCAATAACCTTTGGAAACACAGGAAAGCTTACAGTTATTTACTGATAGCTGCAGGACTGTGAAAAACATACAGCATAAAAATAAGTTAATCAAAGATACCAAAAAATAATATGACATTATGTAATTTATATGATATTAATGTACAGTTGACAGCCTTCTTAAATGAGCATGGATACAAAATAGAATTGTGGCACACACTATTCCTTTAAACAAAATGCAACACATTTCTATTTATAGTCTGTGCATTTCTGAAGCTAATAGAAATTGGCACCTCACCAGACGCTGGAAATCTGAAACAAAACAGAAATTGCTAGAAAATCTCAGCAGGTCTGGCAACATCTGCAGAGAGAAATCCTGTGGAGAGTTAACATTTCGTATCCAGTGACCCAAACCCAACACATTAACTCTGATTTCCCTCCACAGATGCTACCGGACCTGTTGAGGTTTTCTGTAATTTATGTTTTTGTTTTAGAAATTAGCATCTTCTTAGTTCAATAAGGTATTATAGGAAGCGTAATACACTTACAGCTATCATAGAGAGAATTATATCAAATTTTCAGAGTGACAAGACATTGCATGAAACCTGCTTCTGCATCACATCCATTCGTGCTCCATGCATAGCTATTGGCCTACATTTTGCAGTCAGCAGCTAAATGACAGAACTTGTAACTGATCTGGATATTTACAGACCTTTCTGATATGGATTTCACCATTTCAATTAAATTATGATGTCAAAACTAGAGGATTTCCAAGCACCCAGCAACAAGTGATTAAATAAGCTAAATTGCTGAGAACAACAGCAAACCAGGAACAACATGCACTGTTTATTATTTATTGTACATTTTACAGAACATAAAGGTTGGAAAGCACACTTGGGAAAATGTTAGAAATTGAAAAATAAAAGAATTATTGTATCATAATGTAGAACTTTGATATTCCACAAATATGAAATCACTTTTATAATGCCAGAATCGTTGTTCACATGCAGAAGCTGCTGTGTATTGCATTGACAACCAAGTTATATGCTATTTAATGATGTATAACTTTTTGGTTTTTGTGTAGCAGTGCTACATTATAAAAGGGAAGTTCGTGTGAGTTCAAATGGCTGCTAAAGATTGTCTTCTGTGAAGTCTTAACTGTGCCCGCTGTGGAGCAGCAGTGCCTCACTGTAAGAAACCTGTGGATTTCCACTTTTATTTGCACATTTACAATGCCGGAAGTTGCTGCCATTTTCACAGTTATACAGATGTTGAATACTAACAGTCTCATATACATGACTGTTGCAAAATCCTGGCCATAAAATTAGAAGTAAATGGAAAATAACTTTGAAATAGTTAATGTTTCATATTTTATCACCAGATTCAAAATTCTAATTTCAACTACACAATCAGGTTTTAATATTGAGTAGTACAACATATATTTTGTTAATTGTTGGTATTTATAAACTTGTTAGTGGTCGGAATTTTCATTACTTTAATCATTCTGTGCCATAAAATCATATTGTTTCAAGAAATGTTCAAGATAAAGTCTGGCAGTGTCTTAGCATCAACTGTAAAATGCATTTCATTTGCAGGGTTTTTTTCTTAAAAATGTGCTGTTGATGCAAACAATGGCTAACTGTCCAACTGGAGCCTTCTCTCGACTTGAAAAAACTGCACAGAGAATATGATTTTTTTCTTTCCAGCCTCAGAAAAATCCATCTGGCTGTCCACTCAGCAGTGAGCTTATGTTAGGAATTGAAACTAAATAACAAAATAATCGAAAAGCAAAAGGTTACAGTTTTGAGCAGACATTGTCTTAATCAGTTAAGAATAAGGGGAAGAAGAAATCTGGTTTAAGTGTCCAGGTTTGATCTTCCAATACTCAAATTATTTTAAGAATAGTTGTAAATAGAAGCTGTTGGTAAAGTTGGTGGCATTGCCATTCACCACTGCCTCTAGACTTCAGTTCCGTTCCAAAACTTCATTATTAATACGTTTGTTTGTATTTAGGGAATTCTGAGACAAACAAACAGTTACATTATTAAAAAAAACTCTTCCTTCAAAGCATTCAGTGAATAACAACACTTGTTTTGGATAATATTTAGCCTCAAGTCATTGTACCTAACCAAATGGCATAAGTTGGAGGTTTATATCAGGAATTTATGGCACATACTGTACCTCTTTCCATTTTATTTTTTTTTATTTCCATTTTTTATTATAATAACGTGGCAGATAAGAGCAGACCCTTTAAAGATATTTCTTTCTGCTATGGCTAAAACTCATCCACAATCCACACACCAGCAGTTTTGACGTAAATGCTTCAGCCATTTTCTTTTATTATTTTGATTAATTGTGTAACATGTAAACCTTGCAGATTGTGTGGTTATAAACAATGGAATATAATCCCGCTCTGGTAAGCTTAATTCATCACTGGCTTTTGCCACAGAATGTGTGTGTTCTCTCAGTGCCTGCAATTAGTATATTTTATGCAGAAGGACATGGGTCTTTTTGCCCTTGGAGTATATCAAATAAATAATTTTTAGCAAGCATTCTTAAGTTTAAAAAGAGGTTATTTATTCCAACAACGTAAACTGAATTATGTGTGCTGTTACACATGTACAGTTTTATTCACTCACACAAAAAGATACTTTTACAGAATACAACTGTCTCACTGTCTAGTTATGAACATCTCACACATCCTGTGCTTTCTTTAATCATTTTTGAATGTACAAAATTACTTAAAATGAAGTTCTTCTAAATTTAATGGTTCACAGTTTGAATGGTTGTGACGCTCCTTGTAATCAAATTTCTAGGAGGTTTATTCTCACGTGGACATCATAACTGGAAGAGATTGAGTACATTAGCTGACTGATGTCATGCTGCTTGTTTCTCCAAAGCTGGAGCCATTGGGCTAAACAGAAGTTTCAGATGACATTGATGATTCTGCTAGCTTTTCAAAGGCTTGATGCTTTACCAGATAAGATGTATTCATTTTGATGTTATATCTTGTGTTACAGGTTAACACCCCTCAGTTTTATTCAGTCTTGTTTGGATGGGGAAAACCATTGTAGATATGGTGGAAGTTGATATTCAACATTCACTTCCCTTAGCCATAAATTGAGTTTCAACCTCCCCTGTTTGTCTGGTATGAAACATGGGGATAGGTAGTCTGTAAACTCCAGAGGCATTTTGTTTTGATCCATCTTAGATAGAGAATTATGTGAATTTTCCAAGCAGCTGGGGATGTCGGTATTTGATTAGATATTCACTCAACTTGATATTACCTATAGTCCAAATGCCACAAATCCTATGATTTATGACAGTTATTTTAACAGCTTTTTTGTGTCCAATTTTTAAAAGTATTGAATGAGAGTTCACATTATACTGAATGTGAAATTCCTGAAATACCGAATGAGGTCAGGCCAGTCTCAAAATGTAATTTTATCATTTCTGCAATATATCCTCCATTTACTCAACTACACCATTGCAAAATTAAGTGTTTTCTGCTTATTTCATTGACAATCCAAGTTATGAAATTCAATTTTTAATAGAATTTGAGACAATTCCTAGATGAATTACAATTTATAAGCAACTGTGTACATTACATCAAATAACTTTTCTTTCTTCTCAGAATAGGTTAGTGAATTATTGTTTTGATTTATTATTGTCACATTTACCTAGGGACAATGAAAACTTCTGTTTTGCTTGCAACAGAGGCAGATCATACCATACAAAGTTCATGAGGGTAATAGAACAGGGCAAGGGATACAATGTTATGGCTGCAGGAAAGGTATACATAGACCAAGGTCAGCATTAAATTTGAAACTTAAGAGGTCCATTCAGAAGTCCAATAACAATGGGGAAGAAGCTGCTCTTGAATCTGTTAGTACATATGTTTCAGCTTTTGTATTCTTCTATTGGGTAAGGTTTTCAGCTTTGATGGGTACATGCATCCAGTAGTATCAGATTGGCCACCCATTTAAACATTAAACAGTTATCAGGAAAGAAAGTTGGGTGAGGTATCAAGCGAATAGTTTATCTGGTACGACGTGATTTTCTTGCTAACCAAAGTTGAAAGTTCCACCCATCTGCGAGAGATTTTGAAGCCTTCCATCTGACCGCCTTCCAGCTTATTCCCACCAATGATGCAGCTCTCCTTCTCAACCTTATGCTGATTCAACTGTGCAAACCACTTTTAATCTAATTTGGGTCCAATGATGTACATAGGTTGTCATTGTAGGACCATCATGAGGAAAGCTTCCACCATGTATGTCCTGCTCCATTTCAGCTGCTGTCTGGCCTAAGAGGAACTAGCAAATATGTTTTAATTTATCTTTGCCGGTCAAGAAGAGCTGAAATACAAATATCTGGCAGTTCAAACCTTATATCATTTATGCCGCAAGTGCCAACATGAATGACCATTGGCCATCATGTTACATTACCATCATGTTAGTAAAAGGCTATATTAAAATGCCTGGAAAAAGATGGTGAGTTCGGGTTGATTATTGCATTAGCTGTTAAAGGATATAGCTTATACATAAAGGTATATACCACATTTTGCAATAAACTTGTCTCAGTTGGATTGACTTGCAATAATCATGCTTATGAGCACAAATAAAGACATCTTTTAAAATGCAGATGATGTACTTTCCACTGGAAGCTATTAGTCATTTCAATGGCTTTATTTGGTCATATTGTGTATTTAGAGATTTCACACAAAATCATTTTTTTTCTTCAGTACTTTAGGATTGTCAACCGAATATAAAATTGGAAATTAAAACTAGACTGCAGTATTAGAGCTGCAACTTTATTTATGAGGAAGTCATGTACATGATTAATTATTCTGTGGAATTGTTAGATGGTGTAATAGACCATTTTTAGCCTCTTGTAAGTAAAATTGGTTGTATCTGATATACTTGATAATGATGTTGCTGGTTATATCTGGAAACTGTTGCAATAGTTGTCAATATCTTATCATCTCTTCAACAAAAAGAGCATTTTAATCTGAAACAACACACATGTAGGATTATTAAACATATTTGACCATACTTTGATATGCACAACTCCTCAGAAAAAATATTATAATTATACCATCCATATATCACTATTTAAAAGAACAATGTAAAATGATCTACCGTTCACTAGATTGGTAATGCCCATTTAATATAAATCCATTTACTTGAAGATACAGGGTTTTCTTTTCTCACAAAATGACCTGATAACATTTCAAGCTAGAAGTTTGTCAGCGTATAGTTTTTAGGATAAGATTATAAGACATAAGAGCAGAAGTAAGTAATTCAGCCAATCAAGTCTGCTTTGCCATTCATTGGGATCGTGGTTGATCTTTTCATCTGATTTCCAGCCTTTTCCCTGTATTGTTGATTTCCTTCCCTATTAAAACTCTGTTTATCTCAGCCTTGAAAATATTTAATGACCCAGAGTCTGCAGCACTCTTCAGTACAGTATTTCACAGATTCAGTACCCTCTGAGAGAAGATGTTTCTGCTCATCACTGTCTTAAGTGGGTGACTACTTACACTGAGATTATCTGAAGAAGGGTCTAGGCCCGAAACGTCAGCCTTCCTGCTCCTCTGATGCTGCTTGGCCTGCTGTGTTCATCCAGCTCTACACCTTGTTATCTCTGTTTCACTGAGATTATGCCCTCTGGTCCTCGACTCTCCCATTGAGGGAAGCAGCCCTTTTGCATGTACTCAGTCAAACCCTTTAAGCATCTTGTATGCTTCAATAAGTTCACCTGTCATTCTTCCAAACTGTTAATATTCTTGAATGGTCTATCTGACTGGGATATTTACGAGGTTGTAGGAAGATCAGTTTTTTTGGCTGAAGAACATTTATGTGTATATATTTTATTTCCTTGTCAGATGTTTCTCATTCCTCCAATATAATTTGTCTTGCCTCTGCCTCTGAGGGACTCATGTTTACTTTTGCTAATTTGTTTTACAGATCTATTGACTTTCTTCGCAATTTATTTTGTCACTTGTAGTTTACTCTCACAATCCCTGTTTATCAACTTCCTCATTGAATTGTAGTCCTTGGGCTTTCTACTTTTTATGACAGCATTATATGCTTTTATCATGGCCTATCTTTAGCTTCTTTTAGCCATGATATGCCACATTTCCCAAGGGATTTCCTTTTTTTTTGCGGGAAAGTTTGTTTGTTGCAAATTATGGATTGATTCTTTAAATGCATGCCATTGCTAATCTACCTTTAAATCTTTTAATCTATTTTCAAATATATCTTAGTCAACTCGCTCCTCATTCCAAATAGCATGCTTTGTTCTGATTTAAGATCTTCTGACTTGAGGAAATTTACTCCCCTCGTGTTTGCTTTATTATATGGCAGATGAAATCAATAAATGTTTTACTTCTATATGTGCTATAGCAGAGACATAGAATAAAATGCCATGAGGAGGCAACAGGAGGAGATGAATGTAGTGAAATTTCTATCACCAGGGAAGCAATGCTGAGCAACTTTTGGAACTGTGTGCTGACAAGTTTCTTGATAGTGGACTTCATCGTAGGGTATTAAAACAGATGACAAATATGATACTATATGCATTACTGTAATGTTCCAAAATTTGCTAGATTCTGGAAAAGTCTAATTGATCTGGAAAGGAGCAAATATAACTCCTCTGTTCAAGAGGGAAAGAGGCAGATAACTATAGGTGAGTTAACTTGATACCTGTCTTGGAGAAGGTATTAGAATTGATCATTAAAGACGATATACTACACACTTAGAAAAACTCAAGATTATCAGAAGCAGACTGCATGCTTTTGTGAAAGTGAATCGTGGTTTACCAATTTCTTGGTGTATTTTGAAGGAATAGCATGTACTGTGGCAGAAGGAAATCTGTTATAGCACTGTACTTAGGTTGTTAAAAAGCATTTGGCAAGGAAAAACTGTTAAAGGCTATGATGTAGAGGCTACCAAAATAGCATAGATGGAAGATTGATTCATTGGCAGAGAATGGAGAGTTTGAGCAATGGGATGTGACGTGTTGTATCCCATCGGCTTTTTATAAGTCATATCAATGGCTTATACCAAAGCATTGTTAGTTAAATTTGCACATGACAAATTGGTATGTAGGAAATTATGGTGTGAAGAGGAAACAGTGATATTGCAATCCAATATGGTTGAGTAGAGATGGTTGAGTCAGTTGGCAAAACTCTGGAATATAATGTGGGAAGTTGAAGCCCTTCACCTGAGTTGGAAACAGAAACATAGAAATAGGTGCAGTAGGCCATTTGGCCCTTCCAGATTGCACCACCATTCAATACAATCATGAAAGAAGAATAAAAAAGCAGAGTTTTACTTCACTGGAGAACAGCTGCAGAACTCCACGTACAGAGAGATCTAAGTGTTTCAGTGCATGCATTACAGAAAGTTAGTACACAGACACAACAAGTCATAAAACAAGGTGAATGGATTGTTATCCTTTACTATGAGAGGAGTTCAAAATGAAAGTAAGGATATTCATCTTCAGCTATACAGGGCACTGATGAGACTATATCTCAAAAATCACACACAGTTTTTTTTTAAGCAAGTATGTAACTGCATTAGAGGAAAATCAGAGGAAACTTCTATGTTGATACATGGAATGATCAAGTTGTCTCATGAGGAAAGGTTGGACTTATTTTCATTAGAGTTGAGAAGAGCGAGAGATGACTTGATCAAATATATAAGATCTTGAACAGTCTTAACAAGATGAATTTAGAAAGGATGTTTTCTATTGTGTTAAGTCTCATGGTCAGTATGTCGGAATAGCTTTAAGAGACACAGAGTGCAGCATCTATGGAGAGAAAGCAGAGTCAAAGTTTTGGGTCCAATGACCCTTCATCAGAACTGTTAAATATGAACGTCACTCATAACAGACCTGCGCAGAAGGGTAACAACCCTGTATCCCATTACAGGGGACAAATGTCAGGAGTTTTGCAGGGCAGCTCCAGACTGGCAGTACTTATCCAGGTGCACAATGGGATTTTAAGGAAAGTACGAGTGCAATGGAGGCCAGGCTTTTGGCACATACCCAATGAGTGATGAGTTGTTCCAGGAATGCTATATGGTAAAATGGAGGCAGAATCATATGTGAGAAACATCATAGGATGGCAGATGTAGTTGATGAAGCATGTTTCAGAAGTTATCACGAGAAATCTCATTGGGCCTCAAGGCAAGAATCCCTCCAAAAAAGCACAATGTAACTCTCACAACCAAAAAAAACATAAGATTTACCCTTAAGAAACATATCCTGACATTATTATTGTGTCATATCATGTGACTTGATTATGTGATGATCTGAGACTCCATATTACAGGGAATTACTTGAAACATAATATGCTACTGAGAGTAGCTGCTCAGTTTAAATCTAGTAGCTTAATGTGAGCACAGACACTGATGTGCTTGTGAATATAATCTTTGTATGTCGTAGCTAGTTATAATAAATGTCTATTGAATTCTTCAGTATCAGGATATCCACATCTAGTGTCTTATATTAGAGGCATTAACATCAGATTACATACATATTTACTCTTTCCGACATGTGCCTCTGGTTTCTTGGTTTATTTATAGTTTGCCTGGCACTACAATTACTATTAGGGCCATATAAACTATTTGTAAGTCTTTGTTGCCCCTTACTGTTCTCTCTACACTGCTTTTCCAAGATGACATTTCTTTATGGCTTTAACCCGTCCGTTATCTCATATTTTCCATTTTGCCTATCTCTTCTAAAAGTCAAGTTTCCTGAAATATTAAGTTCCCAATTTACTCACACTGCGACAAGCATCCCTCTAACGGTCATTAGCTGAATAAGATGCCTTTTTGAGCTGTGATCATTATCAAAGGAGTGGGTATTACAGTTCGATACTGTGAAAAGTTGGAAGTGCAGAATTAAATAATATACTTTTCAATGACGTTTTCACAAATTAGCTATTCTATTTTGACAAAACTTTGTTTAAAATTTCCTCAGAATCAAAATGAACACAAGTGTGTATGTTTTGACATGCTGGTCGGACTTAAGGGGGGCATGGTGGCTCAGTGGCTAGCACTGCCACCTACAGTGCCAGAGATCAAAGTTCATATCCAGGCAAAGGTGGCTGTGGAGTTTGTACATTCTCTCTGTGTCTGTGTGGGTTTCCTTCCACAGTCTAAAGATGTGCGCATTAGGTGGATTGGCCATGCTGAATTGCTCATAGTGTCCGGGGAGGTGCAGGCTAGGTGGGTTTAGCCATGGGAAATATAGGGGGGGGGGGCGGGCCTTGGGCTGATGCTCTTCAGAGGGGCAGTTTGGATTTGATGGGCAAAATGGCCTGCTCCCACACTGTAGGGATTCTA
Source organism: Stegostoma tigrinum (assembly GCF_030684315.1). NCBI lineage: Eukaryota > Metazoa > Chordata > Chondrichthyes > Orectolobiformes > Stegostomatidae > Stegostoma > Stegostoma tigrinum. The sequence continues at coordinate 36,768,934 of NC_081371.1, forward strand.
TACTATGATCTAATAGAAACAAAATTTAGGAAAAGGACTTTGACAAAAAGAAAAATTGATTTTGATTTTTGTAATTCTGATTTTTATATTGGTTTCTCCCTTATCTGATACAAATTGATTACATTGGCACAATCCACTGTATATCATTTATTTATAAACATCATTCTGCAAGTCTGGTAGCTACCTTTTTATTAAAACCCAATCATTTGTTTTGTTTGGTGCAGGTATGGTGACATGGTACCAAAGACCATTGCTGGGAAGATTTTTGGTTCTATCTGCTCTTTGAGTGGTGTGTTGGTTATTGCCTTACCTGTCCCTGTGATTGTCTCAAACTTCAGCCGCATCTACCATCAAAACCAACGGGCAGATAAACGCAAAGCACAGAAGGTATTTGCATTTCTATTCAATGTACGTGTGAATAACAGCTGACACACACATATGGTATGGCTAGGCTCAGTCTTGTTTGTACTGGTTACTAACACAAATGTTTGTTTTTTTTTCTTTGTAAGGGCATCATCAACTGTTGAATTAGCTAACTCCCAACAGAAAAAGTGCTTCATCATTTCTTCTTTTGAGTTCACTTATGTTAAGAGCTTTGTGCTTGCAATTGCAATATCTGTAGAAACATTGTTTATCAACAAGAAAAATAACTCCATTTAACCAAATGAAAGGAAGCTGTGAAAAGAATTTCAATATTTTCATTTCTTTTTCGCATGTAATCGGTGAGAAGACTAAAAGGCGAAGCAGTGACACGGTGCTAATAGCTCTGAACAAGTACTCCAGAACCCTAAACTCATGTTCTGGGAACATGGGTTTAAATCTTATCATAGCAGATGGCGAAATCCAATTTGATGAAAGAAGACTAGATTTAAAAGCTTGTGATGACAATGTAACCTTTGTCAATGGTTGTAAAATCTATTTGACTCACTGATGTATAGGAATGGAAATCTGTCATTCTTACCTGGTATGGCCCACATTTCTTTATTCATTCACAGGCTGAGGGCATCACTGGCCAGGCAGCATTCATTGCCCATCCCTAATTGCCCAGAGGGTAGCTAAGAGTCAACCACATTGCTGTGGGTCTCGAGTCACAAGTAGGCCAGATCAGGTAAGGACGGCAGTTTTCCTTCCCTAAAAAACATTAGTGAGCCGGATGGATTTTTCTTACAATTGACAATGGATTCATGGTCATCATTAGACTCTTAGGTCCAGATATTTATTCAACTCAAATTTCATCATCGGCCGTGATGAGATTCAAGCCTGTGTCCCAGAACATTTCCTGGGTCTCTGGGTTAACAGTCCAGTGATAATACTAGGCCTTCACCTCCCCTACCTATGACTTCAGATCCAATGTTGTTGACTACCTCTGGGCAATTATTGATGGACAATAAATGCAGGCCTAGTCAGCGGTCCCCACATCACATGAAAAAATGCTTTCTTTTTAAATAAATATTTTTAAATAAAAAATTGTCAGGTAAATGTGGATAATCGTGGTTCAGGTCCCTGATTTATATGGTTGTGCCCCAACTATAGGAATACCAGTTTCATCCTTATAAGTATTTAAAACCTTTTAACTCTTAATAAAGAATAAACCATTCATCATTTAATTTTCCAATTTCAGAAAGAGAATGCTCAGCTTCTGCCAGCCATAAAATGAACAGTAGCACATTGGTGACTCATTGACATACCACACAATTGCCCTGTCAGCTGTATTTGAAAGCTCCATCTTAATATTTAATGGTGAATAGTAGTATCAGAGGTTCCTGCCTTGTTTTATCATCCATCTCTTATAGCTTTTTCAGGTTAATGTACTATTCCTGGCCAAAAGTACAGTAATGTGATGGCCACTGCCAGTAAAACTGAACTAGCTGCAAAAAGTCCCAATTTCCCAGAACACAAGCACCTTCCCATGCTGAGACTGACTAACACCCTCATTCAGGCTACATTTCTGAAACATAAAACCAGTTTTAAAGAGTGTCACAAAGAAGGAGAAAAAGGCGGATAGGTCACCAGAGCTTAACTTTAACAACAGAAGGCATTGCCTCCACTGATAGACAAAGGAAACTGGATAAGTACAAGAGGTCTGAGTTAAAAAAAAGCAGAGGCCAGGAGGAATTTGATTTCAGGATTAAACAGAAGTTTTTACTTTAATGATTTATAGGAGGACTTGAGGACTCAGGAATGCATTTAAATTTTCAATAGCTCGAAAAAAAAAGTTTGGATATAACCTTCATCAGAATGATTGTGCTCATGCTGGTAAACCAACCATCAATTACTTGGTTCCCCACTTGCTGCAGTTCAGATAGAGAGTTACACCCAAACCATTCGCCTGTCTCCTTTCAGATCCTCATCAACCTGCTGTGCCTTTCTACCATTTTCTGCTTTTATGTTGGATTTATAGATTTCATGATTTTCTTTTTAACCCTGTGATGAAATAAGTTACTCATACATAATTTATTTCCCTTTTTATTAGCACACACAGCCCAGAATGATGAGATTAAATTCTCCCTTTTGTGTGCTGTACAAATCCTTTGAGAAGTAAATTAAGATAATTGAAATAAACTGCTTTTAACATCTTTTGGAACTGGATGGCATTCTTGTTCCAGGAATGAAATCTGATCTTTGTAGGTAGAGGACATTTTTATAATTGTAATAAAGCCTAAAAACTGCTTGAATATTAATTTTGATCCATTGCCTGGAACTCAGTGCCAAGAAAAACATTCAATGTATTAACTTCACATAGTTCTTTATTCTGATTGACAGCAAACAACAAAAACATGTTTTTTTAAAAATATTAGTTGTTTATGTATTGATAATTTGATTTCTATTGTGTCCACAAACATCTGCATAGGATCTTTATACACAGCATAATGGAGATGATTGAGCCAGTGATATCTCTGTCAGCTCTCTAGAAGAGCAACTAATCTAGTCTCACACTTCTACCTTCCAAGTAAGCCTGAAAACTGGCTTACTTCAGATAATTATCCAGTTATGTTTTGGAGGCCTCAATTAAAACTACATCCTCTGCATTCTCGGCCAAAGCATCCTGCTCACTGTGTGAAGAGTTTTCCTCATGTCAGTGATGCTTCTTTGCTAATTCCCTTGAATCAGTGCCCTCTTGTTCTCAGCCCTGCCACCAATGGGAACAGTTTCTCCCCATCTATTCTGACCAGACTATTCATAATTTTAGAAATTCTCTGTTGAATCTCCCTTAATGTTCTCTTCTCCAAGCAGAACAACTCCAGCTCCCCTAATCTAGCTATGTAACTGAAGTTTCTCATCCCTGGAATCATTATCATAAATCTGTTTTGCACCTTCTTTATTGCCTTCACATCTTTTCCTAAATTGTGGTGCCAGATTTGGATGGAATGCCCAGCTGACGCGGAAGTAAGGTTTTATACAGAATCACCATAACTTTCTTGCTTTTGTATTCTCTGCTTCCATTTAGAAAGACGAGGATCACAGATGTTCTAACCACTTTACCAACCTGTCTTGTTATTTTCAATGATTGTATACATAAATGTTCATGTCCCTTTCATCTTGCATAATCTTTAGAATTGTACTCTTTTGTTTCCAGCCAAATGAATCACTTGACACTTCTCTGCTTTAAGTTTTATTTGCCACTTGTCCTCCCACTCCATCGGTTCATTTGAAGTTTATCACTACCATAGAATCATGCAGCACAGAAGAGTCCCTTTGGTCCATCAAGACTGTACTGCCAAAACTATGCTGAATCTACACTAGTGCCACTTTCCAGCACTAGGTCCATAGCCTTGAATGTTATGGCATTTCAAGTGCTCATCTAACACCTTTTTAAAGGTGTAAGGTGACCCACCTCAACTACCCTCCCAGGCAGCACATTCCAGACCCTCACCACCTTCTGGGTGAAAAATATTTTCCTGAAATCCCTTCTAAATCTTCCACTTTAAAAGAAAGGCCATTTATTGCTGATCCTTCAACTGAGGGGACCAACTGCTTTCAATCCACCCTGTTTATGCCCTCATAATCTTATACACTTTATCAGGTCCTCCCGCAACCTTCTCTGTTCCAAAGGCTACAACCCATGCCTATCCACCCTTCTTCAGAATAAAGCATTCCACCGGAGGTGCCATCCTGGTAAATCCTCTCCTCCTCCGGTGCAATCACACCCTTCCTTTTGTGCTGCAGCCAGAACTGCATGCCGTACTCCAGCAGTAACCTAACCATAGTTCCAACATAACTTCCCTGCTCTTATAACCTGTCTTCTTCAAAGTTCACAATACTTGTATGTTTGTGTCATCTGCACATTTTGAAACTGAGCCATATATATCGATGCCTAGGTCATTACTGAACATCACAAAAAGCTGTGCTCTTTACACTGGCCCCAGAAAACCTGACTAAATATTTTCCACCAATCTGAGAAAAATCTATTCACCATTATTCTGTTTTCTGTCATTCAGCCAACTTTGTAAACGTATTGCCAGTTTCACTTTTATTCCATGGACATCAATTTTGCTGACAAACCTGTTTGTGACGTTTTATCAGATGCCTTTGGGAAATCCAACCATGTAATCCCCTTTCATCTCATTAAAAAACTCCAAGAAAGTTTGCAATTATTTCAGAATTTCTTTGCCCAGATATACTCACTTCACAGATTTTCTCATTTCATCTATAATAATGTCAATGCATTTACTTTGGTGGTCCAATCAAAAATAACCATATTGTATTTAATTATTCAGAGCAAAATGTTTTTTTTCTGAAACTGCTCAGAAATGTTCTCTAGTAGAGTCCTGTGTCATTGAGCCTGAGGCACACCTTGAGTACATGCCTGGAGGTTCAATTGTTGAGATCCACCATTACAGTGTGTTACAGTCTCTGCAAGGGAAAATTAAATCAAAATAATGAAATTTACCAAATCCCAAATGAAGAAATTACAAATAATATTTCACTTTTTGTAATTACAACCAATGCAAATTAACCATGAATTGACATGCAAATAACATTTGAAATAAAAAGGAAATGTCCACTTTAAATGGAAATATGACTTTGGGTACTACAGGTGTGTGACTTATTACTCACGTGCGACACCATGTGCAGTTGCAAAGTTCTGCAATTCGGTTTATAGTACGTAGAATTTCTCACCTACCCACTCAATGGCCCCGCATTCGAGCCTTGTTCATGGACAGCCATGCTCCTTCCAAGGTCCCACATATGCTTATCACGAGCAAAGTGCATATCTACAAGTTCTGTTTCACTCAGGTCACATCAGTCCTAATGGTAAAATTTTCCAGAGTTTTTTTTCAACTGACCAATCAATAAGATTCATTTCACAATCTGGCCCTTTGATACGAACTCTGAGCTTTTTCTCATGCCTGAGGTTTCACACGACTTTTAGGCTTCAGTCCTTTTCAGCTTCGTTGTATGTAGCTTTCCCGAGAGTTTTATAACCCTGTTTATCTAGAGAGAGTCCAGTTTGCTGTTTGACACGCTATGGGTTTTATAACTGCGTCCTGCTGCATTGTTTGTTTATGCATGTGTGTGCTGATTGCCTTCTGCATCCAGCTCTTTCTTGTACCTTCAATTTTCTTTTCTGTCTGCAGTTTTCCCTAATGCATGCCAGCCTTTGCTCTTAACTTCCTTACTGTTGGCACTGATTCTAGATAAAGGGATGTCAGATCACTTGGACTAGAATTTCTTATAATCCAAGAAAATTACAACTGATCCCCTTACAATTGATACAAACCCTTGAAGTCATTTCCAAACACTCTTAAGTAAATCAGCTCCAAAGGCATTTTAAAGAACTTACAAATTATAAGTCGTGTTTCCAGATCAAAGGTTTTAACAATTGCCCAACTGAGGGGGTGCTGCGCTGTTAGAAATGCTGTCTTTCATTAAAAAGAAGTCCAATCTAATAGATCTCCTGGCACTATTCTGAAAATCAGTGGAGGAGGTATCTCTCGTACTTTTGCTAATATTTATTTCTGAATCAACATTGTTGAAATGACTGCTGATGATTGTCATATTGCTGTTTGTGGGAGACTGCTGTGTGCAAAATTGTTCCTCTTTCGTACTGCAATTCCATAACAACTTGCATCCAAGTGATGGATTAGCATAATCTTCCCAATTAGCACTGTACAGATTTTTTTTATTATTGGCTTGGTTTACTTGCCTTTTGCTGATAAAATACCTCGGATTGTTTTGATAAACCATACTTATCCAGGTGCTTTTTATCAAGGAATTTGGAGGAAAAAGCCTACTCCTTCCAGCTCCACATTTAGTTAATGTAGTTACTTTCTTTGTTCACAGGTATTGAATAAGACTGACTCCCTGAGTGTAATCTGCTATGGTTCTAGTTTCTCCATGGTAAACGTGTGTTGTGGATGGGACATCAGACAAGTACATGGCATCTGCAAACTCTTCCAACCTTATCGTCCTCTGAGATCCTGGCATTCCTTTTGCTGCCTGGGCCTAAGACTGTTACATTTTCTCCCTAATTCTCTCTGCCTCTCTAACTCCTCAATTAAAACATCCAATCTGTTATAAAGTGGGGGTTGACCCCCTTCCACCTCTGAGAACTAAAACCGAAACACCCAAAGAGAAGCACCTGCCCTATAATCTGTAAAAGAAATGTGAAAAGTGGTGTAACCTGCTCTTCAGCAATTTCTTGTGGTTAGATAAAACAAATCCCTGCCACTCACATTACAATTAACAAGTGACAATTTATTTATCTAACTCTAATTGTGAACAAATTAATTAAATTATTAACAAACTGAGTAAACCCTTTCTAACTACTAACTATTCCCGAATAAAGCAAGATTCCAATGATATGTTGTTCCAATAAATACAAGTACCACTTATATAAAACAAAATAAAACATAGGATTTAGTCTCCCAAAATTACAGCCGGGTTACCAGAATGTTCTGTGCCTTCTCTGTTGAACCTTCTATCAGGAATGCATTTTCCATTGATCCTTCTGTTAGGAATATTAAGGAGTCATGCTGTTGGTACTTTTTTTTAGATAGTGTTTTCTCTAAGACTTAGAGAAGACTGTGAGAGCCAACAATTCTCTCTTGCAGTCTGGGGGTTGTTAAATCTTGCAGATGGCAGTTTCCAAGAATAAACTGTATTCCGAGAATAGCCTATATTTCCATCACTTTCACTATCACTTCCCCAGCCTTGATTGGACTTTCTTGCCTTATTTTACACAGGGGAATGCTACGTCTCTCTCCATTTATTTCACAAATTACCACTCTCTCAGGCAACATTTCAGAAGGACTGCAAATATTTTCAGCTCCTACTATTAGAGACTGACTGGCTCCTGTATCTCTCAATATTTTGGAGAGAGAAATAATGGGAACTGCAGATGCTGGAGAATCCAAGATAACAAAGTGTGGAGCTGGATGAACACAGCAGGCCAAGCAGCATCTCAGGAGCACAAAAGCTGACGTTTCGGGCCTAGGCCCTTCATCCACTCTCAATATTTTAACTTCTTTTACCCACTCACCTTGTTCTATCTGTGTAAATCTTACCCATACAGGTGAAGTCTTTAAAAAGATCAGGCGCTATCTTACTATTCAGCCCATGACTAGGTTGCACATTCTCCTGCAACTCCTCGACTTCTTTGGGATTTCCTTCACTGCCTCAACTAATCCCACTGGTGTAGCCTCTCTTACCACGTCCTTTTTCCCAGTGCCTGCCTTAACCCGTTGGCACTGGGACTTTGTGTGTCCCACCTTATTGCAGTAGAAACACCTGAGGTCTTTCACCTCCTTTCCATCCTGTGGAGTTCTTTTTTCACATGTGGTAAACTATTCCCAGTGTAATCTACTTTTTGATTTTACATTGAAAGTTCTCCCTCTTTCTCAATTTCTATCCCTCACAGAATGAAATTGCTGTCAGAAGCTAGATTTTGATTTATGCACTAATGTGTATTCATCTGCCTTCACTGCAGCTCTTCTCACTGTTTTAACTTACTGTTCCTCAGCATGAGTTCTTATCACTTCTGGAAGTGAGTTTTTAAACTTCTCCAGCAGAATACTGTCTCTGAAAGTTTTTAATTTCTTTTCTACCTTTAATGCTCTCATCCGAATATTGAAGTTGCTGTATTTAATTCTTTCAAATTCAATATAAATCTGACCTGGTTCCTTTCTTACATTTCTGAACTGTTGTCTCTATGCTTCTGGTAGCAATTCATAAGCACTCAAAATAGCATTTTTTACTTCATATTTGCCTGACACCTTCTCTGACAGTACTGCAAACACCTCACCAGACCTGCCTACCAACTTGGCCTGAATTAACAATGCCCACATAGTCTCTGGCCAGTTCATCTGTTTAGTCAATTTCTCAAAGGAAATGAAAAAGGCTTTACATTCTTTTCATCGAATTTTGTTAATATCTTGATATATTTGTATATATCAGTACCAGGCCTTTGGCTCCATGATGGGTTTGCTAATCACCACTATCCTCCTCACTAAGCCCACCTTCTTCCTTCTCCTCCATCCTTTTACATCAACTTTCCTGTCCAATTGCCAACCTCTGAAGTTCAAACTCTCTCTTTCCCTTTCTTTTGTCTCCTTTTCCCTTTTTTTCCTCTTTTTCCTTTGTTTCTCTCTTTATCGCTTTCTTCTCTCTCTTTTTCTCTTCCTTCTTTTTGGGCAATTCTTACCTTCTCTTTTTGTTCTTCTAGGAATCTTCTTTGCCTTTCCTTATCTTCTAACTCCAATTGTCTAATCTGCAATTTATTTTTTTCTAACTCCACTGCATTTCACCACTGCTCTGAAATAGCTAAATGCTTCGCCCACTTCAATACAACTTTAGCCTGTCTGATAATTGTAAAAGTGTCACCTTTTTCTGTTTTCCTAAAGTTTCTTGGCAAATTTGGGAAGCATCTTTGACCACCAGAACCTCTTTAGCGATGTTAAGAGCTATTTCCTGACTTTTCATTCAACCAACAACAAGCAGCTGAAATTAAACAGATTTTCCACTTCTCACTTAAGTTTTATTTAAAGATCTAGGGCAGTTGCCCCAGGTCTATTTAAATCTGCTGGGACCTTTTACTCCTTAAATCTGCTCAAATCTGTTCAGTTCCGAGATGCACCCCTAATCTGTTATAAAGCGGAGGTTGACCTCCCCCTCCAAGAACTAAAACCAAAACACCCAAAGCATACCTCACCCTGTAATTTGTAAAACAAATTCCTGTCATTCACATTACAATCAACAAGTAACAATTTATTTATCTAACTCTAACAGTGAAGAAATTAAGTAAACTATTAATAAACTGAATAAAGCCTTTTTACCTGCCAACTATTCCCGAATAAAGCAAGATTCCAATAATATGTTGTTCCAACAAATACAAGTGCCACTTATATAAAACAAAATAAAATATAGGATTTAGTCTCTGAAAATTACAGTGGGTTTCGAGTCTACTAGAACATTCTGTAACTTCTCTGTTGTTTATTCTGTCAGGAATGACTTCTTCAATTCTTCTGTCAGGAATATTAACTAGTCATGTCAGTGATACCTTTGTTTTCAGACAGTGCTTTCTCTAAGGCTTAGAGAAGACTGTGAGAGCTGGCAATTGTCTTTTGCGAGCTGAGGGTTGTTAACTCTGGCAGATGGCAATTAGCTCCTTGCTCTTTGTCTAACTGCCCCCTTCTTTTATACTCCTGTTGATATATAAATTTCTTACAATAGGATTGGGCCTATGTTGTCAAAGCCATCAGATTTAAATTTATTTGGCTTTTGGTGTCTAAGTGCCTAATTCAAATGGATTGGTTCAGTTCAAAAACTTGTTGTCTTAATAACAAAATAAAACTGCTGCTTAGTCTGTTCACTGCAAGGCCTTTCGATAATATGTTTCAATTTGGGTGCTCTCTGTGTACTTGCAAACCTTCAACCTGCTACTCAGACATTTATTTTACATCTCTAAGCATAGAAAAGCACAACATCTTCTAAAGGGACCATGTAATGCTTTCCCCTTTAGCGTTTTATAAACACCAAATTCCAACTTCCTGCCATCTCAATCTACAAGTACTCTATGTAACTTTGCAATAATTCAAACCAATGTCTGTGGCAAGAATTGGCTCATCCTATATAGCTCAGCAGTAAATGTTGTTTGATGATGCTTCGGTGAAGCAGCTTGGGATATTTTCCTGTAGTAAATTTTTTATATCAACATAAACTGTTATTGTTGTGTAATTAAAACAGAAAGAGAACCTGAGCAAATTGGGCAGCATCTGTAGAAGGCAAAACAGATTTAACCTAAGCAGAAAATGAGGTGTTATTTCTTTGTCTTATGTTCTATTTTGTTGAAACAGTGTAGCAGGCCCCAAACAGAAATGTTAGCTTGGGATTTAAGTGATTTTTTAAAATGGCAAACAGTTGAAGATAGGGGTCATTCCTAAAGATAGAGCAGAGGTATTCCGTAAAGTTATCACCCAGTCTACGTTAGGTCTTGTCAGGGTATAGACAACTGCATTGTGAACAGTGAATGCAGTAGTAAGAAATACAAACAAAATACTGCTTCATCTAGGATGTGCGTTTGGGGCCTTGGACAGTGAGTGGTGCACAGGTGGATGGGTAACTGTTACACCTTCTGCATTTGCATGAGAACATACCAGTGGAGAGTGAAAAGGCATTAGGAGAAATGAAGGAGTGAACCTTGGTTGCACACAAAGAACAGTCTATGTAGAGTGATGACAATGTAGGGGAGAGGATGATGTGCTTAGTCGTGGTATACTTTTGGAGGTCATCCTCTAAATACAGTGATTGGTGGGGTGGAATGTGAGGACAAAGGGAGTGCTATCATTGTTCTGGGAAGGAGGGGCAGGGAAGGGTTGAGAGCACAAGGGCAGGAGATGAGTCGGACACATTTGAGGGCTCTGCCAACCTTGGCAGGGTGGAATCCTTATTTGAGGACAAAGTTCGGAGGCAGCCTGGTGAAAGGTGACATTATCAGAACAAATGCAATGGAAAGAGAGAAACTGCAACCATAGAATGGAATCCTTAAAGGAAGCAGGGCGTAAGGAGGTGTAGTTGGGATAACAATGAGAGTCAGCATATTAGGGTCAGTCTTTCCTGGGAAACAGAGAACTCAAGGAAAGGAAGAGAATAGTCAGAGATAGACCAGATGAAGGTGAAAAAAGGATAGAAATTGCAAGCAAAATTGACTTTTTTTTCAACACTGGATGAGTCCAGGAAGCAAGAAGAATCCTGTGGTTGTTGAATGATTCTGGTATGAGAGGGACATTATTTTTCTTCTGTATGCACTGAACAAAAGAGGCAGTATGTGATTGCATTCCTGCTGGAACGCTACCATTCACCTGCTGTTATTTTTGTGGAAAATCTGAGCAAGCACAAGAGATAAGCATAAACACCATTCAGGCTGTGAAGTTACAGTAGATGATCAGAGCAGTCAAATTCAGCTCCTCATTCTTAATTTTTAGGAACCAATTTGAAGTACTTATTTCACCATCTCTGAGCAACCTCACATAAATTCCTTTCCAAACTATGCTGATGAAAATGTATAACATTTTCACAGTCCAAAAACCCCAACTTGCATTAGCATGATCTCCAAGTCACATTCAGCATTGTCACAGATTTGATTGTGTTCCTGTAATTTCAGTTATCCTAGCAATGTTTATAATTCTATACTAAAGTAAAATATTAACAGTTAAGCGTTCTCACAAGGCCCATATGAATCATGCCAGGAGGTGTGAGGTGGTGGCATTTGGTCATAAAGGACAACAAGCTGACTGCTACAGACTATTGATAACATTGTAAATGTAAGAAATTTATAACACAGCAGACGAAACCTCTTTGCAAAGAGAAGTGCAACAAACATTCAAAATTTATAGACAATCTTTGGACGCCAATTTACTTCTGAAATCTGTTGATTGAAGACCTCAAACCTACTTTACATCTCGCCTTGGGAAAATCTGACCTGTACACATTCACTGCTCACAAAATGTCTAATCAACCCATGTGTGACGTGATGAGGCATTTTTCTCTATTCGCACAGCAGTCAGGTTCATAGCACATTTTGCAAGATGCTGTGATGGTGTGTGTGAGGAATGTGGGTATACAGTCAGACCAGTATTGGAAGTAATGTATTAGCATGGATTGAGGTTTGGTTACCAAAGTAAAGACAGACTTGGGATTAATGGATTTTTTTTCAGTTTGGAAAGGTGTAACTAGTGGAGTGTCACAAAGTGCCTAGGGTGTCATTATTTACGAACTATATTAACGACTTGAAAGAGGGGACAGAGGGTAATGTAACCAAATTTATTAAAGATACAATAATAAATGGAAGACTGTGTTTTGACAAGGTCAAAAGCAAGGGGATATAGATAGACTGAGAATGGACAAAAACTTGATTTAATACAGGAAAGTTTGAGGTTATGTACTTTGCTAGAATCAAAAGGCAGACTTTTATTGAAATGGAGAAAGAAACTCCAAAGAAGTGCAATGCAGAGGATTTTGAGCATTCCTGCATGAAACACAAAAAATTAACATGCAGGTGCAGTAAGTCATTAGGAAGGCAATTAGTATTTTGACCTATATTGCTAGAGGATTGAAGTTTTATTAAAAATAGAGAAGTTTTGTTACAAATGTGTAGGGTATTGGTAAAAATGTGTCTGGAGAACTGTGTACAGTAAGAAAGCTCATACAGGCATTGGAGGCAATGTAAAAGAGATACAATAGGCTGGTTCCTGGGATGAAGGGTCTTACCTTATCAAGAGTAGCTAACAGCATAGGCCTTTATTCACTAGAGTTTAGAAGAAAGAGGTAATCATATTGACACATACAACATTCTGAGGTGTTTAACAAGGTAAACGGTGAAATGTTTCCACCAGTGGGTGAACCTTGAACTAGGAGACATAGTTATAGAATAAAGGGACACTCAGTTAAAGCTGAGATGCAAAGGAATTTCTCCTAGAGAGTAGTAAATATCTGAAGTTCTCCGTCCCAGAGAAACGTGGAGGCTAGATCACCAAAATTAGTTGAAGAGCAGGTAGGTAAATTCTTGAAATATCAGGGAGCTGAGTTAACACAAAAGAGGATTTGAGGCCTGGGGCAGATCAGCCATGATATTTTTGAACTGTAGAGCAGATCTGACGAACAGAATGGCCTACTCATGCTTCTTTTTCTTATATTCTAATGAATCAGTAAGACTACCTGCTGAGCTGATTCTCTTGAAACTCAACCAGGCATTCATAATTAAATAGCTGTCATGACAAAAACATTTGACTCCACTGGGTGAGCACACAAAGTTTCTATTTCAAAGCAATGCGCCTACTAATTAATGGAAAGAGGTGCAATGGAAGAACATTTTTATACCTTCAGAAGTAGGATATTTTTTTAAAAAGCCAGATCTGTCAGTCCAATTAAATCTAATCACAAAAATGTGAAATGAGAACTTTCTTTATGTAATGTTAATACATTTTGTTATTTTCTCCATTAGACAAGTACTAATAGATATAAATAATAAGACAATGCTGTTCAACTTAGAGTCAGCATCCCTTTTCATGACAGATCCCTGTGATGAATCACTACATTAAAATTACATCTACAGGAAAGTACAACACCAAATAATGACATTTGAAGGTGTCAACACAATATTCTACTTAATTTTTCTGAATATTCGCAAATCTTCAGGAGACCCTGTTTTCCCCACATAATCCAAACTTTGACATGGTTTTAAAGGGGTTCCAAATTGCTGCAGCACCAGTTAAAATAATGTTCAGGAAAAAAATCCAATTCTTTTGCCATCTGATCCTCACCACCCACTATCTGCAACACCCCACCCCGCTCAACCAACCTCATTAAACATGACTTCGGTAAGGGTTAATGTCTATTTTGTACATTAGGCATTCCAATTTGCATGATTAGCCAAAGAAAAATTGAGTGGCATTGGGAAAGACAGGAAACTTGGATTTTCTCTAAGGAAGATCATAGTGTCACAATGAAATGCACCTCTGCACTCAGAAAAAAAAAGTCCAAAGTCTTTTTACAATTTGCAAACAGGTAGTTTGACATGGAATATTAATGAATATTAGATGTTTCAATACTAAGAAAAATGTATTATTCATTTACACTTGGTTTATATTACTTTCAGAATCTATTTTCACTTCAATTTGGAGTAACTGCTGTGGAATCACAGTTGTCCTGATGTGATCCTTGAAGAAAAACATACTCTAGGTTACTTCTTTCGTATATTTCATCATGGCTATTACGATATTGTGGAAACCAATCAATGTGATAAATCATTTAAGACAAAGGGAATAGTAATAATAATCATAAGTTAGGCCTCATCCAGAATATTGTGAACAAATCTCAGCATGACTCTCAAGGAACGATATGTAGAGGCATTAGAAAATGGGGAAAGAAGAGATTTCAGAGATAGTATGAACTGCAGATGCTGGAGAATCTGAAATAACAAGGTGTAGAGCTGGATGAAGCAGCATCAGGGAAGCAGGAATGCTGATGTTTTGGGCCTAGACCCTTCTTCGAGGAAAGGTCTAGGCCCGAAACATCAGCCTTCCTGCTCCTCTGATGCTGCTTGGCCTGCTGTGTTCATCCAGCTCTACACTTTGTTTTCTCTTGAAAGAAAAGATTTATCCGGATGTTCCCAGGGAAAAGGAGAGGGTAAATTTTAGGGCTGTCCTTCATTAAAACAGGACCTTAGATGATAATTTTCAGTATGATACAATCTTCGATGAAGTAGGTAAGGTAAAACTATTCTCTCTGGCAAGTAGATCAGTAACTGGATATGATAAATTTAAAATCATTGGCTAAAGACCTAGAAGGAAAATGGTGGTGATCGCTTTTCACTTGGAGTTGTGAGGATCTGGCACCCAATCTGAAAAGGTGGGGAAAAGTGATTGCATTGATAATTTTAAAAGGCATTTGGACAGTAACTTGATGATGAGGATCTTAGAGTTATGGACAAAAGTGTGGGAGGAAGAGGGACTAAACATGTTGCTCTTGTAAACTCGTGTAAACAGAACAGATACTTTGGTCCCCTCCGATCCTGTAAGTGTCAGTGATAGTTGCGTTCAAACTCAAGCAGTCTTGCACTGCTTTACCAGTGTTTTAAAGTATTAGCAGTTTATACAAACACTATGAATTTCTTCAAAAATTTTCAGTTATTTGACAAGTACAATCCAATCATAAATAAAAACCAAAAGAATTGAGAATGCTGTAAACCAGAAACAAAAACAAAGTTTCTGCAAAAACTCAGCATGTCTGGCAGCATCTGTGAAGGAAAAAACAGAGATAACGTTTTGGATCCAGTGACCATCCCTCGGAACGATCCAATCGTATTGTTTTTACCTAATACAATTTGTGATGAAATAAGACCATAGCCTTCTATTGTCACTCTGTACTGCATTTCAATTTTTTTGTGACATTTGGCTTTAATGAAAATCCAAGTTGACCATTGACAGTAGAAAAATTGTAAATCCCCAGTGGTGCTACATCCTTTTCACAGGAGCAGCAAAAACTGAGAACTATTTAATAAAGTTAAGCGTATGATTGGAAAATGTTATTACTTTATTAACCTTTAATACCGGATGGAGAAAGTTTCACAGAACATTGCTTTAATCGGCTTCATTATTGAGATGATTCCTTTGCTAAAATATGAGGTCATATTCAAATTGGCTGGCCTAATATTCTCTTCATGTGAGTACATATTTTTATAGTAAGCTTTAGGTGCATAGTAAAATAAGATAAATAGAAATCATCTGTGAAAATCCTTTGGCAAAATATTTGATCAGATAAATGCCCACAGTAACAGCAATGCACATGCCATCTGCATGCTTAATATATCAGAGTCAGTGATAAGAATTTTAATAAATGTGCACACAGATTTATTTAATCTTAAACATTAAATGATGCATTATCTCTAAATCGTTCACAAAGAAAATATAATATGGTTTTAAACTAAGCTTGTAGGTTTTTCCCCCTCTTATTGTCTTATGGAAAATACTAATGGGACCTTCTCAAAGCTAATCCTATTTTTGTCCATACTGTAGTTGCATTCCAATTATATTTGACTTTTAAGTAACCAGCTGTTGTAAGTGCTACTTCAAGTTTTTATTCAGCATAGTTGTGACAACAGCAAAAATCTGAAACTGTATTACAGTCCAAAACCAAGGACCATAAAACAAGACAATTACTAATAAATTCAGTAAGGATATTATGGGAAAGTTCCTTACTCAAAGTGGTGAGAATGTGTAGCTTGCTAACTTGTAAATATGGAACTTGTTGAGGCAAATGGCAAAGATATCTAAAGAAAACTACAAGTACACAATGGATAAAAAGAGTGAAATGAGTAGACTGGGATAGGGCGGCATGATTGCTCGGTGGTTAACACTGCTGCCTCACAGAAACAGGGACCACGTTTGATTCTAGCCTTAGGTGGCTGTCTGTGTAGAGTTTGCACATTCTTCCAGGGTCTATGTGAGTTTTCTCCCACAGTGCAAAGATGTGCAAGTTAGGCGGATTGGCCTTGCTAAATTGTCCATGGTATCTAGGGAAACACAGGGATATGGTAGGGGTGGGTCTTGGTGGAATGCTCTTTGGAGGGTTGGTGTGGACTTGATGGGCTGAGTGGCCTGCCTCCATACTGTAGGGATTCTGAGGAGTGTAGATACTGATGTTTGACTATCAGGTTGGAATGGCCTGTTTTGTGCAATGCTGATTTGATGTCAGCGATGTCATTTTAGAGCTCAGCATTCCAGCCAACACTTTGTCTTAACCTTGCATAACTACACAGTGCATTCAGCAGCAGGAAAGAGTCCCAAAGGTACTATTTAAGGACATCAACACCTACCTACGTGCTAGTTCGCAGTTGAGTGTTTTTAGCAACTGCTAAGGCTCTACATGTTTGGTGCTTCCTATATTTGTCTGAAGTTGCAAAGGTCCACGGGGAATGGTGTGTTAAGTCTTACGATGTGCAGCAGTAATTTTCTCAGATTTCTTCAGCAGCATCTTCCAAAACTGGGATCTCTTCCATGTAGAAAACAAAGGCAGCAGCAGTACAGGACACCACCATCTGCAGGCTTCCCTCCAAGTCACACGTCACCCTGGCTTTGAACTATATTGCCGTTCTTTCACGGTTAATAAATAGAACAGTACAGCACAGGAACAGATCCAGTGGCCTACCATGTCTGTGCCATTCTAAACTAATCCCATCTGCCTGCACATGGTGCATATCCCTCTTATTCCCTGCCTGTTCATGCGCCTGTCTAAATGCCTCTTAAACATTGTTATCATATCTGCTTCTACTGCCTCCCCCGGCAGCACATTCCAGGCACCCACCATCCTCTAAGCAGAAAACTTGCCTCACACATCTCCGTTAAACTTACCTCATCTTAGCTTAAACATGTGCCCCCTAGTGTTTGAAATTTACAACGTGGGAAAAGGATTCTTTTGCACCCTTTCCAAAGTCTCCACGTTCTTCCTATTGTGGGACAACCAGAAATGCACACAATACTCCAAATGTGGTCTAACTAAAATTTTATACAGCAGCAATATGACTTGCTAACTTGTACAGCTGAATGAAGACAAGCATGCGTTCGCCTTATTCACCACGTTATCCACTTGTATTGCAACTTTCAGGGAGCTAAGGACTTGCACCCCAAGAGCCCTCTGAGTATCAATGCTCATTAGGGTCCTTCTATTTACTGTACACTTTCCACTTGCATTTGACTTCCCAAAATCCAGCACTTCATGTTTGTCTGAATTGAACTCCATTTGCCATTTCCCACCCAGTTTTCCAACTGATCTATATCCTGCTGTATCCTTTAACAACTTTCCTCACTATCCAGAACTCCACTATTTTTTATATCATCTGCAGACTTACTAATCACATCATCTAAATTTTCATCCAGCTCATTTATTTAAAATACAAACAACAGAGGTCCCAGCACATTTCCTTTTGGAGTACCACTGGCCGCAGACACCCAGTCAAAAAAACACCCCTCCACGACTACCCTTTCTTTTATGACCGAGTCAGTTTTTTTATCCAACTTACCAACTCACCATGGATCCCTTGTGTCTTAATCTTCTTGACCAATCTACCATGAAGGGCCTGTCAAATGCTTTAATACAGTCCATGTAGACAACGTCCGCTGCCTTAACCCTCATCAATCATCTTTGTAACTTACTCAAAAAAATCAAATTTGTGAGACAAGACCACCTCTACATAAAGTTAGGGCAACTATCCCTAATAAGTCCATTCTTTTCTAAATTTGAGTAAACCCTGTCCTTAAGAATCTTCTCCAATAATTTCCCTGCCAGTGACATAAATCTGACCAGCCTGTAATTTCCTGGATAATCCCTGTTGCCCTCCTCATAAAAGTGATCAGGTCAGAGAACTGACAAATATCAGGCTTCTTCCAGGCTGACTCTGGATTTGTTTGCAACACCTCATAGTTTGCTGTCCATTGTTCTGCAAGAGAGGTCACTGAGTCTGTGTACTCAGTCGAGCATTGAATTCTCTCTGTGCTAGGATTGAAGTCTTCTCCACAATGTGGGAAGGTATTGACTGCACACACATTATCTTGTGGTTTCTGCAGTGTCAACCTGTCCCTATAATGTGGCCATAATGGATGTTACTCCATTAATGTTCTAAGGGTAGCTTTGAACCAACAAAGACTACCCTAGGATGTCATAGCTATTGAGCTCAGTGAGCAACCCCAACACACACATGCATTATTGACATAAACTAATAACCATACTACCAGATAAAATGTGATTGAACCATTTACACACTGAAATAATGCTTGGATCTGTTTGAACAAGCCCTGTAGTGTTTTTGCAGAGGAGGTTGCAAGAATTGTAGTGATCTGCTATTTGCTACATATCTTCCCCATCATGGGGAGAGAGTACATGCCTCCAGTTTTAAACCATGTAACTGAAAAGCAGGAACATGATATGATGGGTAGGAAGGAAGGTGTCAATCTAGACAACCATTTCCTTGTCAGACTGTCCATAAAGAACTCATCTTGGTGCAACGCGAATAATCATAATTCTAATTCTCCATTCACCAGGCATCTTCACCTTGCCTTTTGTTGCTGGCAACACTTGGCCACAAATGGGAAAGTAAAAGACACCAAAACATAAACGTTCCAAACCAAATTTATAAACAAATCATGAAATAGTCCATGCAAATTCAGCTTCTCTTGGTGCCTGTCTTCCATATGCCTTTGATTTTTCTACTGATCCTGCGCAGTGCTATTTATTGGAGGACTGTCTGTCTTTCATTGGGAGAAACTAGTGTAAGTAGCCTTGGAGCATGGCTTTGAGCAGCTCTGGAAATTGATGGTCTGACAATAGGCTGCATCATCTCAGTATGGATGGATGTGCCATGAACTGAATGATTGAAATGCAACATGTGTGTTGGTTACTATGGACTAAGTTTCACCTGGCCCAACTTGTAGAAATCTCCACTAGTTTAGATAATTAAATGATAAACGGAAAATGTCTCGGTGCAATTGAAATATATTTCTTGCAGCAAGGGATGATGAGTCCATATCAGTTTGCTCTCAACATAATTCCAGTAAATCTTTGTAAATGTTAAAATAGTGAACAAATATGAGGCGGAATATTTGCACAAATAGTGATTTTATTTTTGTAAAAATGAGCCAATGTTGCAGGTAAATAAAGCTAAGTCAAAAATAATGCCTCAGATGTCTGATATATAGACTGGGCTTTTTATATGACATAGACTAAAATGTTTATTTGGGTGAGTATTTTCTGATCTGAAATTATAATCAGTAAATAATTTCCTCATACAAATGTCATTCCTTGGTAAAAAATTTTCAAAATGAATAATCTATCATCAATGTGAAATAAAATGAGAAAGGAAAAGAAGTGCAGATACACTATTGATAGATTTGTATGTTGTTGTTTTTACAGAAAGCCAGACTTGCAAGAATCCGAGTGGCGAAGAGTGGGAGTGCAAGTGCTTATATGCAGAGCAAGCACAATGGCTTACTAAGTGATTCACTGGAGCAGGTAATGGTTGTGAGAGCTCAGGGTTGTATTTCATTCCTCCTTTCTCAGGAAACAGAACTGAGCCAAACAAAATCATCCAGTAGTACCCAATTTCCATGTTTGCTGATATTTAATTTGCTTTCATTTATAACAGTGAGACTGCTTTCACTGAAACTGAATTCCTGCACATGAATACAGGGCTTGAATGTGTTTGGTGTTTTCCTATAGGGTCTAGCAAGTTTCCCCTTTGATTTATGTATGTTTTGAAAGTGTTCACTGGGAGTTCTGGTTAGAATTTATTAAAAGCTGACAATGTGTGATGAATGTATGACCATCGCTGGAGGATTACAAAAGAGGAAACCATTGAACAACTTCAAGCTATACAGTTTACGAGCATAGCAGTAGTTCCAACTGTGGTATGTGCTGGCAGTAACCCATGTGTTTTAAATCCTTGCTGGGATGTTGATTGCATCAAATGGAAAAGACAGTAAAAATAAATATCTCCCTCCCAGAAAGTTGGGAATTTCTTCAGGGCTTCTCCTGCTGCATTGGCAGAATTTCAGCAATGGTATAAAAATATGCACAAAAAAGTGAAGTTATTCCTATGGGTTTCTCTGACTTTGAGATAAAGTAGCCTGTCTCCAGCAAAGAAGCTGAACAACTATTGATGTAGAAATACTTCAAACAACAACAGGTAATTAGCCTGTAATTAACTGCAGGATATCTCTCTTTAGATCATCTCTTCATCCAAATGGCAGCGTGAAAGAGACAGGTCAGATTAGCATCCAGGCATCGCAGAAAAGTTTCAATAGCCCATCCTATCTGTGAGCATAATTTTGCAGCTTCTGCCATCATGTGTCAAATGCTGGGTGACAGCGCTGTTTATGCAAGTAACAGATTTTCAGCCGATATATACTGTATTTATAGCAATGAAGACTGATTCTCTGCAAGAAACCTTCTCTCGCCCACCAACCCCACAGTTAATCTAGCTCAGTTATCAATTATCATTTTCACAGGAGCCAAAACAACATCAAAAATGACACAATACAAAAAACAACTTGACATGCAAAATATATTCCTTTACCATCAGCATTAGACATGAATTATATGGGCTTCTTGAATAGTTGACCTTGATTTTAAACTGCCTCTTGTCCCCAAATCCCAATCCTTATCACACCAATGAGTGGGAGAGGGTCGTGGAGGGTTAAAACAATGGAATCCAGCAACTGGACCTCATTTCAATAGACAATTGACAATAGGTGCAGGAGTAGGCCATTCAGCCCTTCGAGCCAGCACCACCATTCATTATGATCATGGCTGATCATCCACAATCAGTATCCTGTTTCTGCCTTATCCCCATAACCCTTGATTCCACTATCTTTAAGAGCTCTATCTGTCTCTTTCTTGAAACTACCCAGAGACTTGGCCTTATTTCCTTCCATTTTAATGACATGGCCAGAAATGAAACGCCAAAGAATGGCAGGTAGGGGGCCATTTAACAATCAGTAGCCACGGCCTGTTGATATAACGGATGTCGCACACTAAATCTAACTGTAGGTCAGAAGACGTCCTGCAATTCTACTGCCATTTATCAGATCCGAGGTCAGAGCCGTGATTGCTGGGAATAGCTCCCTTTAGCTTGCTGTCCTTCCTCTCAGTTATGACCTGTTAGTTCTATCTGCTCCCTCTCCTCATCCGTCCCAACTTTGATCCCGGTTTGAAGAAGCCCCCACATCCAATCCCGCAATTCTCACTAACAATTGCCGAACCATTCGAATTGGGACATCCTGTCGTTAGTCCCTGCTGACTGGGCAATCAAGCTGGCTGGCTATTAGGCAGGAATTTCACACCATTATCCATGCTTGGTCCTGATTAAAATCAACAGAACCTCCAGATCTTCAGACAGTTCAGCCACTAACAGGCAATTGCATCAAAAATGATTTTTAAAACAGCCAGGTGCAGTCAAAAAAACGATGTTAATCAGCAAGAGGAGAAATCTGTAGCAGAGATGAATCATAGAAAAAAAATAACTTACTGCAGAGGAAGGATACAGCAGCAGGGGAATTCTGCTGAAAAGTGAAATTCTGGTGCATATGATACATCGGTAAAAGAGATGCATAATGAAAAGAAAATAAAGTGAACAATCAGATACCCAGTTTTACAAGCTTTAAAACAGTTAAATTGTGAGAGAATATTCTGTTCGAAGGCTCAGGATTAGGAGAAAAAAATTGTCACTAAACAAAACGTTTGAGTGTTGGAGAAACTCAACAGGTCTGGCAGTGTCTGTAGGGAGAAAAACAGAGTTAATGATTCAGCCCAGTGACCCTTTATCAGAACTTGTAGTAAGTTGTTCATTGAGGGTTATGTTCCCTTTTTGCACATGAAAAAGTCAAATGCCTGTACATCGATACATTAGATACCAGTTGAGAGACCTTTAGTGGCAATACATTTCCAGACTTTTACTATTTTCCTTCCATAAAAAATAAGCAATCCACTTCAGGGATCAACTAAATTAATCAATACAAGAGTTGAGATCTTCTAATAATAAAATGAATAAGGAAACAAGAGCCCATGATGTTGAAGGTAGTTTATTAGCATAGATAGAGGATTGATTAACTATTAGAAGGCTGAGAGTTGGGATACGGATGATACTTTCAGGATAGCAGCCTGTGATTAATGCTATATTATTAATGCTGGGCCATGATAATTTACAATATATATTGATGACTTGGATGAGGAAAGTGAATGTACATTTGCCAAGTTTGCAAATGAAGCAAAAATAGTTGGAAAATGAAGTGGGGAGGATGACACAGACAGTTGACAGAGACATATAGACAGGCTAAGTGAGTGGGCAAAACTTAGCAGATAGAATATAATGTGGGAAAGAGGAACATAAGAACCAGGAGCCCTTGAGCCTGCTCTGCTATTTGATACAAGCATGGCTGATCTCATCTCGGCCTCAACTTCACTTTCCTGTCTGCTCTTCATAACCCTTCAACCCATCACTAATTAAAAACCTGTCTGTGTTTTCCGTAAATTTACTCAATGTCCCTAGCATCCATTACACTGTGAGGTAGTGAATTCCACAGGTTCATGACCACTTCAGAGATGTAATTTCTCCTCATCTCCGTTTTAAACCTGCTGTCCCTTATCCTAGAAGTATGACCTCTCATTCCAAATTGCCCCACATGATGAAACATTATTTCTGCATTTACTTTACCAATTCCCTTTGGCATCTCATATATGTCAATTAGGGAGATCTCAAATGTGACATTTTGCACTTTGGCATGAAGAACAGAAGAGCTGTATATTGTTTAAATTGAGAAAAACTGCAAAAATGTGCACATGGAGAGACTGGAGACATCTTCAACATAAAAAGTTAGTATCCAAATTCATTAAATAATGAGTAGGTGAATGGAACGTTGGCCTTTATTTCAAAGGGAATGGATTAAAAATGTATTTCACTAAAACTATACAAGGCACTAGTCAGACAACAGCTGAAATATTGTTATCAGGTTTGTTCCATTCATCAAAGAAAAGAAAAATATACTGGCTTTGGAGGTTGATCCTGGGAATGGAGGTGTTCAGTAGGTTGGAACTACACTCATTGCTGTTTAGAAGAACGAGGGGTGACCTTATTGAAACATATAAGATTCCTAGAAGACTTGACAGTGTAGATGTGGTGAGTGGCTTCCATTTGTGGGTGAATCTAGGACCTCAGGGCATAGCCTCAGAATAAGGGGCCACTCATTTAATACAGAGATAAGGAGGAAATTCTTTCTTCAGAGGATAGGGTAACAAACGAATTCCTTACATAGACAGCTGTCAAGGCTGGGTGATCTGGAAGATTCCAAACTGAGTTGGACAGATTTTGAATTAATAAAGTAATCAAGGGTCATGGATAAAAGGCAGGAAAGTGGAGTTGACGATCATATCAGTCATGATCTCCATGAATGGCAGTTAAGAGTTGATGGGCTGAATGGCCTACTTCTACTTTTGCGTAATATGGTCTCTCGCCTCAGACTTTCTTGAGCGTGAGAAAATATATCCTTGCTCCCTGAAGTCTTCTAACTGTGCTCCTTTGTAGTCTTGGTCATGGAGGAGGAGATGGATGATTCACCAATGTCTCCATGTCACACACCAGGTGGAGAATAGCTTTTTTTATTCTCGCTAACCTAGCGAAATTTGATATCTATGTATTTTGTAGATTATGTACAAGTAAAAGTAAAAGCATCTGTTTATATTGAACCAGTGTTTAGAATTTCTTTAATTCACTACATGTCTTCAGCTCATTACTTCATGTTTTTTTCTAGATGTCTAATGATGAAGAACAAGCCTTAGTTAGCAAGTCAGGGTCTTCATTTCAGAGGCAGCATCACCATCTCTTACACTGTTTGGAAAAAACTACGGTAAGTAATGACATCTGAGCTCTCATGAAAATGTGGAAATGAAATGAGCTGATCCTCTGAGAACTAGTTTTTTTGTGTGTTTTTGCATTTCTGTTTGAAAGCAGATTGTCCTAAAATTGTGATGTATGTTTTGCAAAATGAATTTGCTCATTTGCTGAAAAGATTTTAACAAAATAATCTGTTATACAGCCTACATCATCATGCCTTTCACCTCCAATGGGAATATTCTGGAAGCAAAGAAAAGTCAAAATAAGAACATTTGAAATAAGATGTAAAAGGGTTTAGTTGTAGCTCTTGTTTCTATATTATTTATATTGCTAGTCCAATTCTGTTTTTGGTCAATGGAAACACTTGGGATGTTGATAGAGGAGTAATCAGCAATTATAATGCCATTGAACATTAAGTGGCAATGGTTAGATTCTCTCTTGTTGAAGACATTCATTGGTTGACATTTGCTTGGCCAAACGTTCCTTGCCACTTATCAATTCAGAAAAGAAAAGCACATGTAAGGGATGTTATTCCAAGAGTACATTTGCAACTATTGCATCAACTGCTGGAACAGTGTGCTTTTTATGTTACACTATTGTGGTCACTTTGCAATACTTAAGTAGTTTCATTTCTTCTAGAAATAGGCTAAACACTTTCAAATGTAACACGGCATACAAGTAGAATAAGCAATGGGATATAAATATTTCATTAAAATAAACTTTGGGCTAAGGACTTTGTTAAAATATACAATGAAGAAATTCATGGAAATGTGTCCGTGTTAAAAATAATGCGTAGAAATTTCGATATCCTAATGAAAATTCTTATATGTTTCATAAAGCATCATGCTGTTTTATTAACCATCTATGTTTGCATATGTGGCAAAGTATGTGCCAACGCTCAACTAAAGTTGCAAGAAAGATTTGCATGTCTCAGGTTTCTGATGAAATGTGTAAGGGATCTTATTATCTGCAGTACTGTGTCTGAAGTCTTTGTTGTTTGCATATTTTTGAACTCAGACGTCATTTTTATTTATATGTATACCTCCATAAAGATACTGGGTGTTAGTGCTAGGAGACCTAATTTCAGCATGAATTATTTCCCAGTCAGATATGAGGAAATGCAGATAGGCATGCTGTATTCTACTTCAACAATGTGCCTAAACTTTTAATCTGAGCGCTTTATCCAGCACTATTGTAGCTATACAAATTTATAACTTTAAGTCTTTATGACTGAGTAGCTCTCTGAGTGGGTTGCTAATTTAATATTATTTTTGGTTCATCAGTAAGAAGCTGGATTAACAATGCTCAAGCTCATTTTGCATTGGGCTATTGCAGTCAGATCTGGAACCAAGAGGTAAAAGGTTATTGTTATAGCCCATATGCACCTTAGTTACCTAACAGAAACATACATTCAAACCCGACAGCTATAGCATATAAAGCATTTCTTATTCATGTCAAATAATCTGTACAGAGTAGAAATAAATTTACTTGGCTCACTTTGTGTGATGAGTGTTTATTTTGAAGAAACTACTATGTAAGGAAACCTAAAGAAGGTTCCTTGTAGTATTCCTGTAAGTCATCAATCAATTAGGCTATTTCTTTCTTCCTCATCAAAATTAATGAAATTTAACGTAGCTAATTTTGATGAGGACGTTGTTTTCCAGTGCCAATTCATTATATTTTTCAAAATTTCTTTGTCAGCTAAATGCCAAAATATCAAGTTACAATTTTGACATTCAGTAGCAACTATTTAAGTCTTTCATCTAATATTGTTATAACACAATAATTAATCAGCTGTCTAAAAATATTACTTCAGTACATGATAACAAGGTGTAGAGCTGGATGAACACAGCAGGCCAAGCAGCATCATAGGAGCAGGAAAGCTGACGTTTCGGGCCTAGACCCTTCTTATGAAATCATCTGCCTTACGTGAATGAAATAGAAGACTTTTAAACTTAAATTTGCACTCTAAAGATAATTAATATACTTTTAATAGCTTTTTGTGTTTATGCATGTTTGCTCAATCTTTTGTAAAAATCTTTAAAATTCATCTCGCCATGATTTGTTAATTAACCCTGAGGTTTTCTAACAAATAAACATAGACATTATATAGTGACTAGTTGTGTGATACTCCCAGCTAATGGAGGTGTCAGAATGGATGCTGTTGTTTTGTTCAGATATTTGAATATACTCATTTTAAACTGTAATTATGCATTAGTTACTGTTTCTTTTTTGTTGGCATGTTACCATATAGGGATTGTCCTATCTTGTGGATGATCCCCTCTTATCAATTCGGTCTTCAACATCTATTAAGGTACCAGTTTGATTGTTGGTGTCAGAACTATCTGAATTTAAGTGTCTGTAACTCTGCATTTTATGTATTTGTGCTGCAGCTGTTAATGCTTTGACAGTTTGAAAATGTCTGTGTTGTGTGCTGATATTCGGTGAATGTGCAAAAGCTTCCCTGCCATGACTTGTTTTGCTGTTTTAATAAGTTACGTGTCATTCTTTCTGGAAAATATTGATCAGCTTAGCATTAGTGCCCACCACTTGATAAATGTATAAGGCAATAATAATGACAAATTAAAGCTGGTAGGTAATATTATGCCACATACATTTAAAACATGCACTGATTTTTGTTTTGACACCCTTAATAATGTTGAAAGTACAATTATCTATTTCTGGTGGAGGGATTGTGGCAAGTGAATGCAAATTTTTCCTAACTTTAAACTTAGGACTGGAAAAGTTTAAAGTCATTGAGAATACATTCAATTGTAATTAAAATAATTTTATATCTACATAAACAGGTAGGCGGTGATTTTTGGATAAATTTGAGTCTGTGCCTGGATAAGAAAATGAATGTATTCTTAATAAACCATTTATATTCATTGACATTGTAAATAGATTTTAAATTAATCATGAACTTGACGGACAAAATGAATGTTTCCAAAAATACCTGGAGGTTCTGCTGTTCATCTGCCATAACCCTAACAGGAGAAAGCAAAACCTATCATACAACAGCATGGATCTGGTTGTGCTGGGTCTCCACTGTCTCTGAGAATTCTAGCATGCCTCATACAGGCTAGAACCTCTACTTGACCCTTGCAAGGCGAATCGCATCAGGAGGTGGACATGGGGTGAGGAATTTTCCATTGGTGGGAGGTCCGGTAGGCTTGGTCCAGTTAGGACCCAATGAAGAATTGGAGCTTGGTAAACCCAGTGAAGTGCACACCTGAACGACTAAAATGGTTTCCACAGGTGAAGCGCAGGCCAGGAACTCTGGACAATCGAAGAAAGGTGCAGTTTTTAAAAAGGTTTTGTTCGGCACTTTTATCTACTAAGGGTACGGCAGCATAGCTGGAATCTGGGAAACAAATAATAGCAGTGCCAGCCCCACCAAAAACCTTCATAATTGAATGACATTAGCTTTTATGACTGCATAGGACAGTGAATGCCAGAGATCTATCTGCAGTGGTGTTTGTACCTCCTGACTATGCATTGCCACTCTCACTGGATCCTGCAAATCTGTGGCATGATCCTTTCGGAGGTTGCAGGTTGGTGCAATCCCAACACAATTACATGGATCTTACTTTAAGGATTTTTGAGACCAATGCTCTTACGGAACATGTAACTATGCCCATACTTCTCAATGTTTTACAAGGATTCAATGGAATGTGAATATGTCTAATTTTCACATGATTTATTTGAATAACCATAATATTGTGGGGTATCATTAATTATTTTCTCATTTATTTAGTTTCTGATTCCAGGTTAAAATATCTTTATTTGCTGCATTATCAGAATCATGATTGTCACATTTATCACTTCTGTGTCTAGTTTATTTAACAATAAGGACAACAAGGACTAAATGACTTGCACAAAATTATCATGACTCAATGCAGCAACTGGGCTGATATCATATTTGCAATGAAACAAATATGACCTTGCCAATTTTCATAGAATCCCTACAGTGTGGAACCAGGCCATTCTGTCCATACTGACCCTCCAAAAAGCACCCCAACTAGACCCAAACCTGTCCCCATCCCCATAACTCTGCATTTCCCATGGCCAATCCATCTAACCCGCACATTATTAAACTGTGGGAGGAAACTAGAGTACCCAGAGGAAACGCACACCAACAAAGGAAGAATGTGCAAACTCCAAACAAACTGTCACCCAAGGCTAGAGTTAAACATGGGTCCCTGGTGCTGTGATGCAGCAGTGCTAACCACTGAGACACTGTGCCATCCCTAGTATTGACTGACTGGTAAACTGACCATTGGAAAATATTTTAACAAGTGGTTTTGGATCAGATGGGAAGCAAAAAAAAATTAAGTAACCCAAACACCTCAAATTCACTTGTGATTCTGAAGCAGACCAAACAAAGGACAGATGCTCCGTGTGTTCCTAGGACATGGGTTAGTCATTGAAAACTTTTAAGGAGAGCCCATACAGACTCTAGCTTACCAAAATTTGCATTGTTCTACTACTCTTGTTTGGGTTCCCAAGGTCTCAGGAAACCCAGCAGATGAAAGGAGTCTGGACTGGCTGGATCCACAATGTAAGTGCTTTTATAGCACTGTTTGCAAGCTAGGAGAGCAGCGGTAATTCTCTCCTGTTCAACAGCTAAGACTAATAGCATTGTTCCCCCATCCCCACAATCTGTTACCTCCCCTGAGGCTCTTCCTATCTTTGATCTTCAATCCACCTCTGATCACTCCAACTCACTGACAACCATATTCTATTCAACCCTACCACTACCTTCAAAACTACCTGCTCTTCCACTGGAGTCTTCTGCTGGAAATCTTCCTCACCTGCCAGGAGCCAAAGCTGTCAGCCAAGCTGATTTTGAAAGCAGGGAACCTTGAAAAAATAATACACACCATGTAGTAGCTCAAATGCATTTGAAAAGGACCTATGCTTTTGGGTTTCTTAGTTGCAACTCCACTCCACAGTGCTCTAAAACCCTGCTCCCGTAAAAATCAAGATCTCAGTTAGTTGGCAATGAATTTGAGGCCTGTTTTTAGGATCTATATCCCAGCTCTAAAACAAAACTTAAAAATAGAGGAATAGATAAATAGAAATGTTCAAATGTTTAAAATTCAGTAAGACATTTATCGTAAAGTTAATATATAGTATATTAATGACAAATCGAGTTAAGTAAATTGTGGACAAAAAGGAAAATCAGACTGGTAATGTATTTTTTGTTTTTAACTGTTTGTTTAGTTGTAACAAGATTACAATCATAAAGCTGCTCCTTTCAAATAACATTTTCCAAAATACCAGAACTAGCTTCAGCATCGTAGTACCTGACCCAAAATCTGGAATTCTTGAGGCACACCTAGTCTAAGCGTTAATTAAGTGTTTGATGCACAGCAACTAATGGATGCTTTATATCCTTAATCTATGCTTTGCAAATTACAATGCACCTAATCAAAAGATATCATTATGAGCAACTCCATTACATTTCTTATCTATGAATAAGCTCTGTAGCACATAACAATGCCTTTTAAAATTCTAATTTCAATATGATTCACTCAGTCAGAACCATGGTTGACTAAGGGATCATGTAGCTGTGCCTGTCTACTGTTGAATGTTTTATTATTATTAAATTTGTAGAAGTTCAAATCGCTGGTACGTTCTGCAGTCATCTACCTTTCCAACAATACAGGATCTTTATTGACTTTTCTCACCATGATTACCTAGATATATTGTTGAACACTTCAGTACATCATGTTGTGTTTCCAATAAAAGAATGTGTTACAAACTGTGGTATTGCTGCACTAAAACAAGGAATTTGATTTCACTAATGTAACGTTACAAAAGTCATATCACATGATTTCACCTAACAATCTCTTCACTGCTTTATTTTTTGTCATTATTTCCCATCCATCACCATTAGGTTAGTAAAGAGTAGATTTCACAAATTCCCATGTTAAGATACATTCCCTGGAGAACACATCAGGAATTGGGTGCAATGGTTAGTACATCTGACTGGATTTTACATCCAGACATTTCTGTGGCACCTACTGACTCAGTTGCCAAACTTCCAGTGTGTGCTGCTGGAGTATGACATTTTGTGTTCAAATTTGGTAATTGTTGATAATTTGCTTGTTGTGGAAGCCTTCTTGCTGTGTTTCAGCCCCTAAATTGCTGTGTGATAAAATCATTCAGCAACTCATACTAATAGGATAATAAGCACTAATTAGCACAAGTGCTGTTCAAACCTTATCTCATACTATTATCATTTCAAACAAAAAGTAAGAAAAATACAAGGTGCAAAAATGAACCATAGAATAGACAGGATCTGGAACGACTTGGGCTTGAGTAGTTCTTTTGAGTAAGCAGTAAGTTTGGCAGAATGATTCTCACTATGAGGCTGAGTGAGTTTTCATCACTAAATTTTTAAACTTCTTGCATTAATTGGCATTTCAATCCTTATCGTGAGTATCATGATCCGAATTCCACCCCATCTTACCACACACCTTTCCTGTAATAACTAACCACGCATTGGAAATAACAGAATTGACCGGCTACCCTAGCACGGGCACTATCTTTAAAAGGCCCCCGTGCACTGTCAGTCTGGAGCTGCCCTGCATGGTTCCTGATGTTTGCTGTACACATGGTATACAGGATAGAACTGGAACCCTGCTTTGTAAACAGAGGCCCAGAGGTCCTGCGGGATGGGGTTGTGCACAAATGGGATTTCCTCCCCCCCCCCAACCCCCACAACAGGACCAGCAGTGGAGGCCAAGACAATGACACTATACCAGTCTGATCCAAGTTTGTCACACAAGTTAGAACACTCAGCTGTCTGGAGGAATTCCCAGAACTATAGGAAAAGTGTTGAAGTGCTTCTCTACTCCATCTGCATAAGTCCGCTATCTTCCTTCCAGTACTTCACACTCACAATCACTCTCCGACTGTACCCACCATGCTCTACCACTCTCAAAAATGCATGCAACATCTCCCCCACTTTCAGTCACCCACCCCAAACTGTGATGTAACTAACCACGCACACCTCTGCAGTGCCTGCTCACTCACTCGGATATCACCTCGCCTCCACCAACTGTAATTGCTCTGCCACCCATTTTTATCTTTGGTGATACTGGCCTCTCCCCCATGCCAGGAGCAAACCAGCCCACAAAAGAGCAGGCAAAGTCAAGATGGGTGGTGACCTGTCATGCAGCTCCTTGCTCCTTTTAAGGAGGACCCTGACTCTGATCACCCAAGCAGGATCTGGACTGGTATTAGAGGTTGCCCCTGACTTATTGTAGCAGGGTCCCCCGAGCGAAGGCAATTGCCCTTTGACTGGACCGAGGCCTGTTGACAACAGTGACAAGGTTCCTGGCTTTGTGTCTCCACCATACAGTATGACAATACAGCAGTAATATGAGCCAGGAATCTCTAGCTGAGACAGCAATGCACAGAAAGGCAAGGCAATGTCATGCAGGATGCTGCAGGTACCTATGTGGGCTTAGAGTGACTGAGTGCAATGACAGTGAGAGAAGTACCCAGAAATAAAGTGTGATCCAGTTTATGTGCCGGAGTCTGTCCTTGTTTGCACCGTGTCCTTGCTGCAGCATTATAATGTTTGCTGGTGGAGCCCGAGGTGCATAATTAAGTGCAGAAGCATCCCCTAATTGGATCTGACTTGCACATGAAAGTTGATAAAGGTTGGCACATGTCAGGTGCCAATGGCTGTGGACTTGGTGTGTGTTTTGCTGGTGCCCATGGAATGAACCTCTGATGTCAGAGTCTGGTGTCATTTTTGAACAAGCAGCAAGTTGAGCCTACCAAGAAATGCTGCAGTTTCCATGTCAAGATTTCCCAATGGCTAATTTATATAGTAAGTTTGGTAAATTGCAACTTGTGGCAAGTTGATTTTTAACAAGGCATTTGGCAAGTAATAATGAGATTCACTTGGGAACTTGCCATTGCCATTTGAGAAAACGACCAAGGTGCGTCAAAATAATCTCAGTCTCAAGATGGGACTCACCAAAAATCTCATCCAGTTCTGCCATTCATTTCCCAATAGCGCATGTCTCACAGAACCTTATAGCTTCTACCACTGGATGAGTTCTATGGCCAGATGAACAAGACTGGAATTTGAAAGCAGGTGCTGGATAGACTGCTCACAATCTCAGTTAGCATTGAGGGCCCGAAAATTTTTGTTCACTTATTCGTTTAAAGAGGTGGAGCGTGAAAGTTCTCCGAGAACTGATAAATATAAAATGCCTTTCTTTCTCTGTTCCCTTTTCTGTGTTTTAATTAGAATCATGACTTTGTGGATGAACAAACATACGAAGAGAATTGTCTAGAGGGATCCACAAGAAATCGATCAAATTCGCACAGCCCTTCTCTCTCATCTCACCATGGTTTAACAGGAACATGTTGCTCAAGACGCAGCAAAAAGCCTTTCCGGCTCCCAAATTCCAACATTACTTGCAGTCACCCTGGAAGCGTACAGGAGCTCAGCACCATTCAGATCCGATGTGTACAGCAGAGTGCACTCTCCAATAGGTAATATTTTATGTCCTGTTTTTTGTAAATCAAAGCTGAACAATCCAAATTTTTAATTTAACCAGCTTTAATATAAATTATATAAACCAATGCCAAGTGAGAAGTTAACGGATACCTATTTGGTATTAAAAGTGCTGTCTACCCATTTTGCACAGAAAATGTAATTGATAGGATTTAAACTGTTCTGATCAACTAATGACAACATTTTAGTTAGAGATTCAAGCTAAAATAGCAGCAGTCAGTCATTCTTGTGATTCAGGGCTATGGTCCTCTGTTTGAAATAATCTGTGCTGTGAGAATTCACAAATCATTTGCATGACTCAATCACAGCCCTGGTGTAGGCTCCCCTCTAACCTTGTTCTGGAAAACAATTGAACACAAATACATAAGCCATGCTTGCAGGAATGGAACTACCACCTGCATTAGACTCTTTTAGTTGCTGCCTGAAGTTCTGTGATGAGACAAAAAAAATGCCTTCCCCGGTTTTCGTACCTAGTCTGATAGAACATAGAACAGTACAGCACAGAACAGGCCCTTCAGCCCACGATGTTGTGCCGACCATTGATCCTCATGTATGCACCCTCAAATTTCTGTGACCATATGCATGTCCAGCAGTCTCTTAAATGACCCCAATGACCTTGCTTCCACAACTGCTGCTGGCAACGCATTCCACACTCTCACAACTCTCTGTGTAAAGAACCCGCCTCTGCCATCCCCTCTATACTTTCCTCCAACCAGCTTAAAACTATGGCCCCTCGTGCTAGCCATTTCTGCCCTGGGAAATAGTCTCTGGCTATCAACTCTATCTATGCCTCTTATTATCTTGTATACCTCAATTAGGTCCCCTCTCCTCCTCCTTTTCTCCAATGAAAGAGTCCGAGCTCAGTCAACCTCTCTTCATAAGATAAGCCCTCCAGTCCAGGCAGCATCCTGGTAAACCTCCTCTGAACCCTCTCCAAAGCATCCACATCTTTCCTATAATAGGGCGACCAGAACTGGAAGCAGTATTCCAAGTGCGGTCTAACCAAAGTTTTATAGAGCTGCAACAAGATCTCACGACTCTTAAACTCAATCCCCCTGTTAATGAAAGCCAAAACACCATATGCTTTCTTAACAACCCTGTCCACTTGGGTGGCCATTTTAAGAGATCTATGTATCTGCACACCAAGATCCCTCTGTTCCTCCACACTGCCAAGAATCCTATCCTATCCTTAATCCTGTACTCAACTTTCAAATTCGACCTTCCAAAATGCATCACCTCGCATTTATCCAGGTTGAACTCCATCTGCCACCTCTCAGCCCATCTCTGCATCCTGTCAATGTCCCGCTGCAGCCTACAACAGCCCTCTATACTGTCAACGACACCTCCAACCTTTGTGTCATCTGCAAACCTGCTGAGCCATCCTTCAATCCCCTCATCCAAGTCATTAATAAAAATTACAAACAGTAGAGGCCCAAGGACAGAGCCCTGTGCAACACCACTCACCACTGACTTCCAGGCAGAATATTTTCCTTCTACTACCACTCACTGCCTTCTGTTGGCCAGCCAATTCTGTATCCAGACAGCTAAGTTTCCCTGTATCCCATTCCTCCTGACCTTCTGAATGAGCCTACCATGGGGAACCTTATCAAATGCCTTACTGAAGTCCATATACACCACGTCCACAGCTCGACCCTCATCAACGTTTCTAGTCACATCCTCAGAGAACTCGATAAGGTTTGTGAGGCATGACCTGCCCCTCACAAAGCCGTGTTGACTGCATTTAATCAAGCTATGCTCTTCCAGATGGTCATAAATCCTATCCCTCAGAATCCTTTCTAACACCTTGCAGACGACAGACGTGAGACTTACTGGTCCGTAATTGCCAGGGATTTCCCTATTTCCTTTCTTGAAGAGAGGAATTACATTTGCCTCTCTCCAGTCCTCAGGTACAACTCCAGTGGAGAGCGAGGATGCAAAGATCCTCGCAAGTGGCGAAGCAATTGCATTTCTCGCAAATAGGCTCTGAAAGTCGAGCAAGCCTACTCCCAGTGGCTAAAGCCAATGCTTTCAGGCATCCCTCAAACTGGGCACAGCTTCTTTGCTACAATTGAAACTTTGGCAAGAGGGCCTGTATCTTTACCTTATTTTAATATGCCCTTTTTGTGTGTCTACTGTAGATAAAGGCCTATGTCCACTTATCTGGGACGTCGCTGGAGCTTTCCTCATATTACCTAGGTGCTAGAACGAAGAATATCAGAGCCTGATAATTGCAATTGGTACAAGCTTAAGTCATGGCATCCTGTCAGTACCGACCCCAAAGGGTGCAAGCCTTCATATAAAATTTGTTCCAAATTATTTTGTGATAAGGAATGTATTGATTAATTTCTCTCTAAACCTTTGTATGGAGCCAAGAAGAAGCAGCCGCTTTGAATGTGCAGTTCTGACGAGCTTTATTGCTCTCACTCAGCTGCCCCCCTTACCCCAAAACTTACGTCAGTACTTGGATGGCAGGTGGGACAAAGTTTTTTTTCATGAGGCAAGCTGTCCGAGAAAGGGCAGTGGACACCAGTAGCTCCCCCTGAATATATGGATAAGGCCTGAAGACCAATCCCTGGCAATCAGGGGTCACTTTGTTCAGGCATGTGCTGTCTCCACAAACAGACCCAGTTCAAAATCTACCCCATCATTTCTTTTGTTGAGCTAACATCAGCTTCTTCTCCTTTTTTCATTGCCTTGAATGTATCACTTACTTCAAGTTTGAAGAGTCATTTTTATGAAAGAAAAGATTACAGTTGTGATAATTGGGAGGTTCATTTTGATTTGACATTGTTAAAATTATACATTTTAAAACCATTTTATATTGACGTAACTACTTATTTTGTGAATCATTTTAACATTAAAACAAAAAATTGGACAGTTTACTGAGCCATTATCTGATCTGTTTAAATGGCCACACTGATGCAAAATCTGACTTGGTATGAATTTGTTTTCAGTTTTTTATGAACTATTATTTAAAAATCTCATTTAATGTTGTTCTGTAATTTGGCAGTGCCTTGCAGGCTGTAACAATTAGCCTTTACTCTTTCAGCCGATCCAGCTTGAATGCAAACATAGAAGAAAGTGTCAAACTAAATTGTGAGAAATCCTATATAACAACAGCAGTAATAAGCATGCCCAGCCCGCCTGCTACAACACCCGAAGGAGATTACAGGTCTGACTCTCCAGATCAAGCAGAAACCAACATTGTAAAAGTGTCAGCACTGTAAAAATCTTATCAACTCAAATGTGAGCCTGGAAAGTCATGACCGACCACCTGTGTTATGTTCCTGCTATTGAAGAAGTAGAAAAGAGCATCACAGGCTGGGGAGCAAGAGGAGAACGTGAGTGTTTTCCCTGATAGTTTTGCATTGTGAAGTCCATGACAAAAGAGATCATCACACTGAAGATGTTTATCAGTGAAGCTTGTCATCAGAGTTATGTAACATTGAGAGTGAGATGAGCAAAAAGAGGTATCATTAAGCTTGCAAAAGCTCTGCAATGAGTACGTTGCAGTTGAGCACAATGAGACATTTCCACTTTTGCTACATTTCCTGCCTGAAGACTTGTTTTGTGAGAGAAGTACACATGAACTGGAAAGTGTGTATGAGGGAGAAACTACAAGTGAAATTTTCCTCCTCGCAGCAGCAATTATTTCAGCAAAAATAAAATAAATTTATTTAAGTTATAAGTAACTGTAAATATTGGATTGAAGACTAACATACTTTAAACAAATACCACAGAGTTGCATGTTAAGTTTTTTCCCTGGGGCATTTAATACATAACATTCATGTTTTTCAAGCAATGAGCACGTACAATATTTTGCCAAAATCAGGGT
This sequence comes from Stegostoma tigrinum, assembly GCF_030684315.1. Lineage (NCBI taxonomy): Eukaryota > Metazoa > Chordata > Chondrichthyes > Orectolobiformes > Stegostomatidae > Stegostoma > Stegostoma tigrinum. Next base: position 36,805,690 of record NC_081371.1, read on the forward strand.
CTGTTTCCTAACAGGAGGACAACTATGTATAGATGGTCATCAGTTACCAAAAGATTGTTTAAGACCAGATGGAAAAAAAAATTGCTGTGATGTGTTCCGGTTATTAATTTATATTAGCCAATTACAATACAGTAAAACCTTGAAAATAATAACCTCCAAATTGAAATTACTGTATTGAAGCCTTCACAGCAAGACAGAGCAGAATACAATTTTTTAATCAATACTTTCTTTTTCCTGTACAAGCTTGTTCTATAATGCTTATAATGAGTGTGAACAATTTTTGGGCAAGCGCTTGAATGGGTGGACTGCAGTTGATGTGTATTACAGATTTTATCTTTTCTCATTGCAGCTGTAGCAAGCCTAAGACTGTTCCTTCTGCATGGTCTCCCACAGTTATATGGGACTTAGTAGGTGGTTATTCAGCAAGCTTTGTGCTGTCATCATTTGCAACTGTGGAAGTTGTTCTTCCTCCTATAAAATTATGTATATTTTTGAGTTAGTATCTTCAAAGGTACTGAATTACATCATTGATTTCTTTCTCAAAATAAAAATGGGGATTTTAGATGTGCCAGTATTTAAGTAATTTAGTCTTTAGTTAAGCCATTTTTCTTGAAATTACCCTGAATGGTATTATGACGTAAAGGAAGATGCTTTATTCTCAGCCACAGCTCAAAGGAAAGAGAACCACGACCCATACTCTTGCGACTGCTCAGTAGACAGAGCATGTTTCAAAGTAAACCTGTTTATCAATTCCCCTACCCCTTTCTGCCTAATAGTAAAATATCAAGTGATACGTTGCTTCAAAGAGAGGTTAGAAGGACAGAATCTTCAAGTTTGCATGATTAATATTTCTGTGGCAAGGCAGTGAACTTCCCACCATGTTATTTTTCTTTCTGTAATGCTGTTGTATTTAGACAAATATATATAGTTTACAAATGTGAACATTGTTGACGTGCTGTTAAATGGGGTAGGTTGCTTGGAAAGAAAAATTTTTTAAAAATTGCATTTTTGTTCAGCATTTTCCTAGATTGGTCTCTGGCTGAAGCACTGCAAAGTAATACAGCAATACTTCTTTAAAAATCAAATTACTATCCGATTGCAAAAATAAAATTATTTGCTGAACGCTCTTACAGTAAAGGATAACAGACATTGCATCTGGAACTTTCTCACCTACACTAAAGTATTACTTATGCAAAAGTTTCATTCCTGAACATTCTTTTATATAAATGTCCTTCAGATGTCGTAAGGGTGATTCAGAAATCTGTCATATTTACTGTCCTCCATTGTAAAATGATTGTTGCAGTGTGCAATGCTCTGTGCTGTAGTTGTAATTTGTAGTGTATGCTATGATTTCACTGTTTTGGATTTAAACAGCTTTCATAAGTTCTACTTTAGGAAAGCAGCATAATTTGTCATCTACTATGCTGGAGAACTAAACATCTAGAAATAAAATGTCTGCATGCTTCAGTTGGAAGGGACGATCTTGTAACTAGAAGTTATGCTTGAAAATCAACAGCATTCATGTTCTTCACTACAGAAAGATTAAGTCTTGTAAAACTGTCCCAAGGTAAATTGTGAGGGGCAAATAGTATAAGAATAATGTGAGATAACAATGAAGTGTTTTTGCAGACAAAATGAGCAGCTGGAAAACAGAATGTATTTAATAGAACTTAGCGATACAGAGAATGTTTCAACTGAATGTCATCACCTGTAAAATATACACAAAGTTGTGGTGTTAAAATGCAAGTATGCAGCAGAATGAGGGATCAAAAATTGTGCATTTTACATAATTTTTAAAAACAAAGGCACAATGGAGACACATGATACAGAAAATGATTCCCATGTACACAAGTGAGATTAAAATGTTTTAATTTTTGGGCATGTGTGTTTTCTGTCAACTGTGTAATACTACTAACAATATTTAATGTGTAATGCAACATATGGTCATTTGTGTGAAAGATATTCCATAGTTACATTCTGCAACAAGGAAAATCTCAATCATAAACTATCTATTTAGGCAACAGCCTGGCTATACTGATGACAGGTTTCACTAACCTCTATTCACTACTCTTCCACACCCTCTCTGCACCAAATCAGCTGCTGCTGTGCTGCAAAGCTTGTCTGATGCTCAAATCTTGGACCAGCCTCAATTTCCTCCAGTTATAAATTGTAGTTACCAAATCCATCATCTTCACTGTTTGCCATTAACTCTGTATTTTCCTCTCCAAGCCCATTCCCTTACTTGGCCAGGATCTCTGGTTGAAACAGACTTTGCAATCTTGACTGGATTTCTGACCCCATATAATCATCATAAATACCTTCTGCTTCCGCATACATTAGATCACCTGTCCCTACCTATACTTCAACCTATTTACCACTGAAACTCTTATCCAAAGTTGTTACAGTGCAGAAGGAGGCCATTCAACCTTTCATGACTACACTGACTCTCCAACAAGTATTACAACCAACAGCTTTTCATCTGCTTTATCCCCCTACTCTTGCATATTGATTTGTAAGTAGAAGCATTCAACAACCTCTTGAACGCCTCAATTAACTTTGCCTCCACTATACTCCTAGACAATGTGTTCCAGATCCAAACCACTCAGAGAGAAAGTTGTTTTCTTATGTCAAACTTACGACATTTGTAAATCACTTTAAATCTGTGCTGCCTCATTCTCAATACTTTTATGAATAGGAACAGTTTGTCCCTGTCTACTCTTTCTAGACTTCTGATGATTTTTAAAACTTCTGACAGACCCAGCCTCCTTCTCTCCAAAGCGATCAACCCAATCTCTCCAATCTACCTCATAACTGAAGTTTCATATTTCTGGATCCATTTTAGTTAATACCTTCTGCATTCATTTCAAATCTATTCACATTACCATCGCGTGACACCCAAATTCATGTCTTTGTCACTATTAGACCTCACAGTTCCAATGCTGTCTGGTTGAACTATCCAACCTGTACCTTGTATAGATACAAATCTCCACTGCCTCCACTATCTTGCACAAAGTCACTCATTGGCCCATCTTCATCCTTTAAATTGGCTCAAAGTCCTCAATGCCTCAAATTTAATGTTTACAAGAATGTTATATGAAAAGAAATCTGGCTTCTTGATGTCATATGTTGAGTTCAACAATGTAAGTAGCCCTCACCAGATCTTCCATTTATATTGCTCTTTCTGACTGCCAGAAAATACCTGAATGACCCAGATATCAATATTACAGCAGTAGTAGCTACGCCTTAAAAGTAAAAAAAAAGTCATATTTGATTCCAGATCAGTGTTGAGTTAGTCTAAACTAAGAATATTAACATGTAGTGATCTTGCTTACATTTGGCCTCAGTATACCAGGATAAGGAAAGGAAGTATCAACTGCGGATAATTCTCCTGATTGTTTCTCAAAATTCTTACTTGCAATTGATAAATGGATATCAGATTAAGCCAAAATAAAGCACAGCAGTTAAAAACTGTTCACTGTCAATTAGCCTGGTTATATTTACAGTCATTGGATTTGACATAAAAATAATGCATTTGTGAGTGATAAAGAATTCACCATTATCATTGGAGCTGTGCTTTACAAAATAACGATGCTTGAAGTGAATTGAAATTTGTTGAGAAAATGGTTTTTAAAAAGAAAAATTCCCTCAGTGATTGAGAGGTAGAAGTCTGTTGACTCAGGAGAATTTTAGTTACATAAATATAATTTATATGATACTGCTGAGTCTAGAATACAGTGTCATTAGACTCACAAAAACTCATTCTTCCAGTACAGTAACTTCCCCTCATCATGACATCCAATTATATTTTCAGTAACACCCATGCTCTTACTTTTATTGCCTTTCTTGGTACATTGTCCGAAATATGTACCAATCTATTAAGCAAAAGAGTATTTTTGTTGATACATATTCCTGACTGCTTTTTTTTAAGAAAATAATCCCTACAGTACAGAAACAGGCCCTTTGGCCCCACAAGTCCACATTGACCCTTCAAACAGCACCCCACCCACTCCCTGTAACCTTGCATTTCCCATGGTTAACCCACCTAACCTGAACACTACGGGCAATTTAGCACAACCAATCCACCTAGCCTGCACATCTTTGGACTGTGGGAGAAAACTGGAGCACCTGGCAGAAATCCACACAGACACAAGGAGAATGTGAAAACTCCATACAGAACAACCACCTGTTTGTGGGATCAATAATTCTACTGTTCTTGTATCTGATTGTTTTTTCAGTTTTCAATTACCTGGCTGCAGACAGGAAACTGAGAGTAAGGCAAAGAGTGAGGATGACAAAAAAAAAATCTGCAAAAGGATCTAGACATAAGTGACTGGACAAACATTTGCTTGATGCAATATAACGTGGGAAAATGTGAGTTAAAGCATTTTGGCAAAAAGTACAGATGATACATATTATTTAAATAGAGAACAACTACAGAAAGATGCAGCACAGAGGGATTTGAGAATCTTCATGCATAAATCAAAAAAAAACAGTATGCAAGTTCAGTGGTTATTAGGGAAATCAAGTGGAATGTTGGCCTTTATTTCAATGGGATGAATTATAAAAATAGGGTAGTATTGCTTAAACTACACAAGGCACTCATTAGTCCACCTCGGGAACACTGAACAGTTTGGTCCCCTTAAGGAAAGCCATACTGGGCATTGGAGGCAGGCCGGGGAAGGTTCACTAGGCCGATACCAGGAATGAAGGGATTGCCTGATGAGACCGAGTTGAATAGGTTGGATATACAATCTTAGGACTTTAGAAGATTAAGAAATGACCTTATTTACTTGCTTGGGGGATTTGACAGGTTAGATGTGGAAAGGATGTTTCTCGTTTTGGGAGAATATAGGACCGGAGGATGTAATCTCAGAAAAGGTGGATGCCTCCAATACAGAGGTGAGGTGTAATTGCTTCTGTCAGAGATCACTGAATCTGTAGAATGCTTTACCTCAGAGAGCTATTCAGATTGGGTCATGAAGCATACTTAAAGCTGAGGTAGATTTTTATTCCATAAGAGAATAAGGGGAAAAAGCAGAGAACCGGATTGGCAAATTATCAGATTCGCCATGATCCCACTGAATGGCAGAGCATACTTGATGAAATGAATAGCCTACTTCTGAAAAATAGAATCCCTCTAGCACAGATAAAGGCCATTCAGCCCATCTTGTCTGCGCCAACTCTCCAAAGATCATCCCACCCCTATCTCCATAAGCACACATTTACTTATGATTTTATTGATTATTTTCAAAATGGATGATGGTGGCAAATGGGATACTGCAGGGATCAGTGCTCAGGCCCCAGGTATTCACAATATATATTAACAATTTGAATGAGTGGATAAAATGTAATACTTCTAAGTTTGCTCATGATTGAAAACTGGGTGGTATTGAGAATGGCAGTAGGACATAGAGAGACTTAAGAATAATTTAGTTGAGTGTGTGGACAAATGCATGCCAATAAAGTATAATGTGTGAAATTGTTCATTTAGCTAGGAAAAACAGAATGGCAGCGTAATACCTAAAATATGATGGTCCGGAAATTGATGATGTACATCGGCCACTGAAAGCATGTAATAAGAAGTTATGAAGGCAGATGGTATGTTGGCCTCCTTGCAAGATGGTTTATATACAGCAGCAAGGAAGTCATACTGCAGTTAAACAGAGAACTTGCTGAGACCATAGTTAAAGGACTGTGTTCAGTTTTCATCTCGTTTCCATAAATGTAGTGTCAGAATGTTTCACCAGACTGTGTGGCAGGGTTGGCAAATGAGAAGACATAGTGTTGAACGGGTCTATATTCACAAGAATGAGGAAGGGATCTCATGGAAACAGAAGCAATTATGGTAGGGCTGGACAGGCTGGATGCAAAGATCTTGTTTCTCTTTACTGAGGCTCCAGAACAAGAAGTGATCATGGCCTCAGAGTGAACAGGAGAACAGTTGGAACTATGACGACAAATTTCTCCACTTAGAGGAAGGGGAACTTGCGGCATTCTCTACCACTCTGGAGATAGCTGTGGAGGTCAAGTCACTGAATATATTTAAATAATAAATCAATTGATCATAGAGTATGGGGCAAGATCAGAAGTAGCGCACAAAGATAGAAGCTCAACCGTGATCATGTTAGATGGCAGAGTAGTCTTGATTGGACAAAAGCCATACCACTGCTTCTATTTTTGATTTATCAAATTGCAAGAATGTAGAGAAAACTGAAATATAATAAGAATTTGCATTTTCTGAGTTATGCAAAAGAATTTACTATACTAAGCCAACTTATCATTTACAATTTGGATGATAAACACAAATGTTTACTTTGTTTCTGAAAGCATCTTTCAGATTTTCTCCTCAGTGGAACTGAAGCTTTGTTGTGACACCTTGTAAATTAACTTCAATAATGAGACCAACAGAATATTACTATTCAAGAACATTATCTATTGGGAGACATTTAATATTGCAATTTTTGTTAAAGAATTCGCTATTGAAGATGATTTCTAATCCCTATTATCTTCAGTTGCTTCATCAATGACCTTACTTCACAATGAAGGTCAGAAATGGAATTGTTCACTGATAATTGTTCAGTGTAAAGCTCAAATAAGCAATTCCTCACACATGAAACAATTCATACCTACATGCACCAAGACTGGATAACATTGAGGGCACATCTACAAGGCTCAAGTCAGGAAAGTGAGGGAAATACACCTCCAGATGAGTGCACCTGAGGCCACATCCAGCTTGAGATAATCCAAAAAATAGAATTTGAGTAGTTACATGTCAGTGAAGTCATGTACTCCTACTGCTGGACAGAAGCATTCTGACATTATTCAATAACTTTGAGGTCAACTAACTGGAGGAAGATTACCTCCAAATTAGGAATCCCTCCCACCTTCCAGGCTGGGCCACAAGGTTGTGATTCCCAACTTAACTTCTGATACATGTACGATTGTATTTTATCATTCCCAACTGAACCTTATTCATGTCAATTCTTAAGTTTGTCACAGCAACTCTCAGTCCTCAGCAGTTGAGCAAATCCCAGATGGATAAGCCTATTTCGCTACTGCCCTCTACCAATGATGTATCATAACAGCAGCAGAGATAAATTACAGAATCCACTGCAGCAACACATCAAGCCTTCAGCATCAGCACATCCCGAATTCAGCCCATAAAGTAAGTATAGGAATTGCATGGGAGTACCATCACTCAAGTTCTCCATCAACCTGAAATGGGTGTATGTCATAACTCCTCCATTTTTGCAAGGTCAAAGTCTTGTAACTCGAACTCTTAGCAACATCACAGAAATACTTTCACCACACAACCTACAACAGTTCAAGGAGGAGGCTCATCATGATCGCCACAGATCCACGAGCAATGAACCACTGTGAGCCTCTCATAATGACTATATTCTGAGAATGAATAATCATTTTGTTAGGAATCTGTAATCTATACTGGTTTCACTCAGATGAGCAAAATTAGGCTGAGTTCATCAAACGGAAAAAAAAATCAACAGATTAAATTTAATACTCCATAATTTAATGAAAATAGTTACGTTTCAGCTATAAAGGGAAAGTTATACACTGTGTATAGGTGTCATTCTGTGTTTTTCAGGTACTTTATGGCAATTAACAAGAGCAATGTAAATGTAAGGTCAAATGAGGGTTCATAAGCCAGAGTATTAGACTTCATTTATCCCCCAGGAGAAAAATCAGGGTAGAAAGAACACACACCTAGGGAAAACAATGTAAAAGCCATATAGAATTTCAGATAAAGAGATTTCAGTTATCATTTTGTAACAATCCTAAATATATAGATATGATAGCTTAACATTTTTCAGTGTTAGAGATAATAAGATCTTAAATGTTGAGGTTTTCAAACAATGGACTTGTATCATTTCCAACCTATATGAAATAAGAAGTTATCAATTAGAAATTCTCTCTGCTCTTTACCCAAAATTTCCAGTCATTTCTGTGGCTCTCCCCAAATGTCAGAAATTATATTACATAGCTAGCAAAGTTTTGCTTTATGACTGTTTAAAATCTTGCAGCTCACTAAATGCCACCAGTATCCCAATTTATTAACCTTACAGATGACTAGAAGGCTACGTAGATCTTAAATCTACATCAGGCTAAGCCTTAGTAAGTTCTTGATGACAGTACAAATCAGCCTTGTGCCATCTTTATCATTCAGCGACATTGCATGGTGTTTAATAATTGTGACAAGTCACTTACATATGCTCCACCTGACCCAATACTTTAAAGTAGAAAATGTGCTATTGCTTATGAAAACTTCATAAACCTTATTTTGCTGAACCTGCTAAATGGCTCAATTAATTATACATACTAAAGAGGCTTCAGTGTAACTATATTCAAACTTATATAAATTCAAAGCGTATTCCCTTTAACTCTGATTCAAAGGCATAGCTGTTCCACCTTGAGAAGAATTCAAACCTAATGTTTGGGGCATAATAATTGAATAATTATTAGTATGCAACAATGATTAATTCATACCATACAAAATGCACGCAGGATGCTGCAAAGCCTCTGGCAAGCACATCAGTTCTGAAAAAGTTTGCTGCATTATTAATTTACTGAAACAAAAGTGAAATCAATGTCGACCAGCTGCTGTTAAGTTCCCAAGGGCTAAAAAAAATGAAGACCCAAATTGGCAGAGGAAATGTAAGTCACTTATGACAGAAAATTTAATGAGTGGAATTCACTTTCACTTTCAGTCAGCAAAGTCATTAAGGGCAGAGGTATTCAAGTGGTTCAGGGGTATGTAAATGAACAATGTAACGCTAAAGACCTGGGTGCAATTAAAATGCAATTTATTTTGTCAGACCCATATGTTCCAGAGTTTACTCTTCAATGTTGTGGTGATTTTTATTTGGAATAAAAATTTAACAAGATAAATAACATCTTTATATTGCCGGTCCAGGTTGAAATATTGATCTACTGTTTGACATTCAGAGATGGGAGGAGTCATCAATGCACATCAGCTGACAATTAAGTCACACCACGCTGTAATAAGGTATAACGGCTGTGGATGGAAAGTCATAATACCCTGAACAAATATTAAGAATTTAATTAATAATGGGAAGCATGGTGTTTTTGTTAATTCATCTCAATGGGTTATCAAATAGGGATGTTGGCTTGAAACAATGACCGAAAATCTCCTGCAGCAGTGTGACAAACACAGCCTAGTGTTAGTTAAAGTTGCGTTTGCCCATTTATTGTTAACAATATTTTAAGCTGTAAATTGTTGGAGCATTGCCAGGTGAAACAGGCTTTACAAGGCAAGCAACATGGATTTCCTTAACTAACCAGATTGTAATGTTGCGATATTAGCATCATAAGAATTGAGATTTCAACATCAAACCGGACATGGGAAGAGAAACACAGGGAACTGAGGATTGGACTGAGAGAGAAGAAATAGTCAAGAACACCTGCAACATTAAGGAACAAGTCTCTATACTTACAGGAGATAATCGGAACTGCAGATGCTGGAGAATCCAAGACAACAAAATGTGAGGCTGGATGAACGCAGCAGGCCAAGCAGCATCTCAGGAGCACAAAAGCTGACGTTTCGGGCCTAGACCCTTCTCTGATGAAGGGTCTAGGCCCAAAACGTCAGCTTTTGTGCTCCTGAGATGCTGCTTGGCCTGCTGTGTTCATCCAGCCTCACATTTTGTTGTCTATACTTACAGGAGTTAATTTTCTGTTTCAGACAGCTAGATTAGGAATAATTAACCGTGTCACATTGTTATGTGGCGACTTCAAAATGAACCTTTGGAAGAAAAAACATTTTTGATAGCCTTTTGGATCCTGCAATTAATAACATACCTATCTTCAGCTGATACGTGGGGCTAAATAATACTAAGCACTATAGCCTGTCCTCCTGTTGATGCAGCTAATCAATGGTCTCTAATTGTATATTTGGTCCATCTCAAAAGGCTTCTCTTTATCTTCTCCCCTACATCATTGAAACTCTTATTCAGGCCATAATCACTTGAATGCTTGATTTCTAGTATGCTTTCTTTGCTGGTTTACCTGATACGAACCTATACAAACTCCAACTCATCAAAAACACAGTAACCTGTATCCAATTGTACTCTGAGATAACCTTCTTCAATGGGCCAAGGATTGGCAGAGGGAGCTTCATTCAGATAAACGTGAGATGCTGCATTTTGGTAAGGCAAGTCAGGGCAGGACTTATACACATAATGTTAGAACTCTGGTGGGTATTGCCAAATAAAGGGACTTAGGGTTGCAGTATCATAGTTCCTTGAAAGCGGAGTCACGGGTAGACAGGGTGGTGAAGGTGGAGTTTGGCATGCTTGCCTTCATTATTCAGTGCATTGAATATAAGGTTGGGACTTCATGTTGCAGCTGTACAAGACATTGGTTAGGCCACTTTTAGAATACTATGTTCAATTCTGGTCTCCCTGCTATAGGAAAAATGTTGTTAAACTTGACAGTGTTCAGAAAAGATTTAAGCATGTTGCCAGGATTAGAGGTTTGAGTTACAAGGAGAGGCTGAAAATGCTGGGGCTTTTTCACCCTGGAATATTGGAGGCTGAGGGGTGATCTTATAGAGGTTTATAAAATCATGAGGGGCATGGATAGGGTGAATAGCCAAAGTCTTTTTCCCAGGGAAGGGGAGTCCAAAGTACAGGACATAGGTTTAAGATGAAAGGGGAAAGATTTAAAAGGGACCTGAGGGGCAACATTTTCATACAGAGGGTGGTGCATGTATAAAACAAGGGCTAGAGGAAGTGGTGGAGGTGAGTACAATTAGAACATTTAAAAAGCATCTGGATGGGTGCGTGAATAGGAAGGGTTTAGAGAGGGATATGGGCCAAATGTTGGCAAATGAGACTAAATCAGTTTAAGACATCTGGTCAGCATGGACAAGTTGGACCAAAGGGTCCGTTTCCATGTTGTACAATTCTGTCACTCTATAACTCTTAAGGTTGACCCTGTACTGGCCAGGTTTCAAAGATTCCCAGCTACCCCACTGAAATGAGTTTAAATTCATAAGTGCCATCTTCACATTCTTTCATTCATTATAGCTATACTTACAATCTTTTGCAGTTACTTATTGCAGTTTGTACATTTCTTTCTTTTGACTCTTCTTTCCCTCCCTAATTGTTGATCCTATCAGAAATACAATATATTTTCCTGATAAAAATCCTGCAATTATAAAAATTCAGCCCATGTATTATCCTCCAGATCCTGAAGTAGCGATATTAGATTTGAACATCTGGGCAATATTCAGGCTTGAGTTGACAAGGAACGACTAACTTTCATGCCACACAAATTCTGAGTAACAACCATCTTCAGAGACAGAGACAACCTAAAAACCACCCCTTGACATTCAGTGGCGTTACCATCACCTGAACTCCCCACTATCAACATTCGGGAGGGTACCACTGACTAGAAATCTAACCGGACTTGCCATATATGTACACTGTCAGGTTTTAAGCTCGGAATACTGCAATGAGTAACGCACCTCCTGACTCCCCAAGCTTGTCCACTGTCTACAAGGCACAAATCAGGAGTGTGACGAATACTCCCCACTTGCCTGGATAGGTGCAGCTCCATCAACACAAGAAAGTTTGACACCATCCAGGTCAAAGCAGCCCACTTGATTGGCACCACATCCACAAGCATCCACTCCCTCCACTACTGACACTCAGTGATAGCGGTGTGTACAGCCCACAAGATGTGCTGTAGTACTCACTAAAGATTCTTCCATAACACCTTCAAACCACACAACCACATCCAACTAGAAGGTCAAGGGCAGCAGATACATGGGAACACCAAAGCCCGTAATATCCCCTTCACACCACTCACCGTCCTGACTTGGAACTATTTTACCATTCCTCCACTGTCACTGCGTCAAGATTCTGGAATTCCCTCCCTAAGGGCATAGTAGGTCTACCTACAGCACAGACTGCAGTGGTTGAAGGCGGCAGCTCACTACCACCTTCTCAATCGTACCTAGGGATGGACAATAACTGCTGGCTAGCCAGCGACGCCATGTCCCATAAGAGGATAAAAACAAAAATTTTGTGCAGAATGCTGTGTAATTTTAGGGAAAAAAAATCCTGAAGCCTTTCAAAGTGCTATCTTTTTTGCTCTATTCCTGCTACCTCTTAGGACCAACGAAAAATTAGATATAATATGTCATTATTCCTATGAAGTAAGGATAACCAATGATATGAGGTTCACAAAGAATATTTATGCCTTGTCTTATGCAGTTGAAATCTGCCATCTCAATTTATATCTTTTGGGATTTAAACCTTGAGTTAGGACTTCATGAAATCAAAATTGGTTTATTTTCAAAATAGTGTTAAGAGTAAAAGTAGCTGTCAATATGTTAATTTGTGGACCTTCCTATAACCGCTCTGTCCTTCTCAGCATTTTGTTCCAATAGCAAACAATTTGCTTGTGGCATAAAGTGGTAGCTACATGAAAGCTTCACAACGTGACCTGCTAAAATTTCATAAAGTTGTAGAATCATACAACATAGAAATAGACCATTTGGTCCAACCAGTCCACACTAATCCTAAACCCAGACTAAACTGGTCCCACCTGTCTGCACTTGGCTCATATCCCTCCAAACATTTCTCATTCACAGAATTAGCCAAATGTCTTTTAAACCTTGCAACTGTACCCACATCCACCACTTCCTCCTAAAGTTCACCACACATGAACCACTAAAATAAACTTGCCCATAATGTCTTTTTTAAATCTTTATCCTCTCACCTTAAAAATATGACCCCTAGTCTTGAAATTCCCCACCCTCAGGACAAGACACCTGCCATTCACTTTATCTATACCCCTCATTATCTTATGAAACTCTAAGGTCACCTCTCAACTTCTACTCTCTAATGAAAGAAGTCCCAGCCTATCCAGTCTCTCCTTACATACTCAAACCCTCCATTCCCAGCAACATCCTGGTAAATCTCTTCTGAATTCTCTCCAGCTTAATAATATCCTTCCTACAACAGGGAGACCAGAACTAGACACAGTACTCCTGAAGAGGCCCCAACAACATTCTGCACAAACTCAACAGAACATCCCAACTCCCATACGCAAAGGCACTCGCCAAAAGCTACTAAATTTTCCAATGAATATGCATTTGCTCAGACTTAACTTCAACCACCAGGATAATGGCCAGAAATCAATATTTTAGTACTCAATGTCAGAGTACATGGTTGTTCCAACATATTGCAACACTGTATAACTATGAAGGAACATTGTTGTAAAACTTATTTCAGAAGTTAAAAAAATCATTAAATTCAAAGGTTTTTTTCAATGTACCCTTGAAATATTAAATGTAGAAAATCTAAGTAGTGCTGCCGTTTGATGCAACAGTTTGCGTTACTTAAAAATTATTGAAACATACAACACATAAATAACACAGCATAATCACAAATGTGACTTTTGTAATCATAAAGTAAATAGGTTCTGCATACAATCGTTTTAAAACAAAGATGTAAATTTCTGATATGGTATCATAAAAATTAGAAGTGAGCTAAATTCAGAGACTAATATTCAATGATGTGATTTCTTGTACCCACCAATAAATGACACAATAGTACATTAATCAGTTACACTAATATTTAGTTAAGACAGAACATAAACAAATTTGAATTGATTAATATATTTCAGGAAAATTTTCAAAGCACAGCAATCGAGCTCTCCTGAAAGAAAAACAACTGGTGAACTCAGAACTCCTGGTCCATTACAATAATTTCAGTATTCTAGAACCCTGTCAAAATGCTTGTAAAATATATTTAATTAATGAACTTTTACATTGATCAGAGCATCACTGATAGATGATGTTCAGTATTCCTACTGCTCTTTGGTGTTAAAATGGGTAAACATCAATGCCTGGAAAGTAATTGATTTTGTTGTCCTGGAATGAAGGTCAGAAGCAAAGACATAAGAAGATCTCAAATGAATGGATGTCACCCTGATGCACTTGGTGCAGTATGATCTGCCTGAATAGCACACAAAACAACACTTTTCACTGTATATTGGTACATGAGACAACACTGAATCAATCAATTGAATGTCAAGTAAAGATGGTCAAAAGGGAGACTGATACTCAAGAGAGTACATGTCTTCTGTAGCAGCAATCAAAAATATCTTAATCAAAGTAAATCCTTTTCCAATTACCTTTGCTGAAAAGTTTCTTTCTCAGCCTCTTAAACATTTGTTTGGTCTGATGCGGTAATACAGAATTCAGAAGTCCTTTCAAAATTCTATAGTGATATCTGTGCAATGGTAAAAGAAATTTTCATGCTATCTTTCCAGCATCCAGCTGATGTGGTCAATACCAGCTACAATTCCTCTATTTCAAAGTGTGTACAAAACTTGTGTGCTGCACGTGTCTGTCTCAGCTCATTGTTCTTTGGCACATGTTTTGTTAGTTCTATTGAATGACAGGCAAAATGCTGGACACTCAGATTTTTTGGGCCCATCCTTTGGCCAGTTCTTGGTTCCTTTTTGTCATAGTATAAGGCCCAGAGCAATGTAATAGTCAGTATCATGGCCAGTAACTGCGTCACTCCAATGGAAATCCCAAGAAACTTCAACACTTGTAATTGCTTTGTGCCACGTAGGAAGTTGTATATTTTCTGTCCACAGCCCTGTTTCAAAAAAAAAAGGATGTTATATTAAATAACCCTTTTAAAAAAAAAACCCTCTTTTAAGTATAGGTTTCTTTCTCTGCTGAAACACACTCTGAAGTTCCACTCTGTGTTCTGCATCAACATCAAAAGTGCAGTAAAGTATGAGTTTGCACTCATTGGAAACAGCCTCATTTTCAATTTACATTTTGGTATGCAAGGTGCTAATTACTGCTTGTAAATATTCTGCACTAAGGATCTGAATTAGCTGGCAAAATAACAGAGTTTAAGACATTGTTAGTGTGTAAGTTATCTAATAATTTATGGCAAGCATGAGAACCTTAATTTGCAAAGCACTAAAGCAACTGGATAAGTTGCAGCATTCCACAAGTTCAAGTTGCAAGAGTAGAATCTCACTCTGAGCTTCCCACATGTTTCAAGAAATTGCAGTACTCAAATTAAAAATCACATTAAAAATTAAATTCACTGCAGAAAGGCTGGTGTATAACAGTAATACGACCCTTGTGACAACAAAATTTTATGTTGCTGAAATCTTAACACCCTGAGAGGAAAAGAAAAATTGAATCTGCAAGGTCTCATTTGGGTAGGTTGTAAATAGTTCTTAAGACTTTTAAAGATCAAATGTATAATTTAATATTTTTCTTACTTCTGCATCTATTCTCTATCTTAACCTGTCACTTTTTCTATATCCTTTTCTGCACCTGATTTGAGCCAAATTCACTTTACTGTTTTCTTTGCTGTTCCTCTATTTTTCGAGATGTGCTATTATCAGCTCGTATTTCCAGCAACTTGCAGAGCAAAAGGAAATGAACTGAAGTACATAGAGGGGATGGAGTTAACTAATGGAAATCTGCATAATATCCCAATCCAGGCACTCAGCTCCTGGTATCATTACAGCCTTGGTCCAAAAACTGGACGAAACAGCTTAATTCCAGAGGCGAGATGAAAGTTACTGTCCTTCACAAAATATCATTTGACCAACTATTGTATGAAGTAGCCTTTAGTAATATTGAAGTCAATGGGAATCATAGGAAAAACCCTGCACTGGATGGAGTCAGACCAGCACAGAGGAAGGTCATTGTGGTTGTTCACCGTAGAAGTTCCTCAGGGTAATAGCCTGGACCCAACCATTTTCAGTTGCTTCATCAAAGACCTTCCTCCAGCATGAAGTCACATGTGGGGGTATTCACTGATGATTATACAATGTTCAGCACAATTTGTCACTCCTCACATATTGAAGTCAATGTCGATATACATTAGAGTCTGGGCAACATTCAGGCTTGAGCTGATAAGTGGCAAGTAACATTTGTGCCATCTAAGTGCCAGACAATGAATAGCTCAAACAAGACAGAATTGAATATTTCCCCCTGACATTCAATGTCATTACCTTTGCTATCAACGTTTTGGGAGGGGTCACACCATTAACTAATCTAGAAAAGACATTAAAATTCACACGTTGTGGCTTTCAGTAAGATGCTGTATTTCCTCCACACTTTTTGCCCACCAGCTGATCTTTACACTTTTTCTTGGCTAGGCCTCAGCCTTAATTTGCTTATAGACCCAATTTTGTTTCATTGATATTTAGTGTGTTTCCAATACAAGAATACTTTGCACTTGAGATTTTGTAGCATCTGATCTCCTGGTCTTTTTCATCAAACCAATCTTGATGTTTCCCTGTAGACCTCAAAGGCCTTCGCCTCTGTCAACTAGGAGGAATTAGAAGCATCCTCCACAAATTTGGTTGCCCACAGGAATTCATCCCATCCCCTGCCTGCTGCAGGATGGCATTCAAGCCTTGACCTTCACTAATGTACATGCATTGGATGTGTAGTGGGTCCAAACTAGGGTCAAGCAAGGCTGTTTCAACTCAGCAACGTGAGACGTCTCCATCGTTCTTGTTGCAACACTCCACCTTGTATCCATGAAGCTTCCTGCTGGTGCAGAGCTAATCTATAGGACAGGTGAGAAACCGTTCAACTTTTATCACCTCCACTCCAGAACCAAGACCACCCCAATCTCTGTCATCAAGCCATAATATACAGACAACACCTGCATGCGCGCGTACACACACGCCAAGCTCCAAACTATCAGCAATACATTCATTAAGGCATATAAAAGTATGGATCTTAGGCTACACACCTGGAAGGTCCTCTGTCAGCCTTCTCTGGGCCACATAATGCTGCAGAATTCATCAGTAGGAGAGGGTTTTATTCAATTCATATTCAAGTGATCGGTGATCACTTACCACTCCCTGAGGTGCGTACTTGTGCTCCTGACAATTGTTACAACTCATCAATCCTTAAGCACTCCCATGTGCCTGGTGCAATTGAGGTTTCAAGACGTTACAGGGCTGGTAAATGGGGATCAAAGGCTACCCATTGTGCACTTGGCTCATAACATCATTTTGCCTCAGTCAGAGGTTGCAACAGAGCCGATACAAAGCTGTTCCTTTCTTAACCATGGCCGTAAGATTGCTAAAGATGCATTTTCACTGCAAGGACAGGTCTGGAAAGGCCCTTCAATATGGCCCAAATACAATGTGCCACATCATACTGGTGTACTAAGCTCTGTACAATCAGTGCTGGCAATAAGGTGATGACTTATAAAACTGCTCCCATTCTCCCAGTTCCTCAGTGTCTGAGGGGGAAGAACAAGGACAGTGGATGCCAACAGAATCCATTCATGCCTGATTCCAATCAAAGACAGCTGGCTGCAGTGGGCAATTGTTGACCATTACATTTTATTCATAAATCTGGTTGGTATTATGGGTAAGACTTCAGCCTCAGTAGGCTTCATTTTTGTGCCCTTTAGTGTTTTACATTTATCCGATTGCCTTCCCATATGTGATGTCCTCCTATTGGTGGACAACAAGTCATGGACCTACAGTGGTCCCTGGGGACACAGTAGCACTGACTTAGAGGTAGCACAAAATGGCTGCCTGTGGAGTTGGCATAAAGGTGGCAGAGAGATTTTTAGTTGTAGTCACAGAAACAGCTTGTTTAG
This sequence comes from Stegostoma tigrinum, assembly GCF_030684315.1. Lineage (NCBI taxonomy): Eukaryota > Metazoa > Chordata > Chondrichthyes > Orectolobiformes > Stegostomatidae > Stegostoma > Stegostoma tigrinum. The sequence goes on from NC_081371.1 coordinate 36,823,347, forward strand.
TTCAACATTAGAAAACAAGATCATAAATTAAGTCAATGGTAGCTTTGAGAATATGATAAGCCCAAGGTAACAGATTGAACAAAGAAACTAACAAATTAAATTATGGGAGATATTGTACAAAGTCACAGTGGCTGATATCTGTAAGACACAGTCTAATAAGATATGTTTGAAGAGAGCCCAAAGTTTGTGGTTAAGCAAGAATCAGAAGAAAACTATGATCCAACAATCATGGAGCATCTTTCGGTAACTGAATATTGAGAAATTCTGAAATCCAATCTACGTCTATAGTTCAGAGATTCCTTTAAAACAAAGTGCTACAGATAGTGGAGAGGAGCTCCCATCTCATTGGTAAAGGAGGACTGAAAGACAAATGGGTAAGCAGATGACCTCTAAAGGATACCAGCTTAAATTTGAGAAAATAAACAATGGCAGCTCCCAACTTAAATGAGACAGCTCAAATGAAATCTTATGTCCAAGGTCCAGGGTAGAGGGGAGGACAGAGATATCTTGTAAAACCACAGGAATTCAGACATAATTTTTGAGCTGGGAAAAAGTGACTGAGCTTCAATCTTAATAATGGAATTTGAATTGATGTTATCTTAAGTAAAATAGTTGGTGTAGAAATATTTAGAGTAGGGGCAATAAATTTTGTCTCAGAGCAGTCCTCTGTAAAACACACTTACAGAAAGCATTGGAATAGAAGGAGTTATAATTGCAGTTACAAGATAGAGGGGAGTGTTTGTTTGACATTACAAGGTCAGGTGATAAAGAAGCTGCTCACAACTTGTTGACTAAAAAATTCTCACATTAGATGTATCCAGATAACTTTTATATATAACTAATTTCATATTAGAACTGAATTTTACAGCAAATAGCAGGAATTAGCATTTTTTGTATCTCCGGTAATAACTGCAAGGTTTGGAGTGTAAATTAATGAGATGCATTACAAGATCCCAAGGACTAGTGATAAAGCTACATGGTAAACATCATGAGATCAGAGAACCTAGGGTTGTCCATACGGTGTCCATCATTGATCAGGTGCTTATAGAACTGGATGTATAGACCAGGGGTTGGAACAATGATATCAATGTTACATGTAATTATTATTACACGAAGGGTATAAATATCCTGCACTTTATTGAGAAAGGTAAAGTGTCACCACCCTCTCCTGTGATCAGAGCTGTTATCGAGGGGGCAACTGGGCCCCATGTGAAAGCCAGTTTTGGAGCAGCCTCTGGTGTCTCTCAAGTGTGGTTAAAAAAATTCCAAATAAAGATCAATTTGTGCTACTGAACACAGGGCTGATGACTCCTCTTTGACATCTGTCCCCAACAGAGGCGATATTTAGACAGATGTAGCTAGGTACAGGTAAACTGTGTGGACTGGTGGCTAAACAGTGACGAACATGAGAGACTGGGTTGTATGTGTAGGGACTATCAGAAATGCTGGCTACATACCATGGGCAGCATAACTTCATGCCTGCTGTTCGATTATGCTGACTGGTGAGGATCAATGCAAATTGCAAGTACGTATCATGGTGCGCAGTAACCTTTCAAAAATGGCACAATTGCAAGGGTTGCCAGTCTGTAGTCATATATCTACTGAATGGCACGTTATCCTGGGAATGTTGCATGGTGAGATGGGGTGGAAATCAGATATGAAGCATGTTACAGCAGCAGAATGAGAGTTTAATAGGTTGAGATGAGAAAACTCCCACGTGTCACAACATTCCTCAAAACGCTTGACAGGTCTTAGACTTATTTTCTTCTAGATAATATTCAGCCATATAGTATTTAACAACAAAACTTCAAGCTTGACTTCAAGCTCATGGTCTACAAACCAGTGGTGTTACCGGTCCTTATGTATGCAGAGACATGGATAATTTGTATAAACGTGCCTCAAAATCCTTGAGAAATATCACCAATGATGCTTCTGCAACATTCTGAAAATCTAGTGGCAGGATTAACACTCTAGTTTCAATGTCCTCTCCCAGGTTAACATCCTTAGCATTGGGACATTGTTCAAAGTTAATTAACTGGATTGAGAGGCCTCAATGTTCACAAACCTAGCATAAAACTTCCAAAACAAACTTTCCATTCTGCACTTCGTTATAGAAAGTGAACAAAGAAAATGCTTCATAAACGTCCTTAAAGCTTTCCTGATAAAATGCAATATCCACATTGACTCATGGGAATCTCTAGTCCAAGGTCACCCAAACCAGGGAGAGACAGCCCCCAAGGTTCCCACCATATCAAGTATCTGACAGCCCAGATGGAATCTGAGGACAAACAGCAAACAGACCTTGCAAAACCCCAGGAATGCTAGCAGCTTCAAAAGCCCCTTCAGCAGAGTGTGCAGATCTAGCACTGGATTATTTAATGACCTCATGATCTACAACACCCAAGTGGAAGGAAGTCATCCTCATTATCAAGGGTCTTCCAATGAAGGGATTTATCCACTTAACAATAAATTATAATAATGCCAACTCAAATGTCACAAATATTGTCTTCTTTAAGCCAGAGTGTAAGTTAAATGCAATGTAGCAGATCACTGTCCGAAATATGCACTGCTAAATATAATGTAAATATAGATTTCCTGTTAAGTACATTTTGTAGAATGCTTGTCTACAGATGTGAACTCTAAAAAAGAAATACTGGATTATAAATATCATAAATCGTGCCAAATGCACACACAGTAGTAATGGCATTTTTCTAAATCACCTTTTTTTGTATTAGTTGGTAGCACTCACTTGTAAGTAGATTGAAGGTTAGTTGTCACCTTCAGTACACAATAAATAGAGTGCGGGCATTTCAGAATTACCTCTGATGGCATGATATCTGAGGTTCTGACACACTTAGCCTTTAAACAGCATTTCAAACACCTGGATCTATTTCCCAAAGGATTGGATTTCATATTATCTTAGACAAATTTTATTGCTTGACAGATTTCATTGACGTTACCAGTGTTTGAAAAAAGTAATATTCTAAAGTGCATAAGTCACTACCTCAATTATGCACAGTAAATTAACCATTTGAATGCCACCAACTAAATCATTTTGCCTATTTTGCTCTCAGCTCTCTGCCACTGACACATTATTTAATAAATTCCTGTTATCAAATGTCGGTCCATAAATTAGGTCATTTTGCAGATTGATTCTATGACAGTCTTTACCCAATGAGCAAATTTTATTTCTTTGCCTTTCAGGTAAAACTAGAATGGTATGATACTGGAAATAAAAACCAGAAGTTAAAATATAGTGTGCAAAAAACAATGTAAAGAAATATTAAGGCAATATCTTTTCCTACTTTATTCACAGACGTGGGCATCACTGGCTAAGCCAGCATTTATTGTTCATCTCTAATTGAATATTAGTGAACCAGGTTTTTACACCAATCAACAGTGGTGCCATTTTTTCTTTAATTCAAATTTCACCACCTGCCATGATGGTATTTCAACACAGAACAAACATTAAGCTGGGATTTTGGACCACCAGTGCAATGGCATTATCACTATGCCATGGTGCACACTAATACGAATTAGGGACAAAAATTTCTAGCGCAGTTCTTTCTTCATACCTTTAAACAACTGAAGTAATATTTTAGTAATCTATAAACAAGCTGTGGTTGACATCTAACTAGCCTCCAGCAGTATTTACTGCATTACTAATGGCTTTTCAACAACAGTCTCTGAACGGGAATGTGAACAAAAGCCCCCTCCAAAGAAAATGGTGCTGATGCTTCCAAAATTGAAATGATAGTTCAAACAAAGTTATCAAAAATATGTATTTATATTGACGTAAAATGTCAGATATTGCAAAAATCATCTGGCTTTGGGACAGTTATAATACAAGTTTTACTGCTCTGCAAATCTGGAATTTATTCTCACATTCATCTGTCCATGTCAATTTACTGCTTTAGAAATCTAATGCTGTAAGAACTGTAAAAATGAACTTGCATTTATGACAAAGTATAAAATAAATCTGTTTACACTACTCCACATAATTAACTGGTACCATTAACAGGTTCGAGCTGTTTTAACGTATAATATTGTTGCCTACAAAAGGTATTTTTTGGAAAAAAGTATAGCTCCATCTTTATTTTTAAAATGTTCTAACTGGGCAAAAAGAACTCCAAAGATATGAGTACTATTTTGCCACTGTGTATTTATGATGCTGCCGTGGGAATTTTCACATCTATTATATGAACACTAACCAATGCTCGATGTAAACAAAATGAGAAAAAGAAAAAGGAAATGTAAAAGCTTAGTTCATTAGTTCCTGGCAGAAATCGCTTTTACATAAACTGTGAAATACCTAAGAGACCTCCTTTGGCAAATGGCATTTATTTGTTGACAAGTTGTGAATGATTTACTTCTTTCCAAGTAACAAAAAGCTTCATTGAAATAAATTCCAGTCATGGTCGTATTACTGAAAATTGAATCAAATATGTTTTGAGCTAAGCCAGGTTTTAGCTCTTCACGCTGCTACCAGTAAGACCTGAAGGCCATAATTTTGTTGCAGAAACAAACATCAGCATCAAGAGAGGGAAAACTAATGCTGAGAAGAACAAATTGGGAAGTAGTGACTAAGTAACATTAGGCTTAGCTTTTGAAAGTATGATAATTGTAAAAGGGTGGAAAGGTTTAAGGAAACTAAGAAGGGAATGATAGCAGAAGAATATGAAACGATTCAATAGGTGGGGGGGATAATGGAGGGAGGAAGAATCCAGAGGCTAAATGTTTGTCTGCACTGCCTGGTTAGTATTCCAAAAAGGAGGGATCATGCACGTATTATGGAATGTTACTGATTTGATTGTTTTCAATCATTTCTGATCATTTTGTGCTGCTTCTTTTATCCGACCATATAAACTAAGCTTTGCAACTTAAAGATACCATGCTGTGTACTGAAATAGATCAATATCAAGTCTTGTACACTTCTTGTCTATTGTTGAAGTTCTATGAATAGGTCAGGCAGCATCACAGAGACAGAGTGTTAGCAAATGATACTTAATGGAGGTAGCAGGGGTTCATCACTAACTGCAGAGATGACAAGGGCTCTGACTTTCCTCTTTTTAGGAAGGCCGGTCACCTTAGGTGTCATTCAGGCACTTAACTGAACAGCAGTGGGCCACTTCCTGGGATCAAGGAACCTGTCCAAGGAAGTCCCACTGCCTGCCAGGTACCAGCCAGAGTGTAGCAGTTCTATTGAGGAGGGATTCCATTGACAGATAGTGGCTACTGTCAGTAGAACACCTTTCCAATAATAGCACAAGGGACATTATTGGATGGGTTAATGTGGAGAGGTGCAGGAAGCAAGGGCAGCAGATGGCTGTCAGCAGTCCACGCCTTCCTGATGCTGGGTTCCTTCTTGGGTATATGCCATAAGCTTCCCTTTCTCTCCTTTCCCTATCCTGTATACTCCTTGATACCCAGAGTTCACAGAATTTGTTGGTCTCACTCTCTCTATATTGGAATATGGTCGGCCTGTATACACACACAGTTTCCAACTTGAATGTGCCCCATTGCTCTGACACAGATTTATCTAGAACTATCGGCTCACAGTCCACTTTGTATTAAAAATGAGATCTGATATGACTTAGCCAAAGTCGGCATTTCCCCAGTATAGAACTTCAATTTCAGGTCCATCCTTTTCCATAACAACCTTGAATCTAAGGGAGTTGTGACTGCTGTCTGAAAAATGTTCTCCCACTGATAATTCAATCACCTGCCTGGCTTCATTACCCAAAATTAAGTCTGGGACTGTCCCCTCTCTTCTACACACTGGATTTAGAAGCTGCACTTTAAGAATTCTGATCCCTTTAAGTCTTCCTCGATAACCTTTGACATGGTAATTTTGTGTTCTGAAAATTTAATGACAGTACAACCACTGGTTCTACCAGTTGCAGGACAATGAACTTGTTAATCACTTGCTTGGGAGGACCAAAGATCTGACATGGCAATGCCAGATCTATGTACTGACATTGCTCCAGGAAGCTTCCATTGAAAGAGTAGTGACTACATTGAAGGTCCAAGTCCAGCAGAAGACAATTGGTTGCTAGATGTGCGTTTGGACCTGCAATCCACCGCTATAGGCACGGATGCAGGGAATCAATAGCAAAGCGAGGGAGGGACAAAACAACTTGGCCTTCTTCCTATTACCCCTTCTCTTCAAGGAGACCCATAGGGAAGAGAGGCACCAGCTAGGCACCCCAGAGATGCCCTCCCTTTCAACCTCTCCTCTGCCGTTGACCCAATCACCTCCAATAGGTTAGGCAGAGGAGAAATGCACTTGTGCAGGAGATCTGCAGCACCCTCAAGAACCTTTAAGCCCCATACCATCAACAGACATCTGCCAAAGTCATTACAATTAACAAGACATGGCATCAGTACCACCACAGCTGTCGATGTCAGAGCAGTGCCCAGTGGTAGGCAAAGAAAGAAGAGATATGAGGCACCTGTGTGACATGGTTATTTATTCAATATCTATAGTTTGGTCTTCTATAAATAAATGCTCACTTGCACATAGGTACGCCACAAGGTGCCAGCATGGCTGGATTAATGGTCTTCCAGCTACAGTTCATTTATTATTTCACATCATCCACAATAAGTGCCTCATGTTGTTCTCATTACCTAGAGAAGGTTAAACCTATGTGGGAGCTCTACAGCTAAAGCTCACAAGACTGATTATAGGCACAGTGGATTGTTGAGTAAGGAAACATGAAGGAGACTGGGCCTTTATTCACTACATTGCAGGAAAGAAGAGACTATGTGGGACATAAAAAAATCTGACAAGGCTCTGCTGGATAGAGGCAGAAAAGATCTTTTCTCTGACTCAATCTCCATAGTCAGAGAAAACACTTTCAGGATAAGAGGTAGGCAATACATCACCAATAATGTAAAGGACTTCATTTTCTCAGGAGGTTGGGAAGATGTGGAATTGTCCCATCCATTGAATAGTGGTGGTGTATTCACTGAATATATTCACCTAATCTTAGAAACAGGCTCTTTGGCTAAACAAGTCCACACTGACCCTTGGACCATCCCACCCAAGCCCAACTCCTTATAACCCACACATCCCTGAGCACTATGGGTAGTTTAACATGGCGAATCCACCTATACTGCACATCTTTGGACTGTGGGAGGAAACCCCCACAGACATGGGGAGACTGTGCAAGCTCCAAACAGCCAGTTGCCCAGAGGTGGAATTGAACCCAGGTCCCTTGCAGCGCTAACCACTGAGCCAGTGTGCTGCCCCTAATATGAGAGGCTTCTAGAAGAGAAAACTCTCCAGAGCAATAGGGATACTAAGGGAACAGGGTGCTAGGTTACGACAGCCATGGTAAAAGACAGCTGTGGAGAACACTATACCGTCTGATTGCCAAATCCTGCTTCTTTGTCCTCACTCTATGTGAACCAAACTGAATTGAAATGAATTAGCTTTATTGTCACATGTCGTCAAGTGAGTACAGTGAAAAGTTTACAAGTTGCCACCTACAGCGTCATCTAAGATACAAGACACCTAAATATTTGGTATAAAAATAGACAAAAAATAATAAGTAAAAAGTCTATCACAAGAATTATAAAGGAAAAGATTTTTAAAAAGTATTCGATTTAAGTCCTTCCATACCTCACACAGGGCACTATGTTTGTCCGTCTCTGTGGTGTAATCCACTGTTAACCAAAGGATTGGTGGCTCAAGACTACCTGGGGACAAAGCAATTGTTGTTTGGGTGGCACGGTGGCTCAGTGGTTAACACTGCTGCCTCACAGCGCCAGGGACCCAGGTTCAATTCCAGCCTCGGATGACTGTATGTGTGCAGTTTGCACACTCCCAGTGTCTGCGTGGGTTTCCTCCGGTTTCCTCCCACAGTCCAAAGGTGTGCAGGCTAGGTGGATTGGCCATGCTAAATTGCCCGTAGTGTTTAGGGATGTGTAGGTTAGGTGGGTTATGAGGGAGGAGTCTGTGTGAGATGCTCTGAGGGTCAGTGTGGACTTGTTGGGCTGAAGTTTCCACACTGTAGGAATTCTATGATCTATGACCACTCCATGCCAGCACCTAGTCTCCAGAGCACATCAGGCTTTGAAATGGAGGCCTCACCTCCAGTCCAGAAGAGGACCTTGCCTCCTCATGACGACCTCCAATCCACAAGGAGCCTTGACTACTCACAACAGGGGCTTGTCTCCACATGATGTGCTCTAGTCCAGGGACTCACCACCCCATGACATCCTTCAGTCTGCCCGAGACCTCACTTCTATTCTCAAAAGGATTCCAACAGAGTAAGCTTGTTTTTAAAAGTTTGGAAAACAAACAAAAAGTGAACAAAGGAAAATAGATATGTCCTTATGTTGGCCTTATAAAATTCTCAGGAAAGCTTAACCCACGCCTGCAGCATGAGCAATTGTGGTCCACATGGAGGATTATGCAGCATTGGGCTTCTCTCCATTGTCCACAAGAGGACTCATCCCTACTGTCATCAGCTAGGTATACTGGGAGTATACCTCATCTACTAGTGGCCAGCCCTATAATGAAGCAGAGACACTAATAACTACAACAATCTGAGAAGTGTTCCAGCATATGGAAATTGTGAGAACTCCATGGATCACATGCACAAGCCTGGAATATTTGGTTGGTATGGTCACATTTTAGGTGCACATTCATGGAGTAGAATCCCATTCTGTTGGCAAAAACAGCTGTAATTTTAATAATAATCTTCAGTATTCTTGAAGCCATGGAGAACTGGTTTTTACAACAAATGCCACTGGCCTGCCTGCCTCTGCATCCAATGAAAGCCTCACTAATCATGGCCTCTTCAGAAGACAGCAGTGATCTCCCAAGAACTGTTGAGAGTGGCTGACTAGACACAGGAATCCCTAATGGAGCCCTGGAAAGAACAATTGGCAGAAAAACTCAGGACCACGGTGACCTTCAGAGCAGCCTGAATGCGACTGCCTCTCAGACCTTCCAGTTGCAGGTCGTCTTCCAAAAGTAAATTTCCATAGGACACAACATTCAGCCCACTCCGAGTCACCTCCTGCATTTCATTCAGCCGAGGGTAGGTGCAGTGCAGCACTCCTGTACGTTCTGTTTTACGGCAACGCACATAATCGCCATTACGCCTCGATCTTACCCTAGCACAGGCTGTGGCTGCTGGTGCTGTTCCTCTATCGTTCAGCGATAGTAACTCCTCAGCTGTGTGATGGCCAGGTTTGTCCCATGCCACTGCTGTATTGTCTTCAGGTGATCTACCAGTGATCCATCTCGGCAGCACATTATTTTAAAACCTTGCCTCCAACCCTGCTCCATTAACTCCTGCAGAGCACTGAACCTGGGATATGTCTCGCCCTGGTCTCCACCTTAGTCCACCATCATGACCTTTTCATAGCAAGACATTCATGTGAATGGCGGCACTGCCCATGGCTGGGGTTACTTGAAGCGCATTTATGCATTTTCCTGAAAGCAATAATGAGATTCCCAATCGTAAGTCTGAACCCCAATCATTCCAGCCTTGCCCTGGCATCACTAACCTGCCACTGACCCATCCTCGGCCTTGTGAAAACTGGAAATCTCAGTCCTGTAAAAGATTACCCAAGCCCCTAACAGTTTGCAGCTCTCTCCCTATATTCCATCCATGTCTTGGACACCAGAAGATGCACATTAGCCCACAAAGTATGGTGGTTCCACGTCTTAGTGGGATCTCACTGAACTGCAACCATCCTCCCTGCTGTTAGCTTTTAAAACCCCGAATGCACTTTGTTTCCGTCTGCTGACACTGAATTACTTTTTATTTGAGTTTATTTTTAGGAAAGACAGATGGATGCCTCACAAATCAGGCAGCACCAAAGGTGCAGTGTGCCCATCTGCCAGAACCCCCAGGCATATTCCTTGTTTTGGCAAATGCCTAGTACATGTAGAGACTTTGATTTCAAATGGAAATAGACATTAACAAAAATAAAAACTTATGTCATAAGCATGATATGTAAAGGCTTTACTAGTCGTGTTGCTGTGAATGGCTATCCAAACGTGTCCAACTTCAGCATCATCCTATGGGAGAATTTATGCAAGAAAACTCACCAAGGTGATCAATAGACTGCAATGTTTAATTGTCTACATCCACTAAAGCTATCTGCAGGTGCTGGTATGGCCACCTGACAAAGACCATAGGGATCCATCTTCATTGACTTTTGATCAGCAAGTAGTCAGATGCAGAGCTGCGCCATCTGTCGCAAGTACAGATGCTTATAAAATGAAGTAAATGCCTTGAACAGCTAAAGACCATTACAGTTTGCCACAGCCTCAAAACATGCTTCTACTTTCTTCCAGGCATTCTGCTATCCTACTTGGACGATGCATCCGAGTGGTAAATGGGGCTGTGATGCACACAATCACCTCATACAGCCACCACCATTTTGGCAGCCATCAAATGAAACAGATGCCGGGTTGATCGATCACTTGGCTAGAGAAACATGTTCATAGATTGTATATTTACATAGCATTCCTCGCTTGTCTCCTTTTTCAAACTTAGTGAAGGGTGCCATTGGGTTGGAGTAACTGAGGAGCTTTACCAAAACTGTAAAGAGTTCCCCTATTCAGCCACTCCCTTGACTTGATGACATCACATTTAAATTTCAACTACATATAAATTTTCCACTTCCAGCACCTATCGAAATATGCATTTGGAGCTAAGTGTAATTGTTATACTGAGCTTACCTTTAGGAGATTATGTAGAAAGTGTGCACTTCACTTGTATTGAGGTATGCACCTACTTAGAGCCATTTGCCACATTGCTTAGCCAGATATTATGGTCTATTTAATAAACGCTGCAAGAAGCTGGCCCACTTACCTCTTGATAAATATCAATATGATTCCCATTGAGGACTTGTTTAGAGCATGTAGGAAATTCTCTAATGCAGCAGGAGTCAGGAGGCCACTCCATTTCTGTCATTTCCAACCAATCTGAAAAGTATGCCACTCCGCAACACTTGAACTGGAAAAAGTAAAATTGGCAGCACTCTAAGCTTCTTGAAATGTTTCGATTAAATTTTACACCCAATGATTTTTTTTAAACTGAGTGAAACAGAATGCTACATATTTTGTTTCACATAAAACAAACTTCTCAATTGTTATAAAAGTTTGTATTCAAGGAACAGCAGCGAGTTTCTGATACCCACTGCCAACAATTTATTCTTAAACCAAAATAAATTCTCTCATTATTTATCACATTACTGTTTATGGGAGCTTGATGTGTGCAAAATTGCATTCCCTGGTACCCCAAATGCAACAGTAACTTCAAGTGATTCATTATGGAATCAGAACAGTTTCCCATTAATCTTCTCATATTACTTATAATTTTGAAAACTTCTATCAACTTCCTTTCATCCTTTTCTTCTCATGTTGAGCATCCTGAGCTTTCCTAATCCATGGAACTGAAGACCCTCAGTTTTTGGAATACTCCTCAATTCTTTTCTGCACTCTAGTGCCTTCACTTCATTTTTTCATTGGAGAAAAGGAGGAGGAGAGGGGACCTAATTGAGGTATACAAGATAATGAGAGGCATTATCATAGATAGAGTTGATAGCCAGAGACTATTTCCCAGGGCAGAAATGGCTAACACGAGGGGTCATAGTTTTAAGCTGGTTGGTGGCAAGTATAGAGGGGATGTCAGAGGCGGGTTCTTTACACAGAGTTGTGAGAGCATGGAATGCGTTGCCAGCAGCAGTTGTGGAAGCAAGGTCATTGGGGTCATTTAAGAGACTGCTGGACATGCATATGGTCACAGAAATTTGAGGGTGCATACATGAGGATCAATGGTCGGCACAACATCGTGGGCTGAAGGGCCTGTTCTGTGCTGTACTGTTCTATGTTCTAGAACGATTGCAGCAGAGAAAAGTTTCAGCAGATCTGTTCTGTCCATTTTGGACAAGCAACCATGCTAGTCCCAGTCCCCATTCATTTCCCTGTTCCAGTGCAACTTTTTCCCTCTTCAGATAATTATCCTGCAATGGGAACAGTTTCCCATTAATCTTCTCATATTACTCATAACTTTGAAAACTTCTATCAACTTCCTTTCATCCTTTTCTTCTCATGTTGAGCATCCTGAGCTTCCCTAATCCATGGAACTGAAGACCCTCAGTTTTTGGAATACTCCTCAATTCTTTTCTGCACTCTAATGCCTTCACTTCATTTTTAATGTGTAGTGGACAGAACTGGGCAGAAAATTCTCTGAGACCAAGCGAGTGCTTTACAAATGCTCACTATCAGTGCCTTGTTTTTATACTCTCTGTCCTATTTACATTGTCCAAGATCTCTCATGCATTGTACTGCATTCTCAATCTTGCCTGCACAATCAAAGATTTGTGCACACATACCTCTTTGTCCCTTTGATTCAACCAGCCTGTCTATGTCCCCTTAAACTCTACCAATCTCCTCACAGTTCATAATATTTCAGATTTGGGTCATCTACAAATTTTGAAATGTGCACTGCACTCCCAAGACTAGGTCATTTACACAGATCAAGAAAAATAATGATCCGAATCCCTACACTTGTGTACTCCCCAAAGACACTTCCCTCCAATCTATAAAAGAAAGTTTGCGACTGCTAGTTCCTAAATCATTCAACAGACTTTGATTTTGTGCTGCCACTGTCCTTTTCATTCCATTGGCTTTAACTTTGCTGACAAACCTGTTGTACTGCAGAGATAATGGATTCTCCAGCATCTGCAGTTCCTAAGATAACAAGGTGCAGAGCTGGATGAACACAGCTGGTTCATTTCCTGCTCTTAAGATGCTGCTTGGCCTGCTCTCTTCACCCAACTCCATAACTTGTTATCTCTATTTTACTGCACTTTATCAAACACATCTTGGAAGTTGTGTACATCAGTTATTCCTTCCAAACCTCTTCCAAGGGCTCACTGCTCACCTATTTTTCTTTTGTTCAGCTCATTAGGTCATTTTTAAAATTAAAAGGAGCAACGAGAGTTCAATCTGTTGTTATAACATCATAGCCTTGGAAAAATTCATAATTAGTAAACCTCTACTTAAATATTTTACAGGAAATTTGATGTGAAGTTGATAGAAAGAAGCCGCACATTCAAAATCACAGGGAAAACATCTGATTTAGTTTTCTGTCATCAAGATAATCAAATTCTCAACTCAGATTTTAAAGGCTGCATTGTCATTTTCAAATCCCTTCATGGTTTTATCCTTCTCTATCTCTCCAATCTTCTCCAGGCTGAACCCCATGTGATAATCTGAACTCCTCTAAGATACCTTCTGGTGTCTTAATCTCTTTTATGGTATGTGCTCCATCTTGGTGACTATACCATCAGGCGCCAAAGATCTAAGCTCTGGAAATCTTTCCCAGAAGGCTTTTCACCTCTCAATGATTTTTTTAAAATGCTACTTAAAACTAAATACCCAAATATCTCCTTATGTGGCCCGCTATGAAGTTTTGTTTTGTAAAGCTCCTTTGAATAGTTTATTCTATTTAAGATGGTATTGTCGGAGTTGAAAACAAGTGAATAGTTTTTAGTGTCTCCTTTTTCCACTTAACTCTTCCAAAAAATACAAAAATATGATTAGGGCTTTGGGAGAATGTAACAACAATGTTTTCAACTTTTAAAAAAAAAGCATCATTTGCCCGTAAAAGACACATATCAGCTGTATTCCAATTAATCATTCACTCATAAATTGAACATAAAAAGAATGTAAAGTAATTCACAAAAGCATTTCTCATAAAAGATATTAAATTTCTAAAATCTGCTTCTAGATTCCATTACCATAAAATAATTGTCATTTTGTTTTCTACTCAGTACTCTTCCAAATTGATCGTAATGGATGTGCCACTAGCAGGCAGCACAATCCAGGCCGAATGTGTAATTTATAAAGCATATTAATACATACATCACTAAAGAATATTGCATTCCACCACAGAAGTGAACTTAGCAGTCATATTGATAGATTAATGTCAAGTTGTAAAATCTACCTCCCTCTGAAAGAAATTCCAGGCATGGGTTAACCACTGGTACCTGGCCATACCATAATGAGACATTCTAGTCTTCAGCTCAAGCACGTCAGACCTTTGAACGGTGACCTGAAATATAGAATGACCTCTTAGTGACAACATTATAATTAAACTGTGACTTTTAGGATTAGTATGGCAAAATGTAAAATATCAACCACATAGCACATACCAACAACTTTATAAAAAAGTTCAATGTTGTCTATTCCAGATTGTTATGCTATATGTGAACCAGAAACTGTGTTGCAGGCACTGGGTTTAGGAGCACACATTTACAAGTCTATGCGTAATAACAGGCATCATCTTTGAAAATTGCCATCTCTTCACTCATCTGCCATCCTCTTCATGTAGAGGGCACATAACCATGGCCTGTTTAAAGTGTTCCCTTCCAGGGTCCTTAGTTCCCTTGTATTCACTACAAAGTACAACCCTACTGCTTGAAATTGTCCTTCCAAGAGGGGCAATCAGTGATCCAACACAACAAATGTCACCCCAGACTTGAATTGCCTGCTTTCTCCAGGATTCCATAGACTGCTCTCCTGACCATTACTGACCAAACCACCAGGACAGCCCAAACAGACCACAAACTGATGTCTCAAATTACTCTAATTTGTCTACTCATAAGCCACGAAATACTTGCAGTTGACTGTGGCCCAAACCCTGGACTGCAAAGACACAATCCTCAGGCCCTGGTAGAATTGGTCATGGTCTTTCAGACATTTAATGTTCTGAGCTCGAATGGGATGAGCGTCTGACTGCGTGTGATAGTATCCCTGACTGACTGTTGCCTTCTTCGCTCCACTAAGTACTGCTTCCCTCTGCTTTTCACAAATAACTATTTTCTTCAAGTACATGCAGGGCATTTGCCACATAAACTGCTGGCACATGTAAAGCCATTCAATGGCATGTTCACCCCCCTTTCTGACCAATGGGTTGACTGTTCAGTGCTTTCAGCCATCACAAGATGCCTACCACGCCCTCTGCACTAAAAAGCAATGCAAGCCAAAGATCATTAGCTTGTAACCGAGTACAAAGTCTTTGTCTTCTGAGCTCACAACGTGACTTTCACAGGCTGTCAGCCTGTAAGTCAGTGCTGAAGTTAGGAAGAAACAAAAACAGAAGTTGCTGGAGAAACTCAGCAGGTCTGGCAACATCTTTGGAAAGAAAGCAGAATTAACATTTAACAAGTCCAATGACCTCTCTTCAGAACTGACAGCAGCTAGGAAACGTGGTACACATGCTGATGACAGGAGGTTTGGGCTAAGACAATAATGTGAAACAGAGAGGGACTAGCAGCTTTCAAATTAAGTGCAAAATTAGCAACTAAGAAATCAAGTTCAGAACCATTAGATGAGTGTGTGGATATAAACTGCATGGACGGAGGTCTTCTTGTACGCAAAATTAACTGGCAGTATCATGCAAGTCATAGGTGACCCTGAGCTCCAAAGTAAAATATCGAAGTTCTGGGGAGTGACAGAGTTGGATTGAAAGCAAGTGTGATGGTGAGGCAAGGCTGGTGGTTTGCTGATTTATGCATATGTAAGGTCATGGAGGATGGTGACCATGATGAATGCAAGGGCATCCAAAAGGAGTCTGCAAGATGACTAGGTTAAAGCTGCAACCGCCAGGAACCCACACTGAATTAAATGGCGGGAATTTGGACCTTTTAGTTTCTCATTGGAAGACAATAAAATAACTGGGGGGAAAAAATAGAGTAAATGGGAGTTTTAATTGAATGCAAACACATGGAAATAAGCCAGTCATCACTCAAGGGAAAGTTTGAAGTTATCATTTAAGCCTCAAGGGGAAAACTTTTCTTGACAACAAAAATCTGATTCTTTTTCGTTCTTGATATATTTTAAACACGTTTCTTGTCATTACTCTTGCTACATCAAGGAGGGGAAAATTCCACCTCATGTCAAAGGCTGAATTAGCAGCATGTATATTTAAGGCAACGATTCTCCATATAGAAAATGTTCACTTCTTATATGTCATCACAGAAAGGTATCAGAGAAAAAGGAACTGTTGAGTTACTCCTGCAAGTCTAGAGGTTCTCAACCTCTTATTGTCAATAAGGTAATAGTTCTGAAAGGAATACAAGAATAGGCTGATTGCCATCTCCCCGTTCACGTAATAAGGAGAATATAACTGAAAAGGAAAAAAAAAATCCTAATTTTGAGTTGTCTGTCAAAAGCCTGGGGAGATCTGCTTTCTGATTTGCCAACTTGTGTTTGGCATCTGCTCAATAACTCCACCAGATGGCGTAAGTGAGAACAGAAGGTTACAGTGTGAGAAATCAGTGTAAACATATGCAGTATGCATACTGCATTAGCTAGACACTGCATGCTGATGACATCGAGAAACAGATTTTATCATAAATATTTTGTTATTTATTTTATGACCATTTTACACTCAATTGTATGAATAACTAAATAGATTGTAAAAGAAAGTATTTGCTAATAGGTAATTTGTTTAAATTCACAATTTACAGAAAAGTCTACACTAATTTCAGCATGGCACTTTTTCTGGCAAAGGACTTATGGTATTTACTGGATATATTTAATATAAAAACACTACTCATTACATTCCAAATTTCTTATAAGTGAAACAAAAGCTGTAGCAATTACCAGTTAAAAAACATGAGTAAATTTTGACTCCCAAGTTGTGCAGTTATGATGATTTCATGTTTAATCATTTTTGGCACTTAAGTTTAAATGATTATAAATATCTGGAATTTTTTTCTCTATTATCTCAAATGAAAAGACACATTATGGAACTTTTTTTAAAGCAAGACATTTCTTGGAAACTACTTGGTTCCAGATAATTGCTGATCTTGGTTGCTTGAACTCACTTTTGGGAAAACACCTGTTTTTTGACTGGGTTTTAAGTCAGTTCCATTTGCAAAGCACCTAGTAGACTGGGATTTTCGTTTGGAGGAAGCCTACCAGAGAACAAGTAATTTAGCCAGGGTCTCTATTTCAGAAGCACCTTTGTAATGAATTGAGTGTGTGAAATCTGAATGCCCTCTCGAAGAGCAACTGAAGAAATCTTGAAAATGTATTTACTGAGCAAGCGGCTTCTGCCAAGATCCCAGAGACAGCTGCCAAAATTTGGTGTCACTCATCTACATAGAATGGCAGGCCAATAGCCATATGTACATTTCAAAGCTTATTCTTTCATCTTCCAGACTTATTGACTAAAATATGTTTTTCCCAAAATGAAAGTGTTCATCTCTTTATAGAGAATATGAATTATTCCCTTTACTGTGGATGTGTGCGGGCATGTATGGTTATTAAGCATGGTTAATCTTTATACTTGCATGTCTCAAACAAAGTCCATTGGCCATGTTTGCATCACCTTTGATGAAGCTCTGTTTTATAATAAATCTATTTTTGTGTTCATTTAAGTGTAATACACATACAACACATGATTGGCTAGATCAGGAACCAGGTAAAGCAATGAAAATTGCATTGTGCCCTGTGAAGTAGCAGAATTAACAAAAGACAATGCAGTCTGCTTATCCCTGTCAGAACAGTAGATGAATGCCAAAGACAAATGAAAACCTGCTTTACTTCGCTCATGTGATTTTATCCACTGATTCAGAAGTTACCTGACGCTTCTCTAGCCAGTACTATGCCTGTAGCCAGCATTCACTAGTGGGTTTAGACCATGCAGGATGTGTTTAACCTACAGTGAAAACAGTTATGCATCATACCATCATCAGGATACAACTTTGCCATGTGGTTTATCACAAACGTACATTCCCCCATACATCCTTTGACCTCACTTTTGAGCTAACCAGTCATCCCTTGCCTGAATTATGAAGTGGAAGGAAGGGGTTAGAAACATTGTAAAACCCTGGCCTCCCTCATCTTTAACCCCTGGCCTCATCCATTCCAGATACAACAGTGGGGTTAAAATCAGATATCTTATTTGATGTTGGCTGATGATTAAGTACCAGTCAGATTGCCAGAAAAAAAACTATGCTCTCTACATATGAACAAGAAAGGAGGATTTTTAAATCTAGCTGAAACAAGAAGACAGCTTAATATTTGAATGATTAAATCACTAACAATGGAGCACTTCTCCGGTCCTGCATTTAATTTTAAATAATGCCTTCACCCCAAACTGAGCAAAACGTATCCCGCTATTTCAATATGCATTATTCCACTTCTCACACAAACCCTTCTGAGTTTATCCTCTGCCAATGAGATTCTTGGTTTCATTTTGCACACTTTGCACTCATATGCACAATGAATGGGCTAAGTTTGTCAAACTGATTTTTAAAAATCTAAGTCTTGGGATATTCGTTCTGGGGTCAAAATATGAAAGACTTCAGTTTCATCAATTGGGATAAAATTTGAACCATGAACTCGGCAATAAATTGCTGCAACACTTGGTCCACCAGCACTATTTCAGTAGAGTTATGAGTCACACACATACCTGCCCAGATCTGTCAGAGAATAAATGGTAGACTTCAGAAGTTTGCAGCAAAGGATATGCAAGATAACAAAGTGTGAAGCTGGATGAACACAGCAGGCCAAGCAGCATCTCAGGAGCAAAGGATATGCATGCTTGTTTCACTGTCGCCATTTCATTTCTAAAGAGTTTCTTCATTAACTTTAAAGGTGTAAAAATGTTTCAAATGAATGCTTTCAGAGACACAAAAGCAGACTTTCACATTTCTATTAAAGAATGCATGGAAGTGGAAAATCATTCCAGGCAACAACCGTGGACACAGATGAGATAGCAGGCAATCTTCTCATTTTGTGTGTTACCTGTTGGAAATTGGCCAAGATTAAATAGTTCACTCTATTTGTACAATGTTTGTGGAATAAAAATATAACTTTCATTATCCTAGTGGCTTAAATAACTCTTACTCTGTTATGGAAAATTCAGATCAGAGGTTAAATTTCAGAATCTGGCTAATTCACAGCTCTCATCAAATTGATGAGTTGAAAATTCATTTGTGGCAATTATGCATACAGACACCGAATTAGGTAATAGGATTCAACATACAAGATTACATCGTTTGGAAGCCTTGCCTTTTGGCACTACTAATCTAAAGCAGAGACTTGCATTGTCCATTTAATCAGAGAATTTTAAACTGTAGTCCTCAATGAAGATTGCAAAAATATCATGTCGCTGCTCCAATTTATTTCTCAATTAGAAAAGTTCTATTATTATTTTAAGATGTCTCACACAGTCAAAAGGTGTGGAGGGATTTGGTAGACATTTTCAGGGTTGAAGCCCAGAAGTTCCAGAAATGTAGAGGTCTTCCTGAATTTAACTTCATTAGACTTCTTTTGCTCCATTCCTCACATGGCAACTGACAGGATTGAGGGGCTGTTTACTGCTCAGGATAGAAAGCCAGCGACAGAAAGCTGCAGACTGGGACAACTGAGGACCTTCCTCAGCAATCACTGAAAACTTGCGCATAACGGACTGAGAGATGGCAGGGAGCAATATGGGAGGATACACTAACTGTTGGGTGAAAGATCTACAAAAGGGAGAAATGGATAGAAGAGATCACAATGCTGCAATCAGTGTGAGAGTTTATAGGAAAGGGGCTTGAATGTGGAGTGAGAGGGGTTGCAGGAAAGAAGATTGAGAAAAATTGTGAAGAAGACAGTGATTGTGGTGGAGACGGTGAGAGATCATAGCAGAAGCTTTGTGGGTGGAGATTTTGAGAAGGAGTGATGGGAAGAAAGATTTGGCAGAGTAGAAATGCATGAGCAGTGCTGGAAAGCATTTGCTGTTGCACCTAACATTTCACGCCCTTCAGTTGATGACTTTCCTGAGTCCTGCAAAATGTTTTTGTGGCAGGCTTGTTTGATTCTCACATTATTAACAATTTGATTCCCCCTGTATCACCCATTGTGAGGCTTTAAGTTACAACAGGCAGCCCCACAACCACCTTTAATCTCAAATGTTGCAAATGATCAACTTGGGTCGATAAAAGGTTGCTGCTTTATATAAAGCTTAATTTTTTAAAAGTTCTCTCATGTAAATCTTTATAAAATGATCAAGTTATTCAAACTAATTTTGACTGCTGGATATACATGAAGCAATAGCCAAATCCTGAGCAGATAAAATAAAGAAGCAGCCAAACAAAAGTAAAAGATAAGTTCACAAGACTAATGGAGATTAGAAACGCTCTGCACTAGTTTAGGAATCTGAGTTTATATTTCATAATCCAAAACAAAAATCAATTGACATTTAAAATTGTATTGCTGCTCCGACGAGTGTCACGTGGTAATAATTAAAACTGCAGACAGATTGCCCAAGCTACTGAAATATAGTGGCAGAAAAATTGGAACACTGAGTAAATGAACTTAGATCCAGTAATAATCATTAAATATTAGACATAGCTTTTCAATTCTGAATTATTGGGAAATCACAAGTATTTAAATAAGTTCTCTAGTGTAAAAATTAAATTTGTAGCTGGCATTTTGTCAACGTGCCTTAGTCTTATTGCAAGGTCCAAATGGACATTCCTAGCCTATATGGGTGGACAGTGGAACCATGGTGGAGATACTATCAGTGGCAGCTAATTAGGAAGCCGCTACCAAGAATTCCATTCCATAAAGAAGCTTTCCTCTCAAACTTGTTGATCCATACGAAGGGATGGTAGCCTCCCCAGCTCTGGCAGCACTACCAATAGAGGCAGATGTTACTGAGGCTGCCTCCATGTTGAGGCTCTGTCCAAGAGCTGGAGTTAATTTTCTTTTGGTATTCCAGGACAGGCAGACCTAGGTGATGGAGGGGTGAATGCTGAAAGCATGGCTTTGAAGAGACAGTGGTGGCCATTGTCACTGTTGGGCTGGACCATTTTGTGGGCTATGAAGTTCTCAGAAGCAAAGGAAAGATGGAAATTCTAGACTGCACGTCCTGGGAAGCTGCATTTATACAGCTGGTATATTGTGCATCGAGGGGTCATTCCAATGGCAGTAAAATGCTGTTGTGGTAGCTTCATATGGCCATTAAAAAAACAGCTTTTTACCCTAACTGTCATTCAATTCTACTTAGCGGGCATCTGAGCCAATGCTTTTGCTGCCTTTTAAAATATCCTACAGCAATGGGAGGACACCAGGCTTCCTGCTGCTATTTTAGCTGCCTGTGTCCAAATTGTAGTATGTTAGCAAAACTAGCAATTGTGCCCTTCGTGATATACTTTTTCTCCTTTTGTTTGGTTTCAACATATAATGAACAGTCATGTTGGAAGAAGAATTCATAAATGTTTTTAAACACCAAGTAAAATTATTATCCACGATAATTTGTCATATAAAGCAGGTTGACATTCCAATTTCCTTACAGCCTCCACTATAAAATCAAGTTACTGAATCTCAACAAACAGAACATGTATGCTTTGGTATTAAATGGTAAATGTTTGTAGCAGTTATTCTGCAGTGTATAACATTTTGTATTTCACTATTTCGATAATCTGATGAACTGTTACAATAAAGTGACAGGCTGTTCTGATAAAATGGCTATGTGCTATTCTGGAATCTCTTATTTGACCATTTCTATGTATATACATCATTTTTTTCATTTTGAATTTCACAAAGCATTTGAAACAAAATGGTTTCAGAGATAGTAGGAACTGCAGATGCCAGAGAATCTGAGATAACAAGGTGTAGAGCTGGATGAACACAGCAGGCCAAGCAGCAGAGGAGCAGGAAGGCTGACGCTTTGGACCTAGACGCTTCGTCAGAAATGGGGGGAAGGGAAGGGGGTTCCGAAATAAATAGGGAGAGAGGGTGAAGCAGATAGATGATGGATAGAGGAGAAGACAGGTGGAGAGGAGACACAGGTCAAAGAGGCAGGGATGGAGCTGGTAAAAGATAGTGTAGGTTGAGAGGTAGGGAGGGGATAGGTCAGTCCAGGGAGGACGGACAGGAGGAGGTAGGAGATGGGGGTGGGGCTTGAGGTGGGAGGAGGAGATAGGTGAGATGAAGAACAGTTTAGGGAGACGGGGACGAGCTGGGCAGGTTTTGGGATGCAGTGGGGGGAGGGGAAATTTTGAAGCTTGTGAAATCCACATTGATACCAGTGAGCTGCAGGGTTCCCAAGCGGAATGAGTTGCTGTTCCTGCAACCTTCAGGTAGTATCATTGTGGCACTGCAGGAGGCCCAGAATGGACATGTCGTCTGCGGAATGGGTGGCGGAGTTGAAATGGTTCGTGACTAGGAGGTGCAGTTCTTTCGTGTGAAAATGTCATCCTCTATTCCCAATTCATTCGCCTCTGCCACATCTGCTCCCAGGATGAGGCATTCCAATCCCAAACATTTCAGTTGTCCTTGTTTTTCAAGGACCGCAAACTTACACCCCACCCCCCCCCCCGCCCCCTCAGTGGTCGAGAACGCCGTTGACCATGTCTCCCGCATTTCCCGCAGCTCATCCCTCACAACCCCTCCCTGCAGCAACAATCAAAACAGAATCCCCCACATCCTCACCTACCACCCCACCAACCTCCAGATCCAAAGCATCATCCTCCGACACTTCCGCCATCCGATCCCCCACCAAAGACATTTTTCCCTCCCTACCCTTAACTGCTTTCCAGAGGGATCACTCTCTCCGTAACTCCCTTGTCCGCTCCACACTCCCCTCCAGCCCCACCATACCCGGCACTTTTCCCTGCAACCGCAGGAAGTGCTACACTTGCCCACACACCTCCTCCCTCACCCCCATCCCAGGCCCCAAGAAGACTTTCCACATCAAGCAGATGTTCACCAGCACATCTGCTAAAGTGGTATATTGCATCCGTTGTTCCCGTTGTGGCCTCCTCTACATCAGGGAAACCAAGCAGAGGCTTGGGGACCACTTTGCAGAACCCCTCGGCTCAGTTCGAACTAATCAACTGCACCTCCCAGTCACGAGCCATTTCAACTCCCCCTCCCATTCCTTAGATGGCATGTCCATTCTGGGCCTCCTGCAGTGCCACAACAATACTACCTGAAGGTTGCAGGAGCAGCAACTCATATTCCGCTTGGGAACCCCACAGCCCAATGGTATCAATGTGGATTTTGCAATCTTCAAAACCTCCCCTCCCCCCACTGCATCCCAAAACCAGCCCAGCTCATCCCCACCTCCCTAACCTGTCCTTCCTCGCACCTATCCCCTCCTCCCACCTCAAGTCCCACCCCCATCTCCGACCTACTAACCTCATCCTGCCCCTTTGACCTGTCCATCCTCCCTGGACTGACCTATCTCCTCCCTACCTCCCCACCTACAATCACCTTTACTGGCTCCATCCCCATCCTCTTTGACCTATCTTCTCGTCTATCCACTTTCTATCTGCCTCCCCCTCTCACCCTATTTATTTCAGAACCCCCTTCGCCTCCCACCTTTCTGAAGAAGGGTCTAGGCCCGAAAGGTCAGCTTTCCTGCCCCTCTGATGCGGCTTGGCCTGCTGTGTTCATCCAACTCTGCACCTTGTTGACTCACCTTCCCGGCAACTACCTGGTCGATGCTACCGCTCCTCCAACAAAAATGGAGGGCCCCGATGCTCGTGGTAAGTTTTTAAATCAGTTATGTGGCAATCTGTTTCAGATATGAATGCTGCAATTTTGCTTGGAGTTACCTTTCAGCTAAAAGTGTGCAAGCTGGTCTTTTTGTATTAAAGAAATAAGAACTAACCAATTTAATGTGATTTAATATGTTAATGTGAGTTTAATCACTTCTGAAAACTTAATGATTAGTGGAATTGAGGAAGGAAATTAAAAGATGTGTTCCTTTACTGATTCCTAACATTTTCAACCTCCAGGAATTATTTCATTCTCTTCTATAGCAGAAGATATTCATTTAGTGAGTATGTGGAGCATAACTAATAATTATTCTAATCATGTGTAAAGTACAAAGTAACTGCTGGTCAAATGAATCAAATATATAAAACCAAATGCCAATGCATAACTGATTAAAGTAATAAGATAGCTATTTTGAGAACACTAAGAACTGTTTATAGAAGAGAATCCCTACAGTGTGGAAGTAGGCCATTCAGTCCATGCCAACACTCCAATGAGCATCCCACCAGTCCCCAATATATTCCTGCAACTCTACATTTCCAATGGTTAATCCACCTAACCTCTTCAGACTATGGGAGAATGTACAAACTCCACACAAACAGTAACCTGAGGGTGGAATTGAACCCAGGTCCTCAGTGCTGTGAAGCAGTAATACTAACTACTGAGCCAACATGCCAAGTTCAGGAGTCACACTTCCAGTATGTGGAAACTTCTGGATACCTATTTTCTTCAATACAACCTCATCTGCAGGAGAGCAATTTCAAGGTTTGGATCAGATCAAAAATGGTGCTACTGGGTAGACAACCAGGCTTCAGTTTTGGACTCCTTTGCTGAAGAAGGATGCGCTTGCTCTCGAGGGAGTGCAGCGAAGGTTTACCAGGCTGATACTGGGGATGGTGGATCTGATGTATGAGACAGATTTGACTAGACTGGGATAACAATGTGTGAAGCTGGATGAACACAGCAGGCCAAACAGCATCTCAGGAGCACAAAAGCTGACGTTTCGGGCCTAGACCCCTTCATCAGAGAGGGGGATGGGGAGAGGGTGCTGGAATAAATAGGGAGAGAGGGGGAGGCGGACCGAAGATGGAGAGAAAAGAAGATAGGTGGTGATGAGAGTATAGGTGAGGAGGTAGGGAGGGCATAGGTCAGTCCAGGGAAGACGGACAGGTCAAGGAGGCGGGATAAGGTAATAGGTAGGAAATGGAGGTGCGGCTTGAGGTGGGAGGAGGGGAGGGGTGAGAGGAAGAACAGGTTAGAGAAGTGGAGATAAGCTGGGCTGGTTTTGGGATGCAGTGGGGGGAGGGGACGAGCCGGGCTGGTTTAGTGATGCCGGGGTGGGGGGGGGGGGGGGGGGAGGGAAAGAACTGGGCTGGTTTTGGGATGCAGTGGGGGAAGGGGAGATTTTGAAGCTTGGGAAGTCCACATTGATACCATTGGGCTGCAGGGTTCCCAAGCGAAATATGAGTTGCTGTTCTTGCAACCTTTGGGTGGCATCATTGTGGCACTGCAGGAGGCCCATGATGGACATGTCGTCTGAGGAATGGGAGGGGGAGGTTAAAATGGTTTGCGACTGGGAGGTGCAGTTGTTTATTGCGAACCGAGTGGAGGTGTTCTGCAAAGCGGCCCCCAAACTACTGAGTCATCAAGTAGATGGACCACAAAGCTGAATTATGCATAAAAATGAAGGAGATATACTACATGGTACCTTGAAAAGTGTATCTGGTTCATATAAGCAGCATTTTTCAGCACTCAGGAGGTAAGCCTAATATTCACATACACCATCTCACCTTAACACTCATTTCAGTGAACATGGTCCTCCATTAAAGCTATGAAGGGAGGCTGGATAAACGCAGGGTGTTTTCTGAAGAGCAGAACTGAATGAGGTGTATGAGATTGTGAGGGTCTTGGACAGGTAGACAGAAAACAGCCGCTCCCTCAAGCTGAAGGGTTAATAACAAGGAATCTGGTGTGTTGTTGCAGTATGTCTTGTAAACGGTACAAACTGCTGCTACTGTACACCTGTGGGCTTGGGAATGAATGTTCAAATGGCGGATGGTGGGCTGATCAAATAGGCTGATCTTCCCTGGATGGTGTCAAGCTGCTTGAGTGCTTGTGACATTCATAAGATCGATAGACTTAGGAGCAGAATTACGTAATTAGGGCATTGAGTCTGCTCCGCCATTTAATGAATCCTGAATTCCTGCCTTATTCCTGTAACCCTGGATTTCCCTCACTGATGAAAAATTCACTTCATCATTGAACAGACTTCACAAACTAGCCTCGACAATGGTCTGCATTAAATAATTTTACACATTCATTACTCTTAGGGAATTTTAAATATGGCAGGGCAAAGAGCAGAGGTGTTAGCAGGGGTGCACTCTGGGCTCAGTGACCATAATTCTATCAGTTTTGCAACAGCTATGGAAAGGATAGGTCTGGTCCACAAGTTAGAAGTGCTAAATTGGGACAAAATTGACAGTCTTGGACAGGAACTTTCAAACGTTTATCGGGAGAGGTCATTTGAAGGGAAAGGGGCGGCTAGTAAATGGGAGGCTTTCAAAGGTGAGCTAATGAGGGTTCAGGGCCAGCATGCTCCTGTTAGAGTGAAGGGTAAGGCTTTGTCCAAGGGAACCCTGGACAACCAGATTTATTGAGATTCTGTTTTGAAAACAGAGGATGCATACAACATGTACAGAGAGCTGAGTCAAGTGAATTTCTTGAGGAGTACAAATAGTATCACCTGCACTTCAGAGAGAAATCAGGAGGGCTAAGAGGGAACATGAGATGGCTTTGGCAGATAAGGTGAAGGAGAATTCAAAGAGATTCTACAATCACATGAAAGGCAAAAGAATAACTAGGGAGTGAAGAAGGCCTCTTAAAAATCCACAAGGTCATTTACGTGCAAAACCACAAGAAATGGGTGAGATCCTAAATGAATATTTCACGTCAGTGCCATCGAGAAATGTATGGATGCTAGTCAACTTAGGGAAATAAATTGTGATGTCTTGAAGAGTGTCCACATTTCAGAAGCGCAGGTGCTGGAAATGCATTAAGACAGACAAATCCCTGGGACCTGATGAAGAGTATCCCAGGACTTTGTGGGAGCCTAGGGAGGAAATTGCAGGGTCCCTAACAGAGATATTTGCATCATCAACAGCCATGGGTGAAATGCCCAAACAAGTGGAGAGTGGCTAATGTTGTGCTATTGTTTAAGAAAGACTGCAGAGAAATGCCTGGGAACTACACACTGGTGAGCCTAATGTCCGTGGTAGGTATAAGTTTTTAGAGGGGATTGTGAGAGACAGAATCTACAGGTATTTGGACGGGTAAGGTCTCATTTGGGATAGTCAGCATGGCTTTGTGCATAGTAAACTGTGTCTCACAAATTTGATTCAGTTTTTGAAGGGGCGAGCAAGAAAGTCGATGAGTGCAGTAGGCATTGTCTACAGAAACTTTAACAAGGCCTTTGACAAGGTAGACTGTCAAGTAAAGTTAAATCTCACAGGATCCAGAGATAGCTAGCCAACTCTTGCCTTGAGGGTGAAAGACAGAGGGTGAAGGTAGAGGGTTGTTTTTCAGGATGGAGGCCTGAGACCAATGGTGGATCGGTGATGGAACCACTATTATTGGTCATTACACAGATGATTTACACTAGAATTTAGGAGGTATGGTTAGTAAGTTTGTGGATGACACCAGGATTGGTGATATAGCGGACAGTGAAAAATGTTATGAGGAATGCAATGAGATCTTGATCAACTGGGCCAATGGGCTGAAGAATGGCATATGGAATTTAATTCAGATTTTGGTAACACAAACCAGAGCAGGACTCTCACAGTCAATGGTGGAGCCCTGGGGAGTGTTACAGAGCAAAGTGATCTGGGGTACAGGTTCATAGCTCCTTGAAAATAGGGGTCACAGGTAGACAGGGCAGCGAAGAAGCATTTCGGCATGCCAGCTTTCATTGATCAGAACGCTGAATATTGGAGTTGGGACATCTAACCCTAAACAAATGCAGCTATACAAGACATTGGTGAGGCCACATTTGGAATCTTGCATGCAGTTCTGGTCATCCTACAACATGAAGGACATTATTAAACTAGAAAGAGTACAGAAAGAATTTACTGGGATGCTACCTGGACTGGAAGGTTTGAGTTAAAAGGAGAGGTTGGATAGGCTGGGACTTTTTTTCACTGAAGCATAGGAGACTGAGGAGCGGCCTTATAGAGCTATATAAAATAATGACAGGCTTGATAGGGCAGATAGCTGACAAATTTTCCCCATGGTTCTGGAATACAAAACTATAATATAAAACGTTTATGGTGAGAGGAGAGAGAAACAGAAGAGCAATTTGTTCACAGAGCGTTGTGAGTATCTGGAACAGGCTGCTAGAGGTAGTGGTGGAAGTGAATATAATTTTGCCATTTAAGAAATATTTAGACAGGTTCATGGATGGGATCGGGATGGATGGATATGGACCAAACACAGGCAAAAGGGACTAGATTAATTGTGAAAACTGGGTGGCATGGGCAATTAGGGCCGAAAGGCATGTTCCATGCTGTAGAAATGTATGGATGCTAGTCAACTTAGGGAAATAAATTGTGATGTCTTGAAGAGTGTCCACATTTCAGAAGCGCAGGTGCTGGAAATGCATTAAGACAGACAAATCCCTGGGACCTGATGAAGAGTATCCCAGGACTTTGTGGGAGCCTAGGGAGGAAATTGCAGGGTCCCTAACAGAGATATTTGCATCATCAACAGCCATGGGTGAAATGCCCAAACAAGTGGAGAGTGGCTAATGTTGTGCTATTGTTTAAGAAAGACTGGGTGGCATGGGCTCTACAACCCCATCCTCTGAGATTATCCGCTCTGCTCCTAGATTCTCCCACAATGGGAAACAACCTTTCCACATCTATCCTAACAAGCCCGTAAGCGTGTTGTATTTTTCAATGAGGTTATTTCTCACTCCTATAAATTCCAACTAATACACGCTCAAGCTACTCAACCCCTTCTCATAAGAAAATCCTTCTATACCAGGTAACAACCTAGTGAGCATTCTCTGAACTGTTTCCAAGGTCAGTATATTTTTCCTGATTTATGTGGACCAAAACTGTGCAGTTTTCAAGGTGTGGTCTGACTAAAGCGTAATTTTACAAATACCACCCTATTTTTACAGTCCATTTCCTTTTTAAAAAAAACGCCAGCATTCTTCATTGTTAGCCACTGAACTTGGATGCTAACTTTGTGTGATTCAAGCTCAAATATCGCCAAAATCTTCTATGCTGTAGCTTTATGTAGTCTACCTCCCTCTAAATAATATTCAGTTTTTTCATTCATCCTGGCGAAGGCATAACCTCATAATTTACCACATCCTGGAAATGGAAGAAGTGCACGAAGTTGGGCTTATCAAGAGTAATAACCAATGGGTTATGGACTTGTCCGCAGGAAGTCCTGAGATAAATCAAAACAGATTATCAATCTGCCTCTTCGTGCCTGAAAAAGACATAATGCAGTACTTAGAACGGAACTGCGTTATATGCCCTTTACAATAAACTTCTTTCCAGATCTCTGGATTCTTAACTTCAGCAGCAACAATCTCCTTCGACTTTTGGACCGAACCTGATTCAATCTGGGTATGATTAACAGCAGCAAAATCTAACCCCTGCAGTTGCTGGTGAACCTGCTGATGCCTCTGAAAGTTGGATGACTGAGTGAATGCCTTCCCACCGAGCAAGTGAACAGTGTCTCCCCCGGTGTGAATCCGCTGGTGCAAAGTAAGGCTGGATGTGCGGTTGAATCCTTTCTCACACTCAGAACAGGTGAATAGTCTCTCCCCAGTGTGAGTGTGCTGATGAGTGAGAAGGTCGGATGAATTTGAGAAACCCTTCTCACACTCGATGCAGGAGAACGCCCACTCCCTATCGTGGATGTGCTGGTGCATCAACAGGTTTGAGTAACGAGTGAATCTCTTTGTGCACACTGAGCAGGCAAATGGAGACTTCCCGATAGGAACTCACTCATGCATGGCAAGATGGGAAGACTGCCTAAATCTCTTTCCACAGTGGGAATATGGAAATGGTTTTTCATCTGTCTGAGCTCATCGGCACTTAGTCAGTTCTGCTGAGGTTTTAAAAGTGTTTCTGCAACCAGAGCATTTAAAAGGTCTCTCGCCTGTATGGACATGTTGGTGTATCTGCAAACTGGACAACCGAATGAATCCCTTCCCACATCTCCAGCAGATGAATGGCCTGTCACCGGTATGGCTGTGTATATGACTTTCCAGCAGCGAAGGGTAAATGAATCCTTTCCCACACACGGAGCAATTAAATGGTTTCTCCTGAGAGTGAACCCACTTGTGTCAGAGCAAGTTGGGAGCATTCATGAAGTTCTTTCCACACTCAGAACGGTTTAAGGAACAGTTGTTGGGAGTGATGAGTAAATATGTCCCTCTGAGACAGGCAAGAAGGGGTAAGATTAGGGAACCTTGGATGACGAGAGCGGTGGAGCTTCTAGTGAAAAGGAAGAAGGTAGCTTACATAAGGTGGAGGAAGCTAGGGTCAAGTTCAGCTAGAGAGGATTACATGCAGGCAAGGAAGGAGCTCAAAAATGGTCTGAGGAGAGCCAGGAGGGGGCACGAGAAAGGCTTGGCAGAAGGAATCCGGGAAAACACAAAGGCATTTTACACTTACGTGAGGAATAAGAGAATGGTCAAAGAAAGAGTAGGGCCGATCAGGGATAGCATAGGGAACTTGTGTGTGGAGCCTGAGGAGGTAGGGGAAGCCCTAAATGAGTTTTTTGCTTCTGTCTTTACGAAAGAAACAAACTTTGTAGTGAATGAAACCTTTGAGCAGGTGTGCATGCTGGAATGGATAGAGATAGACGAAGCTGATGTGCTGAAAATTTTGTCAAACATTAAGATTGACAAGTCGCCAGGCCCGGATCAGATTTGTCCTCGGCTGCTTTGGGAAGCGAGAAATGCAATTGCTTCGCCACTTGCGAAGATCTTTGCATCCTCGCTCTCCACTGGAGTCGTACCTGAGGACTGGAGAGAGGCAAATGTAATTCCTCTCTTCAAGAAAGGAAATAGGGAAATCCCCGGCAATTATAGACCGGTAAGTCTCACGTCTGTCGTCTGCAAGGTGTTAGAAAGGATTCTGAGGGATAAGATTTATGACCATCTGGAAGAGCATGGCTTGATCAAATACAGTCAACACGGCTTTGTGAGGGGTAGGTCATGCCTTACAAACCTTATTGAGTTTTTTGAGGATGTGACTAGAAAAGTTGATGAGGGTCGAGCTGTGGATGTGGTGTATATGGACTTCAGTAAGGCATTTGATAAGGTTCCCCATGGTAGGCTCATTCAGAAGGTCAGGAGGAATGGGATACAGGGGAACTTAGCTGCTTGGATACAGAATTGGCTGGCCAACAGAAGACAGCGAGTGGTAGTAGAAGGAAAATATTCTGCCTGGAAGTCAGTGGTGAGTGGAGTTCCACAGAGCTCTGTCCTTGGGCCTCTACTGTTTGTAATTTTTATTAATGACTTGGACGAGGGGATTGAAGGATGGGTCAGCAAGTTTGCAGACGACACAAAGGTCGGAGGTGTCGTTGACAGTGTAGAGGGCTGTTGTAGGCTGCAGCGGGACATTGACAGGATGCAGAGATGGGCTGAGAGGTGGCAGATGGAGTTCAACCTGGATAAATGCGAGGTGATGCATTTTGGAAGGTCGAATTTGAAAGCTGAGTACAGGATTAAGGATAGGATTCTTGGCAGCGTGGAGGAACAGAGGGATCTTGGTGTGCAGATACATAGATCCCTTAAAATGGCCACCCAAGTGGACAGGGTTGTTAAGAAAGCATATGGTGTTTTGGCTTTCATTAACAGGGGGATTGAGTTTAAGAGTCGTGACATCTTGTTGCAGCTCTATAAAACTTTGGTTAGACCGCACTTGGAATACTGCATCCAGTTCTGGGCGCCCTATTATAGGAAAGATGTGGATGCTTTGGAGAGGGTTCAGAGGAGGTTTACCAGGATGCTGCCTGGACTGGAGGGCTTATCTTATGAAGAGAGGTTGACTGAGCTCGGTCTCTTTTCATTGGAGAAAAGGAGGAGAGGGGACCTAATTGAGGTATACAAGATAATGAGAGGCATAGATAGAGTTGATAGCCAGAGACTATTTCCCAGGGCAGAAATGGCTAGCACGAGGGGTCATAGTTTTAAGCTGTTTGGAGGAAAGTATAGAGGGGATGTCAGAGGCAGGTTCTTTACGCAGAGAGTTGTGGGAGCATGGAATGCGTTGCCAGCAGCAGTTGTGGAAGCAAGGTCATTGGGGTCATTTAAGAGACTGCTGGACATGTATATGGTCACAGAAATTTGAGGGTGCATACATGAGGATCAATGGTCGGCACAACATTGTGGGCTGAAGGGCCTGTTCTGTGCTGTACTGTTCTATGTTCTATGTTCTAAAATGGCGATTTTTTTTGCAGAGTTCACATTTAACATCATGGCCATTGGTTTGTTTTAAGATCAGAATGAACATACTTTTTTTATTGAGTTATTAAAAATGGAGGATGTTAACAATAGTGAACATACTCGCAGCAAAACAGCTTTTAGTTATCTCATAGAGTAATGACTAAATCATTGTATTTGATAGGTTGCATATTCTTCAATGTGAAACTGGATTCTCACTTATTTCAATTCTTATTTATCATAAGGCTCAAAGTTTCAATGTAAAATGAGGGGCGGGATGGGCACAAGGCAAGAATATAATATCCAGGAGGGGCAACAATTTGAAACAAATCTGAAACCACTTTCCACTGAATATAGAACTTACCTGGAAAAGATGATATAGAAGGAGAAGGTAACTCCTACCTGGGCCTTAGATCGAAAGACAATGAGGAGTGTATTTGAGGATATTCTAATTTTTACTAATTCATCCCAGTTACATTTTGTTGCCAAGTTTCTCTTCATGGAAAGTTTTTGTAACACTTCATTCTCCCTTTTACAGCAATTTGTGTGACATGACATTATTTGAATTTTCTGTCGTACAGTTGGTGTCCCATTTAAACCTGTACAATTATTGGCTACCCATTCAGATTCTACACCATAATGTAGTCTCTGTAATTTGGGATGGAATCCATGTTTTGTGCCAAGTGTCCAAAGATTCTATGGGAATTCCACATTCACAGTTCCTGCATTCGTATCTAGATGACCAATACCATCTCTTGCTATAAATTTAATCTTTCTTTATATGCTTGGCCTATCTCCGCTGATGTCAAGTGGAACTCATCATCATCTCTAATACTAATGCTACTTGATAATGGATCATTGATCTCTTGAGAAATTGTGTAAATGGATGTTCAGGCTATTTCTCCAGAAATTTCATGCATGATCCACAAAGTTAGAACGGGAAATTGAAAATGCCGATGGAAAATTTAAGACACTAATCTTTCATATTATCTCGCGCTCTCTCTCCCAAAAACAACATGCAGGAGTCAAATGCGACAGCAATAAAACAAAGAGTCTCTAAATTAACTTTCATATTATTGCCACTGATGAAACTAGGAGACAGGCAGAGACTAAAAGACTAAAGGAGAAGGACATGCGGAGAAAGACACATAGAGAGATAAGGGAAAGCAAGTAGATAATGAGTAATTTTAACCTCACTGCCTCAAGATGAAGCAATACATTTTTTACCCTATACTTTATTTTAGCAATTTGAAGGGATTATACAATGGCCAGATTACGTTCTCTGTCAGCTTGTTGCCCAAAATAGCACTGCTCAAAATTGTCCTCCAGTGTATTTCTAACCTGAATTCTTTTTAACATTTGCTAAAATAGGAAAGAAAATAAAGCCAGCTTTAGTAAATTAGATCGGGCAAATGGAAGGAAGATAATTGAAGGGGCCTGTAGCCTCTCACGATGCAAGAAGTCACAAACATTTAGCAGTGGATACAATTACGGTGTAAGTGATTGATAATGGAATGATGAAGATTATGGGTTGAGTAGGTCATACAAAGACAAAGCAATATGGAGAATCACAAAAAATTTCAAAGGATAGGAGGAAGTACAAGTGATAGAGTGTGAAAGTTAGAAAGGAGGTCTAGTGTTCACATTTTCATCCTAACCATGACCAGAAACAGAACCTATGACCATCAGTTCCTGACCTGCCACTCTAAACCCACCTCCCAACTGAAAAAAAGGACAAAAGAAAAAAGAGAAATAAATGTGTTTAGCAAGAGAAACTGAAGAGCTAAGAAGAACAGACAGAAGCAGAAGGGGAAATGCAAAGTGACGAAGGCAACAAAGGCAGTTTATACAAAGGCTGCATCTATTTCTTGAAATGTAGTTCATCTGTAAAAAGATGCAGGACCATTTTATCAGGTAATCATTTCAATGTATAATTTAATTGATGAAGCTTTTTCTTAGCTGTTAATTCTGGAACTTAAAAGTACTGAAAATGGGTTTAAAAGACTGAGGTGAGAAATGTTATAGAATGAAAGAAATGAAAAAGAAAACGCAAAATATTTCCAAAGTTTCGGTATGAATCGAAAGTGCACAATAAGAACATAAGAAATAGGAGCATGGGTAGATCATTTGGCGTCTCACGTCTGTTGTGCCATTCAATAAGACCATGACTGAGCTGACTGTGGACCCTAATTGCCTGCCTGCACCACAAAATGCTCAACTCCGTTATTGATCAAAAATCTGTCTAACTCAGCCTTGATTGGGTTCAATAGGCCAGCTTCCACCACTCCCTCAGGTTGACAATCCCAAAGATTAATGACCCTCTTAAAAGAAGAAATAAAATCCTCCCATTCTTCATCTTAAATAAAAAAACTCCTTATGTTGAAACTACGCCCCTAGTTTTAAATTCCCTGATGAGTGGAAACATTCTCCTAGCATCTACTTTGTCAAACTCCCTCAGAATCCTATGTATTTCAATAAGATCAACTTTCATACTTCTAAACTATGCTGCAAATTTCCTCCCAAATTCTTGAAACCCTTTCCTGAAAATGTATGCATACTCCTCAGCACAGATGCAAAAGCAGTGTGCAACACAGAATAAAATGTATGTGACTATAAGTTGTGTGATATGGGCCATGGGGTCGCTGAAGAAGAAACATTTTTTTAAGATGAAAAGTACAAAATGTTCTACTAAAATGCAAGTAATTAATATAAATTTCATTTTAAAACATTTAATTGGGACTCACCAAATAATCTTGATCATAGCTCCATACTCCACAGGCTAGTTCCACACAGAATATTACAAGCAGGATACCAAAGTACTGCAAAATTACAACATGAATTTGTTTTATGTCACAAATACTGCGGTTGAATGAATTTGATAAATAGCTGAGTCACACAGACGGAAAAGATATTAAACAATGTATCAAATTATCAGTAGAATTTTCTGTGGCTGTAAATTACAAAAATTTTTATTATGTAATTTTCCTAAATCAACCTGTTCAGAATTGCTATGAGACACATCTGGAGCAGGTTGGACTTGATCCCGGGTCTCTTGGTTCAGAAGTAGAGATACTACCACTGTACCACAGCATCCTCAAGTTGCTTTTTCCAGTCCTGAAGAAGGCTAATACCCAAAATGTTGATTTCTTCTTGTAATCCAAAAATCAGATAAAGCAAACCAAAAAGGATTACATAGAAGCATCTGAATTTTAGCTTTATAATTGGCAGCAATTTCCAACAGAATTGGGTTCTCTTAACTCCAAAGATGGTAACTCCCTAATCCAACACATTCTTGTCCAGAGACCTCTGGGCACCTGCAGTCCTCTGTCCAGTCTGCACTCACAAAGGAGAACGATCATTAGCAGAACAAACACTGCATCACTGACAGCAGCTGGAAAGGCACTGGCAGCAAATGAGAACACATATATAATTCTCTCATTTTAAGTTGCACGGTACTTTTAAAATACCGGCACTGACACATGACTATTTTGGTCAACAAACTGTCCATCTGGCGCAGGCCGGTCCTCAGGTTGCCAGATTAGAGAGGTACAAGCTGTACTATGCCACCAACATTTTCGGCACCAGCTTTTGCCCTCAATATCCTGCCATTAGCAACGATGCATCATTCTGCATAGGTGGGCATTTCTTATGTTAGCTGCATGTACCAGAATTTAACTATTTGAACTAGCTTATCACTGTTATTTATGCACTGAACTCCAGTCTTGTACACCAGAAAAAAATACCACGTATAACCTCAGAAGTCTCAGATTTTTGGGCCCATAATCTCTACACTTAGAAACTTGTATCAGTTGAAGAGAAGGTAATTCCTTTTTAAGCACATTAATTTTGAAGTTGCATGCAAAAGGAATCTAATTTGAGCTTAAAACTCCGTCTACCCAAAACACATAAGCTAAACCATATCAAAACAGCAGACTAGTTGGATATTGCAAGTTATCTCAAAATGATGCTTTATCTCATTTTAAAATTTATTTAGTACACTGACAGATTGTCAGCAAAATCTAAAAATGTACAAACCACTGAGGTCCAGAATTTAAGCTACACATTCAACTTACATGTATCAGATCTTCTCACTTAGAAAGAAATCAAACTAGGTTTGATCACTACACAAAGACCATTGCCCAAAATTGGTCAGTACTGCAAGAAAACATCACAAATTCTTGACAGAGTCAATGATAGATCTCAAGGTGACACATTACCCCCCTAAAAGCCCCAACTAAATGCTAAAAGAGCAGGAATCATATATTCAACCATATTAAGTTGTACAAAATGTGGCTGCAAACTGAAACATAATGCAATGAATGTCCAAGTTATGTGTTGAGAGTGGCAAGTTAGAACATTTTTTAAAGGTATTGTAAGCAAACAACATCTTGCCCTCAAAAATAACAAAACAGGGCCTGCAAAAAGAAAACTTACAGAAAAATAGAAATCATGGAACTAGGAAAATGGTCAAGGCATTAAAGGCACAGAACAAAAGGAAGACAACATTCCTAGAAAAAACTGAAGAGTGAGAATACAGATTCTGGACTATCAACTGTTTCAATGCTAGCAGACTACTTGCTGTGGTAGAAATCTGTGACAGTAGTGCCTGCTAACATAAAATACCAAGATCTAGGAGGCATAGATCTTCATGGATAAACTGTTGTGAAGCTTAGTCACAGATGAAGTGTCAGTGAAACCTTATATACACTAATGAATCAGAATACCTCATTGTTGACCAGGAGTGTACATATTTTTCTAGGTGTCTTAGTGCCATAACATATTACCATTTGGAACCGGTAACTAACAATTTTGAAATCATGGCTTGAAATAATACTTAATACACATAAATTAGCTTTCTCCACATAAATGATAGAATCATAGTGCCAAAATGATTCTAGGACCAGATAAATAGAAAGTGGGACATAACACCAGCGCTTCGTCGGAGGCTCACTGATGATGTTACCTAGAATGGTGACGAAACGTCTGAAAACTAACCTTCCAGCTCAGCGAGCAAACTCACATCCAATGCATGTGTTATTCACATGCAAAATGTCCAGCAATCTGGGGCGAGGAACAAATATCCCATGAATTACAAATCACCACAAGTTGGTTGACAAATGACATGCATTCCTTCTTCCCTGTACGATCATTTTTAAAGAACTTCAAATCAAGAAAGTAATGTAGCGTGTTATTCCTTCAGTTAGGAAAGCGTTACAGATCTTTGAAATTAGATCAAACTCAGTTTTTATTATTTTTAACTTGTTTAGTTATTTTTGCTCTTACTTTCCCTGGAAAAGGTTATGAAGATGTGCTGTTCTGTCCTGTTCACTAAAATCTCAGATGCCTTCTTGTGCTCGATGAGCCATTATCAATTCACAAGTTCTAGCATATTTATGGCAAGTGTTTAAAACCCTAACCAAAAAAAAGCCAGTCTAATTAACTGGACATGCCACAGTTTGCGAATGTCCACAAAATCTGGGATCTTACATTTACACAAACTCTGTATTAAATTCTAGTGGCAAAGATAATGGGTTGAATTTTCCCCTCAGCCTCAGGACTCCAAAGAAGAGATTTCAAGCCTACATCTGTTGCGATTGAGTCTGGCGTTGCAATCTTCCCAAAGGTGTCTCTAGTGGAACCACCTGTGGCATGGGGGAGTCTTCAGTAGTTGCTGCACTGTGGAGCAGTCACTCCACTTCCCCAAGCCATCCAGGGACATAGCTGGGCAGTCACAGCTCCCAGTCCCCTCACCTCCAAGTTCATCACAGGAGTCAGAAAAATTCAGTCCAATATTTTCAGACACAAGTCATTTGAATGTTCACTTAGCTAAGTTAAAAACATACATACCCAAGCAAGCAGCAATGGATTTCCCTTTATTGTTCCACAGCAGCCTAACATTCCAACTATTATTAAAAAACAGCACACAGCAATCATTATGGGGTGAACCACTGAAAAATATGTCAAAATGAATGCTTCTTCCAACCTGCAAAAGAAAACTGAAGTCTGAGTTAATGATACCAAAATACATCGCATTTATTTGAAAATCAATCATAACAATGAAAATGTAAGTTTTTGTCCTGATATCTACTGATGACTGCTTTAGTATAATGCAACTTGGATAATCAACAATTATGGATTATCCCTCACAAAATAAATTGCCAAATCTCATTATTAAACAGGAAGAGTCTGTAATCACAATGTTATTTTTACAAGTTTTTAAAAGTGTTCATGTAATTTTTGACATATCCGCCAATTTATGACATTATAAATTGGCATTAAGTGCGGAGAAATAGGACAAGATTTACAGATGAAAGCAGTAAAGACTATCTTCAGAAGGACTAGAAAACAAATATTATGTACCAATGAAAACTGGCATCATATGGATGCATGAAGGATGAAATTTGTATTAGGCCAACAGTCCCTACTCCAGCTTTCATCAGTTTGGCTAATATTAATAGATTGTTTTCATTCTTTAGTTTGTCATGTTTCTCTTACAGACTCAACTGCATATGTTGGTTTACAATTCCAATGACTCTTGATGCAACATAGTATTCTGTACACATATCAATTTTTAATCTGAGTCTAATTAGTGAGTGTCAGTGTGTTAGTATGCGCTTCACCACAGGCTGGGTCCTAAAGATGCCCGTATCCATGGTTCTTACACACAGACTTCTCCAGCAGGAGGCATTGCAAGGCACTCAGGAGAAGGAATCTTGGACAATATTTCCTTTGCTAAACTAAAACTTTTGCAATCAATTGCAGCATTTGCACAGCCTCTCAGTACAAACAGAATTGAACTTTATAAGAGGAACTATTACTATCACCTTCTCATACGTTCACTTGGCAACAGCTTATATCTGTTTTTAAATGTTGTTTCACTTTTGGAAATATTTTGTTTTTTCTTTGGTGAGCAAAGTATGGGCAGGTTAGAAATTCATCACACTTTAATTTAGCCTTGACCTCTGCTTCAGGGATCAGTGTCATTACGGGTGCAAATTGACTCTTCACAGAACTTGTACTACTAAGAGGAAAACATTGTTGCAAGATTGGGAAACTTTGCATACTTTCACAGAATCTTTAAGCTTTTGTGATGAGTCCTGCAATAACAGGGTTTGATTTCCAGTGAGCTACCTGAGTGCGGCATGACACTATTCCCCTGATGACTAGCGAACACCGTTTAAGCGAAAAGAAAACATTGCAAATGGATAGATAACACAAAAGTATGTTCACATCATTCATGCTGTATGCATTTCTTCACTTCATTATTTTATGATAACAAAGTTGCCTTCTTTGATGAAAAATTGAATGAATATTTTTATTTTCAACATGTGTCGTAATAACTATTGATGAATAGTTTGAACAGCGAACCAAGGTATTTGATTATGAAAAATGTTCTAATTCAGAAAGGCAGTTTGTAAAGGATAGAATTAGCACCAATCTTTAGCCTTTTTTTTAAAACGAGTTACCTATTATAAGCACATACTTCTTAAACCAACCACAGGTTTAATTATTGTTAATCAACTTGATCAGATATGTTACGATTCACTTCTAGGGCAGGTGAGATTCAAAGCCCTTCTAGTCCAGAGGTGGAGATACTGCCACTGTACCACAAGATGCTATAGCCAAAGTTTTAAGCTGTGTCTGTTCCTAGTGAATGTTCAGCTAATGAATACAATGTAGTGCATACAATTTTTATACACTTTTTTTCAATGTCTTTAAAAACTAATCTCATTGAAAACAGACTAACCGTGCCATAATTCAGCGATAAGCTTCAAAATGTTCTATACATTTCCCCTAATCTGATCTGCAGTCTCTCAGACCATCGAGACTAAAGTAACTACACCTCAGCTAGAAGCAGAAATCTGGAGCTTTGCCACTCCAGTCTTCCCCATAGACGTGAGCTCAAAAGTAATCATAACAGTAACCAGAGAACTGGACTACTAGCCCTGCACAAGGCTAGTATATTGTATGGAGTGATCTGAGGAACAATAGAAAATCCACTTCAAAAAAAGAAGCAACAAATCTTTTTTTCCCTGCTTCAGGTCTGAAACATTTATCTACTTCAACTGCGATGCTTGTTGCTGCCAGTATAGTGATGGCTGTGGGCTGTTCTAAAGCTGCTCTGGTAACAACCAAGGCTGTGCATCTAAAAGACCACGAATCAAGTTAGTAGTTATAATTTATAAGATGAATTTCATACGCATTTGCAAAAAAAAACGTTTGTCAAGTTATCTAAGCACATCTGACATATTGGATGCAAGCTGTGAATAGTAGCAAACTTTTACCACAAATGTAATTGGAGATAATTTACAATTATTTGTGCTGAGCTCTTGGCACAAATCAGAACTTCTTGTATATTAACATTAAATAATAATTTGCTACTCAGAAACACACAGTACAACAGCTACAGTACTGGCATCCACCAGACAATGTGGCAAATTGCCCAAGCACATACTGTACATAAAAAGCAGGACAAATCCTATTCAGCCAATTACTGCCCCATCAGTCTATTTTCGATCATCGGCAAAGTGATGAAGGTGTCATCAGCAGTGCTATTAATCAACACCTGCTTAGTAATAGCCTGCAGAATGATGTTCAGTTTGGGTTTTACAAGAGCCATTCAGCTCCTGACCTGGTTTCAGTCTTAGTTCAAGCACAGGGAGAACTGAATTTTAGAGTTTAGGTAAGAGTAACTTCCTTTGACATCAGACCACGTTTGATTGAGAGTGGCATCAAGGAATCCTCACAAAACTGGAGTTAGTGAGAATCTGGAGGAAAGCTCTCCACTGATTCAAATCACATCTGCCACAAAGGAAAATGTTGGGGTTGTGGGGGTGGAGAGGTGTCTATCATCTCAGTTCCAGGGACTCACTATACAATCCTCTTACACTTCAACCATCTTCAGAGATGCTTCATCAATGACCTTCCCTCCATCTTAACATCAGAAGAAGGGATGTTCACTGATGACTGCATAATATTCAACATCATTCATGATCCCTCTGAAACTGTATCAGTCTGCACCCAAACACAGTAGTACCTGGACAATATCCAGGTTTGGGCTGTTAAGTGGCAAGTGGTATTCACACAACACAAATGCCAAGAAATACTGACCTCCAACAGCAGAGAATCTAACCATTGCCTTTTTAAATTTAATAACATCACCATCATGGAATTCTGTTTTGCAGAAATTCATCAAGGCTTCTTTGACAGCACTTTCCAAACCCTCAACTACCACCATTTAGGAGGACAAAGGCAAAAGATACTTTGGAACACTGCCACCTGCGAGTTCTCCTCTAAGTCAAACATCATCCAGACTTGAAAATATGTTGCCATTCCTCCTGTGTTGTTGAGTCAAAATCCGGAACTTTCCTAACAGCATTGTAGGTCTACCTACAGCAAAGGGACAGTTGTTAACACCTTCACAATAGTAACTAGGGATGTGCATGAAAGGAGGCAGAGCCAGCATCACCCACATCCTATGAATGAATAAAAAAATTAGCTCTCCAAAAATATGAAAATCATTTCCTGAGATACGTAAGCTTCTTTTTAATGCAAAATAAGCCACAAGCCTGTCTCAACTTTGACATATATTCCCTTTTAGCACTAAATATTGTCATGTTTGAAGCCAAGTTAAAAGAGTTTAAAATGATGGGAGTCAAGTATTGGATATGATCAGTTTCCATGAATCAAGCCATAAGACTTGATTATGAACGTTATATTTTTGAACTGCACCCCAAAAAGATCAATACTGTTAATAAGAAAGTTGCTTGAAACAGATGCCTAATATTCACCTTAATAATTAAAAGCAATTTGATGTTTTAAGAGGTTTAATTACTTGTAAAGTTGATCAACATGTGGTTTAAAAAAATGGCAAGGGAAGTAAATGAAGACAAGGAACGCTACTCAAATTATCATAAAAGTCCATTTTGGGGAGTTTTGATTTTAAATATCAGTTGATAATGAAATAAAATCATTGGACATGCATTTGATGGAATGCAGATCATAGATCATAGAATGCCTACAGTATGGAAACAGGCCCTTTGGGCCAACAAATCCACACTGACCCTCAGAGCATTGCACCCAAACCCATCCCCCTAGAACCCGCCTAACCTACACATTCCTGAACATTATGGGCAATTCAGCATGGCCAATCCACCTAGCCTGCACATCTTTGGACTGTGGAAGGAAACCGGAAGAAACTCACAGAATCTGATCTCTTCAGATGTTTTTTCTGGATGGCAACTGCCACACTGTAAATATGTAGGTGCGATTCGTGTTTGACAAACCAAATAAGTAACTCTATTAACAAAATGTATTAATTTTGTTAGTTTATACATACCTGGTCTCTGTCGTTAACACAAGTACATTATTCAGGTAATCTCTCATCCATGCAGACACACCCAGAACACACACTGACATCAGCTGTAAAATATGCATGTCTTTTATTTACTATTCTGTAGGTAAATATTTAAAACGGCACAGCAATTTCCTTTTGCTCAACAGGTTTTCCATTTTACTGCTCATCAGCTTTTAACCACAGGATATTTCTATGCTACAAATATGCAGACATAGATACATTACTATAGTCAGACATTTTCTTTTAAAAAAATGGGGACTGTATTTCATTGTAACATCAAGAAATAGTTCAATTTCATCTTATAAAAATTAGGCTGTTGAAAATGGTGTTATATTATTTCACAAAGCTTAGATTTGGTTATGGGCAAAGTTATTATGAAAATAAAGACTTGCACAATTTTTCAATATTAGAATTTGTGCGTGGCACATTCTGTCAAACAGCAAAATTATAATAACCAGACAAATCTGTTTTGTGATGTTGTTTGAGGGCTAATATTGGCCAGGACGTGACAGAAAACTGCCCATACTGCTCAAAATAATATCATCGGGTTTTTTATGTCCACTTTGGGGAGGGGGGGTGAGATAGTGTCAGATTAATGCCACATATGACAAGTAGTACTTCTGACAGTGAAGCACTGCAGTGTCAGTCTTGACTTTTGTGCTCCTTGAACTTGTTTATATCTAGTTGTGCAAAAAAGGGAGAAAAAAAGATGTTTAAGATAAATTTTAACTTTTTAACCCATTACGATGCAGCTTTGCTTCGTGTTAAATTATATTCAGTTTTTTGTTATATCTTTGCAAACATTGTTGATTAAAGATGTAGAATATGCCTAATAAAATAACTGAATTTTAGAGTACATTAGGAAGCACTAAAAAATTTCAATCTGTGAAAACGACTAATATATATATTCATAATCTGTAAAAAGTGTAAAATCAGATCGGTAAATTTTTACACTGATGCAGATTAGGGAGCAGTTCAAATACATTGTGAAAACTAATCCCAAAATTCTTTTATTTTTTGAATCAGAATCTTGAGGATCTATATCAAATTAGAAAATATTGTCTTGATAAAGCTGTTTAATATTATTTGGAAATATAGCTTCTCCAATCAAATTGAGTGAATTGAAGGCTCATTATTATAATAGGGCCTCGGTGCATCATGTAAAGCTGCACAAATATGTGAACTAATTTACAAAGGTATATAGCGTTTTATTCATTCCAAATTACACACAATTCTATTAAGAATTATTGACTAATGGTATCAGGGCACCACAAAAATTAACCATAATGTAAATAACAAGTATTCTGCCCACACACATTCATGAGATAGCTATCAACTAGTCACTAAAACTAACAGAAACAAATATTTCCCTCTGGAACATCCAAAGTTCAAGCGAAAATCAATTAGTTCAATATTGGTGAAAAAAGATTGTAGCAGCAGTGTTGCAACCTTACTAACGCTTAGTCAATTTCTCATAAAAGACAGTTCAGAGCGCTAACTGGTAACTGCTGGCCCGTAGTCATGAGCAATAGTAAAGGAGTCTGGTATTGCTCCACACTCACCCAGAAAAGAAAATTTAAAGCATAAAGGGAGCAGCGAAGACATTTCACAGAATCTTCTCTGGCCATTCTGTAAGAAGTTCGAGGGTTGACCCCATCATTATGTTTTACAAATAGACCATTCCCCTTGAAGAGAGTCAGAAGTAAAATGTCACAAAATGAAATGGGCATCGGACAGAACAACCGCTATTTTGGTCTAAAAATCAAATTCTAAAGCATATCATTGTTCAACGACCCAGTAGTATAGAAATTCTCGGATTTGCAAATATAAAAACGGCAACACTGTAAATAAATGGAAGTGGTATTTACGTACCATGAGTTATAAATAAAAACGTTATTCGTCCTTTAGGCTCACTGAACTAAAATAAACTTCGCGGCGCTTCAAAACTTGGATAAGAATTAAAATATACATTCATCTTGATTTACAGGTTAAGTTTATACGCACACTAATAAACTGTC
The DNA here is from genome assembly GCF_030684315.1 of Stegostoma tigrinum. Lineage (NCBI taxonomy): Eukaryota > Metazoa > Chordata > Chondrichthyes > Orectolobiformes > Stegostomatidae > Stegostoma > Stegostoma tigrinum. The sequence goes on from NC_081371.1 coordinate 36,867,728, forward strand.
AATTTTTGAGAACTGACCAATTTATTTCAGTTTTAACCTCCAGTGTTTTAGCGATGCAGCGCATTCTAATCCGTTGTATCACTCACTGCGCTCTCCAAATGTCTAAACTTCTCTGCTGACTTTCCAGAGAGAGCAAACAAAAATCACGTTGCAGTTGGTCGATACATTGAATTGCTTAACAAATCTCGACAGGGTGATTAACCCGTAACCTGGGATATTTGGTAATGGATAACCTTAGCAAACGTTCACCCGTACGGCGCGTTACTGATTGACCAAGCCTATGCCTTGCGACCCAACTCTCCGTTAGGATTCAGAAACCAGAAAACATGACAATATCTTCACTGTTGTATTATTAAGCAAAACCACAGGTACAAACTCAAACTCAGTGCCACGGTTACAAACATTTGCAGTCCCACGGGTATTTCCACAGTGTCACAAGTGCACTCAGCGCCATAAGTACAAACTGAAACTCTTTGGCAAACTGTGTGTCGCTCAATAAAACTCATCTCAAGCTCTGTACTGAGAGACCCTGTACTGCGGTCTCTCAGCGCCGCAGGTATGTTCCATGTCACAGGCGCGCTCACAGTGCCAGAGATACAATCCAAGAATACTGCAGCTATAATCAGTAATAACTCCTTTAACAGAATGAAATGGCCCAAAAACGTTTCTGGGGAACAGAAACAAAAAAAAGACAGCAAACACACAAGGAGAAAATATGTGGATGGTCATAAGTTTAGTCAAATGGGGAAAATTTTAAGGGGCATCTCCAAAAAGAGAAGTGAGATAGAGAGTCTTAGAAGATCAGAGAAGGACTTTCAGAGTTTAGAGCCTCGGCAGCTAAAGTTAGGAAAACCAGTGTGGAAGAACTAAAATTTAGGATGCTCGAAAGATCACAATTAGTGGGACACACATCTGGGTGGACTGTAGGGGTCGAGGACACTGCACAGGCAAGAAAGCGTCGGTCATGGGGGGTTTGAAAACAAAGATGAGAACATTAAAATTGAGCAGTAACTAACCAAAGGCCAGTGAACACAGAATTATGATTAATAAACAGCATTTGTCGCAAGCGAGAATATGGGCAGCAGAGTCTCGGATAATCTCAAAATTTTGGCAAAGAATGAGAACCCAGACCTGACTGTTTCCTTTTGTATAATTTTCAAGTCTGGAGATAACGAAGACATAAATGCAGACTTCAGCAACAATTGAGGTGAGAGGGGGTGATGAAATGTCATTGAGGCGGGAAAGTGGTGTGGATGAGAAGATTGAAGGCTTACCCAAGGTCAAATACCTCACAGAGGTTATACCAATTTGGTTCAGCCTCAGATAGCTGTCCGGGAGGGAGACGGAGACCAAAGTAGAGTTTGTACTGGGACCAAATATCACTTGCTTCAGGCTACTAATACTTCATTGAAAGAAGTGCTCATCCAGTACTGGATACCTGGTAAGCAGCTTGATAATCTGGAGACAGTGGCAGATCAGAGCAGCTGGTGAAGCCAAATGTGGTCAGCGACACGTGGAACTGAATGTGTTTTCAGATTATGCTGCCGCCAGATGAGAACAAGAGGGTCCAAGCATAGATTCTTTAGGGGACACCCGAGGTAATTGAAAGAAAGGAAAGAGAAGCGACCGCTGGCGATTTTCTGTCCTCAACTGGATAAGTAAGAATGGAATAAGGTCAAAGCAATAGTAACACCCAGCTGTGGAACAACACCAAGGAGGACGATAGTGGGATCAACTGTGTCAAAGGCAGGCACAAACTCTCATAGTTACTGGCACAAACCCACAGTGCCAAAGATAAATTTAAAATGCTAGAACTACAAACCAATAGTGTAAAAGTTACAAACACATTACCATAGGTAGAAACGTGCTCCTACCAAAGGTACACATTCAAATTGTTACTGGTATACATTGCCGAAAACAAACTCAGAGCGCCCCACTCACCAACTATTTTAATCCAAACGCTAATGTTGCAAGACAAAACGTGAAAATTTGTACAAAAAAAGGTCACAGTTCGAACTAAAGTGAAACGTGAATGTAAGAGCGCGAGTCTTCCCGGCCCGAGCAGCGAGTTTGCAGCGCGATTTTACATTGAGTCCGGAAACTCCCAACAACGTTTCTATCAACAGCGAAACTCCTGCTGCTTGCACACTTTGCTTTCAGAGTAAATACTGGTCCGAGTGCGGTCCCCACGTCCCTCCACACAATCTCAGCCCACTACCCAGCCACTTTGACAGAAAGGGTGGACCCACACGCTGCGCATGCGCCACGTCCTCAGTTCTACATCTCCCAGAAACAGAAGGCTGTCCCCAGGTCTTACAGTCCTACAGACTATCATTGATGTACTGTTGGACCCGCAGCACAGAGAGCGTGGTTCTGCTGAAAAAATACAGGTCTCCAACCAAACAACGTCGCCATTTGACAGAGAAAAAAAAATCCTTCAATGCATCTTGATCCTCTCAGAAAAATGACCATATATCAAAGTAATACTCGTTGAACTCCTGAATTTCATTTTCATAGTCCCGTCAGTATTAGGAATGGATGATAAACGTTGGCCGGGCCCACGTATTTCCCAGCGTATAAACACATAGGTAATTACCTTACAAGTAAGAATGTTTCTATCGTTACTTATATTACCAGATTATACAAATCCTGGTAAAAGGAAACAAACCAGTCCAACACAGGGTGATTACCTAGATTTGTTTCATATGTACTTACCAGTTAGAAGGGAGATAAATTCCCAAAGAAAAAGTAATAGTTCTTTCACCAGTGGTTGCTTTCTGTGGTTGGGGAGATTTTTGTTAACAATATTAAATGTGCAAAGCTCGCCTTCAGAACCACTCACCACATATTAAGGTCTAGATTTTCACGATTTTTCACTATTCCTCATTTTGCCTCTCTGGCTCGATATGACTTTTTTTTCTTCACATAATCTCTGGGTTTGTCTTCGGCCTTGAGCCTTTAGCTAGACCGAAGACTAAAACACATATCCTGCAAACAATGGCTTAAAAGATGGAAAATCTGACTTTTCTTGAAAGCCTAGCAGGCCAGTCAGGCTACTTCACATAGTTATTTGTGAATTATTTATCAGATTAAAAACTGGAAAATTCAGTATAAATTGCAGAAGCACCCATTTCTATGTGCATATGTGTCGGACAAAAGTAATGGAAATAAAAATGATGACACCTTCATCCATGTCTCAATGAGTGACTTGTGCTGTAAGGCATTCTCCCCATGCATTTGACACAATCTTAAGCACAACGGAAAGTACAAGTTGATACAAACTGTATACTCAAACAAAAGAAATATAGATTTTTAAATACTATTCATGATATTAAGAACAGGCTAAAAACAATGAGTAAGATCTAACATACCAAATAAATTTGCCAGCTATCATAGAATCCCTACAGTGTGGAAGCGGGCCCTTTGGCCCAACAAGTCCACACTGACACTCTGAGCATCCCACCCAGACCCATCCCCCTAATCTACACATCACTGAACACTATGGGCAATTTAGCATGGCCAATCCATTGAGCCTGCACATCTTTGGGTTGTGGGAGGAAACCAGGGCACCCAGAGGACACCCATGCAGAGAATATGCAAACTCCACACAGACAGTCACCTGAGGGTGGAATTGAACCCAGGTCCCTGGAACTGTGTGGCAGCAGTGCTAACCACTGAGCTACTGTGCTTCCCCAAATATTCAATGTTACAGTCACACCCATTCAACCTGCAATCACTACAATTCAAATCCATTTGGCATAACACTCATGGCTGGAAACATACAGACCAGTTCAGTATGTGGATTGAACCCACAACCATTGCATTATTAGTACCACCCTCTAACCAGCTGAGCTAGCCAACCACCACCTATCATACAAATATCCTTCTGATCTTGAGGTGAAGAAAATCACCTCAGTTCATTTAGAAGATCACTAGAAGAGCTGTGGCTTCACTGTAATGGCATGCACGTTTCATCAAATATTTCAGGATTCCTGTTTCCTTTACTTCAGCTGAAAATTCATTGAATTTACTGAAAATTCAGCCTAAGCTGCTTTCTTGAACTACTGCAGTCCATATGTTGTAGGTAGACCCACAATGCTATTACAGATAGATTTCCAGGATTTTGACCTAATGACCATAAAGGAACAGTATTTCCTCCAAGATAATAAAATGTGAGGCTGGATGAACACAGCAGGCCAAGCAGCATCTCAGGAGCACAAAAGCTGACGTTTCGGGCCTAGACCCTTCATCAGAGAGGGGGATGGGGGGAGGGAACTGGAATAAATAGGGAGAGAGGGGGAGGTGGACCGAAGATGGAGAGCAAAGAAGATAGGTGGAGAGGGTGTAGGTGGGGAGGTAGGGAGGGGATAGGTCAGTCCAGGGAAGACGGACAGGTCAAGGAGGTGGGATGAGGTTAGTAGGTAGCTGGGGGTGCGGCTGGGGGTGGGAGGAAGGGATGGGTGAGAGGAAGAACCGGTTAGGGAGGCAGAGACAGGTTGGACTGGTTTTGGGATGCAGTGGGTGGGGGGGAAGAGCTGGGCTGGTTGTGTGGTGCAGTGGGGGGAGGGGATGAACTGGGCTGGTTTAGGGATGCAGTGGGGGAAGGGGAGATTTTGAAACTGGTGAAGTCCACATTGATACCATATGGCTGCAGGGTTCCCAGGCGGAATATGAGTTGCTGTTCCTGCAACCTTCGGGTGGCATCATTGTGGCAGTGCAGGAGGCCCATGATGGACATGTCATCAAGAGAATGGGAGGGGGAGTGGAAATGGTTTGCGACTGGGAGGTGCAGTTGTTTGTTGCGAACTGAGCGGAGGTGTTCTGCAAAGCGGTCCCCAAGCCTCCGCTTGGTTTCCCCAATGTAGAGAAAGCCGCACCAGGTACAGTGGATGCAGTATACCACATTGGCAGATGTGCAGGTGAACCTCTGCTTAATGTGGAATGTCATCTTGGGGCCTGGGATGGGGGTGAGGGAGGAGGTGTGGGGACAAGTGTAGCATTTCCTGCGGTTGCAGGGGAAGGTGCCGGGTGTGGTGGGGTTGGAGGGCAGTGTGGAGCGAACAAGGGAGTCACGGAGAGAGTGGTCTCTCCGGAAAGCAGACAGGGGTGGGGATGGAAAAATGTCTTGGGTGGTGGGGTCGGATTGTAAATGGCGGAAGTGTCGGAGGATAATGCGTTGTATCCGGAGGTTGGTAGGGTGGTGTGTGAGAACGAGGGGGATCCTCTTGGGGCGGTTGTGGCGGGGGCGGGGTGTGAGGGATGTGTCGCGGGAAATGCGGGAGACGCGGTCAAGGGCGTTCTCAATCACCGTGGGGGGGAAGTTGCGGTCCTTAAAGAACTTGGACATCTGGGATGTGCGGGAGTGGAATGTCTTATCGTGGGAGCAGATGCGGCGGAGGCGGAGGAATTGGGAATAGGGGATGGAGTTTTTGCAGGAGGGTGGGTGGGAGGAGGTGTATTCTAGGTAGCTGTGGGAGTCGGTGGGCTTGAAATGGACATCAGTTACAAGCTGGTTGCCTGAGATGGAGACTGAGAGGTCCAGGAAGGTGAGGGATGTGCTGGAGATGGCCCAGGTGAACTGAAGGTTGGGGTGGAAGGTGTTGGTGAAGTGGATGAACTGTTCGAGCTCCTCTGGGGAGCAAGAGGCGGCGCCGATACAGTCATCAATGTACCGGAGGAAGAGGTGGGGTTTGGGGCCTGTGTAGGTGCGGAAGATGGACTGTTCCACGTAACCTACAAAGAGGCAGGCATAGCTGGGGCCCATGCGGGTGCCCATGGCCACCCCCTTAGTCTGTAGGAAGTGGGAGGAGTCAAAAGAGAAGTTGTTGAGTGTGAGGACGAGTTCCGCTAGGCGGATGAGAGTGTCGGTGGAGGGGGCCTGGTCGGGCCTGCGGGACAGGAAGAAGCGGAGGGCCTTGAGGCCATCTCCATGCGGAATGCAGGTGTACAGGGACTGGACGTCCATGGTGAATATGAGGTGTTGGGGGCCAGGGAATTGGAAGTCCTGGAGGAGGTGGAGGGCGTGGGTGGTGTCACGGACATAGGTGGGGAGTTCCTGGACCAAAGGGGAGAAAATGGAGTCCAGATAGGTGGAGATGAGTTCGGTGGGGCAGGAGCAGGCTGAGACGATGGGTCGACCAGGGCAGGCAGGTTTGTGGATTTTGGGAAGGAGATAGAAACGGGCTGTGCGGGGTTGGGGAACAATGAGGTTGGAGGCTGTGGGTGGGAGGTCCCCTGAGGTGATGAGGTCATGAATGGTGTTGGAGATGATGGTTTGGTGCTCGGGTGTGGGGTCATGATCGAGGAGGCGGTAGGAGGTGGTGTCGGAGAGTTGGCGTCTGGCCTCGGCGATGTAGAGGTCAGTACGCCATACTACCACTGCGCCACCCTTGTCTGCGGGTTTGATGGTGAGGTTGGGGTTGGAGCGGAGGGAGCGGAGGGCTGCCCGTTCTGCTCCTTCCCAAAATCCACAAACCTGCCTGCCCTGGTCGACCCATCGTCTCAGCCTGCTCCTGCCCCACCGAACTCATCTCCACCTATCTGGACTCCATTTTCTCCCCTTTGGTCCAGGAACTCCCCACCTATGTCCGTGACACCACCCACGCCCTCCACCTCCTCCAGGACTTCCAATTCCCTGGCCCCCAACACCTCATATTCACCATGGACGTCCAGTCCCTGTACACCTGCATTCCGCATGGAGATGGCCTCAAGGCCCTCCGCTTCTTCCTGTCCCGCAGGCCCGACCAGGCCCCCTCCACCGACACTCTCATCCGCCTAGCGGAACTCGTCCTCACACTCAACAACTTCTCTTTTGACTCCTCCCACTTCCTACAGACTAAGGGGGTGGCCATGGGCACCCGCATGGGCCCCAGCTATGCCTGCCTCTTTGTAGGTTACGTGGAACAGTCCATCTTCCGCACCTACACAGGCCCCAAACCCCACCTCTTCCTCCGGTACATTGATGACTGTATCGGCGCCGCCTCTTGCTCCCCAGAGGAGCTCGAACAGTTCATCCACTTCACCAACACCTTCCACCCCAACCTTCAGTTCACCTGGGCCATCTCCAGCACATCCCTCACCTTCCTGGACCTCTCAGTCTCCATCTCAGGCAACCAGCTTGTAACTGATGTCCATTTCAAGCCCACCGACTCCCACAGCTACCTAGAATACACCTCCTCCCACCCACCCTCCTGCAAAAACTCCATCCCCTATTCCCAATTCCTCCGCCTCCGCCGCATCTGCTCCCACGATAAGACATTCCACTCCCGCACATCCCAGATGTCCAAGTTCTTTAAGGACCGCAACTTCCCCCCCACGGTGATTGAGAACGCCCTTGACCGCGTCTCCCGCATTTCCCGCGACACATCCCTCACACCCCGCCCCCGCCACAACCGCCCCAAGAGGATCCCCCTCGTTCTCACACACCACCCTACCAACCTCCGGATACAACGCATTATCCTCCGACACTTCCGCCATTTACAATCCGACCCCACCACCCAAGACATTTTTCCATCCCCACCCCTGTCTGCTTTCCGGAGAGACCACTCTCTCCGTGACTCCCTTGTTCGCTCCACACTGCCGTCCAACCCCACCACACCCGGCACCTTCCCCTGCAACCGCAGGAAATGCTACACTTGTCCCCACACCTCCTCCCTCACCCCCATCCCAGGCCCCAAGATGACATTCCACATTAAGCAGAGGTTCACCTGCACATCTGCCAATGTGGTATACTGCATCCACTGTACCCGGTGCGGCTTTCTCTACATTGGGGAAACCAAGCGGAGGCTTGGGGACCGCTTTGCAGAACACCTCCGCTCAGTTCGCAACAAACAACTGCACCTCCCAGTCGCAAACCATTTCCACTCCCCCTCCCATTCTCTTGATGACATGTCCATCATGGGCCTCCTGCACTGCCACAATGATGCCACCCGAAGGTTGCAGGAACAGCAACTCATATTCCGCCTGGGAACCCTGCAGCCATATGGTATCAATGTGGACTTCACCAGTTTCAAAATCTCCCCTTCCCCCACTGCATCCCTAAACCAGCCCAGTTCATCCCCTCCCCCCACTGCACCACACAACCAGCCCAGCTCTTCCCCTCCACCCACTGCATCCCAAAACCAGTCCAACCTGTCTCTGCCTCCCTAACCGGTTCTTCCTCTCACCCATCCCTTCCTCCCACCCCCAGCCGCACCCCCAGCTACCTACTAACCTCATCCCACCTCCTTGACCTGTCCGTCTTCCCTGGACTGACCTATCCCCTCCCTACCTCCCCACCTACACCCTCTCCACCTATCTTCTTTGCTCTCCATCTTCGGTCCGCCTCCCCCTCTCTCCCTATTTATTCCAGTTCCCTCCCCCCATCCCCCTCTCTGATGAAGGGTCTAGGCCCGAAACGTCAGCTTTTGTGCTCCTGAGATGCTGCTTGGCCTGCTGTGTTCATCCAGCCTCACATTTTATTATCTTGGAATCTCCAGCATCTGCAGTTCCCATTATCTCTGATAGTATTTCCTCCAAGTCAGGATGGTGAGTGCATTGGAGGGAAACTTGAAAGTGGTGGTGTTCCCATGTATCTGCTGCCATCGTCCTTCTAGATGTTAGCGGCTGTCAGTGTAGACGGTGCTGTCTAATGAACCTTGGTGAGTTTCTGAGTGCATCTTTTAAACAGCGCACTCTACTGCATCGGAATGGGAGGGAGTGAATGTTTGTGGATGTGGTGCAAAACAAGTGGGCTGCTTTGTTTTGGGTGGTGTCAAGCTGCTTGAGTGTTGTTAGAGCTGCACTAATCCAGTCAAGTGGGGAGTACTCCATCACACTCCTGACTTGTGCGTTGTAGGTGGTGGATTGGGTTTTGAGGAAGTCAGGAAGTGAAATGCTTGATGTGGGATTCCTGGCCTTTGACCTCAAAGAATTTTCCTCTAGATGCATCTACCCATTCCAGAACATCTGCAGAGAATGTTATTCTGTTTCCTGTGTACCACCATGGTGTGACATGTAAGCAAGGTAAACAGCTGTACATTGTTTACTTATGAATGCTGCTCTCTTTATGAAGGAATAAGAGGATGCTGTGACAGAGGATGAAATCTTCCACATGCAATAAGAATCAGCCGCTTTCATGGTCTAGAAGTCATCAGGCTATCAAAGACATTGAATCTAACCATCAAGTGCTTTGCACAAGTCAAATAAACTACCCTACAAGATGAGTTTTGTGTTTCCATTTCTGGGAACAGGCTGTCCACCAATATCCATTATAAGGTCACTGACTCACACAATTATTTCAACTACACTTTCTCATACACTACTTTGTGCAGGGATTCCACTTCATTCTCCCAGTTTCTTTGTCTCCAGTGCATGTTTTCTGATGATGCCACCTTGCGCCATGCTGTCTCTGACATGACCTCTTTTCTCCTTATCTGAACAATTCAACCCGCAGTGATTGATAGGGCTTCCTGCAACCCATCTTCTGAACTTCTATTCTCATTCCTTCCCCTCTTTCCCGGAATGATAAACAACTCTTGTCCTCACTTTCCAGCCCACTTATCGTCCTCCACCATTTCCAACATCTCCAGAAGGATGCCACCACCAAATATATTTTCCCCTTACCTCCACTGTCAGTATTTCACAGTGGCACCCTGGTCCACTCCTAATAAATGCTCACCCCCACAAGGCACCTTCCCATACAATTGCAGCAAGTGTCACAATTACCTATTGACCTCCTCCATCATTACGGTACAAGACCTAAACACACTTTCCAGGTGAAACAAGGGTTTTTCAAGCTGTGTTAATGAAATTAGGTATTGATCAATGATTTTCACCAAGAACCCTAAAATTAAGCATGTTTCATACATATATTACATTCACTTAGGGTTCAAAATGTGTCTTCAATGCATTCAAAATTTCTGCAGCCGGTTTTTCTTTTCTGCTCTTCAGTGTGATTTAGGTTTTAAAAGAGTCTCTCCCTAAGTTATAAGTAGAGCTACCTGTAGCTGATCTACATTGTTAGGTCTGTCACAGCCTCCTAATTTTGCTGCTGCAAGTGGAAAAACTGCCAACTCTATTTCATATCAGCTTTTTTTCAACGAGGCCTGGGAAAAGAAAGAAAAGTCATGGCATGTGACTCACACAGTGCTTCAGTTGTGGCTAGCATCTATAGTTCCTTTTTAGTATCATCCATGTGCTTTTTGCAGCTCTGAATGTTTTTGTTTCCCTCTTTTAGTTATACCTCCTCAATACTCAGTATGACCTCCACTTTTGACACCATGTTATGCTTTCAAACCAATATCATGTTAACAAAGTGTGGGGCTGGATGAACACAGCAGGCCAAGCAGCATCTTAGGAGCACAAAAGCTGATGTTTCAGGCCTAGACCCTTCATCCTGTACTGGAATTTTATTGATATTGTGTGCAAGATGGATGCCCAATCAGTGTCTCTTTGCAAAAGTCATTTGACTCCAGGGAGCCAAGAGTTATAGTATTACATTTCTATACTAAACAACTAAAACCTGCAGAGAGATATTTGTGAACTGCAGAGCCCTCTCTCTGCCATAGTCTTCCATTTCTTTTCCCTCTAATTACAACACTGACAGTGAGAATAGTGTAGGTTAGATGGGCTTGAGATCGGTATGATAGGTCGGCACAACATCGAGGGCCGAAGGGCCTGTACTGTGCTGTAATGTTCTATGTTCTATGTTCTATGTTCTAATTCAATGCAGCTATCTTTCACAGGGCAAGACTGACTTTAAGAAATGGAGGCTAATGGGAACACATTGTGAGTTGTTAGACTCTTTTTTTAAGTGTGTAGCCAGGCAGTGTTACCAGGCTATTTGCTGAAGTCAATCGTATGAGTGGGTAATATAAATATTGCATAATACCTGCCTCAATGGGAACAGCTTGTGAGTGGCAGATTGTGAGCTGCAACCCCTGCCCCAAATTTATGTTTTGATGAACTTTAACCCTCGGTGTCTCCAGCTAAGCTGATCGATCTGACAAAATTTGCACTGGGCTAGATACAAATGTGGCATGCATTATGCATTGTGACTTCAACTTTAGTACCATTTCTAATCTACTGGATTTTACAAAATCCCATTACGAATAAGTTCATCAGTTTGTGGATTTTTGTAAAACTAAGTTACTGTAATAAAATTGCAAACAATGTTGTGTTTTCAGTGTGATTTAATTACAGAAAATCTTCAGAGAAATACAAGCAACACATTTGTATTCAATTTATCATACTGTCAATCTTTCACCAGATCATTTTTTGGTTGTGCAAATTCACAGGGTTTTGCAAGCTGTGTAATTTGTGGTCACGTATTGAGCAACGATTTTCACCTTGAACGTGTTCATTAACTTTTTTTGTTTTTTTAATTGATATTAATTCATTTCAGATGAATTTAATGAACAGTAAAGATTTGTATTTGATTCATTTGGGACACCCCTGTAAGATGTTACCTGTTTCCAAATTTTAATACTGCAGTAGGATCTAAGGAATAAGGCTGTATTGAGCCAAAAGGCTGATAGAAGGAGCACTTGGTCTTCTTTAATTGTATCTTTTTCTTTGAAAAGAAACCCAAACGAGTTAAATATTAATCCCTCAATTAAAAATTTTACTGCAGATTTCTGAGCAAATCATACAGTTTCTTACAGATTTTGAATACTAGCTATAATTATAAGGGTTGATATAACTCAGAATGTTGTGAGCATTGGCAAGGAAGTTGGGACAATCACATGAGTTTAGTGGTGAGGAGCTATCTGCTGTTGAAACTAAAAAAAATCTCATTTTCCAACAAAGAGATTCTTGCTAGTGGGCAGCATGAGGCTATTAACATGCATTAGTATCCTCATTACTATGTTATCTCTCCTTATTGATATGCAGTTTCCTGTTTTCCCATCTGCTGCAGAAGGATTAGCCAGCAATAATTCCCAAAATGAAAGTCAATGTGGTAACCTAGAGAATCTAATTTGCCACTTACTCCTCCAGAACTCCCTCAATCACCAACATCTCAAAGTGTGCTACATAGCCAGTAACTGCAAGCAGCCCCCATCCAGCAGGAGTTGCAGGTTCCCACTAGCAATCAAATGGACCATGTTGAGCTTGACCTGAGTATATGATTGGGCTTTAACAATAGCGATGGTAGCAGAAAGGGTCGTGCAAATCCGATAATTCTACCTGTGGCAAATGGGATAAAAGAAGAAAGTGGGTGAGTGAACAAAGAACAATGAAACCTACAGCACAGGAACAGGCCCTTTGGCCCTCCAAGCCTACGCCGATCAAGATCCTCTGTCTAACCTGTCATCTATTTTCTAACGTTCTGTATCCATTTGCTCCCTGCCCATCCATGTACCTGTCGAAATATATCTTAAAAGACGCTAACGTGTCTACATCTACCACCTCCACTGGCAACGCGTTCCAGGCACCCACCACCCTCTGTGTAAAGAACTTTCCACGCATATCTGCCTTAAACTTTCCTCCTCTCACTTTGAACTCATGACCCCTAGTAATTGAGTCCCCCACTCTGGGAAAAAGCTTTTTGCTATCCATCCTGCCTATACTCCTCACGATTTTGTAGACCTCAATCAAGTCCCTCCTCAATCTCTGTCTTTCTAATGAAATAATCCTAATCTCCTCAACCTCTCTTCATAGCTAGCACCCTCCATACCAGGCAACATCCTGGTGAACCTCCTCTGCACCCTCTACAAAGCATCCACATTCTTTTGGTAATGTGACGACCAGAACTGTACACAGTACTCCAAATGTGGCCGAACCAAAGTCCTATACAACTGTAACATGACCTGCCAACTCTTGTACTCAATACCCCGCCCAATGAAGGAAAGCATGCCATATGCCTTTTTGATCACCCTATTGACCTGCGTTGTCACCTTCAGGGAACAATGGACCTGAACACCCAGATCTCTCTGTTCATCAATTTTCCCTAGGACTTTTCCATTTACTGTATAGTTCGTCCTTGAATTTGATCTTCCAAAACGCATCACCTCGCATTTGCCCAGATTGAACTCCATCTGCCATTTATCTGCCCAACTCTCCAGTCTATCTATATTCTGCTGTAATCTCTGACAGCCCCTTCACTATCAGCTACTCCACCAATCTTAGTGTCATCTGCAAACTTGCTGATCAGACCACCTACACCTTCCTCCAGATCATTTACATACATCACAAACAACAGTGGTCCTAGCACAGATCCCTGTGGAACACCACTGGTCACAGGTCTCCAATTTGAGAAACTCCCTTCTACTACTACCCTCCATCTCCTGTTGCCTAGCCAGTTTTTTTATCCATCTAGCTAGCACACCCTGGACCCCATGTGACTTCACTTTCTCCAGCAGCCTGCCATGTGGAACCTTATCAAACGCCTTACTGAAGTCCATGTATATGACATCTACAGCCTTTCCCTCATCAATCAACTTTGTCATGTCCTCAAAGAGTGGGTAGTAAATGAGGCAGTTTGGGAAGGCAGCACAAAAAAAAACACATGAGGATTTGCAGAGAGAAGCCCTCCATGATAGTCGCCAAAAATGACACTTGGACAATTTCAGGTATGATTCAGCTTAAAATGTTTAATTAAATAAAAACATTTACAGCCTACTGCATCATCAAGGAAAAATATCTGGATACCAATCATTAAATAAAGCAAGACTGATATTTACATGTTGCTTCATCGAACCTTTCAGAAAAGTTACAATGTTCAAACATATTATTGTTTCTGTACTAGCCAGAAAGATTTCACATAAAAGAATCTGATAATTAATTTGTTCATTTAATTTTGGTTGTGTTAACAATAATAAAGGGTATTGGAAGATCAGCTTCAAAGCTAAACATTTCATTGACAAAACTAACATGTAGTTGTTAGAACAATATATGTGTATGTTTAAATATTTATACAAAAGTAATAATAAAGAGTATTTCCATTTAAACTTCAGTTAAAAATAGTTTTTATTTTGCTGGTTGAAAATCATCTAACATGATTTTCACAGCTTTTCAAATAAAGGACAGAGTAGAAAGAAGTAGCAGAACGCTTATGTGGCATTTGTAAGCTTCAGAATGACATTTTATTTTGTGAATTGTAATCCACTGTGGGAGATTCCTCTAAAGTCCAAATGTTTTTGTCTCACTGATGGACCAAGGTTGCACGCAATCACATTTTATAACAGTGCCAAACATGATTGAGTTCTCACTCCTACTCTGTTGACTGTTTGATTTGCTTTGGTTCTGCTTGAGGCATTCAGGAGCTATGAATCTATGCAAGGGAGATTTATATTCAATATCCCACAAACTGTGCTATTTCCACCTTCATCAATGATGTACAAATCAAATGTAATGCACAAAAACTTTTGTGACTGCAGGATACACTATAAAAAAAGTAGGCGCAGGAAATAATATGAATGTGTACTAAAGGCTACATAGAATTTTTGCAATGTTAACCTCGATAACTTGGAAAATATAATCAATCAGAGACCACCCTGTTAAGTGCCCAAAGTTAGTCTGAATAAATTTGAAGCCATGAATTTGTAACAGCAGCCTGTTAAGTATCTGGGACATCAGACAATTGATCTGGCTTTCACTGTAACATATATAGTCATTTACGCACATCCAGGCTTTGGCCTTTCTTCTATCTAAGCACCCATAACAACTAACAGCAGAAACTTACAAGAGCCTGAAAAACATGGGCTAGGGCAATGAAATCTGGTAGAATCATTCAAGATGTCAAAAGAAACATTTCTTAATTTAGGAAATAATTCACTGCATCCTATCATTTCCAACCTCTTATAATCTTTATGGCAGCTTTCTGATCCACTTGCAGAGAATCGAGACCTGCATTTCAGGGTGCAGTGGCAACAATTCAAAGTGTAGTGACAGTAATGACGTTACCCAGCTGAACCTTGTAGAGTTCCCTGATTGGGGCTGTTAATCTGGTCCAATAAGAGAGCCCTGACTGACAGATAAAAAAAGGGAAGTGTCAGTGATACTGACACTCTGAGAACTGACTCTAACAAGACAGCATTAAAGTCAAGGACAGTTCATGCCTAAATCAAGGATGACTTCGTGATGGGACACTGGCATTTGTAGAGTTATTTCAGAAAGGCTGCTGAAAGCACAGGTTACATGTAGGCACATGTACCCAGTTCATGTATTGGACCAGGCTGCATCTCAGGCACCTCACTTGCTCTCTTATTCGCTGTGCACCTACCTCAATGCCTGTTAGAGTATTTGTGCTTCAGGTAAAGCCTAAAGGCTATCAGCCCTATCATATTGATGAGCACTTTTACGCAGACGTACAGACAGGTCACTTGTCAAGCTTGTCAGTGTGGATCAGATCATGTGGAGAGGGGCATATTTACTATATAACACAGTGAGTTTCAATCACGCACCGACTGCATGTGTACATTGCATGTTTATTCAACAAAATAGCCATGTCTCAAACTATCCACCGGGCAGTGCTCACTCCAGTCAAGGAATCTTGGTAACATCAGGCGTAAGCACAATCTGCACATACTCCAAGTGATTGAACACAGTCAGTTAACCACTTGGCCAAGACTACAGTCAAGGGAATGTGCTACAGTCAGTTCTCAAGGGCTACCACAAACAGATAATCAAAAATTGTCAGTCAGCAATCTGCAAAGACAGTAATCGGGGTCTGGTCAGACATGGTTATATGTTGTCCATTGAAGTCAATTAGAGGTCAGAAGCATATATAAACCTGACAGTCTATGAGTTGGACAGTAGGGAGGCAACACGGTGAGGGTGGGGGTATGGGGGGAGGTCCCTATAGACAAAGGAGAAGAGCTCATTGGCAATAGGGAAGGGAGCTCCAAACTTAGAGAGAGAAAGCAGAGGCATGTATTAAGGTGGCATAAGGATGGATGACAGGGGAATGTCAATGTCAATGGGAGTTATCCCCTTCAACATTTGGAGCATGATAGGCTATGGAAAACAGGTGACTGGTGTTGATCACCAGTATAAGCCACGAGAGGGAGTATACAAGACAACAGTGGACTTTGTTAATGAGGCAGGGCTTGGATGATGCAGCAAGTTATCTTGAGAGGCCTTACAGAGAGAAACCTCTTTGAAACTCACCAAAATTGACAGCCAAAAATAACGTAAGACTCAGCTCTGACACCCAATTCGCTTTTCAATGGGATTGAGTTCAAGTGATGAAGTCCAGAGCTCTAACAGAAAGATGGAGTACTGGAATCTGGGTTTCAGAATATTGAGCTTTGGTAGTGCTTAAAGGCAGATACATTTGGAAGCAATGGGTTCTTGAAATAGATTTATTGGTCTTGCAATTGCTTAAATAATTCAGGTGAAGTCATTACAGAAGAAATGAGAAACAGTATGACTCCGACGGAGTATGATACCCAGTCATACATAACACAGGATAATGCTGCCATTATCCAAGCTGAGAAATGTGGAGAAGAATATCTGAACGTTCATCCATTCTGTGCATCAGCTTCTAGAAAGCTTCTACTTTGGTCTAAAGTACTGTGACTTAAATGGTTAGAGACCTTAATTTAATGAGAAAGTAATTGGGCTCCTGAGATTTGGTTTGCAGAATTGCATTGTGCAGTTTTCCATGCAAAACATAGAATCACATTGGGTTACATGCTGGACCAAGAAAACCAGTGTTAATTTATTTGGAGCATTTATGAAAGTAGACCTTACTTCTGAGCTTATGACAATTCCATGTCAGCTTTCTTTGCCACTTCCTTTGTTTTTGGATGCTTTTGACCAGGTATGTTTTGCAGAAACTTTTATTGTTATTCCAATGAGATCTCCAGATACGAGGTCACAAAGGAGACTTTTTTTTTGCCTTTCTCTGTTCTTGTGAGATGGAAGGACTGAGAAAAGGAACATGAAGCCAATTTGTATGAGCCAGAGGTGATTCATTATTAAAGCCACCGACACAACTGCCTGAAAATGTCTGAGGAAAACTATGCTTGAAAGTTCTGCTTCAAAAGCATTGCAATGACTGAATATGCTTCAAATTTGTTCAGCTTGTAATTCACTGGGAAACATGAATTATGCACAAGGAAGGCACAAGTAACGCTGCAAACAGAAATTGTTTATTTTAGATGCTCGGACCTCCACGGCTGGTACTAGTCTGAACCTCCTGCTCTGCCCTTGTGAGGTACCTTAACAGCTCTCTTAAAGGGACAGCACCCCAACTACATATATAACACTCCTCCCCCTTGATTTTAAACAAGCCCCGTTAATCACCATATATACAATGATAGAAAGGTTGCACAGGCATAGTTACAAGAACATGGAAAACAAACACTCCTGCTATGCAAGACATTCTGTACACAACATTGACATGATCAATCTCTCAGGAGGTTGGCAATTTCCAGACAACTGTCTCCTCATGTCTGGAACCTGTTCTAGTGTAATTTCCCAGGCTTCTGTGGTTAGTCAGAAGCACAAAGTGCCTGCTGTAAAGTAAATAGAATCATAGAGTCATACTGCACAGAAAAGACCCTTTGGCCTATCAAGTCTGCACCAACAATAGAGGCACATAAATCCCAATTTCATGCATTTGTGCCATACCCTTGTATATTATATTTCAAGTGTTCAACCAAATATTTTTTAAAGGTTGTAAGGTCTCTGGCCTCCAATGCCTTCCGGGCAGTAAATTCCAGATTCCCACCACCCTCTGAGTGAAGAAGTTTTTTGTTAATTCCACTTTGAATCTCCTGCCCCTTACCCAAAAACTATGCCCCTTGTGATTGATCCCTTACCCAAGGGAAAAAACTATTCCCTACTCATCCTGACCATACCCCTCAGAGCCTTATATACTTCAAGTGGGTCACCCCTCAGGCTTCTCTGCTCTAAAGTATACAATCAAAGCCTATCCAAGGCAACGTCCTGGTGGAACTCTTCTGTACCCCCTCTAGTGCTATCATATCCTTCCTATAGTGGAGTAACCAGAACTGCAAACGGTACTCCAGCTGCAGCCTAACCAATGTTCCGTACAACTCCAACATTACCTCCTTGCTAATATACTCTATGCCACAACTGATGAAAGCAAGTTACACAAATGTTTTCTTAAACACCTTATTCTTATGCTCTGTTGACTTCGGGGAGCTATGAATAATTACCCAAGATCCCTCTGTCCTCTGAGCATCCTGGCATTCATTAAATACTCCCTCATCTTATTCCTTCTTCAAAAGTGCATCACCTCATACTACTCTGTCCATCTGACCAACCCATCTACATCTCCTAGTAACCTATAACCATCTTCCTCGCTATTAACCACCCTACCGATCTTGGAAAAGTCTGCAAACTTTATTAACAATCTCACCCACGTTTTCATCTATATCATTTATGTATATAAAAAACAACAAGGGTGCCAGTACAGATCCTTGTGGTACATGGCTGCTTACTGGTCTCCAGTCACGCTGGGTAAATTTCTTTTTAGACCGAACATGATGCTCAATCCTTTTTTGTCAACTTGAGGATCATTCTCCTCCATCTTTATTAGCGACCTCGATGCAAACACAATGTGCCTTTCCTCTCCATTCAGTGAGATTGGTGACAGTACAACATCAACCCCATTAGGTATAGCACCACATTAACTTTAAGTTGAAATGCATTAACACTTTGGACCTTCTGAAGGGTTGCTTCACCTTCCAGTAAGCCACATCACAGTCTGGGGTCCATTTCTGCGGCCGGCCTTTTTCCTGCAACCAGTAGAGGACCTTTAACACCGTAGCCAGACATGAGTTGAACTTGCTATAATAACTGATAAGTCCTAGGAATTATCTCAGTTAAGACACACTGTCTGCTCTCGGGCCATCCATGATGGTCTCTATCTTTTTTGGGTGCCTTGGGTAGTCCGTTGCCATTGATTACATAGCTCAGGTACTCCATGGGAGCTTCTAAAAATACTTGAATTTCACCATTTTTACTTCCATGTTGTGCTCCTGCAATCTTTTTAAGGTCCCCTATAGATTTTTCCAATACTCCTCTTCGAAGGATCCAGTAATCAAAATATCATTCAGATAACACTGGACTCCTGGCAATCCACTTACTATTTGATCCATGGCCCTCTGGAATAGAGCTGATATGATGCCTAAAGAAAGTTCCTTGTAGCTAAAACATCCCATGTGTCACCATTGTCTGCAACAGCAGGGACACCTTTGCGACCCCCATCTGTAGATAGGCCTGTGACAGATCCATTTTTCAAGATTTCTTTTCCCTTGCCAGTCCACTAAATAGGTCCCCAATGAGTGGAAAGGGGTATTGATCCACACTCAGGGCTAATTTGACAGTGACCTTAAAGTCACCAATCTTCACCATGCCGTCTGTTTCTAAGACCAGAACGATTGGAGTGGCTCATTCACGAGCAGTTACTGCTTCCAATGCTCACAGATTCACCATCTGTTCCAGTCCTACCTGCACATGGTACTGGATGTGCCTTCAGACTCCTAGGACAAGGCTCTGGCTTCAATTCTAATTGAATTTCAACAACTTTTGTTTCCCCTAGGGTTCTTTTGAAGATATCGATGAACTTTCCAGGATCTCTTGTAATCTATCAACCATCCCCAATTTCAACCTTAAATTGCGTATTCAAAATTGTCTAAATAATGCCAGGTATTCACCTTTTACATGTAAAGTGACAGTTCCAAACACTGGTCCCTTAACTCTACTTTCACCAGTGTTTAACCCCTAGTGGCACCATTTGTTCCATCTAAGTCTGTAGTGCAATCTTTGCTGACTTCAATGATAGCTTTAACTTATCTCTGTGTATTGATTGAGCAACCAGAGACACTGCTGCATCCATATCCACTTCTATTTTTATGATTTTCCCCTCTATGTTGGGAAGAACCCAGAAACAATCAGCCTCACCCTATACCAACAATAGGTTTAATGGGAACTCCACAAAATCTAGGCCTTCGGCATCTCCCGCAGACTTGGCTGACTCCCTGTCTACTCCCTGGCTGGTAGCATGTACCTTATGCCATGCCCTCAAACTTGTCTTCTTTGGATTTCGTTTCTGGTTGAATTCTACCCACTAATTTCAGACAATATGATTCACTTGCTTACATCTGCGGCACTAGGCTTCTCAAGTCCAACATATTGACTCCTTGTGGCCACTCTTGCTACATCAGCAGCATTCAGTGCTTGGTATCACAGTCTGCCAAGTTTCCAGTACTTGGTGTACCCAGGGATCGTCAGCCAACTTTTGGGTTACTTCACCAGCAACCACCTCATTCGAGGTAACAATTTTGTACGCTGTTTAGAAATCCAGGTCTTTCCTTGCTAGTAGCTTCCGTTGGATGGCTTCATGTCAGAGGCCATAATCCAAATGGTGCTGCCGGGTATCTTGGAGAAGCCCTCTGAATTCACAATGTTGCGCTAACCTCTTTGAAGTGGCCATGTGCCTGTTTGTAAAGATGGAACCATTCTATGTCCATCAGCAGCTTGGATGCAAAATAGTTTATTAATACTTCACATATGTCTTGAAATGTCTTCTCCATGGGTTTGTCCGGTTGTATCAAACACCTTAGAATTGTGAGGGTCTTGCTCTCAATGGTACTTAAGAAAATTAATACTATGATGTTCTCAGCCATTTTGTTCATCTCCAAGAATGAATTGAATTGTTACTTGAATAAAGTCCATTTTTCAGATCTTCATTGAATGGTGCGATTGGTCTAAAGTGACCCACCATTTAGTTTTCATGCCATTCAAGTCCCGTCCTGTATCAGCTGCTCCCTCACTTAGCATGCTAGCATGCTATTCCTCCCTAGCATCACCCACATCCTGAGTCCCTTCATGATTGCTCTGTGCAACAAATTTGGTAGCTCCCAGTTGGACACTTTTCTTCAACTGCCACTTTCGACCCCTCCCCAGAGAGAACCTTCTTTACTGACACCAGCCACAGATCAAGTCCTCCTGCCACCGTTTTCCTCAATGTTACATCCTTAATTCCGCACTGCAATTTCTGTGGTCGGGAAGATGTTCTCCAGACAAAAAACACAGCATACATATATGGTTCATAGGTTGGGATCACACTCATCCACAGCTGTTAAGTTTGTAACTTGCTGGGAATCAGGAATTATAGACAAAGAAGGCACAGCTAAAATTCTGAATAGCAGCACTTTATTTTAGATGCTCACAAATCCACTGCCAGGATTAGACTCCCAACTCCGACCTTGCATGGCACTTGACCATTTCTCCTAAAGGGGCATCTCCCCAACAACATACAAAATTTAAATCTAAGTTGATTCTGGTGGCCAAGCAAATCACTGTTCACTTATCAGCAATTCATGACACCTTCATCTTTAGGCAATTCCTAGTTCATTGGCTGATTAAAAGAAAAGTTGGAAGATGGTTTCTTGATGATCAAGACTATTGCCCTCAGTCCCAGCATATCAAACAATTGAGACAGTTAAGTGTAACAGCACACGGAGGCACAGTGCAGCAGACACGCTCATAGAAAATACTATGGAGTCTTAAATCAACACTTCAGCTTCCTACATGTATTGGGAGCTTATCTTATCATACAGTCCTATTAGATCGGTTGTAAAACCTAAATCTTCACCATGCTGATGCATTTACTCTCTTGAAGAGGAGTTGGCACTTCTTCTGTTCTAAATCTGATTGTTCCATATGGTTATCCATAGTACTTCTGCAGCTCTGTTATCACCTTAATAACAACCAAAAGTACTGCGGATGCTGTAAATCAGGAACAAAAAGAAAGTTGCTGGAAAAGCTCAGCAAGTCTGGCAGCATCTGTGGGGGAGAAAAAAAGAGTTAACATCTTGGGTCCGGTGACCCTTCCTCAGGACTGATGGTGGCTGGGAAAACGTCAGTTTATTTGCAGAAAATAGGGAGGTGGGTGGGGTAGGGAGTAAACGATAGGATAGAGCCCAAAGAGGGAGAAAGACAGTTGGACAGAAAGACAATAAAATGTGAGAATGGATGAACCAGCAGGCCCAGCAGCATCTCAGGAGCACAAAAGCTGACGCTTCGGGCCTAGACCCTTCATCAGAGCCCTCTGATGAAGGGTCTAGGCCTGAAACGTCAGCTTTTGTGCTCCTGAGATGCTGCTGGGCCTGCTGTGCTTATCCAGCCTCACATTTTATTATCTTGGATTCTCCAGCATCTGTAGTTCCCATTATCACTGGACAGAAAGACAGTTCTGCTACAACCTTTCTTTTAGCACATTAAAAATCCACCCCTACCATCTCTCTTTGACCTTCATTCAGCCACCAAAATCACCGGAAACAGAGTTCTGCACCATTGGAATGGTTTCATATAGGATTAACTTCAGTTGGTAATGTGTGATTTGAAATATTTTTGCAAACTGCTGTCAAAAAGCTGCAAAGATCTTCTCTGGCTACACTGTATGTCAACTATACTACAAAGAACAGTTGAGCAACAGGACCTTCGGCCCTCCAAGCTTGCACTGACACATTTTGTCCTTCCCTACTAAAACTGTCTTTACTTACAGGATCCATATCCCTCTATTTTCTTCCCATTCATGTATTCATCCAGATGCTTATCGCATACTGCTACTATGTCTGCTTCCACCACCTCCTGTGGCAACACATTCCAGGCACTCAGCACACTTTGTATGAAAAACGTACCTCTTTTAAACATCCCCCCTCACAACATGAATCTGTTGTCCCTAGTAATTAACCCCTCCACCCTGGGAAAAAAAAGCCTCATACTTTCCACTCTATCCAATGCCATTCACAATCTTATAAATTTTTGTTAGGTCGCCCATCAACCTCTTGTGATCCAGTGAAAACAAACACAGTCTACCTAACCTTTCTTAATGCCTAAAATCCCCCATAACAGGCAATATCCTGGTAGACCAACTACTGTTAATGCGCCACTCAAGCATTCTTCCATCTTTCCTTTTCTAAATGTATTACAATAACACACCATCCCTTTCTCCCTCATATGCTTGGCTAGTTTTTCCTTAAGCACATTTTTACTACTCAGAGGAAAGATAGTAAAGACCATGATGGTAATCTAAAGGTCATGACTAATCATCTGGTATTCCAGCTGGTGGAATTTAAATGCAGTTAATAAAAACTGGAAATTGATAGCCACTTGAAAGTATCAGTGATGGTGATCGTGAAGCTACTGATTGATATAAAAACCCATCTGAATTCATGATATTCCACAAGAAGGGAAATCTGTCATCCTTACTTGGCCTGGTTTATATATGAGTCCATAACCTCTGTAATATGGTTGAGTCTTAACTGTTCTCAGAAGTAGACAAGAAAACCACTCAATTCAAGGACAATTAATAATTGGGAAAATGAAGTTGCCCGCTCACCATGAAGAATTTTAGAAAAAACCTTTTTTTTCAGTCTTTCAATAACTTCTTCCGCCTTCTCTATAAAAAGGTTCTAGATTGCCTGCAATGGTAGTAGAGTTGCCAACTTTAGGTACATCTAAGTTGTCATTGGACAAGCATATGGACATACATGGAATAGTGTAGGTTAGATGGGCTTGAGATCAGTGCAACATCGAGGGCCGAAGGGCCTGTACTGTGCTGTAATGTTCTATGTTCTATGAGCTCCGGTTTCCTCCCACAGTCCAAAGATGTGCAAGTTAGGTGGAATAGCTTTGCCATATTGCCCATAGTGTCTAGGGTAGGAAATGGAGGGAAGGGAAAGGGGGTGAGTATGAGTGGGATGCTCTTCGGTGGGTCAGTGTAGAATCGATGGGCTGAAAGGTATGCTTCCACCCTTTGTGGATTCTACAATTCCCTGATCCTATGTAAATGTACAAACTAGCAGTCCCTTGTTTGCAAACCAGTTCCTTTCTGGAGTCCGTTTACAAGTCGATTTGTATGCATGCTGGAACACAATGCAGGACAACATAAAATTGCAGTTCATAAGTACAGGGAACATTTGAATGTCAGATCTTTAAAATTACACCTTTGTATGGGATTGCGTTTATAAATACAAACGATTGTAAATTAGATATTCCTAAACAGGGTCCCGACGTAATTTATCTTCATTCATAAACATTGGTATAGATTAGGGGATCATATCTTACCTCAGGTTTCTACATTAACAGCAAACTCGTTTACGTCAATCTAGACATAACTACTGCTCCAGGATTTTGTGAGGAAATGTTAAAGATATTGTGATGGAACTGTCAATATTCAGACAAGCTCTGAAGTTTATAAATTATAAATTATTTCCTTGAGGGCTACTTCTAGCTACTGTATTACACATTCATCTAATATCACTGATTTTGTAAGTAATTATATCCAAATAGTAAATCAGTCAGATTTTCATTCCTTCAAAGGACAGAAAGTCTAACAAGAACAGCATGCAAATTCCAGCATGATGTGTTATTCCCAATTGCGGCATGTGTCAACCTCAAGCTATCCCACTTACGAGGCCTGATGTTAAGTGGCTACTTCGGGACAGTCTCATTCAAGCTGAAATCATATCAAAAAGCCTAAACTACTAGGCATGATAACATAGTTATTGAAACAAATGCAAATTTAGGATGTAAATGAATTGCTAAGAATGTTATCAATGAAAACTTGCAAGAAATTAGTAAATTCTATCTTCATTTATGATGACATCTGTTGAAATCTCTGGAGATTCTGAGGAACAAATTTTACAAGCCTAAATTAGTTTTCTGGTCGATAAAACTAATCTGACATCTGTTGTCAACAAAAAAGCACATAAAAGCATTCAAATAAACAACTAACTTAATTTGTTAAACAAGTAACATCATGAGCCATTGAATTACCATACACTTGTTCTTTCTCTGTATCAACTACTTATAACAGCAGCAATGTTTTAACACTATCTTTTAATTTTAGTGTCTTGAGAAAAAGCACTTTGCTTTTCCTGAACAGCAGATAATAAAGGGAGCATGTCAACATTGGTGATTTTACTGTTGATTGCAGTCAGCCTGAAACTTAGCCCACTTAGGCTAAATTAACCAAAAACAAGAACAATATTAATATTCACATTTCTGACAAGTTCTGTGTTTGTCTTTAGTGACAATTTTGAATGAGCAGATGCAACTATATGAGCAATATTATATGATGAGTCATTTACTTATTCTGTATGAAACAGTGAAATATGAAGATCAACCACAAAAAGAAAAGTGAAGTTTGTATATATTTTCAGGCCAAACCTGGATCTGGCTTCTCCATGCCCAGGCCACTTCTGGATCAATTTTCTGCAATCCTTGTTTGACGGTGAAGTCACTTCTGTCTCCTTAGAATGTATGCCACTTGGCCTGGTCCCTCTCCTCTGCATTCTCCTTCAATCAACTGCTGTACTCAGCCACAATTGTGACTTACTTTCTGCATTAAATGCTGAACGGGTAAGTCTATTTAAATTCATGTACATAATCAAAGAGTTCTGAGGAAAGGTCACTCGAAAAGTTAACTTTGATTTCTCTCCACAGATGCTGTCAGATCTGCTGAGCTTTACTGGCAATTTCTGTTTTTGTTTTATTGGAAAGAAAGACTGTTGGTTTTCCCTGATGTAACACTATTTTGAGATCACAGGAAGATAATTGGTTAAAAGACATCTTTTATATAAGAGATAATCTCCTCATTTACTTTTTTGAAAGGATTATTTCTGCTTCCAGTTTGATATTTGAAAAAAATAGATTAATGGAAGTAGACATAATTGTAAAACCATGAAGAAAATTCACACCACTGCTTCATTTATTACATGTTGATTCAATTCTTCCACTTGTGTTTTGAACTACAGAATATATCAGCAGCAGCACTAAACATAATGTCAAGCTGGCAATAAGCAATGTTATCAAATATAATTTCACATTCATATTAATAGTGATTATTTGCCCTCAGTTGAGCTTTTAAATACTATTTTGTTGCTTTAAACTGTCCTAATTAGCACAAGAAAATATCTGTTGTTCAATAGGCAAAATAGAAACTGGTGGTAATATTTCAACATGAGTAGAGGATTGCTTACTGCATTTTCGATCAGTGATACTGAAGGAATGGTGAGGCATTTCCAAGTTCAGGATGGTGAGTGGCTTGGAATGGAACTTGCAGGCGTGTTGTTCCCATGTTTCTATCGCCTTGTCCTTCTACAGGGAAGTGATTTTTTAAAAACTCCATTCACAGGATAAGGGCATATTGGCTAGCCCAGCATTTATTGCTTATCCCAGAGGGCAATTAAAAGTCAAATATATTGCAGTGGGTCTGGAGTCACATGTAGTTCAAATTGGGTAAGGATGGCCATTTCCTTCCCTAAAGGACATTAGTGAACTGGATGGGTTTTTGCAACAATCAACAAGGTTTCATGGTTATCACCAAATTAGTAGTTGTCAACTCGGAAGATGCTATTTAAGAAACCTTGAATTTCTGAAAAGTATCTTTTAGATGGTGAACACTGCTGCTACTGGGAAGTGGACAGTTGTGGATGGGGTGCCAATCAAGTGGGCTGCTTTGTCCTGAAAGGTGTCAAGCTTCTTAGGTGCTTTCATAAGTGATGCTGAAACTGCATTCATTCAGGCAAGTATGCAGTATTTCATAAGACTCCTAACTTGTACTTTGTAATTGGTGGACAGGTTTTGGAGAATAAGTAGGTGATTTACTCAATACATGTTTCCTGGATCCTCACTGCTCTTATAGTTACTGTAGTTATATGGCTAGCACATTCAGTTTCTGGTCAATAGTAAACCTTAGGATGTTGGTACTGGTAACAGTAACGGCAATGCAACTAAATGTGAAGGGGAAATAGTTTGTTTTTCTCTTGTTCAACATGGCCGTTGCCTGGCATTTGTGAAGCAGAAATGTTAAATGCCATTTGTCAGCTCAAACCTGGACTGTGTCCAAGGTTCTACTGCATTTGAACATGACAGCATCAGTCCTTGAGGAGAAGTCACAAATAGTACTGACCACTGTGCAATCATCGAAGAACTTTTGAACTGATGGAGGGAAGGTGACTGATGAAGCAGCTGGAGATGTATGAGCCAAGGATGCTACACTGACAAACTCTTGAAGAGATGTCCTGAAGTTGAGATGACCAACCTCCTATAACCATCTTCCTTTGTGCTAGGCATGATTCCAACCAGCAGAGTTTTCCCTAATTCTCATTGACTCTAGTTTTGCTCAGGTTCCTTGATGCCACACTTGGCCAAATTCAGAATTGATATCAAGAACAGTCACGTTCACCTCACCTCTGAAATTCAGCTCCTTTACCCATGTTTGAAACAAGGTTATATTATTAAGGTTAAAAGCTGAGTGGCCCTGGCAAAACTCAAACTGAGCAATGGCAAATAGCTTATTGCTAAGCCAGTGCTGCTTGAAAGCACCATTTCTGACACCGCTCCCCCCACCCCCGCCATTACTTTGCTGATGATCATAAGTATGCTGATGGGGGAATAATTGGCTAGGTTGAAGTTGTCTTGTCTTTTGTGTGGAGGACATAGCTGGGTAATCTTCCACCTTGTCAGGTAGATGCAATAATTGTAGCTTTACTGGAAAAACTTGGCTGGAGGTGTGCCAAGTTCTGGAGCATACATCTTCAGGATTATTGCCAGAATGCATCAGGGTCAATAGCCTTTGTGACATTCAGAACTTCCAGCCATTTCTTGAGATAATATGGAGTTATTCAATTTGGCTGTCACTGATGGACACAGAAATCCCCTACCCAGAGTACATTCTGCACCCCTGTCACTCTCATTGCTTCCTCCAAGTGGTGTTGAACCTGATGTTGAGTGGTAATCTGCAAAAGGTTTGCTTGTCTGTTCAGCCTGTTACAATGGAACAAAATGGGGTTGAGGATTCCCAGTGCAATTTGTTCCCAATGGTTTACTACTGTACTGCCACCTCTGCTTGGACTGTCCTAGCAGTGGGATAGGACATACCCACATACCCAGAGATGGTGTTCTCTGGGGCACTGCAGACAATTTCATTAATATAATCATACTGCCTGATTAGTATGTAAGACAGTTCTCCAAATTTTGGAAAGAGTCCCTGAAATTGTTAAGGAGGGCTTTACAGGGTGAACAGGGCTGAGTCTGCCCTTGTCAGTTCAACTTAATGAATATTAAAGTCGTTCACTCCACGCATGCTGCCTGACCTGCTTTGTTTTTTCACATTTTCTGTTCTTATTCATTGAATAATATTTCCAAGCCAAAGCATTAGAAGAAAAATGTTTATTTACAATTCTTCTATATCACATTATGCAGCTTAAATACAACACAATGAAGACAACAAGGTACTTTTGAATTATTTGCACATTTAATATGATATGAAGGTACAATAAACTTGCTTACCGAGCTGGCTGGTTATAGTTCAGATGTTTCATCACCAGGCTGGGTAACATCATCAGTGCGGGTTCCGAAGAAGCCATGTTGTCCTAGCCCGCTTAGTATTCATACGATCCAGTCTGTTGACGTGTTTGTGTCATTTCCGGTTCTGAACTGGAAATGACACAGAACACCTCAACAGACCTGACCATATAAATAGCAAACAGAGTAGAAGAACATCACTTCATTGGAGGCTGTGCTGATGATGTTACCTAGCATGATGACAAAACATCTGAACTATAACCAGCCAGCTCGGCTAGCAAGTCAACTACCTCACCCACAACCCAAGCTACAAATCTTTGCAAGAACCTTAAGTTACAATAAACATCTAAGTTGGAATATATTAAGGTAAAGGAAACACAAGTAAATTATTGAGGATAAAGGAAAAGAAGGAAAATAATTTGCATTTATAAAGCTGCACAAAGCGGTATGGTGGCTCAGTGGTCAGCACTACAGCCTCACAGCACCAGGGACCCGGGTTCGATTCCAGCCTCAGGTAACTGTCTGTGTGGAGTTTGCACATTCTCCCTGTGTCTGCGTGGGTTTCCTCCAGGTGCTCTGGTTTCCTCCCACAGTCCAAAGATTTGCAGGCTAGGTGGACTGGCCATGCTAAATTGCACGTAGTATTCAGGGGTGCATTATTGGGGAAACCAAGCGGAGGCTTGGGGACCGCTTTGCAGAACACCTCCGCTCAGTTCGCAACAAACAACTGCACCTCCCAGTCGCAAACCATTTCCACTCCCCCTCCCATTCTCTTGATGACATGTCCATCATGGGCCTCCTGCACTGCCACAATGATGCCACCCGAAGGTTGCAGGAACAGCAACTCATATTCCGCCTGGGAACCCTGCAGCCATATGGTATCAATGTGGACTTCACCAGTTTCAAAATCTCCCCTTCCCCCACTGCATCCCTCAACCAGCCCAGTTCATCCCCTCCCCCCACTGCACCACACAACCAGCCCAGCTCTTCCCCCCCACCCACTGCATCCCAAAACCAGTCCAACCTGTCTCTGCCTCCCTAACCGGTTCTTCCTCTCACCCATCCCTTCCTCCCACCCCAAGCCGCACCCCCAGCTACCTACTAACCTCATCCCACCTCCTTGACCTGTCCGTCTTCCCTGGACTGACCTATCCCCTCCCTACCTCCCCACCCACACCTTCTCCACCTATCTTCTTTACTCTCCATCTTCGGTCCGCCTCCCCCTCTCTCCCTATTTATTCCAGTTCCCTCCCCCCATCCCCCTCTCTGATGAAGGGTCTAGGCCCGAAACGTCAGCTTTTGTGCTCCTGAGATGCTGCTTGGCCTGCTGTGTTCATCCAGCCTCACATTTTGTTGTCTTGGAGTCTCCAGCATCTGCAGTTCCCATTATCTCTGATAGTATTCAGGGGTGTATGGGTTATAGGGGGATGGGTCTGGGTGGGATACATCAAGGGGTGGTGTGGATTTGTTGGGCTGAAGGGCCTGTTTCCACACTGTAGGGAATCTAATCTAATCTTAAAAAAAACCTCAGGAGAGATTAAATCCCACATTATAAAGACAAAATGAAGTATGTTAAAAAAAAATGCACATCGAAATGGCTAAACGATATAAAAGCAAAATACTGAACTTGCTGGAAATCTGAAATTAAAGCAGAAAGTGCTGAAAACATGTTAGTATCATCTGTGCAGAGCAAAAACAAGTTGTTCTGAGTTGATTATGACCCATTTTCAGTCAATGAAAAGTCATATTCCAGTTGGAATGTTTACTATCTTCATAAGAAATACGAAATATTGAAATATATCACATTAACAGATGTGCAGGTGAACATCTGTTTGACGTGGAAAGGGGCAGGTGTAGCACGTGCTTCGCTTGCAGGGAAACGTGCCGTGGATGTTGGAGCTGGAGGCGAGTGTGGAGCGGACAAAGGAGTCATGGAGACAGTGATCCCTCCACAAAGCACGTAAGGGTGGGGAGGGAAAAGTGTCTTTGGTAGTGGGGTCAGATTGCAGATGGTGGAAATGTCGGAGGCTGATGCGTTGGATTTGGAGCTTGGGCCCATGAGGGTACCCATGGCCTTTGTCTGTACACCGCAGTTCATCCCTCTCCCGCTGCAACCCTCTTATACTTTCTTCGGCCCTGAAACTGCTCGACCCTATCCTAAAGCAAACTAATAATTATATCTCCCACTTCCTACAGACAGAGGGTGGCCATGGGTACAGGCATGGGCCCAAGCTATGCCTGCCTCTTTGTAGGGTACATGGAATAATCCCTCTTCCAAAGCTACTATCCCCCATCTCTTCCTCCGTTACATTGATGACAGTTTCAGCACCGCCTCATGTTCCCACGAGGAGCTTGAGCAGTTCATTCACTTCGCTAACACCTTCCACCCCAACCATAAATTTACCTGGACAATCTCTGACACCTCTCTCTCCTTCCTGGACCTCTCTGTCTCCATCTCTGGCATCCAGCTGGAAAGCGATATCCATTTTAAGCCTACCAAATCCCACAACTACCTAGAACATTCCTCCTCTCACCCACCTTCCTGTAAAAAGGCCATCCACTATTCCCAATTCCTTCGCCTCCGCTGCATCTGCTCCTGAGACATTCCACTCCGAAACATCCCAGATGTCCTTTTGTTTTCAAGAACTGCAATTTCCCCTCCACAGTCATTGAAAATGCCCTCGACCATGTCTCCCGCATTTCCCGCAGCTCATCCCTCACACCCCCTATTCGCAATAATAACCAAAACAGAATCGCCCTCGTCCTCACGTACCACCCCACCAACCTCCAAATCCAAAGCATCGTCCTCCGACATTTCCGCATCTGCAATCTGACCCCACTACCAAAGACATTTTTCCCTCCCCACCCTTATCTGCTTTCCAGAGGGATCACTCTCTCCGTGACTCCCTTGTCCACTCCACACTCCCCTCCTACTCCACCAACCCCTGCACTTTTCCCTGCAAGCGAAGCAAGTGCTACACCTGCCCCTATACCGCCCCGCCACCCCCATCCCCAAGGAAGACTTTCCATATCAAGTAGATGGTCACCTGCACATCTGCTGAGGTGGTATACCGCATCCGTTGTTCCCGTTGTGGCCTCCTCTACATCAGGGAAACCAAGCTGAGGCATGGGGACCGTTTTGCGGGACACCTATGCTCAGTTCGCAACAAACAACTGCACCTCCCAGTCACGAACCATTTCAACTGCACCCCCACCACCCCCCCCAACTCCTCGGATGACATGTCCATCCTGGGCCTCCTGCATTTCCACGATGACGCCACCCAAAAGATGCAGGAACAGCATCTCATATTTCACATGGGAACCCTGCAGCCCAATGGTATCAACGTGGACTTCACAAGCTTCAAAATCTCCCCTTCCCCCACTGCATCCCAAAACCAGCCCAGTTCACCCACCTCCTTAACCTGTCCTTCCTCCCACCTCAAGCTCCACCCCCATCTCCTACCCACTAACCTCATCCCGTGTCCTTGACCTGTCCGTCCTCCCTGGACCAACCTATCCCTTCCCAAACTCCCCACCTACACTCACCTTTACTGGCTCTAACCCTGCCTCTCGACCTGTCTGTCTCCTCTCCACCTATCTTCTCCTTTATCCATCTTCTATCCGCCTCCTCCTCTCTCCCTATTTATTTCAGAATCCCCTTCCCCTCTCCCATTTCTGAAGAAGGGTCTCGACAGGAAACGTCAAACTTTCCTGCTCCTCTGATGTTGCTTGGCCTGCTGTGTTCATCCAGCTTCACACGGTGTTACATCAGATTCCCCAGCATTGGCAATTCCTACTATCTCTGAAATATTGAAACATGCTTTTCCCTTAAGTAGTAGGTTTTTGCACCAAGGTCACATTTCACAAATTTTCTAAGTAACTGGTTCAAAATAAGTCATTTATTGAGTAGGAAATGTGAGGTTCGATGACCGTGTCTTTAACCTCCGGTAAATTGAACGGGTTATATGATCTGTTCTGAAATCTGCCAGATGACAAGACAAGGTGACGCGGCTGTTAGAGATTAAATGTAATGAAAGTGGAGATAATTGCACGAATATATTTACAGTGACCGGTAGTTTCCCAAGTCCCTAAAAGATGTAAAGCAAGTCTGGCAGCATCCGTGGAGGGAAAAACGTTCGAGTTCAATATGACACTTCAGAACTCAACTATTGCATCTTGTAGTTCTTAAGACATATACTGGGCTCAAATATTAACTATTTGTGTTTCCAGAGATGCTGCCAGATTTGTTGAGTTTCTCCTGCATTCTCTATTTATTTTAAATTTCCAGCATCCGCAGTATTTTCGCTTTTACAAGATTACGAAAGGACTACTTAAAGAAGCTGTGTAAAGAATTTTTTTTAAAAAAAGTAGTTTCTAGGTCCTATAAAAAGTAAAACGGCATGTTTTACTGGCTACAAAAAAAGTGTTCACTCAATACTGTAGCGTATTTCTTCTGTTTGCCACAGTTAAAAAAATAAAAATGTGAAATCTCGAGTCAACCTTTCAGATATCAATCTGGTACTTCGAATTACTTTTTAGAAGTTGAGTCTTTACGGAGATCGTACCCAAAAAAAACTCTTAAAACACTACATTCATTTCAAGTTCAGCTGAAGAATGATGTGTTATGATCAAGATCAGCAAGGCTAGCAGTTGTAGGTACCCGATTGACTTTTTAAAAGGAGTTGAGCAGGGGACTGAACAAATTAGACATCCCTCTGATCAGAAGCTGCACCAACAGGATGGGGGTCTCTGTTATCTGATGCATCTTCTTGCTTCCGTGCAATGAATCAGTGAATGGAGAGATATTGCTGAGTTGCGTGGAAGTTGAGTACGGGATACATACAAATCAAAGAGAGCATCTTCCAGCCCCGCTCGCTCATGCCGCCGTGTAATCGGAAACGGGTCTTAAATTGTTTAAACCAAACGATCGAAACAATAATCAGAAAATAATAAGTGCACGTCGGAGCCGGCACAACTTGAACAACGAACCCCGCCTCACCCCAAATCATTCGTAGCCTCAATAATCGATCAGGGAGCTCAGGCTTAACTCGACTCAAGAAACACAGAGGCCGACGGCTGCCCGCCTCGAACAGAAAGACCTGGACTACATCTCCCAACATTACCTTGTTGTTGTGGGCGTGCCGAACCAGGAAAAACCGCGCCAACGAAACAGAAGGGCCGCCGGCCCACCAATCGGAGTGCGGAATTTGAGTGCGCGGGGCGGGGAGGGGCGGAGCCGAGGCGCCGGTGTTTTTATCTGCCATTCCCCATTTTTTTTAAACGAACGAGCGGCGCTGGTTTGAGACGCCATATTGGAACCATTTTAGGGGGGAAGGAAAAAAAACAACCATCCCTTTTTTAAAAAAAATCGTCCGGTTTTTTTTACAAAAACCATCCATACTCGAAATGTTGTACTTGGAGGATTACTTGGAAAGTGAGTATTGAGTGTAAGGCAGCGTGTACAGCTGGGATTGTTTCCCCCCCCCCCACCCCGGCAGGGCCGGGCGGAGCGAAGCGAAAAGGCACCATTAATGCTGTTGTTTTCCTCTCTCGACAGTGATCGAACAACTTCCCATGGATCTGCGCGACAGGTTTACGGAAATGAGGGAGATGGACCTACAAGTACAGAGTATGCAGAGCCACGTTAGTCATGTCAGAGGCACACAACTCACCCGTGTTTTTTTTTAAATGCCGGGACACTGCACTGAACATTCTTACAGCCACATTACGATACCCGCGACTTCTCTCCTTCCACCTTACCTCTTTCAGTTTCTTTTCAAAACAAATGCCTCTTGACCCAAAACCTAAATATTCCGCCTTTGCAACATTTGAAAAGATCCAGGAAATAAAAGTTTCAGCCAAAATAAAACCACCTTTAGTTTCAGTTACCGAGTCATTTTTGATAATATTCCGATAATTTGTTATAGTTACTTTTACTTTTTCAGCTCCTTTCCCTCCCTTTTCTGAGATCACTTATCTATTGCCACTCAATTGCAGAGTCATAGCAACGTACACCATAGCAACAGCGTCCATCACTTGGTCCAGCGCTAGGTGGCAACTTCTCTTCCCTTTTTAGCTGCACTTGGATTTCTTTTCCATAAACAATTAATTGTATAGACTTTGCGAATGTTTTCTTAAATTCCTTTAGTGAGACCATTATTGCACTCTGTGGCTCGGTCTGAAAATGTGTTTAAAAAAAACTGATCTCCCCATGCGACATCAGTCTTTGATGTCATTGTAACTGCTGATATCGTAGCAATTTCTCCGTGATAACCTTTAAAATGTTGAATTTCATTAACGTATTTTAAAACTATCTTTACTGTACATTTTCCACTTGTGCACACATATATTGAATAATGAAATACTTTAAAGTGGGGTACGAGAATGGTTTTCTAAGTTTTCAGTTTTTAATATTTGCATTCTTGTGTTATTCTGAATTGAAGTACAGAAATATATTAAAATAATTCATCTCTAGTTTTCTGTAAACATTAATCAATTAAAGTAAATCAAATAGAAATAATGCATTTTAAAATTTATCAGGGCAACCTAACAACTAAAATTAAGTAAAGTTGTTTTTAAAGGAGACTTGGCTTTCAATTATCTTTTATTGCTACAACAGGTACCAACCATAATTTCTCTGCTTCAAAACTTTGATCACCACTGCTTGGATTGGACCATTTTAATTTGATTTTATTTAGCACGTAAATTAGAAGTCTCATTTGAACATTTACACATGTATTAAATAAAAGTTTGTCCCTAGCTATGTTAGAAACTAGATATTCAGATTTATTTGGCAAAAAATATCACAGTAAACTCCTTAAAATGCAGTTATACAGCAAAATGAATTATGGCATTACATTTCAAAAGTAGAGAGTTATTTTGAAGATTTTTCTTTTTGACCAGCTTAATAAATTATATTTATAGCAATCTGCGGTATGTCACTGTGAACGTTTTTCAAATATCTCCATTATTAGTTAATTTCACCCCATTCCACCCGTAATGGAGAGTTTCTGGTGAGACAAAATTGAAATTGATGGCATTTTGTTATTAAAACACATCTACAAACAGTTATTAAGATTCTGACCAAATAAACCTTGTAGACTGCATGCAGTTACAAGCACTCAGCATTTTCAGTAATTTGCTGAGCATTGATATACATGGTTTACTAGGTAAGCATTAGTGAAAGTATCAGCCAAAACTAGGCTAAGAAAATCCATTAAAGTTAGTTGTGGAATTGCCCTTGCAGAGTAAATGCAATTTAAAATTTATCAGGACATTCTAGTAACTAAAAAGAAGTAAAATTGTTTTAGAGGAGACTTGGCTTCAGTTACCTTTATTGCTAGAACAGGTACCAACCATAATTTCTCTGCTTCATAACTTTGATCACCACTGCTTGAATTGAAGCATTTGAATTTGATTTATTTAGCACATTAATTCAAAGTCTCACTTGAACATTTTTATGTGTATTAAATAAAAGTTCATTCCTGGCTATGTTAGAAACTATACAATCAGAAAAAAAATCACAGTCAACTCCTTAAAATGCAGTTATATAGCAAAATGCAACTGATCTGTGTAAAGCTCATTTATCAGGAGCTTATGGAAGTGAAAAAGAAGCTTAAGGCAACAAGAAGACTTAACACTTAAAAATTTGAAATTGATTGTAACAATTTGAGCTACACAGATTTACTGTATATAAGGGCCATGCATTTTTTTATTGTGATCTGTTACAAATTTTAAAAACCAACTAATAGGCTTTTTGGACTATAATTTTTTCAGAATACCGACCTCTTTTTGAAGTTATTTCATTTATTAAGTTATTACGGTGCTATGTTTTCAGTCATTGTTGCTAACAATCCATTCAGTTGTTGATAAAACTTGCTAAGAACTCCGGTTGGTACGTATTCTAAATGTTGCCTTCCTGACAACAAATCTTTGCTACCTCCTGGTGTTTCTGAATTCTTTAAAGATTTACTTCATTTATCATTTAACACAGAATTGAATGCTGCAAATGGAGGATTTTAGTATCTGCAGGAGGACTGAATTGCCTTACTCGTCTATAATTTTCTTTTGATCCTGTTAAGTATCTTTTATACTTATTAAGTTTCTTTTCGGAAGCTCTCAAAACGTAAAGTGCAGGCAAGACAAAAGTGTGAGGAAAGAAATAAACGGTAATTCATATATGTGAAGGAAAACATTAAGAGGGAATATTAATAAAAATTGCACTGCTTTTGAATACAAATCACTATTGATCACAATTCCTAGGAGCCTTTCTATACATTGAAGAAGAAAATGCTTAGTGGCAGTAGGAACACTAAATGAATGCCGCATTACCTACTTGTCTCACATACACTCTATCTTATTTATTTCTAACTGAATCCCAATTGTGTTGACTAACCCTTGGTTGAAGTATTTTTGTGAATATAGTTGATGGATGCAGGGCAACCTGCAAAAAAGAAAGTATCATGCCATTGACTTGAAATACTGTATAAATTCTTGCACAGCGTAATAAAAAATTTGGATTGGTGGGGTGAAACACGGCATGATCAAAGTGTTTCATTGCCACTAGGTGGTAAAATTCTTATGTGGTCTCTTAATTAACATTGACTGTATATTTACACTGGCCCGTTTTAAAAATTTTTAGTCAAGTTATCATTTAATCAAAGTACTGGTCAATTTAATCCAAAGTACAGTACTATAATTGTTAGATTCTTGCTTGAAGTCCTGTTATTGGCAGAGCTGAGGAAACTCAGTCTTATGAATTTAGATAAAGGAACTTCTCATAAGAATGGCCGTAAATTTCATTTCCCTTTTAATTAAATGTTCCATGTAAAATGATGAAAAATCAGTGATATTCATGTAGATTAAACCTGTTTTGCCCAAGATTGGCAACTCCAGTAACCCTCATGCACATTGTGAAAATAGCAGATTTCCTTTCCTCCCCCCACAGATGCAATGGATCAGTTAGAACAAAGGGTGAATGAGTTCTTTGTCAATGCCAAAAAAAACAAGCCAGAATGGAGAGAGGAACAGATGGAAGCAATCAAGAAGGCAAGTACTATTTTGTTTGTTTGATTTTGTTAAACAATCAACAAAATATCAATTGTAAGATTCTGTCTATTCACAACATTGGAGCCACACAAATTGGATCGTGCAAATACATGGCAATGAAACAAGTTGTGCTTGAGCAGTGCAGTCCTGTCATTAAGTAGTGATAGTAACAAATCTTGCTTGGGGATAGGAGGAGAAACTTCATGTTTTTGATCATTTTCTTTTTCAATTCACTCACTTTCTCACTTCTGAAAGCATTCTCTGACTAGTGCTCTTTGCATAAAATATTTTATTGATTTGAGCCTTGACAGAAAGTGTCAGTGAACTATTTAACCATGAATTGTTACCAAGCCATTGAGAGCCTACAAAAGGTCATTATGCTTGTGCAACATCCACATAATTTGTGATCTTGGATGGAAGTATATAAACACCAGGAATAAGAATATGAGCATGCTTTTCTTAACCACACGTTGCAGAGGTAGTTTTCGTGCCAATATTAAAGGGCAAGATGAGATCAGCTTGTTTAATACAGATTGAACTTCACATCTTCCTGAACTGCACAGCCTAGATGATCACAAGATAAACTTGTTGGACTATCTAGAAGCATTTTATTTATGCCTTTTAATTTAGCAATTACTGATCTAAGTTTAATTCTAAAGCAGATATAATAGACGTGCTTTTTTTAAAAATGGAAGTATGCTAGCAGAGCAGATTATATGTTTGCATTCGGTAATATTTCTTGATTTATGTACTGACGTTCTGCTGGGAAAGTAAGCCTGATGTTGAGTTTGTTTTGCCAT
Source organism: Stegostoma tigrinum (assembly GCF_030684315.1). Classification (NCBI taxonomy): domain Eukaryota; kingdom Metazoa; phylum Chordata; class Chondrichthyes; order Orectolobiformes; family Stegostomatidae; genus Stegostoma; species Stegostoma tigrinum. The sequence goes on from NC_081371.1 coordinate 36,905,851, forward strand.
CTGGAATCGGATCTTGTGTGCTTCCAAAACATCCCTGTATACAAACAAAAGGCTCATGACGAATGTTCCCTGTAAATTCCGTGGCAACACAGCCTCCTAGAAGGTCTGCTCGTGCCAGTCAGCCTCCAGTTCCGGAAGTCACCACTGCTCACGGATCTCCAAGGCCCATGTGCAGCAGCATGAAAGATTAGAGGGGATGTAGTTTGTTGATACCATGGTTAGCCACAATCAATTTACCATAGTCATTTGTACTTCTGGACCGACCTTTAAACTGATCAAGTTGTTGAGGAAAAGTTTTTTATTCTGGCCTTAATGAAGTTTTTGGTGTCATTTCAAAAGAAGGAAGGATTAACCTTCAGTTGGACTTTAATAGTAGGGTTGGCCAAGACTGTGATATCTGGGGAGGAACTGTCATGGTGTGCTCAACATGGCATAATTGTATCAAGCACTATCTTCTTCCACAGTACTAGTACAAAAGCATTGAGAGGTATCCTAAATCAAACCACTGAGCCATAGAATCCTTACAGTGTAGAAAGAGGCCATCAAGTCTGCACCAACCCTCTGATGACCATTCTACCCAGACTTGCCCCCCCCCCCCCCCCCCCCCCCAACCACCCCCGCCACCCTTTCCCTGTAACACCGCATTTACTGTGGTTATTCCACCTAACCTGTGTATTTTTGGACTGTGGCAGTAAACTGGAGCAGCCAGTAGAAACCAACATGTACACAGGAGAACTTGTATATTCCACACAGACAGTTCCTGAAGGTTGGAATCAAAACCGAGTCCCTGGCACTCTGAGGCAGCCGTGCTCAGCACTGAGCCAGTATGCTGCTCAGTCCTCCTGGATTACAGTATTGTTTGAGTCAAAGGTCTAAGCAAAGTCTACCTAAATTGATCCATGTAGGAGACTTGTGCCTGTTAGACAAATCAACAACTTGTTTTAACAGTAATAAATATCCGTCCAGCTCAAGATATCACAAGGACAAAATGTCCAAGAGAAAAAAGTTAAATGTCTAAACTTAAAAGCAGCTCACAATCAATCTTGATAATTTTTACACACCCAACTCAGTTTCAGAAGAGTAGCATCAAATAAAATCCCCTGTACTAGTTATAATTGTCAGGACCGATTTGACCAAAACGTTAGAAGAAACTATGTGACCCTGTGGACCAAAAGGAAATAGCTTTTGTTGCTTGGTAGAATAACCCAAGGTTGTACATCAAGAAGTCAGAATTGCAGCAGATTAAGGTTGATGCCCAAAGGACAAATGGTGGTAAGAGAAAACCAACAGTATGTTGATGTCATGCTATGCAAAGCTTTTCTGAAGCAACCAGGACACTCTTAGATTAGGTTAGATTCCCTACAGTGTGGAAACAGGCCCTTCGGCCCAACGAGTTCTAACCGCCCCTTGAAGCATCCCACCCTGACCCATCCCCCTATAGCCCACACACCCCTGAACACTATGGGCAATTTAGCATGGCCAATCCACCTAACCTGCACATGTTTGGACTGTGGGAGGAAACCGGAGCACCCGGAGGAAACCCACGCAGACACGGGAGAATGTGCAAACTCCACACAGACAGTCACCCGACGCTGGAATTGAACCCGGGCCCCTGGTGCTGCGTGGCTGCACTGCTAACGACTGAGCCACCTGTAGACCTAAAATAACATGGATAAAATCCCCTTAGCTTGCAGAGTTGCAGAGTCTCAAGCATGACAATGCTGTCCATCAATGCTTGAAAGATCATTTCGAGCAGCTCCTCAATTGTGATTCCGCAGTGCAGCTGATACTCTCCAGGCTATTCCCTGCACCCTGTGGTAGAGTTCATAAGTGAATCTGCAAAACAATGTAGGCTTTTGCTCACATCAAGGCTCCCTGCACTCATTCTGAAGACTTGGGAGAAAAAAATAACTGGCACTGGTGGCTAGGTTACCATTTCGTTTGCTTCTAAAGTTTAATTTAATATGTATTATATATATTATCTAGATATTTAATCGTTTGAATCATATTTTTATAGGACTATTATAAAGCCTTGGAAGATGCCGATGAGAAAGTCCAGTTAGCAAATCAAATTTATGATTTGGTGAGTAGGTACTAAAATTTTGTTTTAAGTGTATAAATCTAACCCAGGGAAGTATCTCTGACATTAATATCAAAAAATATTGTATCTCTAACTCTTCCCTTTCCTTCCTTGACTTCACTATTCTTCACATTGAAGAGACCAAATGTAGATTGGGTGATTGCTTTGCAGTACACCTCCTTTGAGTTTGCAAGAATGACCCTGAGCTTCTGGTCGCCTGTCACTTTAATTCTGTCCCACTCTCAGTCTGACCTATGGGTCCTTGGCCGCCTAAACTGTTTAAATGAAGCTCTCCTGAATGTCAAGGAATCGCATCTCATCTTTCGATTAGGTACTTAATTACCTTCCTGACACAGTATTGAGTTAAGCAGTTTCAGATCATCACCAATACTCCATTTCTTTTCTACAACATTTGTTAATAATGTGTCTCATATTGCCATCTAGACCTCTTCTAGACCCATGTTTTGTTTCTTCTGATATTGCCATCCACTTTCTTCGCACCGTTGTTCATTTAGTCATTTAATCTCAATTGCTGTTCACCTTGCTGACTTTATTTATTCACCATTTCTCCACTCCATTATATTCACCATTCTCCACTCCACTCTGCCTCAGTGCTTGCTTAAGTCCTGTCATGTCTCTTGTTTTCTAATTTTGAGGGAAGTTTACTTCTTAGTTTTTTTTGTCTCCACAGATGCCACCTTACTTGCTTTGTGTTTTCAGTTTTTCCTATTTTTATTCAGTTTATTATTTCATTACTATACATGGATACACAATTCAAGATATCCAAATTTTGCCTAACATTTAAGAAATTTTATCGAGAACTTTTACTTCCAGATGCATGAAATATGATATCGCTTTCAATAGCAATCTGTTTATTTAGCTGTTAGAATATTGTTACCATTCAATCCATCTATAGTAAACTATCAATACAAATGTGCACTTGTCTGCTTTCCTGCATGATAAGATTTGGTATTGAGTTGCTTTTCATTGAGCATAGGTTTTTGCAGAATTTTTCCTTTTTTTCTGGCAAGATAGTTCCTTAAACTCATCATTGGTGTTTTGATGTGAAATATATTTCCTAATAGTGTTTCATGTTGTTTCATCTTTTATCAGCATTTTTAATGTAAATATCTAACCATCATTACATACTGCCATTATCCCAGAGGACTGTCTGGTTGGGCTCTAATTAGAGAGAGAGACACACACAATCAACTGATGGTGGTTTAACCTGATGGTCACTACACCTCAGGCAAGGGTTGAGATCAGGAAGGTGGGACCTTCATGGCGGCCTTTGGTACAGGAATTGAATCTGCACAGTTGGTGTCACTCTGTGTTGCAAAACAGCTGTCCAGTCAGCTGAGCTACTCCAATACTTGTTATCAGTCAAATGAACTTTCGCTGGACAGCCTCCAATTCCAGTGTTTCTTTCCTTAGATAGGCGGCCAAAAACTATTCACAGTATTCCAGTTGTGGTCTTACTAGTGCCTTGTATGGTTTTGATAAAACCGTGCCTACTTTCATACTCTTATTACATTTTGAAACCTCCATAAGCTACTCCACTCCATAAAAGTCAATATTGACTTTGCCTTTCCTGTTAACTGCTGAACTTGTTGGCAAGTTTTTTATGATTATAGATGAGGACTCCCAAATCCCTCTGTTCTGTAGCTTTCTGTATTCTTTGCCCACTTAACTAATATTCCAACTCCTCTATTTTCAGAAAACATTCGATTTGGTGCCAGATGGCAGGTTGATTAACAAATTAGAAATATTTGAGATTGATGTGTCCTTGGCAGCATGGATTAGAAGTTGGCTAAAGGATAAGTAACAGTGAAGGAATAGGTTGACATTTCTGAGACTTGGAGACTAGTTGAAAGTGGTGTTCCGCAGGGTTTAGTGTTGGGACGTTTGCTTTCATCGATTTATATAAGCAATTTGGAGTTGAGTGTTGAGGGAAAAATCTCTAAATTTAGAAATAATATTAAGATAGTGAGAATAGTGAATCATGAAGATGACACTGAGAAACTTCAGAGGGACATTAACAAGTTGGCCAAACGGACAGACACTTGGCAGATGACTGTCCATACAAAAAAATGAAGTAATGCATTTTGGTACAGAAACATGGAGAGACAATACAGGCTTAATGATACAACTTTGAGGGAACCTCAGGGTTCAAGTCCATGTTTCTCTGAATGGTTGCCATGCAAGTTGTAACAGTTGTAGAGTGTGGGATCCTTGGGTATATAAATAGAAGCATAGAGTATAAAAGCAAGGAAGTGATGTTACACTTCTACAGTTCATTGGTTAGACCACGTTTGGAGTATTGTGCTCAGTTCTGGGCACCATATTTAAGAAGGAATGTTAAAACCCTTGAGGGAGTGCAAAGGAGCTTTACTAGAAAGATTTACTTAATCATATTATGCATTTCCAAATAGAATAGAATCATAGACTCCCTACAATACAGAAAGAAGCCATTTGGCCCATCAAGTCCACATTGACCCCCCTGAATAGCATTCCACTCAGACCCAGCAACCCACCCAGTCCCCAGAACCCCATATTTACCATGGCCAGTCCACCAGCATGCATATCCCTGGATACAATGGGGCAATTTACCATGGCCAGTCCACCTAAGCTTCACATTTTTGGACTGTGGACGGAACCTGGAGCCCCCAGAGAACGTATAAAATCCACACAGTTACCCAAGGCTGGAATCAAACCCAGGTTCCCTGCACTGTAAGGCAGCAGTACTAACCACTGAGTCAGCATGGTGTAATGGACATCAAAGTAGCCTGCCTTTTTTTTGCCTCATTCCCTTTTTAAGTAAACTTGTTATATTGGCAATCTTTTGGGACTTTTCCAAAATCTAAGACTGCCTGCAAGATTAATATCAGTGCACTCACTTTTTTTTAAATGCCCTCGGATGCATTCCATTACGTCCAGGTGACTTGTCGGTATTTAGCCACGTTAGTCTCCCTAGCACCATTTCATCTGTAGCAACAGTTATTGTATTTCATCTCCTCCTTTGCCCTTGAATGTTTTGTAATTTTTAGATATTATTAGTGTCTTCTACTGTGAAGACTGATGCAAAGTATTAATTCAACTCTTCTTCCATCTCCAGGTTCCCCATTATTATTTCTCACTCTTACAACACAAAAGCAAGCCATCTGGCTTGTTATGCCTACACTGGCTGTCTGTAAATGCAATTCACTTAACTCCCATATCCGTGCACAATTAGGGATATACCAAAGGTAGCTGTGCTCCTGCACCAACTTTAGAATTATATCCTTGATCTTTTAGGGCTTTCCTCATTCTTTACACTAAAATGAATTACGCTTCTGTATTATATTTCAACTCTGACCTTTCTGCTCATTCCACTATCTTGTGAAACGCACTTTTGATGTTCACAGTTCATCACACCTCACGGTTGTGTTTAGTCTGCATATTTTACACCCAAGCCTATATATTAATATGTATCAAGAAAATCAAGGGACCATGTGAACCATGGTTCTGAAAAGCAGCGGTTCGTTACTGCTCTGTTTCTTGTCCATTCAGCCAATTTCTTTTCTATTCTATTACCGTTCCCTTCACTTCATAGGCTCTAACTTTATTGACTAGTCTTTTATGTGGCACTTTGTCAAATGCCTTTTGAAAGGTCACCAGTGACATTAACCACATTATCCTCATCACTTTCTCTAATGTCACAACCATTCTTTGCCAGAGTAGGCACAAATGGCTATTTTCTGGTTTCACATGTAACGAGTAATATACTATAGGGATTAATGCAAAAAAGGATAAGATAATTGATGGTGGAGGGGTTTAATACAAATGTTTTATACAATAATGCAGTAAAATGTTAGTGAATTACTTCAAGTAAGCACCATGCTATGTATGCTGCAATACTTTTGAAATTGCTTTCAGTGGAAATGCCAAAAGGTTGGACAGGATAGACTTCAATCTGTTCGAGTTTAAAACTGTAACAGGTGCCGTGATTGAAGCATTCAAGATTCTGATGGGATTTCTGATTAAGCTTTAGTTCAATATATGTGGCCACCTATCATAATCCATGGCAAGTGTATTGAAATTGAGTACATAGTTTATTTATTTATTTTTATTAACCAGGTTGATAGACATCTACGTAAATTGGATCAAGAACTTGCCAAGTTTAAAATGGAGCTTGAAGCTGATAATGCTGGAATTACAGAGATATTAGAAAGGAGTAAGTACGTTAAGTTATTGCAGGATTGTGCTTTAATTGTAGAATTCAAAGTCTTATTCAAAACATTTCCCAGCAGTGTTCAAACTTAAGCTGAGATGAGTAGGTAACAACAGTAACACCATAAACTGCCAGTAGATGTCAGTAAAATGCAACCTTTATTGGTGCAATTTTTATACAGATAATGTAATATAGGATGCTTGTTTCTTGGCAGATGCAGTGACAGTATATGTTTCTTTTCATACCCTTTGAAGTGTTGTACTGTAATTTTTCAGCAGAAAGTCCCATTTTGTGCAATATTATTCTCTAAACATTTTTACACCCCAAATAAATTTATCCACCACTAAAATGGTAAAACCTAAGCAGTTGAGTTCCTACTTTGCATGCAAATATTACACCTTGATTACTTCCCTGGCATTGACTTCAGATATTGGGAATTTTACTCGTGTTAATGCAGGGAGCTAACATGCGGACTGTCCTGTCTACAGTCTAGTGTAAATAAATATGAACATGAAGTAGGAGTAGAAGTAGGCCACAAGAGGAAACATCCTTTGCACCTGAACCCTGTCAAAATGTCCTGGCATCTTATATATTTCAGTCATGTTGCCTCTTGCTTTGCTAAGTTCAAGCTGATAGAAGCTTTGTGTCTTGTCTTCCTCATATGACACTCGTCCATTTCAGGCATTAGTTTAGTAAGCTGTCTCTGAACTGCTTCCAAGGTATTTGTATCCTTCTTTAAATAAGGAATCAATACTGTACATAGTACTCCTGATATGGTTTCACCAATGTTCTGCATAGCTGCAGCAGAACTTCCTGACATTTGTATTCAATTCCCCGCATGATAGGCTAATAGAATTGCTATTATTTTTCTTTACCTGGATACTAACCTTCTGCAATTCATGTACAAGGATTTCAGATCTGTCTTCACTTTAGAGCTCTGCAGTCTTTCACTGATTTAAAAATAATGTTTTTCTTCATTCACCCTGCCCAAAAGGACCATTTCACATTTTTTCACATTATATTTCATTGCCAGATTTTTTTCCCACTCACCTAAACAATCTGTATCCTTTTGTACTTCCATGTGTCCTTTTTGCATATTATGAAGTAGTTTGTAATGGCAAACTTTCCTATCTGTCTGTCATCAGCAAATTTTCCATTATCTCCTGTCCCTACCGTTTATATACATGATTTGGATGAAGAGAGTTGAGGCCCCAGCTCCAATCCTTGTAGTACATCACTTCTTAGATCTTGCCAACCAGAAATGAGCTATTTTTGTGTATCCTCTGGCAAGCTAACAGGAAACAATATTCTATCCATGTCAAAATTTTAACCCTGCACCAGGAGCTTTTATTTTCCAAAATAACCTTTGATGTGGCACCTGATCAAATGCCTTTTGGAAATCTAAGAATACCATGTCAACCAATACTTTTTCATCCACAGTATGTTATTTTTTCAAGGAACTGCAATGGGTTGGTTAAACATGATATCCTTTTCACAAAACCATAAGACTGTAAGTTTTTAAGACATAGGAGCAGTAGTATGTCATTCAGCCCTTCAAGGTTACTGCACCTCAACACCATGATCACTTGTTTATAGTTTAAAATATCAACTAATTGGCTTATTTTTGCCGATTTTTATTTCAGGATCTTTGGAGTTGGACAATCCACCTCAGCCAGTTAATAACCACCATGCTCACTCTCACACTCCATTAGAAAGTAAGTACCACATCCTGTGTTTTATGGCTGTTTCTGTTGGGCTGATTTACTTCTTGTGTTCCTCGTTAGTAAGACTGTTTCAAAAAAAAAGTTGTATGATTGTTACTGTTTTGATCACATACTTGGACCAATTAGCATTTATGCATCCTAGAAATGTTGAATGCAGACAGTGAATGGCTCAGTGGAAAAGTGCTCCTTTCCCAAACAGTTAACATGTTATCCTAGCAAATGCTTTTTAAAATTGAAGTATCCACACAAATAATAGTGGGAAGATCACCTAGATTAAATGGAACTTTACACTTAACATATCACATCAGTGTTTCATTTTTCACCATTGGCACCAATCACACTTATCCAAAAATAGCACTCAGCTACTCCAGAATTTTTTTGATCCAGAAAATAACTTCTTGCTTGTGAGGTTATGGTTATATAAATTTAAAACGTTGGAAAATAAAGAACTTCTCTTCTAATCTGTATTTAATTTATTGTTATATTTTTCCAGAACGTAAATATAATCCATCTAGTCACCATACAACAGATCATATTCCTGAGAAGAAATTCAAGTCAGAAGCTCTTTTGTCTACCCTTACATCAGATGCCTCAAAAGAAAATACGCCAGGTAATTTGAATTCCTTAACAGTTAAAACCACAAAATCATTTTCCAACAACGACAGATACCTGTATAATGTCTATAATGTAATAAGATGTACTAAGATGCTTTACAGATTAGTATAAAACAAATTATGACTTTGAGTTGTGTACAGAGATTATTATGTCATATGGTCAAAAACTTGGTCAAAAAGTATGTTTTAAGGAGTGTCTTATATGGAAAGTGAGATGGAACAGCACAGGGGGAGAATTCCCAGGGCTTGGGACCAAAGCAACTAAAGGCACAGCCACATTGGTAGGGCCATTACAATTGGGAATGCACAAGATGTCAGAATGAGAGGAGTGTAGATACCTCAATGATTGTTGTCTGGAGGGGAAAGAGGTAGGACGGGGCAGGACTATGGAGACACTTAAAAGCAAGAATGCTAATTTTACAGTCAAGATGTTGCTTGACTGGGAGTTATTAGTCAGCAAGCACAATGGCACTTGTTACAAGTTAAGACAGGGGCAGCAGAGTTTTGGATGACCTTAAGTTTACAGAGGGCAGAATATGGGAGGCCAGCCAAGAACTCATTGATTTAAGCTTTAATGCAGATTCAAGAGGAATGGGAATTGTAGCAACAAATGAGTTGAGTTAAGGCAAAATCAAGTGATGTTATAGTGTAAATAGAGCACATACTGCGCAGTTTATCTGCAGGCTCCCTTGTTTGCAAGAACTCGTGCAAGAAAGTCTAGTGGGTAAGCTTCCATGCCGAGAAGATTCTGTCAATGAATGTGTATTATCTTAGCAGCAGCCGTTATGCATTCAGCCTGTTGCAGTCAGCCAAGCACACATCTTTGGTAAGGATCAAAGACTGACTACTAGGTGACAGCAGATGTTCGTTCTACCCTTTTTGCTTATGATTCCCTTGATCATCTATATATCAAGTATCTACAGTGAGCGCTATGCACTAACCAGAAAAGGCATGAAGCAAAAGTCTGACACAAATAAAGAAGGTATTCAGTGCAGTGCTTACTTCCACCTTTATATGTTAACATTATTATAATTACACAACTTGCGCAATTTTGTAACTGCAAAGCTGAATAAGAATGTTTTTACTGAGGAGATTTTACAGAAGTTGAGATTGCAGTATTCTAATAACAAGCCACTACATTGTTTAAAAAAAACAAAAATCACCAATACTCCCAATGTTAACTGAAATTTAAACTTCCAGGATTTAGATGCAAATCCATATCTTCAACGACAACTAATTTATATTTCCTCGTATATATCTGTAAATTTTCAAGTTTCCTTGAAAGCTGTCCACTAGTTTTGAGATGTATCTTTTTTTACAATGGTCCAATAAATAGGTCTGGAAACATTACCTCCTCCAATCTTCATTGGAAGGAGTAACAGTGATTCCCACTGCCTGGATAGTTCTGGGAGAGCTAACTCACAGGAATAGTTAAATACAGTAAATGTCCAGTGAGATTTGTGGATTTAGGTACATAACTCTTTAAAGTACCTTGAATAGGTGCAGTAAATAGTCAAGAAGGCTAATGGAATGTTGGCCTTCAAGTCTAGAGGGCTGGAGTATAGGAATGTAGATGTTACGCTGCAGTTATATAAACCCCTAGTTTGGTTCCATATAAAGGGAGTTCAACACAGGTTTACAAGGATGATACCTGGACTTCAGGCGTTAAGATATGAGGAGAGATTAGATAAATTAGGCCTGTATTCTTTAGAATTTAGAAGGTTAAGGGGTGATCTAATTGAGGTTTTCAGAATATTAACAAGGAAGGACAGGGTAGATGAAGATGAACTATTTCCACTGGTTGGCGATTCTAGAACCAGGTGTCATTGTCTAAGAATTAGGGCCAGGCAGTTCAGGAGAGATGTTAGGAAGCACTTCTACACACAAAGAATAATGGAGCTTTGGGACAGAACTCCTCAAGCAGTAGTTGAGGCTAATTCAATTGTTAAGTTTAAATCTGCGATGACAAAATTTGATTAAGCAAGGATATGAAGAGATATGGGTCCAAGGCAAGCATATGGGAGTTAAGCCACAGATCAGTCATGATCTTATCGAGTGGCAGACCAGGCTCGAGTGGCCAAATGGCCTACTCTTGTCTCTATATTCCTAACATGCCTCCAGATTTTTGATGGTGTGCTGTATCCTGCATCCCGTAAGACTTTGTTACATAGTCCTCGCATCTAGGTCTTTTGGAGGCCAGCTTAGCAAGAAGAGGATGAGGACAATTTTTGTCAAAGAACTTTTCTTGAGCAATCACTCAAATTCAGTGTTGCCTGAGGTGTCTTCGTTTGAAACAGAACTATCTATTATGAATCAACTTGTGTGGTGTAATTTAAACTTGACTACTATACAATTTTTGAAATTTGCTCATCTTGATTTTGCCGTTACTCACTTCAATAGCTGTAAATTGTATTTGTTTGGTAGAAGATTGGCAAGTGTTAACTCTTATTCAGATAGTGAGAAAATAAACATTAAATGAAACAAAATAGTACTGATATACCACTGAGATTAGATTCCTGGACTATACTGCAAATATGATCAGCAAGGTCAATAAGAATAAGCAAATTCCAAATCCTCCAATTTCTATACAGTATTTCCATACATTAGCCATATTATTATGGCATACCACTTATGGAGACTAAGAGAAAAATACTGCAGACATTTTATTAATTGGCACCCATGGGACCAGGAGTGTGGCAGTTTATTAAATATTCCGGTTAATGAAGAGCACTACATTATGTAAAAACAAACTAAGTAATATTAAAGCAATACAGAGGACCTATACGTCACTGTCATACTTTATTTACAGCATAAATCACTAAAATAATATTGCGACTTTGCCTTAAATAAAAGTTACTGGCAGAGATCCATCTTGCTCACATTCTCAACTGACTATTCAGACGTTGCAGAGATTGTAATAATACGTAAATTTCCAGTATTTGAGGTATATAATTTTTACCAATTTATTGAGGATGCCAGTTTTCTGTATTAAAATAATAAATCACTACTCGTTGTACTACTGTGTATGATTAATTGTCAAAATGATTGATAATCCCTTACGCCATGCATGTGTTAGTCCATTAACTTAAAGGATGCCAAAAGTGAAGTGAATTGTTCCATTTGTGATCTTTAAATTGAAATTCTTATTTTTGAAATAAATAAATTCTTCTCCACATTTTCATGTCTTTGGAAAACAAAGCAATTGTGCACAATAATCTCTTGTGGTTTATTAAAGTAAAGAAAATCATTGTACTGTATCTGAACTTTGAATTCAATGAGTCCTCTGTACAGAAGAAGCTTACTTGCCCAAATGTCTGGGCTCACACAGCACACAAGCCTCCTCCCACTCTTCTGATCCCATCAGCTTATCTTTCTATTAATTTCTTCCACATGTCCTTACCTAAATTTCCATAATTGTACCTGTTATTTGCTTCAACTACTCCTTCCATATTTTGAACACACTTTGAAGCATTTCTTCTGAGTTATCTATGGTAATGTTTTAGGAAATTAAAATGTATTGATGGTGCTGATTTTCAGTTTGGAAGCTTCTATCAATTCACAAATTTCTTAGATGCTGCATTCTTTTTGGTTGTGGATGGGGAAAATGAAACTCTACAGCATATCCTCTGAAGGAACGTTGAAATAATGACAGCATTGTCGAAGTTTTCGTATAATTCTGCATTATTCTGTGCAGATTTCTGAAGTCGCTGTCAGTTTCAATGGAACACTGAAAGTTTCACATCATAACCACTGCAAAATCATAACAATGGAATGCTTCCAATGTTTGTGGACATTTGAGCTAAATTCATTCTATGGGATGAAAATTGAGTCAGTTCAGTGGAAGAAGAATTTATAAAGTATGGAGAAACAGGGTTATCGCATGATACGATACATCATGTGTGGTTACTTTTAAATAGAAAAAAAATGTTAGTTGATTAAATGTGTCTCAAGTTTACCAATTCAAGTTTTTCTGTGGTCTTTTTCAGGATGCCGTAATAGTAACATAACATCGACTTCTAACAGTGTCTACAATATTAATTCATCACAGCCTCTCAGTTCATATAATCTTACCTCATTAACTCCAGGAGCAGGTCCTGGAGCTGCAGCTATTACAATGGCAGCAGCCCAAGCTGTTCAGGCAACAGCACAGGTAATTTATATAGTAGAAATATTAATTGGTTTGGTTTTAAACACTCCAGCACTCATTTCATCCCAGTTTCTCTTTGCTGCTTGCTATATCAGACAAATGGCGCATGTTCTGGCTAATATTTATCCTTCAATCAGAGTCACAAAAATAGATACAAAAACAGAATTTGCTGGAAAAACTCCGCAGGTCTGGCAGCATCTGTGGAGGGAAAGCAGTGGTAACATTTTGGGTCCATGACCCTTCTTCAGAACTGATACTGAATGCTAACTCTGCTTTCTCTCCACAAATGCTGCAAGGCCTGCTAAGATTTTCCAGCAATTTTTGTTTCTGATTTCCAATATCTGTAGTTCTTTGTTTTTTTTCATAAAAGCAGATTATTTGGTCGTCATAACATTGCTGTTAGTGAGACCTTGCAGTGTACAAATGCTGTAACTAGAATGTTACACCAGTATCGATACGGTGGGAAAAATGGTGACATAGTGATAATGGCTCAGAACTAGCTGGCCAGAGGTCCAGGCTAATTCTCTGGGGACACTGGTTAGCACTAAGTAGTTGGTAAATTCAATTAATATAAAAAGAGGAATATAAAGCTGGTATTAATAATGGTGACTGTGAAGCTATTATCAAATATCATACAAAAAAGGTTTCGAAATAAATGAGGGTGTGTCAAACAGATTTGCCCCCAGATGTTTCCAGAAAGCTAAGGAAAATTTATTTCCCAATAACGACAAAGTAGCGCTGTTAGTAGAATGGACAGAGACGGCAAATGGATTTAGGAAAAGAAAGAGGCTGTATGGAGGAGTAGAACTATTAGAAAGGTGTGGAGGCATAGAACAAGGCTGCAAGGGGCTGGAGCAGTAAGAAGTGGCTACAGATGGGTGTGTGTTGGGAAATGAGGCTCCATGGTGGGTGATTGGAAGAAAGAAGTTGCAATGAGCAGTAGGGGAATGAAAATAGTGGGAGGAAAAGGTTAGTGGAGGGGGGAAAGAAAGTGGCTGCATTGTGAATGGGTGGAGAGTGAGATGGGGAAAAAGAGGTAAGATGCTAGGGGGTAATGGAGAGGGAGGTTGCAAAGGACCAGGAAGAGGTAGACTACAGGGTGGGAAAGAGATTCTGAAAAGAAAGAAAAGCTTTTAAGCTATCAGTACAGATGTATTCAACTGACCAAGAGCCAGAAAATCTCTAAATCACTCAGCTGTAGTGAATGTGGAATCTTCAGCTTAAAGCCAACTATGTTCATGAGTTAACCATATGGAGAAAAACGAAGTGGATGCCTCTGGTGCAGTAACATCAGTTATTGAATTTAAATCTGAGACACAGTAAAAATGGTAGTGATTGCCCAGTTAAAATCTTTGTTTTGTGCATATGTGATGGAGATACATTTGCTGCGAACTCATCAGTCTGGAATGTGTGTTTAAGGTGGAGATGTGCATGTGTGTCAGTTATTTGAAAATAAATGTTTGTTAAATTATGTCTATTGGCTTATGCTAATTTAAATATTGTGATGCCTTAGAAATGAATGATTTTGTTGTGTTGTGACTTAAAATTTAAGGGACCATTGGTAATTGAGGGTATTGATGAATTATTGTAAGTCAACTTTTGTGTGAGTCCAGAATCCTCATACGTCAACACACATACAGAAAAAAGCATGTTCCTATATGATTGCATTACCTAATAAATTCTTCTGTGAAAATCATAGAGAAATGCCCGAAAACCAAAATGTAGATGCAAAAATCAAGATGTACTGCTCAAGGAATCATCAGGCACTGCTCTTGGGTAGGGTCATGGGATTTCTACCCTGGCAAAAACCTCAATTCATTAATAGAAAGAAATTTGCTGTTCTTAATTCACCTGACTACCATGAGACTACAGATCCATTGCAATGTCCTCTAAATTGCCCTGCCAAGCCAGTTAGTTCAAGGGCAATTTGGGATGGGCAGCAAATATGGACCTTGGCAGGGATGCCCACATCATATGGAAGAAGAAAGAATGCAGTTCAAAAGTACTTAATTGGCTATTTAAAGCATTTTGAACGTGAAGATGCTATATCAATTTGTATATTTTATTACCTTAAATAAATTTTAGTCATTAGCAAAGGCACTAGTAATGTGCAGTTAGATTTGTATCCTGATAATGTCATAGATGTTTCTATAATTTTCTCTGCTAGACAATTTCAACATATTCTCATCAATAGAGTTAATAAATACTTGGTCATGAAACTTTCAGCTGATTCAGAATTAAAATTCAAAAGTTTTCAGAACAATTAATTGAATACTGTAACGTAGCTATTCAAATGTTGTAAATAGCTACAAGAATTTAGGTGTGGTTTAGGAATGTAGCTTTTTTTGAACTGCTTGATAATTCATCATTTTAAAGCTATTTATGGATGAATTATTAGAAGATGAATGCATAAAACGTACAATAATTATTCTACAGGATGTTCATATTTCATTCTTGAATTGAGAATGTCAACATAGACTAATCTGCAAGATCAGAGTTAATTTGTTCCACATTCCAAGGTCAAATTGTGGATAGAGTACTATAATACAAATATTATTGATTTGTTATCATATAATCTCTGAAGTATTTTGAACATTTTATTCCTACAAATATTGGAAAGTAGAGAGGATTTCTTCTTTTAAAAAAAAGTTAAATATTTGTGATGCACTTAAAATACAATTCTGAATTATAAAGAATTTTCTTTTTGATATGCAAGATGAAGGAAGGGAGGAGGACCTCTACTATAAAGGCCACTTATGAAGCATTTAAAAACAATGACTTCCAACTTGCGCGAGAGTTCTCTATCTCAAGGGAATCTACAGGATATCCCTCAACGCTAGCCTCCACACTGACACAGACATTGTCAACATCAGCTTCAGATTCACGCAGTGGTCGAAAAAATAAGTAAGTGTTTCTACTGTTAAGGAATTCGCCAATTTTTGCTTTATATCTAGTCTAGGATAATGATTTAGTATGTGTTCATGTTTTAAAATAATTTATATCAACTATTTCGAAACAAACCTTTTTAATTGCTGAATATACTTGTCACAAAAGTTTGTTCCTCTTTGGGGTGTTTACGTTGGCAGCCCAATAAAATGTTAGTCTAGATTTAACTCTTTGGAATTAAATTCTCTGAGCAAATTTAATATAGGCACTCAGGGTCTCATCTGTCATCTAGCGAGCCAGGGAGTCCTGCTTTGGCTTTCTTTCAGGAAGATTGGCTGTGATAGTCGTCAGTCATCCAGCAGTAGGCTTTTCCCAGGAGCAAAGATCTAGAGATGGAAGTGCTGCCTGCTGAGATTTGCTAACTAGCCATTAGGCCAGCAGACCTAGGATCACCAATAAGGAGCTGGGGGTAGAAGGGAATAGTTAACCAGCCACTAAGTGCCTTTCAAAATCACCTCCCACTCAATTCTAAAGTATGCTTTTCAGGATTCGTGCATGCTATGTTTCCTTCCCATGATGGCTGCATACCATTGTTGACATGAAGAGGACAGTAGTTGGCAACTTAAGGTGTTTAATTGCTGATGAGGCAGGAAGCCCTTCCATGAATCGGCCCACCACAGTCATATAGTATCTGAATGGTTGTTTTCACTCCAAGCAAACCAAATCAAAGTTACCAAATCATATTAAATGTTGCATTTAGTAACTGAAATGATTTGTTGCCATTCTAAAAAAACTGTTTTGTACTGATCAAATATTCTGTATGTTGAGAAGGAATGGAAAGTGATTTGGTTCATTAGATATTCATGGAATATCTTTTCAAAATGTTTTTTGTCAGTTTCCTATGAGGAAGTAAAGCAGTTTATATTTGATGGATAAAGTATTCTTAGTAAAGCTTCTCTTTCTAGCAAGAGAAAGTAATGTCTCACCAAAACCTTTTGTCTTCACTATACTTCCCTTTATACTTTCTTCACAGCAGTGCTTTATCCAATCAATCTTACCTAAACTGTTTTCTCCTACAGTATGAATTGTTATGCTTGTTTGAAATTTGGTTTTCTTGCATTTGAACCAATAAGCGCAACATGGAAAGCTTCAGCCTTTTGAGGAATATTCAAATTCTGAAAAGCAAGTGACTTACTCTCTCGAGGTTAACAACACCCGTGACAAATTTACTGAACTAATCTCTCTGCTGACTATGTCAAAATCATGTTTTAGCACAATTCATGAATTTAAAATCTTTTGAACAAAAGCACTTCGTGTTGGAATTGCATATCAGTTATGCTTGTATGGATATAATCGATATATATGTGGGGTGATTAAAGTATCAGTTTTAAATTTGTTATATTTATTTGGAAAGCCATCAAAACTACTTTAAGAAAGAAAGAATGTTTTTAATGTGTCAATTGTGTCTCAAATTTTCTGCATTTTATTTTGTTTGTTTATTGCTTTCTTAGTTTAAATGCATTTGTCCGAGTGTGAGCTATTATTTTAGGACTCTAATATTTATAAATTCTGTTTGTAAATCTTGTGTTTAAAGTTTTGTTTCTACTATTTTGTTACGTAAATAACTGAGAGATATTTTAAAAGACGCACGTGGATACATAGCAGAACAGTTTATTGCATTTTAAGCTCTCTAAGAAAATCTTGCCATCACTTCAATGTGGGGAATACTATGAATGAAAGAGAATAATTAATTTTGATGCTAGCATAGATATTATTCCTGGTCCCTACATTATTTAAAAGATTGTTATTTTCTCCTCACTATGATTCTACAAGAACAAAGTTGGATACATATTTGAAAAGGAATAAATAATAAGATACAGGAAAATAAAATTAAACTAACTAGAGTGACGTTACTTTGTCTGAAAATCTGCAAACTGTACAACCAAACTAGAAGACCCGTAATTTATGTTAAATTGGATCTCAAGCTTTGTTAATATGATTTGGACAAACAAACGACGTCTGTTGCCCCACTAAAACTAAGAAATAATATAGTCCATTTGAATAATTATGGGTGCAATTCAATGGTTGTGGGGATATTAGTCCATCATAATTTTAGGATTAAGTGTTGAATTGCAGAATCAAAAATAATGTTTGCAGTATAAAAAACCTCACTGTCTGTACTGTGTGAACAGCCTCAGCAGAGACATGAGTTTGTTGAGCTTACTCTTGATCAATACAATTAAATAAAATGTCTGCTTAAGAATGCCTATCAAGGCCTGAGATCCAACTGTAGCTGTATTTAGGAGTATGATACAGTCTGTTCATTATCACATTGCTGTGCAATACCAAGAAGATTTGATACTTAAGATGCTAGTAGTGGTCACCAATATTAGCTTTGGTCTAATTGTGCTGTGCTATTGATTACTTGCCTTGTCTGTCCATCTAAGAAAGTTATTTTTATTTATATTGTCATTCTTTATTAATAAATTATGAACTGTACAGATATCTATAATTTAGCTTGAATGCCTATCTGTAACTTTTTTTCCCTCAGAAATAGCAACAAGTCCTCAAATCACCAGTCCTCCTCATCATCTTCATCATCATCTTCCTCCTCTTCTTCATCTGTAATAGCACAGGAGATTCCTCAGCAGACCCCAGCTTTACCTGAGTCTGATTCCAGTAACCAAGTGGATTGGACATATGATCCCAATGAGCCTCGTTATTGTATCTGCAATCAGGTGAGATTAGAATAAAGATGCTAAATGCAGAGCACACTTTATGTCTTGTTATTTTTACATCAAATAATATACACACGTTTCCAAGAGATGTGTATAGTTATGCTAGAACTACTGTTGAAGGAATTTAGCTTTATATCTTTAGAAGACTGTAAAGATTATGAATTCACATTGTCTGCAGAATATATAGTTTGAAACTAGTTAGCTTGTAGTTGATTTTAAAATGTAGCAGGTACTGAGGATGAAGACATGGCTGTAACGATCCCCCTTCAGTATATGTAATGTGGAGTAGCTGACACATAAATGGATTAAAAACTCCTTCTTGGACCAAATATATCAATTTTGACCCTCTAGAAATTAATTTAATCTTGTTGAAGATATGAACTTAGGTACTGCCTTGTATTAGAAATAGATATGAATATCCAAAATCAAATGCTAATTCCTAAAGGACAGGAAAATTTTTAACCTTGCATCAGGTATAAGTGTCACTGAGTTTAGTTGTGAATGCAGCTGGACACCTGAAAAACTAGTCAGAAATGGAATTTTTGGCACAGCACGAGAAGTTGTAATCATGATGGCCAGAAATGTAGCTGGAGAAATGGTAAATCATTTATTTTAACCAGGCTACAATTGGTTTTAAAATACCACAATGACTTAATAACCTAGCATAAAAAGTTTAGTCAGATTGATGTCACTTCCAAGTAAGCATTGTCAGTACCAGTGGTTATGGTACCAATAGTTCAGTAGTCCACAATTAACTCTGAGTTAAAAAAGCAAAGCTGAAAATGTATGTTTTTCTTTCTTTCCAGGTGTCATATGGTGAAATGGTAGGGTGTGATAATCAAGATGTAAGTATTTTACATTGTGTAATGTTTGAACCACCACAAACTGTAAAACTTTATTGTAAACTACAGTAAGAAATAAATTAAAGATGATACAGTGACTGAATAATATGCATTTGATGCATTAAAGTATCCATCTCAAAATTCATTTTAATAATAAAATTAAGCTGGGTTATGAAGCCTCTAACAGCAACTAATTTTCTTTTTAAAGTGCCCCATTGAGTGGTTCCATTATGGATGTGTTGGACTGACAGAAGCTCCAAAAGGAAAATGGTACTGTCCACAATGCACGGCAGCCATGAAAAGGCGTGGCAGTCGCCACAAATGAACCCCAAAAGCAGAGGAATTAGTTTGACTGGTGCTTTGTCCAAACATCCTAACTTTAAATTGAACATCGAATGAAAGCAACATCAACTGCAATAAGTGACATTTTGCAGTGCACTTATTTATGTTCCTATTTGAGAATGTAAGGCTTATTGATGAAACTTGGATTTTGCATTTTTTTGTGTAAAACACCAGATGACTATCTATCTTTATTCAAATATTCTCATAATAAACGATCTAACTGAAGCAAAAAAAACCAAATATATAATCAATATTTGTTTAAAGATGCTTTACTTTTGTGTTTAATTATTACTTCTGTGAAACTTAAAAGTTCAGCTGGCTGAAGTAAAATGCAATATTGGCAATAAATCTTGTAGAGCTGGCAATGATAGTGTCCTAATACATGAACAACATTTCTATATCATTTGAATGCCAGTTTGCCATTAGTGTTCAATGTTTGGTGCAGCACGTTTGATATAAATGATATAAGAATAAAGTTATCAGTATGTCTTTGATACTAATTGAAAAACATTATGACTTGTGTATGTGGAAAATGCATTTTTTTCATTTGTATTAGATATGACATTAACCAGTAAAAATCTTATGATCGGTGAAGTGTGATTTCATTATTTTTGTACCTGAAATGCAATGTGGACTACAGTTGCAGTGCAGTTTAATCCAACTGTTTACTGGTGTAAACCTTTTTGTTTTTGCTTATGCATCTCTATTGTAAAGTAATTGTGCAGATGAAAAATTGCGGCCTGCACAACAGTGACTGGACTTCAAAAATATTTAATTAACTGTAAAGTGCTTTGGGATGTCCTAAGGTCATGTCCGATATTCTACAAATACAAGTCTTTTTTTGTAGAATACACTGTGGCACTTCCTGATAACTATGTTAAGGCTACACATTAATTGTTCTTTTTTTTTCTCACTTATGTGCCAACTTAATCAAACTTACAACATTTTATAAAATTGAAATTTTAAATCATCTTAAGTTTTCCATATCCTGTTCAAATGTAAGATATTTGCTAGCAAGGCCGTCAACAGTGACATACAGTACAACTTATTTGATAAATTTACATTTATTTTCTGGAGCCTTCTGTGATGAAGCCAACTGACATGCACAGTATTAGAAATATTTAATTTAAAACAACTAATAGCTTCACACTAATATTTCCCTATACTTGCAAGTTAAGAAATGGTATTTTTGTAAAGATTACAATTCATTACATGTATGAAAGTGCATTCAGCGTATAGCTATATTTCACTTGAAGTTAAACTATTGAATAGTAGAATTATGGTTCAAGTCTAAAATTACTATATGACTTGACAAGCTTAGGTTCACAATTCAATTCACTGCTGACGCATTAATGTCATTGTTAAAAACCTGGTTCCATAATTAGGTTTTATAATCAGGTTTTGTAATTTTGTCTAATCATTTTATTCTGAAGTAGGTTTGTCATCTCTTGTTAGATCACCCACCTTGTAAATGTAAATTTTTTAAGCCTGATACTGCTAAATTCTATGGCTAAAGCTGTGAGAAATAAATTAGCATACAATACAGTATACAATGTTTACTTTGGTAGGCACTGAATTTTAGATTTTACGATTCCTGCTTTTCAGACCATTTACTGAAAGGTAACTTCTAAGGAACCAAACTTCTCAATCTATAGAAAACCTTCTAGTTTTGATCTTTTCTTTCTTTCCCACTCTTCATTGTTCTTACCCTTTGAGCTTTGGCTGTGCTTTCCCAGTACTTTATAACTATTTGCAAGTGGAGAAAAAAATTTATATCTTAAATGTTGCTGATATTTCTTTTGTTGAGTTTGAATGTTAATGCCCTGTGAACAGAGTTCACTAGCTCATGTGAATTCCTTTTTGCAAAAGAAAAATGACTATGCCAGAAGAATGCATATATTCAAGCTAGTACTAATTCAGTTTCATGCAAACTATGGCCAACTGAGCAAAGTTGTAAATTAGTATGCAGATATGTAAATTAATTGGGATTCACTTATGCCATCCCCTGTTCATTTGGAGTTATGAAGGCAAAATGCGATAAATGTTGAGAATCTGAAATAAGCCAAAAAAGCTGGAAATAGTTAACCAGGTGGTTGTCACCTGTGGCTAAAGGACCAGGTAAAATTTTGCTTGTTGGAATGTATGAACGTAATAGGTTTAAAACAAGAACAGAGGCACGGAACAGATAGGAATGGAATAAAAACATATACAATGTGAAAGGCCAGAATGATTAAATGCAGTGCAGAATCCTTACCAATACGTCCTGCTGAAATGTAAACAGGAGCAATGTCTGAAATTGATGTTGGGTCTGGAATAGTTCTTGTTTGTAATCAATTTGTTCAGGTGTGTTATGCCATACTCTAAAGTATGAGCGTCTTGAACTCTGGCTCAGAGGTAGACACCGTACCTTGGGTCTGGAATATTGTAAAAAGCCTAATCCAAGGAACAGGTCCTGCCTCTTATATTTGAAGTGAACAGGTTGAATTTGGAGTAAGAAATATGCTCAAGAATTGAAAAAGCAATTCCTTAACCAACAAATAACCATACTAATGAACTATATCAGTGATAAAGAATTGAAACTCCATCAAAAGTGATGAGAAACAGAATATTGCAAAAGCTGAGAATCAAAGTAACTAAAAAAGAGCTCAAGTGGCATCTGTGGAGATGTTACTTGAGTTCTGATACAATATCAACCTGATGCCTTAATTCTGTTCTCTATGTGAATGCTACCTGCTTTGCTGTTGCAAAAAAGGCCTTTATAATATTTTGAATGAAGTCTGATGTGAAAATCTATTTTACATATTATGAGACAGTTTTGACAAGGAAAGAGCTTTAATCAAATCATTATAATTAATAAAGTAGCTAATAAAATACAGATTATTTCTGCAAATGGATATATTATTGGCTTTGAAATTAGTTTGTGGATTAGGAGCTCCTGCAAAATATTCCAATGATGTAACTGATGGTTAATACATTTACCAGGTATTAGTTTATTACTGCTTTTGTGAAGTCTAAAGTTATGACCATAAGTACGAACTTCAGCAAAACTCCAGAGCTGGACCCTATTTGAGAGGAGAAAAGATTACTAGAGATTGTTGCAGATTTCCAAATGTAATCACATGTTTCATATCAAATAGCAACGGCTTTAGAGATTAAACATCTGCATAACTAATGTCAGAGATAATGGGAACTGCAGATGCTGGAGATTCCAAGATAATAAAATGTGGGGCTGGATGAACACAGCAGGCCAAGCAGCATCTCAGGAGCACAAAAGCTGACGTTTCGGGCCTAGACCCTTCATCAGAGAGGGGGATGGGGGGAGGGAACTGGAATAAATAGGGAGAGAGGGGGAGGCGGACCGAAGATGGAGAGTAAAGAAGATAGGTGGAGAGGGTGTAGGTGGGGAGGTAGGGAGGGGATAGGTCAGTCCAGGGAAGACGGACAGGTCAAGGAGGTGGGATGAGGTTAGTAGGTAGCTGGGGGTGCGGCTTGGGGTGGGAGGAAGGGATGGGTGAGAGGAAGAACCGGTTAGGGAGGCAGAGACAGGTTGGACTGGTTTTGGGATGCAGTGGGTGGGGGGGAAGAGCTGGGCTGGTTGTGTGGTGCAGTGGGGGGAGGGGATGAACTGGGCTGGTTTAGGGATGCAGTGGGGGAAGGGGAGATTTTGAAACTGGTGAAGTCCACATTGATACCATATGGCTGCAGGGTTCCCAGGCGGAATATGAGTTGCTGTTCCTGCAACCTTCGGGTGGCATCATTGTGGCAGTGCAGGAGGCCCATGATGGACATGTCATCAAGAGAATGGGAGGGGGAGTGGAAATGGTTTGCGACTGGGAGGTGCAGTTGTTGGTTACGAACTGAGCGGAGGTGTTCTGCAAAGCGGTCCCCAAGCCTCCGCTTGGTTTCCCCAATGTAGAGGAAGCCGCACCGGCACATTTTGGGCACATTTGACGCAAACACAGATTAGGAATAAGAATTTGACTCAGACATCCACATGTTAATTTTTTGTGAGCTCACACAGATTAGGAATAATAACTGTGTTTGTTGTATTATTATCTGTCATATTTAGTAATCAATAAACTCATGCTTTTGTTAACTCAAGAAAGCCTGCTTAAAATGGTTAAAACATCAATTCATTTGGTTTAAAACAAAAGTATCTACTAGTGAAGGAATTCTTTTTAAATAAATTTTGTCGTAACCAGGCAAGGATGTCAGTGAAAAAGAAGAGTCTATTCATCTCTTCATCTCTGTACTTCCTTCTCTGCTGTTATTCTTCTGCCTCATTACGACATTTCAACTCAAAGCATGGTGCAGCTTGATAGACAAATTGTCACCATTTTGAAAGATTGGAAGTAAGCTCTGCCTCGTCATTGATATGAAGAGGACTGTGCTTTAAGGAAATCATTGCAGCATATTCTTTGTCCTCCCATTCAGAAGTTCAGAAAGTAAGACCTTGTAGAGGGAGAGCCTCAGTTAGGTTCAATGCTGTATTCTTGATGTAATAGGAATGAGTGACAATATCAGCTCGTGTTAAAACCATAATTTTCTTGAATACAATGAAAATCTATAACAATTACAAATGATGAAAAAGTAACAAAAAAAAGAAGGCACTTCATCAGAAAAAAAAGGAAGAAAACTGTTTTTCAAAGCGCAACGTGGCTATTATTGACGGTCCATGAGATGTTCCTAAAATAGTAAAATAACACTTGGTATACATGTCACTAAGTATCCAAATAATCTTCCAGGTTGGTGGTCTTCACAATTGCTCACTGTGTCAATAATGTTTTGCCATGACTCTCTGGCCTAGCATGCTATAAATCAAGCCCCACTGTTCGAGGAGTTGACATAAATGTTAAAGCTTTATAGTCCCAGCTTGATAGAACAGATCAGGTTTCTTGTTACTTAACAAGAACGACTATTTATTAAAAATAATTAGACTCCTGCACTTGCTAAGCAGTTATATAATCATCATTCCAAGTAAGACTCCAAATTAGAACTTGTATTCCCTTATAAACTCCTCTATATGTACACAGATAGACAACAGGTTATGGTGAAAAACAATTTTGAAGGCTGGTCAGGGTTCCTATTCATGGATTGCTGAAATGATCCTTATGATTGTTATGTTGGTCAGAACGTCATTTTACAGTCTTTCTCCAGATGCTTCCATTGGTTTACAAGAGATACAGGAGGGTGGGTCACTTACAAAAGATCTCTGACTTATTAGTTAAAGATATCAATCATAACAACTGATGAAGGAATGATAAACTTTTCTTTCCAGATTTAAAATGGGGCTTTGACTGCAATTTCACAGTTGTTGGCAGGCTTTTAGTTATCGATAACTGGCCACTAATCCATGGACCAGTCAACTTTTTGATGCTACCCAGCTGCATCTATACTCAAGCCCTTAGCTTCAATTCATCTCTAACCCAAGTTTCAACGACTGCTTGCTCAAACAACTGCACAATGCTTGCCATGAGTGTCAGGTTACCTGCTTTTCAAAACACAACAATTCTTCAAAACAATGATTTTTTTTAAAACAGTTCTTTCCTTTTCAACACATTTTTTGAAAGAAAAACCATGAAGATAAAAAGAAATGTTCTTTACACCTTTCTCCCCATCATCATCAGCAGTTGACTAGACCACCTGACTGCAACAATACATCCTCAAAATATTGTCCATGTAAACTCAATTTCTGTTTTCATTCAGTTTTTCGACGCCTTATTCAGACTTTTTCCCAAAACAAACAGCTGAACACCAATGAGTTTTTCTTAATTTCTCTCAGATTTTGTGAAGTCTGCAGAATTTGCATAATACAGTCTGTTTACCCCTCATTCATGGTGTATCTGACAGGTATAATAACCATCAATCAAATTTGCTTGCCAATTGAACTGTAAAGTCTGTAATCTGGATTTTCCTAGCTAGTATTTCAAGGGTCATTGGCATCAGTACAGTAAGGATAAAATCTTCCTTTTAAACAACGGGCAAAGAGATTGGCTTTGAAGTGGCAATCTACGAGAAATTCAATGTTCAATGAAAACAACAGCTGTGAAAATGATGCACAAGAGAAATCCTTGGGAAAAATTCCAATTCTATTGTTAATGATATTACCGATTATTTCATTGATTAATTCTGATATAATCAAAACACAATCACAATAAGATTCAACATTTATAATGGAAGATTCAATACAGATTCATTTGAAAAGCAAAACCACAGCAGACCAAAAAAAATTGCAAAAACTTAATAAGTACCAGTTAGAGGTCTCCAATCTAGAAGGGTCATGTCCTGAAATGTCAACTTTCTAGTTCGTCTGATGCTATATGGCCTGCTGTGTTTCTTCAGCTCCATACTGTTTAATCTAGATGGGGAGATGCTTTTCAGCCATCCAGGAAGTTTCCAAACAACTGTAGTCGAGTTTGCCGGTGTTTTTTCCAGAATACTCATAGAACTAGCTTAAAAAAAACACACTAGAGTTCGTTCAACAGTTTCCCAATGAATCCAAAGAAAATGAAACATGTTAAGTTGGAGTTTCTCCATTGCTGTTATTTTTTTGCTGATACACAGTCCAGGTGTCACTGCCATACAGCAGTATAGTGATAACAACTGCCCTGTACACTGGGACTTTTGTGACTTAAAGAAGTTTACATTATTAAACTTTAGCTGACATAGTTTGCATAAGGTTGAGGTGGAACAGCTGATCCAATGTTGGATCTCCTTGTCAAAACTGGCCTTTTGAGACAGGTAGCTGCTAAGTTACAGGCAGTGCTCAACATATTCTAGAATCTTTCAGCAGGTCTGGATTGATATATGGGTTTTGTTTTGGCAATATTTAAGGACAGGCCGAATCAGTTGTGTGTAAAATTGAACTGATTAAGAGAGGTTTGCAAATCTGGAGTAGAAAGGCCAACTATACAGCAGTTATCTGCATAGTGCGGATAATGTATGTCAATGGTGGTCAGTTTGGTTTTTGCATTGAGACAACTGCGATTATAGAGTTTTCCACCAGCTTGCAACAGAGGGCAGTTTAACTTTTATGAGGTGATTAGCCATTGGTATGTAGATTGTAAATAACGCGGGGGCTTTCAAGCAGTCTTGCTGGATACTGGTCTGGATTTTGAAGGTCTCTGTTTCAGATTTTGCATGTAAGACGGTTTCAGTCATATCATCATGAAGCAGTTGCAGGACTGGGATTAAAATTCTTGGACATTCAAACCTCTGGACAACAATGCATGCAGCTGTGCAATTTACTGAATCGCTGGTTCAGTTAAGTTGATGGATGCAATCCTGGTGTTGTCCCCAAATTTTCTTAGATTTGCCTGGCAATAAAGAACACGTTTGAGGTTCTTCTGGAGGCTCTAAGGTCACATTGTATCTCTGGCAAGATTTCCGCTGCCACAGGAATTAGGCAATTCAGAAGAATGTATTTCAGGATTTTCCCTGCTATGGGCAAGGTGGGGGGATCACCCTAGTAGCCTCCTCAACATGGTTTAATTCCAGGCTTGAAAATAGAATGCAACATTTCCAGGGAATAGATTTTTCTTCTTGTCAATCTGCATAATAAGTGGATGGACTTTTGATGTGACCAAAGGCTCACCAGCTTTAAAGATTGCCACTGAAATAACAGCAGTTTCACAGGCTTTGTTCTTTTTTTGTCCATTTTACACATGGTGGCAAATAGGCCAGGCGTACAAAAAAAAACTATCTCTTGTTTCCTCTGCCTTCACTATTGCCTGATACTTTTCTTTCATTTCCGTCTTTTTTTCCTTCATTCTTTACTCCATGCTCATGCTCCCATCTGCTTGTTACAATATCCAGCTTGTACAGATCTCCTCTTCCCAGAATCGATCCAAATATCTCAAAAATCTAAATCACTCCTTCCTTTACCATTGTTTCACAATCATTTGGTCTACCCTCCTATTTCTGATCTCACTAGCACATGTGGGGGAGTAATCCTGAGATTATTATCTTTAAGGTCCTGTTTCTTTATTTGCTACCTAGCTCCATATATTCTACTTGCAGAACCCCATCTCTCTTTCTATTTACCTCATCGATATTGAGATGGATCACAACCTTTGGCTGTTCTCCTTGTACCTTTAGAATGTCCATTAGCTGCTCAGTGACTTCCCTGACCCTAGCATCAGTGAAACAAGCAACCATCCTGGTGTCATATCTGTGGCCACAGAAAGGTCTATTTGTTCTTTTTATGATCAAATCCTCTATCACTATTGTTCTTATATACTTTTTTCTCCTTCCCCCACCCAGTGCAGCTGACACATTCCTGGTGTCATAGGCTTGGCACTTGCATTCCACTGAAAATCTAACTCTCCTAGCAGTATCCAAAATGGAAAATCTGTTAGACAGTAAGATGGGGACTCCTGCACTACCTGCCTGCTGCTGTTACTCCATCTGGTGGTTACCCATTTCCTTTCTACCTGTGAAATCTTTACCTGTGGTGTGATTACAACAAAGAGCTTAGCCTTGCAGATACTCCACACTCACTGCTGTTGCAGTTCCACATTCAAAACACGGATTCCCAGCAGCTTCAGCTGGAGATACTTTGTGCAGTCATGGCCACGCTAGAGACTGGAAATATCCGGGAGGATCATTCCACTGAGCCAAGATACCTTGTCATGACCTACCCTTCAATTAGGCTCTTTCCATTTACTTCCCCTAGTTATATATAGGGACCAAACTTTATTCCTATGCTTTAAACATCTTAATCTAAAGACTAACTTTTACTTTAAAGATTGGACGGTAGAAATACTCACCTGCTCTTGCTTGCCAAAGGTTGTCACTGGCTCCCAATCTCATTTGACGAGTTTATGTTTTCCCTGTCACTCTTCAAAATTTTCAAAATGTACCCGTGTTGTGCAGTTTTTTAACTCCTGGCCTCCTTGAGGCTGTT
Source organism: Stegostoma tigrinum (assembly GCF_030684315.1). NCBI lineage: Eukaryota > Metazoa > Chordata > Chondrichthyes > Orectolobiformes > Stegostomatidae > Stegostoma > Stegostoma tigrinum. The sequence continues at coordinate 36,934,339 of NC_081371.1, forward strand.
TCCCAGTGATGCCACTTTTTTTATGTCTCTCAAACCTGAAAATCTCCATGCTGTCTGTGCCCTGTTTTAAACTTCCTCAATCATTTTCTTATGCAATTACCACCTATTCTAGTTCTATAATCTTTATAGTTCAAGTGGCTCATTTGTATGTTAAATATGTGCGATGTCAAATAAATCTGACTAATGGTTAAATACCTGGTAATTGTGCAATGAAATCCAGGCAAGACAAAAATAAATAAATGAATTGATGCAGACAAAATAGAATCAATACTTTAAAGTTGCCTAATTCACCCTGCAATGTGTGAATGAAGAAAATATGTTGTCTCTTCTCAGTCAAGTATAGGATGAATCAGATAACAAAGAAAGCTAAACATGTATTCTTTCCAGACAACCATGTATTATTATGGCATATTTTACTTTAATCCTGTGGCAGCAAACTTCAGAGTTCATCTTTAAAGGTGAAGGTGCAGAAAATTGCAGAGATCTGCTCTCAACAGCAACTGACTTATGCTGCAGTGTGTACGGAAGGATGGTAGGCCAAGCATCCAGTGTCTGATTTGGAAGTATGTAAAGAGGGCAGATTGTCACTTCAGTCAGCATCTCTCAATGATTTAGTGTTTGACCTTCCATTATGGAACTTAAAGGCCCTGTTAATGCCCTCTATTAAACATGCATAATAAAAGTATGTTTAGCTTCACAAGAGTAAGCCCACTACCAGCAATACCTTCACATCTCATTCATAGCACTATTTAGAAGGATCACAACCAACTTTCATCAGAGGTTCTTTTGACTTACTTTTGCTGCTGTAACTTATTTTTATTATTCATTCACATGATGTGGGCATTGCTGACCAGGCCAGCATTTATTGCCCATCATTAACTGCCCAGAGGGCAGTGAAGATGAACTACATTGCTGTGGGCCTGGAGTTGCTTGCAGGCCACCTTAGGTAAGTATGGCAGGTTCCCTTCCCTAAAGGACATTAGTGAATCAGATGGGGTTTTACATCAGTAATGGTTTTGTTAAGCTCTTAACTCCATATTTTTATTGAATTAAAGTTCCACCACCTGCCATGGTGGGATTCAAACCCAGGTCCCCAGAACATCACCATGGTCTCTGGATTAATTGATATATCCACTAGGTCATCACCTCCCCTATGCTAATGTTTGTACTATGTACTGTGATGTTAAAAATACTTTGAGTTTAAGAGAGAGATGCTGGATCTTTGCAAGCAGTCAAATAGATTTTGAAAGTCCCTGGGCAGAAAACCTGCTGTAAGTCATGAGAATTATATTCTGCATTTCCTTAATGGCAGCAGCACCAGGTGGAATAGAAGCAGTAAAGTGGAGAAGCTGTCCACATCAGCATGAGAAAGTCTCTTGACAGATGGCTGTGCTCACCTCCGGTCTTTAGGAGGGTATTATTCCTTACTTCCGCCTACACCACAGCAGGCTGACTCCTCAAATTGGACCTGCAGCTACAGATCAGGGCAAAAATGATGCTGCGAGAAGCTGTCCAGATCACCCTCCGTATCGACATCTCAAGATCTGTTTAGGCTGAAGCTGGTGATGTTGTCAACTTTCTCAGCTCACAATGAACCGCTGCTTCAGGAAGGTCACTGACATCTGGTGTGCAAGGCGAGGGGTTTTATTTTCTTCTGTCTAACATCAGTGGGAGAGTCTGAATTTACTGTTCTTCTCTGCCGTTCATTAATGAGGTGTTTTACATTTTTTCCCTAGTTTTCTAGTCCCTTTTAAAAATAGACATAGTGTGTTTTCCCAAACTACATTAAAAGCCTGGGGGTATGGTTTGTGACAGAGATTGTACGCATTCAAAAGAAAGCAAAAAGAATGGAAGGAAGAGAAAGAAGTTGCAAATTACAAATTAAAATCAAGGCTATCAGAATTATTTCATATGGATTAGAGATCCAGTAGGCCAATATCCAGTAGGTCAACTCCATCGATGACTAGTGGAGTTCCACAGGGGTCAGTGTTAGGACAATTATTAATGTAATACATTAATGATCTGGATGAAAGAACTGAGGGCATTGTGCTACATTTTCAGATGATACAAAGATAGCTGGGGGGGACATGTAGTGTTGAAGAAGTTGGGATTCTGCAGTAAGAGTTGGACAGGCTAGGAGATTGGGCAAAGAAACGACAGGTGGAATACAATGTGGGAAAGTGTGAGGTTGTGCACTTTCGTAGGAAGAAAAGAGACGTATATTATTTTCTAAATGGGGAAAGGCTACCAAAAATGGGACTTCAGAGTCCTAGTACAAGATTCCCTTAAGATAAACATGAATGTTCCGTTGTCAGTTAGGAAGGTATTTCTTGAAATTCTTACATTTCATGAAATGTAAAAATATATAGAATATAAGTGCATGAACGTACTGAGGCCACGTTAAGGCTTTAGTCAGACTGCATTTGGAATATTGTGAGCAGTTTTGAGTCCTGTATCTAAGGAAGAATGTTGCTGGCCTTGGAGATGGAGTCCAGAGGAGGTCCATGATGAGAATCATCCCAGGAATGAAAGGTCTTGTCATATGAAGAGTGGTGATGGACTCTGTACTCAAAAGTTTTGAAGGATGACAGTGGATTTCATTGAAACTTACAGGATACTGAGGGATCTGGATAGAGTGGATATGGAGAAGATGCTTCCACTAGTAAGGGAGACTAGGACCCAAGGGCATGTCCTCAGAGTGGAGGGTACCCTTTAGAACTGAGATGAGGAGGAATGTCTTCAGTCAGAAAGTGGTGAATCTGTGGAACTCATTGCCTCAGAAGTCTGTTGAGGCCAAGTCATTGATTGATAGTTTCCTGATTATTAAAAGGATCAAGAGTTGTTGTGGGAAGGCAGGAGAATGGGGTTGAGAAATATTTCAGCCATGATCAAATGACAAAAGGAGAGCCATTGGGCCAAATGGCCTACATTTTATGATCTTCTGGTGAAGAATTTCCCTAAGTCACATTCATCCTTAATGAGCTATTCAATATAGGGTCTTCTACAAAATCCTGAATGAAATTAATTTTATTTCTGAGCCAGTGAACATTGTTAGACCGAATAGAACCTAATGGACTGTTCAGATCAGCGGTTGTACTGAGACAAGGATGCACACTTATGTCTGATTAATTTATGCTAGTACTGGAAACAATGATGAATTTTACGTTAAGAGATAATATTGGAGTAGTATATATTTAACAATATTCTAAACAATCGCATGTATGCTGATAATTTTCACTTTACAACAACTTCTTTTACATAGTACATTTAACATAACAAAAAGTCCCAAGGCCTTTCAGGGGAGCATTATAAAATAATATCAAGTCATGTACAGAGATAACAGGTATTGAAGGTAGAAAAACAGGCAGAGAGAAGGAGCCCTTAGCAAGGATATTCCAGATCTTAGGGGCTGGGCAATGCAACGTACAACCTCCAATGATGGAATGATTAGAATCAAAGATGCTCAAGAGTCAGAATTAGTTAAGCACCGGCACATTAAAGTATTGCGTGACTGGAGGAGATTAAAGAGATATGGAGGGGTGTGACCATGGAAGGATTTGAAGACAAGCTACCTGAAACAGATTTGCACAGACATCTTTTAAACGGTGCATGTAGTGAGTGTAAAATTTAAATTACACATTAACATAAAGAAGACAAAAGTAACATAGAAGCAGATATCAAGTGTACATGTTACCATTGAATAGGATACAGGCGAACACATCAATATCATTCTGTACCTTGCTGGGCTAATAGCTGAGGAAGGCATGAGGAAGACATTAAAGGAATGGATTTCCTTCTGCAGCCTGTGGAATATTAAACAGGATACAAATGCCTAAAGAGCGCAGGTAGAACAGAATGTAAACCTGCGAGTTTGCTGAGTAAGGGTTTACTGAAGCTGAATCATTGAGGTTAATCTCTCTTTATAAAATCTAGTATTGCTTGACTGCAATTAACATTTAAGTCATATGTACTTCTTAACATTGTAACTTTTTTCAGGCTTGCTCAGGGTTAAACACCAGTTGAATGCAGTTGACTTTAGTTAATTACGTTCCTTGTCCAATCCAGACCTGTAACTGTCAGAGAACTCACTCAATATTCCAGAATCAATTCCCAAATCAGGAGCACGAGCAGGCCATTTAGCTCTTGGAGCTGGGTCTATCTTTCAATAAAATAACGGCTGATCTGATTGTAGTCTCAAATCCAGATTCCCATCTATTACGATAACCTTTCAACATCATGCTTAATAAGAATTTATCTACCTCTGCCTTAAAAGTATTCAAGAACATTACTTGCACCGAAATTTCAGCAAGAGAGTTTCAAAGATGTACCCTCTGAGAAAATGTTGTCTTATCTCTGTTTGACATTGGTGACTCCTGACTTTTAAACAATGACCCCGCGGTTGTAGGTTCTCCCATTAGAGGAAACATCCTTTCCACATCTGCCCTGTCAAGGCCTTCAGGACTTTGTTTCATTCAATTTACCTGTTCGTCTTTTAATTTCAGCCAATACAGGCCTAGCTTATCCAGCCTCCCTTCATAAGACATCTCACCCATTCCAGTTATTAATCTAGTAAACGTTCTTTAATCTGCCTTCAATGTATTTCCATCCTACTTTTAAATAAGGTCACCAATACTTAGTACTCCAGGTGTAATCTCACAAGTGCTCTGTATAATTGAACTGTAACTTCCTTATCTTTGCATTGAATTCCCTTCATGATCAATGATAATGTTCTATTAATTTTGCTAGTTATTTGTTGTATCTGTATATTAACCTTGTGTGAATCATGAGTGAAGACAATATCCCTCTTTATCCCAGAGCTCTATGATTTCTCACAATTCTCATTCTCATAAAATCCTGGTTGTATATCATTCCTGCCAAAATGGACAACTTCAGACTTTCCCACAATATTAGGGTTAGTAAGTTTGCCGTTGACATGATGGTTGGTGGAATTGTGGACAGTGTGGAGGGCTGTTGTGGGTTGCAATGGGACATTGACAAGATGCAGAGCTGGGCAAAGAAGTGGCAGCTGGAATTCAATCCAGAAAAGTGTGAAGTGATTCATTTTGGAAGGTTGAATTTGAATGAGGAATACAAGGTTACTGGCAGGATTCTCGCCAGTGTGGAGGAACAGAGGGATCTTGTGGTCCATGTCCATAGACCCCTCAAAGTTGTGACCCAAGTTGATAGGGTTGTAAAGAAAGCGTATGGTGTGTTGGCTTTCATTGGAAGGGGAAATGAATTTAAGAGCCATGAGGTTATGCTGCAGCTCTATAAAACTCTGGTTAGACCACACTTGGAATATTGTGTTCAGTTATAGTCACCTCATTACAGGAAAGATGTGGAAGCTTTAGGCAGGGTGCAAAGAAGATTTAGCAGGATGCTGCCTGGACTGGAGGTCAGGTCTTATGATGAAAGGCTGAGGGAGCTAGGGCTTTTTTCATTGGAGCGAAGAAGGATGAGAGGTGGCTTGACAGAGATTTACAAGATGACGAGAGGCATAGACTGGATAGCCAGAGATTTTTTCCATGGGTGGAAATGACTATTACGAGGGGGCATAATTTTAAGGTGATTGGAGGAAGGTATAGGGGAGATGTCAGAGGTAGGTTCTTCACACAGTGAGTGGTGGGTGTGTGGAATGCGCTGCCATCAGTCATAGCAGAGTCAGATACTTTAGAGACTATTAAGCAATTCTCAGATAGGCACTTGGAAGATAGTAAAATGTAGGGTATGCAGGGAAGATTGATCTTAGTAGGATAATAGGTCGGCACAACAAAGGGTCTGTTTCTACGTTCTATGTTCCATCACATTGACCACACCTTTGTTCACTCACTCAACCTCTCTTTTTTTCTCAGTAACCTCCTTGAGTCCACTTTGTAATATATTCTTGTACCTATCCTTGTGTCATTGGCTAACCTTCCTTCCCTTCATCTAAGTAATTTATATAAATTATTAACAGTTGAGGACCCAGAATTGATCTGTGTGGAGCATCACTTGCTACGTCCTGCCAAATTGAAAAAGGCCCATTTACACCTACTCTTTGCGTTAGCCAGCCAATCTTCGATCCAATAGGCTATCCCCTCTTTTTCTCAATAACCTTTCATATCACACTTTATTGAATGCCTTCCGGCAATTCAAGTGCAGTATATCTGCCAGTTCTCTTTCATTGAGAGCACATTATCACATCCCTGAAGAGCTCCAAAGGATTAATCAAAAACATAAGTTCCCTTCCACAAAACTGTTAACATTGTCTAATTACCTTGTACTTACCTGTGCCCTATTAAAACGTATTATTACATTGAAATTGTAACATTTACTTTATGGTAGATGTTAAACTAACTTGCCTATAGTTTCCTGCTTTGCTTTTTGAACAAAGCAGTTACATTCACCATCTTCTGATCTAATGAGATAATCCCCAAATCAAGGGATTTTTGGAAAATTAAAACTAATGCACCAACATTAACTAATTATTTTAAGACACAAGGATGAAGTCCACAGGGACTCATGTACCTGCCAGTTCACAGCTCCAACTATTTACTCAGTACCACATCTCTGATGATTGTGATTTTCCTGTGTTCCTCCCTTTTATTTTATAATTTATTGCTGCTTCTGGGTTGTTACTTGTATCATCTATAATGAATACAAAAAACCTATTCAATTCATCTGGAACTTACTTACTTTCCATTATAAATTGTGCAGTCGCACATAGGTCCAATGCTCACATTGTTAACCCTTTTCATCTTTTAAGTATTGGTAGCAACTCTTATTTTATATTCATGTTTAACTTTCTCTCCCTCTAATTTTTCCCCTTTTATCGATGTTCTGGTCATGGAGTCATACACTCATAGAATTGTACAACATGGAAACTAGCTCTTTGGTCTACCTCACCCATGCCGACCAGATATCTTAATCTAGTCCCATTTGCTAGCATGTGGCCCACTTCCAATATCTGAACCCTTCCTATTCATATACCCATCCAGGTGCATTTTAAATGTTGTAAATGTACCAGCCTCCACCACCTCCACTGTCAACTCATTCTAATCACACACCATTTCTGCGTGAAAATATTGCCTCTTTGGTGCTTTTTAAATCTTTCACCTCTCACTTTAAACCTATGCCCTCTAGTTTTGGAGTCCCCTACCCTAGGGATAGGACCTTGGCTATTCACCCCTCATGATTTTATAAACCTCTATAATGACCCCTCAGCCTCGGACTCTCCAGGGAAAATAGCCCCAGTCCATTCAGCCTCTCCCTATAACTCAAACCCTCAAACCCCGGCAGCACCCTTGTAAAACTTTTATGAACCCTTTCAGTTTAACAACATCTTTCTTATAGCTGGGAAACCAGAATTGCAGTATTCCAAAAGTGGCCGAACCAATGTCCTGTATGGCTGCGAAATGACTTCCCAAAACCTATACTCAATGCACTGACCAATAAAGACAAAAATACCAAATGTCTGCTTCACTACTTGGTCTGTCCACTTTCAAGGAACTGCAAACCTGCACCCCAAGGTCTCTTTGTTTGGAAACACTTTCCAGGCCCTACCATTAACTTTATAAGTCCTGCCCTGATTTGCCTTATGAAAATGCAACATCTCACATATATCCAAATTAAACTCCATCTACCACTCCTTGGCCCATCGGCCCATCTGGTCAAGGTCCCATCGTACTCGAAGAAAGCCACCTTCACTGTCCACTTCACTACCAATTTTGGTGTCATCTGCAAACTTATCAACCACTCCTCCTATACTCACATTTAAATCATTTATCTAAATGACAAAAAGAAGTGGACCAAGCACCAATCCTTGTGATACACTGCTAGTCACAGTCTGAAAAACAACAGTCCACCACCTGTGTACCTACCTTCAAGTCAACTTTGTATCCAAATCACTAGCTCTCACTGGATTTTTCATTTTGTTTAATGTTCTGCCCAATCTTTTGGCTGCTATCTTTGCACCTATGTGCTTTTTGTTTTAATTTGATACATTATTTCTCATTTCTAGTTAGCAATTGATGATGGGTCTGACCCTTGAAATTTTTTCTTATCAAGATAATTAATTATGTACAATAGGTCCAAAATTCTATGTATTGGTATTATCCATCTTTAATCAGTTCTGGTCCATGGGAAGGACACCTCAAACCTTTCAGATCATTGGTGGACCATTGGTCTGCCACTATGCAAGGATATATATATATAATCATGATCCACAAAGTTTTCAACATCAAGCTCATATTTTTTGGTCACAGCCATGCAGGGCAAATCAGTGAGCTACCTCAGAAGACCAGCTACAACAGCTCAAAAAGATCATCAACAACAGACACAGTGGGCTGCATGACTTCTTTTAATGCCATTATTTTTCCATGTTTGTATAGGTGGCCTGAACACTATTCAGGAAGTAAGGTAGAGGGCATACCCCTGTCTATATTAATGTTACTGAGATGGAGATGTTTGACAGCATTAAATTCCTGAGAGTGATGATCACAAACAATTTGTTCATGTCCACCCACATTCACAGTATGATCAAGAAAGCAGACCAATGCCTGTAATTCCTCAGGAGGCTAACAAAATTCAGCACGTCTGTAAAGACTCTAACCAATTTTTATAGATGCATCATAGAAAGCATCCTATCCAGATGCTTCACATCTTGGAATGGCAACTGCTCTACACAGGACCACATCCGGTCTTAGAGAGGATGAAGTCCTGTCTGTATAACATCCTGTGCAGCAGGACCTCCTGGACCATGCCTGTAAAGCCGGGAACCAATTACCCCCATCTGCCATGTCCTGGCAAATATCAGGAAGTCTGCAGTGCAGCTCCAAACTGATGTTGTCAGTGCTACTCCAGGTGCCTTTCACATTTGGTACTGATACTAGGGATACCAGGCAATTCCAGGATCTCGGGTGAATGGCAAGTTGCTCTGGGAATGGTATGTGGTAAGATGGGTGGAAATTGAGTGCAATACTCAACTGGGAAAGGTTTGAAATGCCAATTAATGGGGTGAATTTGGTAAGATATGGGAGAAAAGTAGCTTGGCCTCACAGTGGAAATCACTCTATCAAACTTGATGTGACTCACAGCTAATCAAAAACAAAAGGATTCAATATTATGAGTAAGTCTATAATAGATTAAATCTGTAAATAGACTTCAAGATACCTGTCTCAACTTGAAACTGAGTCTCTGTAGTGCATGTCATACACGCTAACATATGGAATACCACCAGCTGCATTGATAGTTAATTTACTTGTTACTTCCAAAGGTTTGTCCATCTTCAAAAACTCAGGAGTGTGATGGAATACACTCCACCTGCCTGGATGAGTGCAGGTGCAACTGTACTCAAAATTAGACACATCCAAAATAAAGCAGCCACAGGGACACAATCCAGCTCACAGTGAGAGTAGTGTGTGGCCCTATACAAGATGCACTGCAGCAACTTATCATGCTCACTTAACAGCATCTTGCAAACCCACAATTTCTAACACCTAGAAGTACTAGGACAGCACTTGCACAGGAATGTCACCAGTTTCAAGTTCGCCACAGAGTCCCAGATCATGTTAACTTGGAACAACATTGACATTTCTTAACAATGCAGGAACACAGTCACAGAATTTCCTCTTTCAACAGCATTGAGGGGGTATCGTAAGCGGATAGATTGCAGCAAGAAAGTTTCTCACCACCACCACCAGTTCAAATCAGATATGGTGAGATAAGAAATGGTGCCTTACAAGAGACACCCACATCCTCTGCAGTTCTTTGAAAACTCTTTCCAACTGGGTTGTCCTCCGGTTACATTCTGCTTTTGGAATTGATGCCATACTGATATTCTCACCATTTGGGCCCAAATATGGTGTACCAGAGATGAGAACATATGAATCTGACTGTCCAATATTGCGTTATATGGTACAATGTCAGACCATCATGTTCTCTGTATATTCTGTATTAAAGGGACAAAAATCTGCCTATTTATTTTAAATGTAATAGACATAATAGAAAGTTCACACAGAATTAACGCATTGCAAATTGTTCACTTGTTTTTAAGCACTATACCGATGGGCATGATTGTATTTAAATGAATGCAATCTATTTTTTATAAAAGTTGTCACTTTAAATATTAAAAAGAACGAAGATGTTCCCGCCCACCCACTTACGGGAGCAGGGCGTCATCCAGAAGAGTTTGTTTTTCGGGAACTTAACGGAAACCGTGCCCGAGAAAGTATTTAAACAAGTGACTGTAGGGAAGAACGAGGAGACTCGATATCCCAGAAACAGGCGCAAAATACAAAGAAAAAGGTTCTTCGTTTAATTAAGTTACATCTTAATTTTTTTTCAATTTAGGAAGAGTCGTCTTTGCCTGTCTCAACCTACTTCGGTGAAAGTTAGTTTGTTTCTGCTATGAAGCGGCAGTCCCAACTGGATCTAATCACTGAGTTTAGGAATTGCTTCCTGCAGGCAAACAGCACCTCTTTTGGACCCAGCTCTATGACGCAGAGTGAACCGATTAATTTTTAACTGAGAGCAGGAAAAGAGTTCAGTGACAGAAAACTTGGGCAACCCAGCAGCGCCCGCAACGCGCTAGTTAACACGGGGCAATACTGACCTGAGAAATCTTCGGAGGACTTCAACGCACTTTTGCCTCCGAATCGAGTACGGAAAACCCGCCAAACCTCACCCCCCCCCCCCCCGCCCCGCCCCAAAATTGAAAAGAAAGTTCGCTGCGATGTGCCCTGGTCTCTTCACTCGTTGACGAGGACGGTTTGCGTGGGTGACATGTGAAGGTCCAGTTGAACATGGACCTCCAAGACTTGCCCCTGGATGGATCTCACGCTCCTCGCCAAGTGATGCAGCCGATTGGTGGGATGCTCAGTGGACCTTGTTGGGACCGTTATATTTCTCCTGCAGGAGCATTCTGCAGGGAGCGTTAAGCGGCCACGTATCCAGAGAGCCTGGACACACAGAGCTAAGGTAGCAGCCTCCCCCCTGTTTTGGGGGGGGGGGGGGGGGTGTACTGAGCACTGACTCGGATCCGGCTGTTTCTCAAACAAGTTCCGTGCCATGGAGGAGTGAGGGAGGGACGGTGCAGGGCAGAGGGGTGCGGATTGCTGTCGACATGGGTCCCCGCCTGGCGCTGGCTCGCTGTCTCCGCTTGCGGTGGCCCCCACGGCCGGTGGTGCTAGCGCTGGCAATAGCTGTGTGCCTGGTTTACCCATCACTGACAGTGTTCCGCCTCCGAACGGGCAGCCTGCTGCTCAAACCGCCTTCCTGGATTCAACCAACACAACTGACAGCAGACAGCGAGCCGTTGGGATGGAGCCCCAGCTGCCTACCTGCATTGGATGTACCACTGAAACTAACAGAGGTGGGAAACGCTTTACACTGTCAGCTGCTCTGTTTCGCTGCTTAAACACAGGTTCGCGGTGTTTGTAAACGCTCCATGTCGTGTTTCCTTGTTTTATCCTGACTTAGGACTTTAAAGGAGGCTGAACAAATAAAACGCTGCTCTTTTAATAATGGAACCGAGTGTTTCCTTTGGTATGTTTTTTTAAGACTGGAGTGGAAGTTTTCCAGCGTAAAAACTTTCAGCCTTTGGCGGATTGCTATGTCCGGTTGGAGTCTGAGCTCCAGTAAGGAAGTGATGAAAGCTGGATCACATCAAATTTATAGGGTTAGGAGTTGATAGGGATAGGGTTTAGCTTATTTTTAGTGGCGGACACGATGAAATGCTTCCAACCAGCGGATGTTCCAAGGCCCGGTTCAAAAGTTCAAATGTATGTCTGTGTGTCGGAGTGGGGGAATATGCATCTGTTAGTGATCTGATTTTAAACTGCAGTCGTGTTACCTGATCAGCTCTGCCCAGAGTCTGCTTCCGACAGACCGTTTGTAACAACTTCACGTAGCTTTTTCTTTTTAATCAACGCCACATTCACGAACCTCAAAGAATTGACCAGCATTGTATCAGATGCTGATATTGATTATATCGGAGGCTAGCACCCTGCTGTCAATTGTACAATGAGGTCTGAACGTTCACAGGTATTCTAATTCCGTCTTCTTCATACCGTAACTGGCTGAAACTTCTTAACCGCCGGTTCATCATTTGTGTTCCTTGTACAACACTTCTTTTTAAAAAAAGTTAAATCCAAGCCCCAACTCGTCATCATTACTTCTCCGTTCTTCCTTTTAAGTAGTGTGTCTTTGTAACTTTTTTTAAAGAAAAGATCTAAATTAACAGTACGGATTTAGGAACATATACAGAAGTTGCTGGAAAAGCTCAGAACGTCTAGCAGCATCTGTGGAGAGAAAGCACAGTTAACCTTTCCAAGTCCAGTGACCCTTCTTCATAACTAGAAACTAAGAAGTTTTCTTCAGCACACAAGGATCACAGATATAACATAGAAATAGTAAGAACTGACGAAGCTGGAGTCTGAGAAAACAGTGTGCAACTGGATGAACACAGCAGGCCAGGCGGCGTAAGACGAGCCGGAAATTTGACGTTTCGGGTCTGAAGAAGGGCCCTGGCCCGAAACGTCAGCTTTCCTGCTCCTCCGATCCTGCTGTGTTTCTTCCGCTGCACGCTGTGTTATCACAAATATAACATAACTCTTTCTTCTGGTACAATGGACCAGGTTTGAATATACAGGTGGAGGTACAAAGGATAGAATGTAATTTAAAATAAAACAAAGAACTGTGAACTGGGAATCTGAATGAAAACCAAAGGGTTCTGGAGAAACTCAATAGGTCTTGTAGCATCTGAGAGAAAAAAAGTTAACATTTGAAGTCCAGTGACCCTTGATCAGAAATGAAAGCAGCTGGGATAGGTTGGTATTTATGCTGATTAAGGGTAAAGGGGTGTGTGTGTGTGGACGTGACCGGAATAGATAGAGATAATGTCCAGTGAGAAAGAGATTGAAATAAAAGAAAAGCAGACAAAAGGATTGCTGACATTAAGCAGGAGAGAGATTGATGCAGAATGGGTGCTAACGAGAAATGTGAATGGTTGAAACTGGGTTGGCTCCGCTGGGAGCTACCCATGCAAAACAAGCCTGAGGGGTGTATGGGTGGGTTATGAACATGGAGGATGATGTTCACGTTCTCAAATTTTTAAACTCAGTTTTGAGTTCTGAAGACTGAAAAGTACCTTGGCAGAAGATGAAGTGTTATTCCTCCTGCTTGCATAAGCTTTGCTGGAGTATTGCAGCAGGCCTGTGGCAGAAATGTTGCTGTGAGAATGTGATGGTGTGTTGAAGTGGCAGGCAACTGGAAGCCCAGTCTGTGTTTCATCTCCCCAGTGTAGAGGACATCATATTGTATGCAATGTATACGGTCACGTCTGGGGACAAGCTACCCACTGATATCCATTGTAAATGTACTGACTCCCTGAACTCCACATCCTCACACCCTGCTTCCTGTAAGGACTCCATTCCTTCCTCCTAATTTCTCCATGTCTGCATCTGTCTTGATGATGCCACAGTCTACAAGGGGATCTCAGAAATGTCTGCCTTTTTCCTCAACTGAAGATTCTGTGTCACCTCAGCCATGTCGAAACTATTTCCCATACTTCTGTCCCCACTCCTCTTTCTTTCCCTCTAACAACAATGATAGCGTTCCTGCACTTACTATCCCACCAGCATCCACATCGAGCAGGATACCATCACCAGATACATATTCCCCACCCCATTCTTGTCAGCATTCTGCAGGGACTGCTCCTACTAGGACATCCTGCTCCACACTTCCTCCACTCCCAACACCTCCAAACATCCTATGGCACCTTCCCATGCAATCGGAAAAGTTACAATACTTGCCGTTTACCTCCTCCGTCCTCACTATCCAAGGCCTCAGATATACCTTCCAGGTGAAGTAGCAATTTCCCTGCACTTCATTCAATGTACTCTACTGTATTCAGTGTTCACAGTGAAGTCTCCTCTACACCGGGGAAATGAAGCACAAACTCAGCAAAACACTTCTGTTCTATCGATTAAAGTGACCCTGAGCTTCCAGTTGCCCGTGTCTTTGACATGCCATCAAGTTCCTATACCAACATTCCTGTTTCAGGAGTACTGCAGTGCTCCAGTGAAGCTCAATGCCAGCTGGAGGAATACCACTTCATCTTCTGCTTAACTACCTCATAGCATTCAGGACTCAACATTGAATTTAACGATTTCAGAATGTGAATACCTTCCTCCATGTGCAATACCTGTCCCCACACTGCCAGACCCTGTACGTATAGCCCAGCACCCAATTTCAACTACTCACACTTCTCATTTTCACCCATTCAGCATCTTTCTTTCTTCTGACTTGTCATCAGCATTCCATCTATTTGCTTCTTCATTTTTTTTGTTTCTGTCTTTGGGCATCGTCGTGATCTATTCAACTTCAGTCCTTACCTCATACCCCATTATCAACATAAATACTGCCATTTTCAAGTTGCTCTCACTTTTGAAGAAGCGTCACCTTCTTCAGATGCTGCTAGACATATTGAGTTCCTTCAGCACTTTCTGCTTTTGATGCTCTATTAAATCTATTGTCTCAACATGTATTCTTTTTGGAGAAGCAGAGAATATTAGATTTGCAATGGTCCTAGATTTGACACAAGTTTACATACTTTTTATACAATATATGTACCCATTAACACCATGTAACCAATAGTTACTTAATATATTTGGAAAGTTCGAAATGCTAGATTGATTGATGACTTAAGAACATTCCTGGCTCTCAGGTTCAAGAATTATACTGTGAACTTAAAGCACTCAACGTTAACTCACTACTTAAACAGATATCAAACAAGAACATGAGAATACACCAATTACCGTACATTTATAAGAAAGCATTCAAGAGCATATATTCAATTCGATTGATCTTTTGTAAGTTAAAAAATGAAGCCATTATGGATGTTGCATTAGTAACATTAGAATGATATTATTCAGAAGGTGGCTATTGGCCCACTATGCCTTTTTGAGTGAGTTGTGCAATTATTCTCATTATGCCGATCTTTCCTGTTAGATCCACAGATTTTAAATTTTCAGATATGCATTCAATTCTCTTTAGAAAGTTGCTATTAAATCTACATCTCTTGCGATTTCAGACAAGGCATTTCAGCTCATTATAATTAATATGTTAAAAAGATCTTTTAATCCTTATTGGTTCACTTGTCAATTATCTTAAATCTGCGTCTTATTAACTTGTTGTGCCTCCTTCAAATACTTCCACATGTTATCTCCCAGATTTCCTTGTTCCAACAGCAGGAGGATGGAGTAGTAGCCAGAGGATACCCAAAGGACCTCACAAAGCTAGATTTCTAGTTGGGGTTTGTTAAGCCTTATGCAATAAGTGAAAGGATCATGAGAGTTCACAATGTCATGTGTTTTCAGCTTGATTAGATTTCTGGATTTGTTGACTAACTAATGTCTTGTTTGTGTCAAAACAGTCTTCTCTGATAGTATTGTTTTGTTTGATAGCTGACACAATCTCTTGGAAATAAGGACAAGAGTGTCCCAGGAATGTGTCAATATTGACATAGTCCCTATGATTATTTAAAAGGAGACCCCACACAGAAACATTAGTAAACTATTTACATTAATGATAAATGAGATGGGAGAGTGTACTTTTAGTATTACCTCAAACTTTATTGATCACTTTGTAATAGCCACATGACACTTATCATGGATAAGTGTGCTTTGCGAAACACAAAAAGAGACTTTCACTACCAAAGATTATAAAAGAAAATGAATGCAATGTGACTATAAAATATTCAAACCTAATCATGCCAGATATGCAATTTAATGACATTTGGTTTTAAAGCTAAAGTAACTTATAGTATTTGGTGGTTTTGCCTTATTAATCTGTTGTTTGTATTGCTGCTGCACAAACATCAGCCTTCTAGAAGATGTCAAAATATTTTAAAAAGATAAAGAGCAGTAACAGGGGATTATTTTAGGGTTATTATGAAGGTAGTCACAGAAGTGAGCATGTTTCCATTTCAGAATATATATTTTGAAGCAATGTCCAACACTTTCATTCCAAAGAGGCACAGATAATTTGAAATGGCACAATTACAAAATTCAAATCTTCATCTGAAACTGGATATCAGTAGAAATGTTTTGACCAGTTAGGTTTGAAAATTTAGTATAAATATAAATTGAAAATTTCAAACTTTGTTGGTATAGTGCCCAGCAAGTTCTGGAAACTACTAAACATCTATGCTATGCATATCTTTTTATTATTTCATGGTATGTGGCCATTGCTGACAAGGCTAGCAACTTGTTGTCTATCCCTGTTTGTCCTTGAGAACAGTCATGTCGGTAACATAGTTGTGGGTCTGACATAACAAATAGGTCAGATCATGTCACAGCAACTAATTTATCCCCTAAAGGACATTAGTGAATCAGATGAGATTTTACAACAATTGATGATAATTTCATAAACATAATTTCTGAGACTAGCTTTTCATTCCAGATTGTTGAAAATTAATTGGTTGAATTTATGAATTCAGCTCATCACTGATCAGTCAGGTATGTCATTAGTTCCAATAAAACTTATCTTTAATTCATATGGAAGCTTTGCAGATTCTTTGATGATAAGTTTTAAACCATTTTATAAAATTGATATCAATAAGTTGTGCATGAAAGGCAAGAGTTTTAACCTGATCCTTTTCTCAGTGGTAGTATCATATATTTTAATCTGAAGATTGTGTGTAACTGAATTCACAATGAGCTATGAGCACATAGTCTATGCTGATACATGGGTACAATACTGAGAATGTCATGAATTTTCAGAGGTTTTACCTTTTGGGTAAGCTACAAAACAGGCATCTGAGACCGGTCCTAATAGAAGAATGCAAAAATTTGCAACTCCACTATTTGAAGACAAACACAGGATAATTGATCAACATATATCCATCAAAAGCCAAACAAAATAGAAAGACCTGAAGTTTCACAATTCTTGTGCCACATAGTTAAACCCAGACTTTCCATGGACTTATCAGTGAAGGTTCCTGATCTCTACTCCTTCAACACCTGTTTGTTCTATGCATGGGGCTATGAACAGGACAGGCAGCAGAAAAGCTGCCTGAGCAATCAGATTGAAGAATTCTCACTGATGTAAGCGCAGGAAGTGAAGGCAGGGAATATAAATTATATTTAAATCGATGTACAGGCCTGCAAAAGATTGAACATATGCACAGGGTTAAGTAAAAGATATAAAAAGCAAAGCACAAAAAGACATCTTCTGAACAAATTGCAGCATTAATGTTGCTCTGAGTGGCTAGACTCTTTATTTGCAAGATTACTTTTCAAAGATCAGAGAGGGTATTCAACAGTAATTTGATATTCCATTAAAATCATTGTTACTCATGATTGAACAAGGCCTAAAGTTTTCATTGATCTTTAGTGCAACAATAAATTATTGCCCGCAGTTTGTACCACTAAATTGATATCTATGGAGATGCCAGCAAAATTATAGCTGTGTGCAAGCAGCTTATTAGTAACAATAACTTCTGTAAATCCATGTTGAACTACGTATAAGTGGATACCACTCAGTAATAATGGTGATCGCTGACAGCCTTCCTGTTATTATTGTAGCAAAATCCAATCCATTATTTTGTCTTTATTTGTCTTGTGAAAGCCTTCTGAATGCAAATTTGTTGCTATGTTTCTTAACATTAGATTTGCTAGTGTTACCAGGAGAGTTTAAACTAGTTTGGCAGGGGGGTGAGACTCTGAATAAGGCGGGGGGTGTACCATTGAGAAGACAGGGGAAAACACATTAGCCACCGAGAGCAAGTTTACTATTCAGGTTTAGTAGGAACTGCAGATGCTGGAGAATTGGAGATAAGATGGTGTACAGCTGGAACACAGCAGGTCAAGCAGCATCAGAGGAGCAGGAAAGCTGATGTTTCAGGCCTAGACCCTTCATCAGAACTGGGAGAGGGGAAGGGGGTTCTGAAATAAATAGGAAGAGAGGGGGAGGTGGATAGAAGATGGATAAAGGAGAAGATAGGTGGAGAGGAGACAGACTGGTCAATGAGGCGGGGATGGAGTAGTATAGAATAGTAAAGGTGAGTGTAGGTGGGGAGCTAGGGAGGGGATAGGTCAGTCCAGGAAGGACAGACAGGTCAAGAGAGTGGGATGAGGCTAGTAGGTGGAGATGGGGGTGG
Source organism: Stegostoma tigrinum (assembly GCF_030684315.1). Lineage (NCBI taxonomy): Eukaryota > Metazoa > Chordata > Chondrichthyes > Orectolobiformes > Stegostomatidae > Stegostoma > Stegostoma tigrinum. Next base: position 36,952,478 of record NC_081371.1, read on the forward strand.
GGCTTGAGGTGGGAGGAGGGGATAGGTGGGAGGAACAACAGGTTAGGGAGGCGGAGACAAGCTGGGCTGGTTTTGGGATGCGGTAGGGGGAGGGGGCGAGCTGGGTTGGCTTTGGGATGTAGTGGGGGAAGGGGAGATTTTGAATCTTGTGATGTCCACATTGATACCATTGGGCTGCAGGGTTCCCAAGCGGAATATGAGTTGCCGTTCCTGCAACCTGCAGTTGGCATCGTTGTGGCACTGCAGGAGGCCCAGGATGGACATGTCATCTGAGGAGTGGGAGGGGGAGTTGAAATGGTTCACGACTGGGAGGTGCAGTTGTTTAATGTGAAATGAGCGTAGGTGTTCTGCAAAGCGGAACATGTCCATATATGCCCGTACTTGTCATAGTTTGTTGAAAGCAGCATCACAGGTGGACAGCACTTGAAGACGGCATTTAGCATGCTGACCGTCACCATTTGAGGCATTGATCACTGAAGGCCAGGAGAGGTGATGGTCTAGTGGTATTATTGCTAGACTGTTAATCCAGAAACTCAGTTAAATGTCCTAGGGACCTGGGTTCAAATCCCTCTATGGCACATGGTGGAATTTGAATTAGGAAACTGCCATCCTTACCTGGTCTGTGATTCTAGACCCACAGCAATGTGGTTGACTGTTAATTTCCCTCTGGGTAATTCGGGATGTGCAGTAAATGTTACCTAGCCAGTGATGCCTTCATCCTGTGAATGAATAAAAAACCAAAAAAAATGAGTATAGGCATAGTTATGTTACAGTCGTACAAGTTGTTGGTGAAGCTGTACTTCTGTAGTTTTGGTCACCCTGTTTTAGGAAAGACATGGTTAAACTGGAAAGTACACAGAGAAGATTTACAAGGATGTTACCAGGCCTAGTAGGCTGGAGTTATAGGGAGAGGTTGGCCAGGATACGACTTTATTCTTCAGAACGTAGGAGAATGAGGGGTGACCTTATTGAGGTGTATAAAATCATGAGGGGCATAGATAGGATGAATGCATATTGCCCTTTTCCCAGGGATGGGGAATTGAAAACTGGGGGGCAGAGATTTAAGGTGAGAGGGGAAAGATTTAAGGAGGACCTGAGGGATATGGAGCAAATGTGGGCAAGTAGAACTAGCTGAGTGGGCACCATGGTCAGCATGGACCAGTTTGGGCCAAATATCCTCTTTCCATGTTGTCTTACTCTATGATTCTATAACGTTATATCAGTCATGACATTTCATCAACTGTAAATCACTTTAGAACATTTGAAATTGTGGAACTGTGTATTTAATTGCTAGTTCTTTCCTTTAATATGCTGAATAACATTTCTTTACACCATTCTCGCTCATATTTCTACTCTCCTAATGTACAGTCTACTGGTAAATGAACAAACTACTTTGCACTTACTTCAGTCTCCAGACAACGTCAATGGTAACCACGGCAGCTGGTTTCATGTAAATGCCACTGGTCTCTCTGTGACATCACATCAGAAGTAAATCAGATCAGTACTGTGTAACTAACAAAATACAACATCGTTATAATACTTGATTGCTTACTTGTCACTATGACAACAGTCTATGCATACTTTCCTTATCAGTATACAATTAAACACTACAGTACTGAAAGCTGTCAGAGAAGAACTCACTCATAAAATGTATCAAGCATGAAGTATGTCTATATAGCAACAGGAAGGGGACTGGGTAGTGAGAAGTGAAATAATGAGGTGCCAGTAGCTCTGTAAGAATGAGGAAATGGGGAAGCTTAAATGATTGGGAAAGAGAATGTAATTGAGACTGCTGAGGACCACATTTAACCACAGTCTCTACCCTGAATGAGTTAGATCAAACATAGAAGTTCAGAAATCAAAAGGGTTGCGAAATACAGTGAAACAGAGAAAGGTAGCCAAATATAGATTTTAGAATTAATGACCTGACAAGCCTTGTCTTAGCAACAACTGAAGGAGAAGTTAGGATAAAAACAAAAGATGAAAAGTGTAGACTGAGGGAGGCTTGAAGAAAGCCAGACAAGAAACAAGACAAGACCCAACAGCTCTACTAAAGCATTGGTTAGAAACAAGTCAAACTACCCTAAATGTGTCCTGGCTACTTAGCCCATTATACAATGTTGTTTTGTCCCAGGTGAGTTTCTGGTGTTTGGGATGGTATCTTAGGATGGATAGAGGACCAACTAATTAATAGAAGGTAGAGTTGGGATTATGGGGACATTTTAAGGATGGCATCCTACAACTAGTGGAGTGCTGCAAGGCTAAGTGTTGGGGCCCCGATTATTTATGATACTCATCTTAATGACTTGTATGATATACTTATCACCAAGTTTGTGATAATAGTTAGAAGGTAAGGCAAGACAAAACAGGAGTCTGCATAGGGGCATAAACAGATTATGACATAAACACAATGGCTACAAGAGCAGGTCAGAAGTTAAGAATACTGTGGTGAGCAATTCACCTCCTGACTCCCCAAATCTTTTCCACCATATACAAGGCAGAAGTCAGATGGAACACTCCCCACTTGCCTGGATGGGTGTGGCTCCAACTACACTTAAGAAGCTTGACACAATTCAGGACAAAGCAGCCCACTTTATTGGCACTAAATCTGCAAGCATCCACCCCCTCCATCACTGATGCTCAGTAGCAGCAGTGTATACAATTCACAAGATACTCTGCAGAAATTCACCAGAGAACATTAGACAGTATCTTCCAACATAAAACTGCTTCCATGAAGGGCAGCAGATTCTTGGGAATACCACTACCTGCAGGATCTCCTCCAAGCCACTCACCACCCTGACTTGGAAACATATTGCAGTTCCTTTACTGTCGCTGGGTCAAAATCCTGCAATCCACAAGGGTATTGTGGTCCAACCTACAATACATGGACTGCAGCGGTTCAAGAAGGCAGCTCACTACCACCTTCTCATGGGCAGCTAGGGACAGACAATAAAAGCTGGCCTGCCAGCAATGGCCACGTTCCACAGGTGAATAAAAAAATTGAGCAGTTAAAACTTGCGAATGGAATAGAATGTGGAAACATGTGATGTGTTGACAGTTTAAAAGGAAGAATAGAAGAGCTGAATATCATTTAAATGGGGAAAGACTGCAGAAAACTGCAACATGGAGGGCTTTGGAGCTCTTAGTACTTGAATCACAAAATACTAGAATCAAGTTCAGAGGTTAATAGGAAAGGCAAATAGAGTGTTAACCTTTATTTCAAATGCGAAAGTATGGAGGGATGGTAGGTACAATACAAACTGTGACTAGTTTTAGTTCCCTTTTCTAAGGAAAGATATTCTGGCATTGGAGGAAATTCTCAAAAGGTTCACTAGGTTTACGCTGGGTATGGAAAGATTTTCTTATGAGAACAGTGGAGTTGGTTGGGCTTGTACTCATTGGAGTTTAGAAGAATGAGAGGAGACATTACTGAAACATAAAACATTCTTAGGGGGCTTGACAGGATAGAAGTGTTGAGGTTTTTAGGTCCAGAAAACAATTTCAGAGAAAAGAGTCACCCATTTAGAAAATAAACGAGTAGGATTTTTTTTTCTTTCAGAGGATAAAGAAATCGTGGAATTCTTTAATACTTAGAGCTGTAGAAACTGGGTTGTTAATTATATTCAAGGCTGTGATAGAGGTCTAATCATGAAAGGAATAAAGAGATCTAGGAGCAAAGCAGGAAAGTTGAGAATTATGAGATTAACCATCATGATATCATTGAATGGTAGAGTAGACTTGATGGGCTGAATGGCCTATATCTGCTTATGGTATCTTGGTCTTGTAAACGAAGAATAGAACAGAAAGAAGAAAAATGATTGAGGGTCAAGGAAGTGAGTTTGGCCCTCTGTGGATCAGGACAGAAGAGAAAAAGAGGAAAACAAAGTGGAAATCTAAAGAACCACAACATCATTGACTCAGAGGAAGTGAGTAATCATATGCTGTGTATTAATCATTACAGTGGCTTGAGGGATTGACTAGTAGTACATGTCATTCAAAGTTGTATGTGTGTATAAAATGTTGTATTGGGATTTGTTGAATGGAATGTTTATTCTGGATACATCTATAAACCATTCCTGACATAACTTTCACTTGTAAAATAAATATCCTCTCAACAGTTTTTTCCATGTGATATTGTGTACTACAAATCCTGACCAGAATATGAAATATGCCAATTTCAAACAAATTAGAGATCCAAAGTGATATCTGCATCAAGACATATGAGATGGCAAAATTTATTCAATAATTTCCATTCACAGTTTGAACTAATTTGATACATTTTAAAATGCTAATGCCCAACACATTAAACAGATTCCAAATTAAATACTAGGTTTGGGTTTTGTTGTATTTCTTTGTTTATCCTTAATTGTAGTCTTGCACTTCATTTGCAAAATGCATTATTGTAACATTTCTGTGTTAGGGTTTAATAGTGGGTTTGGTGGGATGTGATAAAATAGTCCATGAGTTACTGACACTAATTAACAAGTTCATTTCTGGCTATATAAATATATATGTGTGTATATATATGTAAGCAGTGATAAATATATGCATGTTAATAATTATATGCATGTACATAGGGAGGGAAGGGCCTAGTGGTAGTATTGCTGGACTGTTAATCCAGAGACCCAGATGACATTCTGGCGTCCCATGGTAGATGGTGGAATTTGAATTCAATAAGATATCTGGAATTAAGAATCTAATGATGACCACGAATCCATGCCAATTGTCGGTAAAGCCCATCTAGTTCATGAATGTCCTTTAGAGAAGGAAGCTGCCACTCTTGCCATGTCTGGCCTACATATGACTCCAGACCCACAGCAAAGTGGTTGACTCGTAACTGCCTTCTGGACAATTAGGGATGGGCAATAAATGCTGGTCTAACACCCTCATCCCCTGAATGAATAAAGAAAAAGAATAAGCAATAAATATATATATATAGCAGCAAAAATATATTAAGCAGTAATCTATTTCAGATATATTAGAAACACATGCAAACTAATGAGTACTGAACCTATTTTCAGTATGTTTAACAATGAGTCTCACTGCTTCCTGCTAGTTGGGGATACCACTTTATGATGACTGGCCTGCAGAACTCAGGGTTCCTGTCACCATTTGCAATCCCAGTCCAAGGAGAAGTCCCCTGAATAGGAGAAAGTCCTGATATTAATACTGTTCTGAATTCCAGATTACATTTTGTATCATCATTCCCTGGTACTTTCAGTACCTTTCCAGAATGCTGAAACAACATGTCCAAGTGGCTCAGTGAAATGGTTCTTCAAGACAGTAACCATCAATAAACCTGTATTATAGGACTCCTTTTCCGTCAAATGGGCTAGTTTTATTTTGGGACTGTTTTCCAGTCCTTTTCAGTTTTATTTCAATTGCTCATTGCTGTGTCCAGTTGACTGTCAATGGTCTGGTTGGAAGACATTTTTTTAAGCCTACCACTACACTGTATTAACACTTATTAAAAAAGAAGTGGAATTGTAACTGGTGCTTGAAATAATTGAAGATCATTTGAACTTTAACTCTTGCAGATTAAGAGACTTCACGTGCTCTCATGATTTATTGATTTTCTTGTACTTCTTTGCAAAATGGTGCTTTTTTTAATTTCAGGGTGTAATTTTGAATTTGTATTCTTGCTAGCAATTTATAGTACCAATTTGAATATATTTCATACTAGAACTTGTCAAAGTTAGTAGATTCTTAATTATTAGGGAAACAGAAATGACAAATATTTAAACTTGTACCAGAACTCAAACATGCAGCATTTTTGAAGAAAGTTTCAATTCTTTCACACCAGCTTACCAAATGGAAGGTCAAATGCCATAGCAGTCAGGTCAGTATTTAGTAAAGGGCAGCGAGTCCTGCAGCGATAAAATAATAAAAACTGTAGTTGAAAGCAGTCTTGTTGAACCACATAATTGTATCCTATCCCTGTACAATGCTGTGTAAGAATAGACCAAAATTTCTATAATTGAAGTTTTTTTTTAGTTTATACTAATTTTACAAATTCAAACAATCATAGTTAATTAAATCAGTTACTATAGATGTTTGATTCTAACACATGCTAAGATTTATCTGTAAACGATTGTAGTTTACTTAATGTTGAATGTTTATTTAGGTTATTCTTTTGTTACATCTAAAGAGTCTGACAAAAGTACTACCCAACACTCAATCATTTAGTCATTTAGAGAACAATATTTAATTGTATTCACTGAATCAGATGTCATTGTAATCTATTTTTAGACTGTAATTTTTCACTTCAAAACTATTTTAAGAAATATATTGGAAAGTTAGATTTTATTATTTGTTTAGACTCTGATCTGTTGAATCAATGAGCTGTTGTAGTATGTTATAATGATTAGATGAAACCAAACACCATATATGGGATAACTTCAAAAAAGCAGATGAAGCAAATATGCTACAATAATAAGGTTAGCTTATGTAAGAGCTTATATTAGTGATTGACTTGGTAAACATTTTATGTGGCAGTCATAGGATAGTTCAGTCAAGCTTGTTGCATGACAGTCATATTAATTTCTGGGCACTGTTACATTTGATTGTGGTCCAAAATGTAATCATATTACCAACATGCAGTAACAATTTAAAATTGTTTAAAAGAGAGTGACAAAAGTTTTCTGATAGAATGCAGGACAGTGGGGTTACATCTGGCTGTTCAAGAATATGCATATCCAGATTCATTACAGAGATTGATCACTTCGGTGTGGGCAAATGTTAGGGGGCTTAAAGGACAAACAAGCAAGCATCCAAAATAGTTCATCATACTCAGTGCAATGGAAACTTTTGTTCTTGAGCCAGTCATGAATAGATCTCATGACATAGATTGAAATTGCTGGCTATGTTAACATTTGAAAAGTACCTATTTGAGACAAAGCAAATATACTTCTGCTATACTTGGGGTCACTTTCAATTTAGGTTCGAAGTCGTTAGGGTGAGCAACTTATGAAAAAGATGCTATTCACAGTACAATCATTCCTGTTGAGATTTTTTCTAAAATAAATGTTACATTTCAATTTGTTATAAGATACAGAAATAGTGATAGTGTTTTAGTTTAATAAAATGTCACGTGGCTCTTCACAGAAGATTTGTCATGCAAAATTTGATAGTAATCCAAATAAATTTGATATTAGGCAGATGTTCAAAATCTTGAGCAAGGAAGTTTAAAGTAACTTCTTAAAAGAGAAAAGAGAGAGAGAAAAGCATTGAGGCTTAGAAAGGGAATTCCAGAGTTTAGGACCTAAGCCACTAATAATGGAACAGTTATAATCGAGAGGTCTCATGAGACCAGAATTAGAGAAACACAGATACCATAGAATGAAATAGAATCAGCTGACAGAGATCTTCCCTACTGTCTGGAGAGACAGTATCACTTCCTTTGGGTAAAGCCTGACAATATGAAGTGGCCAATAGTAGTAGGCCTCACCCAGGATTCAGGTTCCCAATATGGAAATCCCACACACTCCCATCACCCAAACCCTCGGTGGAATTCCTGTCATAGTCCAGACCGCTCCTCCTCCATTCCCGCTCCTTACTATCATTCCTACCATCCTGTTTGTGAGGCTATGCATGGTAAGATAGGGCTGAGTCAACACAGCTTTGTCAATGGGAGGTCATGCCTGAAAAATCTATTAACATTATTTGAGGAAGTAACAAGCATATCAGTCAAAGGAGATCCGTGGAAGTGATCTGCTTGGATTTCCAGAGGCCTTTGAAAATGTACTGCACAGGTAGCAGCTAAATAAGGTAAGATCCCATGGCGTTGGGGCAAGGTACTGGCATGAATAGAGGATTGGCTGACTGGCAGAAGGCAGAGAGTGGGATTAACAGGCCTTTTCAGAATGGAAACCAGTGACAAGTAGAGTTCCGCAGGTGACAATTTTGGGAGCACAACTGTACACATTATACATGAATGATCTGGATGGATGAACTAAGGCATTGTTGCTAAGTTTGCAGATGTCACAAAGATAGGTGGAGGGACAAATAGCATTAAGGAAGCAGGATGCTGTGGAAGGTCTTGGACAAGCTGGGAGAGCGGGCAAAGAAGCAGCAATTAGAATACAATGTGAGAAAGTGTGAGGTTTTGCATTTTGGTAGGGCAAATAGAGGCATAGACTATTTTCTAAATGGGGAATAGCTTCAAAAATCTGAAGCACCAAAGGATTCTCTTAAGGTTAACATGCAGGTTCAGTTGCCAGTTAGGAAGGCATTCATTTAACGAGTGCCAGAGTATAAGAGCAGAGATGATTCCTGAGACTGTGTAAGGTTGTGGTCAGACCATGTCGAATATTGTGAGCAGTTTTGATCCTGAGAAAGGATATGCTAGCATTGGAGGAGGTCCAGAGGAAGTTTACAGGAATGATCCCAGGGATGATATGTTTGTCATATGAGTAGTGGTTGGCCATTCTGGTTCAGTACTCATTGTCAAACAGCACAAATTGAGGCCCTTCAGCTCCTCATTCATGCCAACTAAGTTCATAAACTGAACTAGTTTGCACATGTTTGGCCTATATCTCACTAAACCTTTCTATCCATGTACTTGTCCAAATGTCTTTTAAATGTTGTAATTGTGCCCACTTCTACCAATTTCCCTGGCAGTTTAGTCCATAAAAACACCACCCCCAAGTGAAAAAGTTGCCCCCCCCAGGTCCCTTTAAAATCTTTCCCCTCTCACCTTAAACCTATGCCCACCAGTTGTGGACTGTACTACCCTGGAAAACATCCATGGCCATTCATCTTTTCTATGCCCCTCATGATTCTATAAACCCCAATAAGGTCACCCCTCAGGCCCCTGTGCTACAGGGAGTGAAGTCCCAGTCTATTCAGTCTCTCCTTTTAACTCAAACCTTCCAGTCTCGGTAACACCCTTGTAAATCCTTTTGCGCCCATGCTTCCTATAGCAGGGTGATCAGAATTGTATGCAGTACTCCAGATATGGCCTTACCATTGTCTTATACAGCTGTAACATGCTATTGCAGCTCCTGTACTCAGTGCTCTTGCTGATGAAGGCATGTATGCCAAATGCCTTCTTCACTACCACCTCCCCCCACCACACCCCCGGCTACCTGGGATGCCACTTTCAAAGAACTATGTACCTTCTCCCTGCCCAGGTTTCTCTGTTTGACAACACTCCCTGGGACCCTACCATTAATTTTCTAAGTCCAGCTTTGGCTTGTCTTAATGAAATGCTACATTTTGCATTTATCTAAATTAAACTCCATCTGCCATTCCTCAGCCCACTGGCCCAGTTGATTAAGATCCCATTGTACTCTTAGATAAGCTTCTTCACTGTTTACTCACCAACAATTTTGTTGTCATCCACAAACATATTAGCCATGCCTTCTATATTCACATTCAAATTGTTTATAAATGATGAACAACAGGGGACCTAGCGCCAGTCCTCACAGCACACCACTGGTCACAAGCCTCCAGTCTGTACAACAACTCTCTATCACTACCTTCTGTCCCCTACCATCAAGCCAACTTTGTATTCATTGGCTAGCTCTCCCTGGACCCCATGTGATCGAACTTTACTGACCAATCTATCATGTGGAACCTTGTTGAAGGGTTTGCTAAAATCCATGTAGACAGTGTCTACGGTTCTGCCTTCATCTATCTTCTTGGCTACCTCTTCAAAAAATTCAATCAATTTCGTGATGCACGATTTCCCATGCACAAAGCTGACTATACCTAAGCAGTCCGTGCCTTTCCACAGGGCATGATGTTTTTATGGAATGAGCTGCCAGGGACAAAGTAGATCCTGTCTCTCAGAGTCCCTTCCAATGAGTTACCCACCACTGATATTAGTTTGTAGTTCCCTAGTTTTTCCTTGCAGCCTCTCTTAAATAGTGGCACAACATTAGCCACCCTCCAGTCTTCCAGAAACTTGCCCGTGATGGTTGATGATACAAATATCCCTGCTAGGGACGCCACAATTTCTTCTCTAGCCTTCCACAATGTCCCGCAATATACTTGATCAGATCCCAGAGATTCATCTATAGTTTGCATTTTAAGATCTCTAGCCCCTCCCCTTATGTAATGTGGACTCTTTATAAGAACATAACTATTTATTTTCCCGAATTCCCTAGCTTCCATATCTTTCTGCACGGTAGATACTAGTGAGAAATATTTGTTTAAGGTCTCACCTACCACCTGTTGTTCCATACATAGACAGCTTCATTGATCTTTAATATTCTCTCCTAGTTATCTTTTGCCTTTCGTATACTTGTAGAATCTCTTTGGATTCTCTTTAACCCTATCTGCCAATGCTATCTCATGTCCCCTTTTTGCCCTCCTGATTTCCCTCTTAAGTGTACTCTACACACTCATACGCCTCAAGGAATTCACTTGATCCCAGCTGTCTATAATCACTTCACCCCAATTGTTTATAATCACTTGATGGATTTTAGAAGAATGAGGGGGGATCTGATTGAAACTTCCAGAAAACGGAGAGGCCTGGAAGAGTGGACATTGAGAAGATGTTTGCATTAGTAGGAGAGACTAGCATCTGAGGATGCAGCCTTCTTATCTCACTTAGAAACGACATAAGGAGGAAGTCCTTCAGTCAGAGGGTGGTGAATCTATGGAACTCACTGCTGCAGAAGTCTTTGGAGGCCAAGTAATTGACTGACTTTAACATCAAGAATGATAAGTTCTTAATTAGTAAAATAATCAAGGGTTAATGGGTGAAGGCGGATAGGATTGCGAAACATGATTGAATGGCAGAGCAGACTTGATGGGCTGAATGACCTTGTTCTGCTCCTTTATCTTTTTGTCTTATGGCCAGTAGACCTAGACAGCCCGGACTGAGATATTATTCCAGGTTAGTACCAATAACTGATCTTGCATTTGCTTCCCTCATTCACAATTCTTCCCCGTATCTTCTTGGAAGAACACTAACCCGGCTCCCTCCTCCTATCCCCACATACCAATGTCTCCATAACACACTAACTGATGTACCTGCAGCTGGATTGCTGCAATTAATTAAGGGCTATACAGTACAAAGGATACAATTTTAAAAGCGTGTGGGTGCAGAGGGATCTGGGTGCATATGAGTAAAAATGTTGAAGGTGGAAGGGCAGATTAAAGAAACAAAATCAGAAGTTGCTGGAAAAGCTCAGCAGGTCTGGAAGCACCTGTGAAGAAAAAAATCAAAGTTAACTTTTTGGGTCTGGTGAAATGTTTAATAAGGATGAACAATCCTGAATTTTATAAAGGACTGTTTTGGGATTGCACTTTTGCTGTGTTTTTAAATATCTTTGAAATTGTGTTATAAGTAGATCATTTAATTTATTCCACGTTCATTTATTTTGTTATTAAAGCTCTCTTTTATAGTTACAGAAAAACTGCAGCATTGTGTGCTTATGTTTCAGTGAGAAACATCAGTAAATTAATACAAATCAAAGCATAATAGGTCAAGCCAGGTGTTAGTCTGGGATCTGATTTGTCCAGATCCCAGACTAAGACACCTGAACTATTTCCCTCTATATCATCTGTGAACATTTTGTATCTGGGAATATTTAGTTCTCCGGCCTGTCTTTCTTTTCGAAGGTTGAGTAGCTAAAACAAGTTACAAATATGGATTGGGGGGACAGGTGAGACGGGAAGGGCAGACGATGAAGACATTTGAAAACAAGGTGAAAATTTTAAATTCGAATTACTCCTCAACTGGGATGCAATAAAGGTCAGTGGGCACAGGGGTGCTGCTGAAACCTGAGTTGGTACAAGTAAAGACACAGAGAGTCAACGTGACAAAAGATTATGAGCTAATGCTGCTTTTAATAAGCAAATTAACTAAAAAGACAATAAAGTCATCCTCTTCTTCATATATATTCCTCTAGTTTTAAAACCCAAAAAGTTTCGTTAATTTTAAATTTTCTTTTACATATGGATGGAAAAAATAGTCCCAGTTTCAAATAATGATGCCATGTGCTATAGCCTACATAAATGGGTAATAACATAAATTACAATTTAGAACATATAAACTGTAGAAATAATATGGGATAGAGTTTGCCAGATATGATGATGGTAAGTACAAGTGGACAACAAGAAAAATGTATATCTATAATGTTCTTTATTGAGCAAAATTTTGGCCAAGTTATTTTTAAGAAGTATATGTTGAATCTAGAATCCAGCCATTTGTGTGAGTTCTAAGTGACAAAAGATTAGACTATTTTTTGACTGATCTAATCTTTTGACTAACCCAGATAATATTAAAATATTCAGCCTATTGGTGAGATAACAAGGTGTAGAGCTGGATGAACACAGCAGGCCAAGCAGCATCAGAGGAGCAGGGAAGCTGACATTTCGGGTCTGGACCCTTCTTCAGACACCTATTGGTATTTGACAGTCTGCACTATCCTCGATTACTTAAAGGGTTGAAAAGAGGTTTTTCTTAGCTTTGGAACACAGTCCACTTAATTTGACACCTTTTGAGGCAGATACAGGATCTTCAGCCATTAGCTAACTTTAAAGTCAAGGGGCAAGTTCTGAACAATTCAACAGAAAGTATTTGAGATCATGAAACATCAGCACAATTTATAATAATCCTTGAGCAGAGGACACTGGAATCAGGCATATAATATTTTGGCAGGCAGATTGTTTAAACAGAGCTATGTTTTCATAGCTGTATGACAAAAACTGTTTATGTTCAGAAATTGAAGAAAAAGAAACTTGTTGTAAAACTTTCTTCATTCTGCCTTGCACTCGACACTCAGAGATGTTAGCAGTGTTTTCACCAATCCATTGCAACTAAATACACACCTTCTGCAAATCCTATTTTGAGCCAAATTTGCCATTTTGCTTACTGTTCTGAAACCTGATACGCAACTGAATCTTTATATCAGTTACATTTTTATGCATGTTAAAACGTCAAATCAAAATTAATGCAGTTTGGAGATCCAGGGCGGCACAGTGGCTCAGTGGTTAGCATTGCAGCCTCACAGTGCCAGGGACTCGGGTTCGATTCCGGCCTCAGGTAACTGTCTGTGTGGAGTTTGCACGTTCTCCAGGTTCTCCAGTTTCCTCCCACAGTCCAAAGACGTGCAGGGTAGGTGGATTGGCCATGTTAAATTTCCCGTAGTGTTCAGGCGTGTGTGGGTTATAGGCGAATGGGTCTGGGTGGGATGCTTCAAGGGGTGGTGTGGACTTGCTGGGCTGAAGGGCCTGTTTCCACACTGTAGGGAATCTAATCTAACCCTTTATCTACACTTCTGAAAACGAAAGACCTTTAAAAATGGATTCAAACAGATCTGAATGGACCTGTAGACACACTGAATTTGAGTCCTTTGGAATAAAAACTTCAATATGGTAAAGAAGCAAAGCTTTTTCCAAAGGGCTCGAACAGACCTGAATGAATCTGTAATGATGATTGTATTCAAAAAGCATAAGTACATTTTATGCAATAATCAGTTGTTACTGAAGTTTTTCAATAAAGGATTCCCTACTTGTATAAATGCTTGTACAGATGCAGTAATTCTCATATATTTATGTGTAACAATATTTGTAGTCATACTTTGAGTGATTGATAGCATCAAGCTTTTTCTGAGTGTTCAAATTTATATGAGATGAAATGCAAAATATGGTAACTGTAAATCAGGTACTGGAATATAATACACCCAATAATTTGTCAAATGACCTGGATTTTGTTCTTAATATTGTCAGAAGGCCAGATCTTCTGCAAAATTAGATCTGACAAATGCCTATCTGCAGTTTGAATGAGACAATGAGTTGAAATCATATCTGAATATCAATATCCACATGGGCTAGTTCATTCTCACAGGCTACCATTTATTGTTTCTTAAAACCCATGGAATTTTTCAAGCAATAATGAATCTATTTTTTGAGAAATTCAGAGAGTCATGTGTTATTTAGACGACATACTTCAACTTCAAACAGGCAGGCCCATGACGACAGGCTGAAGAACATAAAAGAGTAGGGCCGATCAGGGATAGCATAGGGAACTTGTGTGTGGAGCCTGAGGAGGTAGGGGAAGCCCTAAATGAGTTTTTTGCTTGTGTCTTTACGAAAGAAACCAACTTTGTAGTGAATGAAACCTTTGAAGAGCAGGTGTGCATGCTGGAATGGATAGAGATAGACGAAGCTGATGTGCTGAAAATTTTGTCAAACATTAAGATTGACAAGTCGCCAGGCCCGGATCAGATTTGTCCTCGGCTGCTTTGGGAAGCGAGAAATGCAATTGCTTCGCCACTTGCGAAGATCTTTGCATCCTCGCTCTCCACTGGAGTCGTACCTGAGGACTGGAGAGAGGCAAATGTAATTCCTCTCTTCAAGAAAGGAAATAGGGAAATCCCCGGCAATTATAGACCGGTAAATCTCACGTCTGTCGTCTGCAAGGTGTTAGAAAGGATTCTGAGGGATAAGATTTATAACCATCTGGAAGAGCATGGCTTGATCAAATACATTCACACGGCTTTGTGAGGGGTAGGTCATGCCTTACAAACCTTATCGAGTTTTTTGAGGATGTGACTAGAAAGGTTGATGAGGGTCGAGCTGTGGATGTGGTGTATATGGACTTCAGTAAGGCATTTGATAAGGTTCCCCATGGTAGGTTCATTCAGAAGGTCAGGAGGAATGGGATACAGGGGAACTTAGCTGCTTGGATACAGAATTGGCTGGCCAACAGAAGACAGCGAGTGGTAGTAGAAGGAAAATATTCTGCCTGGAAGTCAGTGGTGAGTGGAGTTCCACAGGGCTCTGTCCTTGGGCCTCTACAGTTTGTAATTTTTATTAATGACTTGGACGAGGGAATTGAAGGATGGGTCAGCAAGTTTGAAGACGACACAAAGGTCGGAGGTGTCGTTGACAGTGTAGACGGCTGTTGTAGGCTGCAGCGGGACATTGACAGGATGCAGAGATGGGCTGAGAGGTGGCAGATGGAGTTCAACCTGGATAAATGCGAGGTGATGCATTTTGGAAGGTCGAATTTGAAAGCTGAGTACAGGATTAAGGATAGGATTCTTGGCAGCGTGGAGGAACAGAGGGATCTTGGTGTGCAGATACACAGATCCCTTAAAATGGCCACCCAAGTGGACAGCGTTGTTAAGAAAGCATATGGTGTTTTGGCTTTCATTAACAGGGGGATTGAGTTTAAGAGTCGTGAGATCTTGTTGCAGCTCTATAAAACTTTGGTTAGACCGCACTTGGAATACTGCGTCCAGTTTTGGGCGCCCTATTATAGGAAAGATGTGGATGCTTTGGAGAGGGTTCAGAGGAGGTTTACCAGGATACTGCCTGGACTGGAGGGCTTATCTTATGAAGAGAGGTTGACTGAGCTCGGTCTCTTTTCATTGGAGAAAAGGAGGAGGAGAGGGGACCTAATTGAGGTATACAAGATAATGAGAGGCATAGATAGAGTTGATAGCCAGAGACTATTTCCCAGGGCAGAAATGGCTAGCACGAGGGGTCATAGTTTTAAGCTGGTTGGTGGAAAGTATAGAGGGGATGTCAGAGGCAGGTTCTTTACGCAGAGAGTTGTGAGAGCATGGAATGCATTGCCAGCAGCAGTTGTGGAAGCAAGGTCATTGGGGTCATTTAAGAGACTGCTGGACATGTATATGGTCACAGAAATTTGAGGGTGCTTACATGAGGATCAATGGTCGGCACAACATTGTGGGCTGAAGGGCCTGTTCTGTGCTGTACTGTTCTATGTTCTATGTTCTATGTTCTAACATAGAACATAGAACATTACAGCACAGTACAGGCCCTTCGGCCCTTGATGTTGTGCTGACCTGTCATACCAATCTCAAGCCCATCTAACCTACACTATTCCATGTACGTCCATATGCTTATCCAATGATGACGTAAATGTACCTAAAGTTGGTGAATCTACTACCGTTGCAGGCAAAGCGTTCCATTCCCATACTACTCTGAGTAAAGAAACCACCTCTAACATCTGTCCTATATCTTTCACCCCTCAATTTAAAGCTATGCCCCCTCGTGCTTGCCGTCACCATCCTAGGAAAAAGGCTCTCCCTATCCACACTATCTAACCCTCTGATTATTTTATATGTTTCAATTAAGTCACCTCTCAACCTTCTTCTCTCATGAAAACAGCCTCAAGTCCCTCAGCCTTTCCTCGCAAGATCTTCCCTTCATACCAGGCAACATCCTAGTAAATCTCCTCTGCACCCTTTCCAAAGCTTCCACATCCTTCTTATAATGCGGTGACCAGAACTGTACACGACACTCCAAGTGCGGCCGCACTAGAGTTTTGTACAGCTTCACCATAACCTCTTGGTTCCGGAACTCGATCTACTGTTTGGAGCTCAGGCAAAGGCAGTCAAATGTGAATTATTTCAAAATTATTTAGAGTATTTGAGTCATAGTGTAGGCAAAGATATGTTACATCATACCCAGGATAAAGTCAAGCAGTAAGAAATATGCCACACCATCAGAATATTTCTGAGCTCAGACCTCGTTGGGTCTAATGAATGATTCTGGTAAATTGATACAAAACTTGCAACATTATTGTATCCGTTGAACTTTTGAGCGGGTTTGCTCCATGGTTTTGGTCAATGGTGTGTGGCAATGCATTCAGTTTGTGTAAAAGAAATTAGAAGGTGGAAAATGCTTGTATGCTACAATATGTCCAGAAACATTAAGTGGAGGCAATGATGTTTTGATATTATCAATGGACCAATAATCTAGCAATTCAAGAAATGTTCTGGGGTCACCTGGGTTTGAATTCCACCATGGATTTAGAAGTTCACTGACCACCATTGTCAATTGTCATAAAAATTCACCTGGTTCACTAATGTCCTTGGGGAGACAAAATCTGTCATCCTTAACTGGTTGGATCTGTACGTGATCCCAGGCCCAGCAATGCAGTTGACTCTTAACTGCCTTTTGAAATGGCCTAGCAAGCCACAGTTATATCAAACTGCTAAAAAGTCTCAAATTAGGAATGAACCTAGACAGGTCAGTCATTGACCTTGGCATCAGAAATTTCAACAGCAGATTCAGGCCAGTTGACCCTGCAATATCCTTGTCACCAATGTGGGTGGGATAATGCCAAAACTGGGAGAGATATTACATCGGCTAGTTCAAGCAAAAGCCTGACATAATCATTTTCGTGCAATTATACTTATATACAATGCCCATTGTCATCATTGGTGAGGTGGTGACACAGTGGTCCGTAGTCAGAAGGGAATTTCCCTGGCAGACCTCAACATTGACTCCAAATTCCATGAAGTCTAGTGGCATCAGATCAAATATGGGAAAGAAAATCTCCTGTTGATTACTACATGCTGCACTCCCACTGACTGCTGAACAAACTCCTCCGTATTGAAAACCATTTGAAGGAAGTGCTAAATGGAAGCAGAATGTACTCTTGGTGGGGGACTTCAATTTCCATCATCAAGAGTCATTTGGCAGCAGTATGATTAGCCTAGTCCTAACAGATATAGAAGCTACAACAGGTATGTGGCAGGTATTGAAAGAAACAACAGGGAAAACATAGATAACAAAGTGTGGAGCTGGATGAACACAGCAGGCCAAGCAGCATCTCAGGAGCACAGGGAAAACATATTTGACCTCATCCTCATTAGTCTGGCTGTGACAGATGAATCTGTATGAGTGATTACCATAGAGTCCTGTGAAGATCATGTTTCACCTTCATGTTAAGAATTCTATTTATTGTGTTGTGTGACACCATCACTGTGCTAAGTGAGATGGACTTTGACTAGATCCTGCAACTCACGACTGTGCATCAGTGAGGGTCTGTGAACCATTAGCAGCAGAACTATGCTCAAACATAATCTGCAGCCTCATGGCCTGATGTACACTATATTCAATCATTGCCATTAGGCAAGGTAATCAACTTGGTTTCAAAGAAGAGTGCAAGAAGGCATGCCTAAAAATGAAGTGTGAACCTACTGAAGCCGCAACACTAGACTGCTTATGTCCCAAGCAGTGTAAGCATCACATAATAGACAGGCAAAGTAATTCCACAAACAACAAACCTGATGATCCTCTGTTGGAGATTTTAGGAACTGCAGATGATGGAGAATCTTAAGATAACAAGGTGCAGAGCTGGATGAACACAGCAGGCCAAGCAGCATCAGAGAAACCGGAAGGCTGATGTTTCGGGCCTAGATCCTTCTTCAGAAGATGGGTCCAGGCCCGATTCGTCAGCCTTCCTGCTCTTCTGAAGTTACACTCGCAGCACGGTTTTTGAAGATTCCATAAATACTCATATGGTCATAGTTTTACAATCAAGATTGAACATAAGCCATTGACAGCTATGCTGAATCTAAATGCTTCAGTACCACCTCTAACGGCTGCTCAAATGCAGAGCTGAGCTTTGATTTTGTCTATCTATTACATTACATTCAGATGATTGCAAGGTCATTGAACACTAGATTACCAGCTGCATCCAACATAGAATTCAACGGGAAGGATGTATTTTTCTTTTCATACGTGGATGATTTACCAGTCAAAGCAGCTGGCATTGGTAAGGCCACTCGTTGGGACCCCACAATCTCAAGAGTTTACAGCTATATCAAAAATGATTGGCCATCACGGAGACTGGATTAAAAACAGTGTCTTTTATTTATCCATAAGAATGAATTGACAGTTAATAAAGATTGTTATGTGGTGAGCTGAAGTTGTAATTTCAGAAAGATATTGGTCACTTGCTATATGATCATCATGATCAACAATGAGTGTTACTTTATCAGAATCTAGCAAGAAGGCATCTTTTTGGCTAGAGATAGATTAAGAACATAGAAGACACAGAGAAACAGTGATGAGCGTGCCAAGTGTAATTAAAAAAAAACACTATCAGTAATTTTGTAACCATGGAATTGGCCAGCTAGATTGTGGTAGAGACTGCACATTTATTTTTCAGAAGCTGAAGGCCAATTGCTATTCACTGTGATCGATAGTCATTCCAAGTGGGTTGGAGTGTATCTGATGCTCGTTTATAAACAAGCAAAACTTTAGAAATGTGTAATTTGCTTGCTGTTTATAGGTCCGAGAAGAAATGTCATCTGATAGTGGACCTCAGTTTTGTTCAGAAGAGTTTTCACATTTCATGAAAATGAATGAGCTAAAAGCACATTAGCATTCCACTATATCATTCTGCTTTAAATAGAGCAGAAGTGTACACACTACAAATTGTTGGTGTGCTCTTATTGAACAAAAGCAGACACAAACTGGAAGAAATGTTAGACAACTTTGAATCACAAACTAGTGATTATTTTTATTTATCATGACACACCTCACACAATTACTAGTAGAATATTAGCTGCACTGTTTCATAAAAGACAGCCTTTGTCAAGTCAAGATGTCAAGTAGTGGAAAGGTTAGGTTTATTAATGGGGTCCTGCTTTAACTTCAGACTTTGCGAAGAAGAAGTTGTTTGGGAAAAATCAAATAAATTCTGATTAGTTATAATGTTGGATTACTAGTAGAGGATCAACAGTGACTCTAACACAAGCTGTGCCTGAAACTGGTTCAGATTAAGTCAGACAGACCAGGTTTGATGAAGGAAAAAATAGTTCTTGTTAGGGAAACCATGACTCATTCTCAGGCCAAGACTGGCCAAGGATATAATATGTACGCTGAGCGATGTGTAAGCGCCCTGGCCAAGCTGTTTCTCTTTCTACAGATACTCGCTGACACAAAGAATATTGCCATCAAATTCTGCTCTAGTTGCCTGTAAAGTTTCTCATTGATCTTCTTACGTAATTTTGATGCTGGTCATGTATAACATTGTGGCTAACATTAGCAAAACAAGATTTGGACCGTTGGCCCTTTGGTAAGACAGGTTGGAAAAATGAATATCCCGTATGACACATGATCCTGACGTGGCTGTGAACAAAAGGTAAAGTGGGAATGAATTTGAAATATTGGTAAACTTGTTACTCAACAAGTCCAGCCAATATTCAACAGCACTCAATAAAGCCAGCTGGAATTTACAACTGTATAGACAAAATAGGAGAGCACATATTGGAGTAAATCATAATGAAACTGCTATCTTCAGTTTTTACCTTAAACTGTATTCAATCCTAAACTCTGGAACATAGAGAACCAACTCACTAAGGAGAAAATGTGGAGAAAATCTTCAATGCTGCTCCCTCCTTTGTGAGATTTTGTTATGAAGTAAGATCGGAGAAGCATAGACTTTATGAACTTACAGGAAGAGATTATATTACAGCTATCAGATATATACACACACAGAGATAAATAAAGAATAGAAAAAATATATCCAGAACTGCTGGGTTCAAACTGCTGCCCAAAATAGAGGAGCCTCTATAATTCAATTAGATGTTGCAATGGATAGATGAATGAAGATGAGGAAGATGGTCTACGTCATCTATATTTACCTTTTGATCCTACTAAGCAGATTACCAAAGATCCTCAGACAGCACCGTCCAAACCCATGACCACCTCTGTTTGGAAGGACAAGGACAGCAGATACTTGGGAACACCACGACCTTCACGTTTCCCACCAAGCCACTAACCCTCCTGACTTGGAAATACATCACTGTTTCTTCACTGTCACTGGGTCAAAATCTTGGAATTCCTTCCCCAATGGCATAATGGGTCAACCCGCAACAGGTGGGCTGCAGTGGTTCAAGAAGGCAGCTGACCACCATCTTTTCAAGGGCAACCAGGGACGAGCAATAAGTACTAGCCAGCCAGCAATGCCCACATTTCAAAATTCCTTCTATCTCAGTAGTTTATTGTTTTCTTCTAAGAAATGGGAAAGCTTAATTTTACCATGTTTTGTTTTAATTTTTTCAATTCCACAATTTTTAAAAAAATATTGCTAGTTTCTTTCTCATGGTGTTAGCCATAGATTTGTTTTTAAAAAGTGTGTAGCTTTTCCTTTTATTGGTGTTCAAGTGGATAGGTTTTGAATGGGTTAAAATCTTTCCTAGTGTCCAAAATATTTACACCATTTTATCCATCAGAGTTTCAGTGATGTAATGCTATTATGTGGCACTGCCAGGCCAAGTGTAGGGCAGTGAAATTCTAACCCTATCTCTCTGCTTCACATGCTATAATACAGTTTAATTCTGACTTTAGGCCAACACCCTTGCACCAATACAAGTTTTAACACGCAGTGTGATGTTGGTTATCTCTGCAGCTTTTGAGTTTGCTTATTGGTGTTGTTGCAGGCAATTTTGTGTCATTGGTCCTTGTCACTTAAACTGAAGATGAAGTTATTGGTCAGAGTTTTAAGATGATGAAAGCCACTGTCAGTTGAGCATTATTGGGATTTGGAGTGCTCACCCTGAAAGGATGAAGGAAACTGATTTTACAAATAACCTTAAATGGAGTTAAATGTTAAACTAGCAAGTAACTGACAGGTGACTGGGGTTAACTGATGAATTAAATGACTAGGTAGACAAAAAGGATAACAGGTGGGATGAGTGAATGGCAGAAGCTTTAAGACTAAGCAGTTAATAGACTGCATCCACAAGGAAAGATATTTTGGTTTCAGTCTCACTGATTGGCTTGGATGTAGATTGACAAGGTTATTTAAAGGTGAAGATTAGAACTAATATTTTGTACAGCGAGTTGTAATTAGAGTTATTTTGGTGAAGAATGGCTGAATCCAAGTGCAAAGTGTCAGATTATGACTTCCATTGATGTTTTGTGAATCTAAATCTTACAATAAATGAAAAATGAAGTGGATATGGATTATATCTTTATCAAGAATAAAACAAGGCTTGGCCTTGGCATTTGTTTACAACAAGAAGCAAGATCAAGTGTCAAGTATTCTAAGAGTTAAAAGTTTAACAATTAAATAATGAGGAAGGTTTGGAAATGTATTAAAATTCATAAGAAAGATTTTGTATTAGTTGCATATGAGATGTGGTCAGGCTTAAATATGTTTAGGAATCAGAAATGGCATGCTACCAAAGAATAAATAATGAATTTAACCAACTATTAGCAAAATTGCAAAAATTCTATTTGGAGATTTCTAATTCAATGCATGCCTTTAAATTATTGTCTCGTGCTAAGTTGTTGAACATGTATTAACGAGGACATTTATTAGACTTTCAAAAAACAAATGCTTTTGGAACAGATG
Organism: Stegostoma tigrinum; assembly: GCF_030684315.1. Classification (NCBI taxonomy): domain Eukaryota; kingdom Metazoa; phylum Chordata; class Chondrichthyes; order Orectolobiformes; family Stegostomatidae; genus Stegostoma; species Stegostoma tigrinum. The sequence goes on from NC_081371.1 coordinate 36,974,562, forward strand.
TCCGGAAGCATCAAAAAAAAATTGAGAACATTCATTCTCAACAATCTTTGTGGATCAAGTAGGACATTTCAGCAATAATGCAAAGAATAGGTGACCTATTATTAATGGCAATGTGAGACCACCCTGATATGGTTGCAAACATCAGTACAAAAGGAGAATCGTAGCTAAAAGGAGTAAGGATGGGGATACCACCGTCGAATCTAATAGAATTAAGGGCATAGCCTCAAAGTAAGGGGGAGCAGATTTAAGACTGAGTTGAAGAGGAACTTCTTCGCCCAAAGGGATGCGAATCTGCAGAATTCTCTATCCAGTGAAGCAGTTGATGTGACCTTGTTGAATGTTTTTAAGGCAAAGTTAGATTTTTGAACAGTAAAGGAATTAAGGGTTATGGTGCACAGGTGTAAGTGGGGCTGAGTCTTGAAAACATCAGCCATTATCTTATTGAATGACAGAGCAGGCTCGATGGGCCAGATGGCCTATTGCTGCTTTTTTTAAAATGTTCTTGCAGTCTAATAGTTGACAGGAATTGGAACTGTTTCAGAATACCTTTTAGTGTTAATATGTATTTTAAATATGACATTATGGAATGAATTGTCCTGAATAGAATAACAAAGTTTTCAAGCTTAGACACAACATAAAAGATTTGCAATGAGAAGATGGTGGTATTGAGAAAGCAGAGGAAATTACACTAGCTTACTCTTCAGCTCAGTAACAAATGTTTTAGTCCTAGATTTATTTTCTTGTGCTTTGTTAGACACTAGGTGCACATTTAGTGTGCAGAGTGGATTAGTTAAAATGATACCCAGATTTTTTAAATAATAAGAATTGAAATCAGACCAAAGAATTTGAGAGACCTGCCCACTTCAGGTTTAGGAATAAAATCACGTAAAGGAGTGCTGATTCCCTGTACCATTAGCTGCAGTAAACCACTTTTAGCACAAGCACAATGTCAAATAAAATATCCTTATTGTTTAGCAAGCTCTCTATATTAAAAAAAAAGGCTTGAATGAAACTCGACATGGGAAATGACAAGGCAATATTTTTGGGAAGCAGGTAAATTTACAGTTTACACAAGCCAGGCATCACAGTATTCCTTTACAAAATCTAATTTCTCTGATCAAAATATTGAACAGATGACTTTTGGCATCAGGATAAATAAATTTGAAGAATTTGCCTTAAAGCAATATTTGCAGTTTACCTGCCCATTTTCTCACAGGAGGCAGGCCACTCATATTCCGCCTGGGAACCCTGCAGCCTAATGGTATCAATGTGGACTTCACCAGTTTCAAAATCTCCCCTTCTCCCACCGCATCCCTAAACCAGCCCAGTTCGTCCCCTCCCCCCACTGCACCACACAACCAGCCCAGCTCTTCCCCTCCACCCACGGCATCCCAAAACCAGTCCAACCTGTCTCTGCCTCCCTAACCTGTTCTTCCTCTCACCCATCCCTTCCTCCCACCCCAAGCCGCACCCCCATCTACCTACTAACCTCATCCCACCTCCTTGACCTGTCCGTCTTCCCTGGACTGACCTATCCCCTCCCTACCTCTCCACCTATCTTCTTTTGTCTCCATCTTCGGTCTGCCTCCCCCTCTCTCCCTATTTATTCCAGAACCCTCACCCCATCCCCCTCTCTGATGAAGGGTCTAGGCCCGAAACGTCAGCTTTTGTGCTCCTGAGATGCTGCTTGGCCTGCTGTGTTCATCCAGCCTCACATTTTATTAAGTTGATACCACTTCCCAGTTGTCAGACTATCACAAAAAAGGTATTTGCTCCAAGAAACGATTGAGCAGCCTCAACGAAGAACAATAGATGATAAAAGGAATTACAATAAAATGAGCAAACATAACTTTTAATCAGATTATTTTTTGATATTTTTGTTTGAAGAAAGCGGGGCTATAATGTTAATTGTATTCTGTGGAATATGGAAATTTAACTTGTATGTCGCATTAAAAGGTCGGACATGAAACATGAGAATATACGACTTGTTTAACATAGAATCCCTATCGTGTGGAAGCAGGAGGCCATTGGACCTATCAAGCATCCCATGCAGACCCAACCCCCTACCCCATCCCTGCATTTCCCCTGGCTAGTCTACCAATCCTGCACATATCTGGACACTATGTGCAATTTAGAATAGCCAGTCCAACTAAGCTGCACATCTTTGGACTGTGGGAGGACACTGGAGCATCCAGCAGAAACCCACCCAGACACAGGGAGAAAACTCCATGCACAGAGTCGCCCGAAAGTGGGATTGAAACGAGGTCCTTGGTGCTTTGAAGCAGCAGTGCTAACCACTGAGCTACCATGTCACCCCAATTTAGTTTTCATTTGTTTTGTTCAAGAATTATTTGTATATCTCAAAGTTGTACTTCAACAGAAAGGGTGAACTGGTTAGTAACTCAAGTAGTGAAGCATAAAATTGGCAGTAATTAATTGCATAAGTAGACATCAAGGGGAAGGGTTGATGTCCGGAAAGAGTTGTTAAAAATAAGTCGTTAATATATTCTATCCATAAAGAGGTGTCCTGGTTTCTATCTGACCAACTATCTTGGATCTAGATTGATATTGGACATGTAAGGGTAGGATTCATGCAGTTAATAGTAGGACCTTGGGTAGTGTTGTTGAACAGAGAGACACAGGGATTTAGGTAAATAGCTGAAAGTTGCATGATAGGTAGACAGGGTGTTTAAGAAGGCATCTGGCTTGCTTATCTTCTTTGCTGGGACCATTAAATATATGATTTGGGATGTCATATTGAGGTTGTACATTGGTGAGGCCACTTTTGGAGAACTGTGTACAGTTCTGGTCGCCCTGCTATAGGAAGGATATTGTTAACTTGGACAGGTGTCAGAAAAGATTTACCAGGGGTTTGCCAGGAAGGGTTTAGATTTAGGAACACCTGGATAGGCTCGAACTTGGAGAATAGAAGGTTGAGGGGTGACCCAATAGAGGTTAATAAAATCATGGGGGGCATACATAAGGTGAATAGCACAGATCTTTTCCCTAAGATGTTGGAGTTCAAAACTAGGGGCATCTTTTTAGGTGAGAAGAGAAAGATTTAAAAGGGACCCAAGGGGCAATGTTTTTACAGACAGGGTGGTTCACATGTGGAATGAACTGCCAGAGGAAGTGGTCAATGCAGCTACAGTTACAACATTTAAAAGACATTTGGACAGGTACACGAATAGGAAACATTTACAGGGATATGAGCCAAACGCAGGCAAGTGGGACAAGTTTAGTTTAGGAAATTTGATTGGCATGGGCGAGTTGGACTGAAGGGTCTGTTTCAGTGCAGTATAAGACTCTATAACTGTAAGCACTTGAGGATGAGAAGCTTGTAGATTAATGGATAGAAAGTGAGAATCAAGGGCTAGGAGCTAGCAGATGCACAAAATGACCATTTTTCTCCTTTGGTCATGAAACTTTCTATGATTCAATGATTAGACACTTGTAACCAGCAGACAGTGAGATGATTTTCATTCTGCTAATGTGGGCTGGTTGAAACCCAGTGTCCTAAGGTGAAAAGTCAGTCATCTAGTCCATTGTGTTACCAAATAATCGCTTACTGTATTTTACCTTTGAAGTTTGCTTATTTTGCTCATCTGAAACACATATCCTTGATATCACTGACATTGTGAAATTTTAGTTCAATGTTTAAAATAAACGTATACTCTTTATCTTTCACAGATTGAACCTAATGCCATTAATCACAAAAAAACAGTTGTGCTACGAGGCTATAATTCCATTAGTGCATCTGACCTTCGACTATATCAACAAATTTTTGTACAATATGGTTACGAACTTGTCCTATCTCCAGATGTTAATGGAAGTTCAAGTTACAAAGAGGGCTACAAATATAATGGTAAGAAACTGTTTATTTTGTACTGTTGCACAAGCTTTCAGTGGAAATACTTGCCTGTTCTAAAGCAACCGACTGTCTGAACCCTGAAGTTCCATATTTAACACATTGCTGAAAAGCCTTTTATCTGTCTGCTTGGCTCTACAGTTCAAAGACCAGCTGAAAGAGGAATAAAGTTCAGAATCCAAGTTCAAATTAGAAATAATAGCACCTCATTTTCAGCCAATTCTAGAATTTCCTTTTTCATTGTTTGATCCGAGTTATGTAGCATTTTTATATATTTAATTTTTTCAGAGGTCCCCAAGTTGCTCTGCTGAGAAAGAGGAAGGCCTCTCACAGGGAAGGAGTATGAGAATGCAACCTATCAATAACTGGGAACAGGAACATAGATTACCCAAAAGTGCCTTTGGCAAAGTACAAGAAAGCTAAACGGTTACTGAGTAATGAATCAATTACTGAGCACCTGAACTGATGTTTACACCTGATGGATTAAACATAATATTTGAGATATTTGCTGAGTTATCACATGGGTAGTTCCTTACAGACATTGTAAAGGCAATCAGCCATTTGGGTGAGTCCAAGAATAGTTAATATAGTCGGTACTTGTGCTGATAGTGAGCTTTGAGGCACAATTTGCAGGATTTGTTTGATATTGAAGCACATTCAAGTGTCAGCAAAAATTTAACCTGGAGTAACCTGGATGCGATCCAACTGTATAATGGAAGGAACATGTAGGTAGTAACCCAAAATTTGCAGGGTGGCTTAAATGGGAAGAAACATATGAAGCCTGTCATAATGAAAGGTCAATTGGTTGAATGGTGACTTAAGTATTTTCTGTGTTTTCTGAAGAGATTGGACATTTAAATTAAGTGTTATAACTCAGGATATGGACTCAATTCATGACACAGTATGTCTGGGTCAAGCCCTGTTAAAACCAGATACAGGGCACTAGATGTGGTGATTGACTGTTAGATAGCAAAACAAAGCAGTTGACTGCAGGATTGAGCTGTGTGAATATCATACAATTGATTGGATGACGTGAACGTTGTAAGGAAATAGTCTTTATAAGCAAGTTGGCCTGGGGGTAAGGTTCGTTAAAGCCAAGAGATGAGCCTCCTTCCATAGAAAACAAGCAGCTCTCCTAATGAGTGAGAGGCCAATCTACTGTGGGAGATGTAACACACTTGTAATATTTGCCTGTGGTTGATCAATCAATCTCTGAATACTAGACCATGTCAAGTATTGATTTTGCATGCTGCATGCATGGAAAGGAAGATAATTGAATGTTCCTCGGAGCAATAATTAGCTAGCTCAAGAGCGGGAGTCACCTGATCAATGACAAGAGGTTGGAACAGACCGGGCTGATCACCTGTATCATTCTAACCCTCAGAGAAGTCCATGTACATTTGTTCACTTTTACTTGTAATCATTGTATGTGTAAGCTTGTGATTATTGTTATTACCACATTTTGCTTTAATAAAGAACAATTGGGTATATGCATATTTTGCTTTGGGCTATTGATATCCAGAGTAAACCTGACAGATCAGAGAAGGTAGGAATAAAATCCTGCAAAAGGCTTAGTACTTGGCATGTACCATAGTGATACTGTACCAATTTAACTAGTTAATTATCAAGTCACGCATTTCACGATCATGCGAGCATTTTAGGAAGCTTTAAGCCAGTGGCTAAGACTCTATATAAGTGCAAATAGTTGTTGATCACAAGTGCAAAGTAAACATACACAAGGAGCTCTTACGGTGGCAGACTTCCCAAAGCCCTTTTTACCCTGGGTTGTGAGATTCTGTATTTACTTACTTAACCAGCAATGCAGAGAGTGTTCTGCCATTACCCCCAAAGGAGATTTCTCCAGAAAGCACAGCATTTCTTTTCTGAATCTTCTACAGAAGGTCGGTCCTTCAGTATGCTGGGCTTGTTATCATGACTTCTTCTCTTCACCATTTGAGCATTTGCCAAAAGGTTATTTAAACATAGACTACATTGCCACAAGTGGCTTTAAGTGGAATCTATCTTAACATTCTGGAGAAAATTAGAGAAATGCTTGATGAGTAGCTGTAACATCACCAGCCTGTGGAGGATGTGTTTAGGGTTACAGTTTTTCATGTGCAAAAAAAAAGTGTCAGTTTTTGTTTTTGTTAACTTGTAACTGTTGTCTTATGCCATTAAAGCACCATGACATCTAGGAAATTTGTGCATTCCTTGGGTCTTGAAGCTTTGAGTTTAATGGGACTGATAATTATTGAAGATATTGGTGGATTCATCTAAAGGAGTTTGTGGCAGCAAAAAAGTAGCCTCTGAAAATCTAAATGTAGCCTTAAAGAGAAGTCCTTGGGAAGGAAAATAATTGTGCCCTGGGATGGTACTGGCACTGGTAAGGGGCACCATGGATTGAATAGTTCTCTTCTGCAAAAAAATTTCTATAACCCTATACAACAGCAAATTAGATGCGACAATTCTGTTATATTTTTAAAAATAATTCAGTCTAGTGCATTCAGTCAACTAAACGTTTATGTTAGCATAACAAACATTTTCTTTTCACATGAGCTTACTTACAGTGCATTCTTTGTTGTAGTTACATATGTCCCAAAGGCTACAAGCTCCAAGCCTATCCAGAATGTTGCTCACAAATATTTACTGGCTGCAGACCAAGCTTCATAACCAGGGTTTTTGTAAACCTATAAATACTGAAGTATCCACAGCTTCAAATTTTTGTTTTGCTATCTTTCAAAGTGAGCAAGCAAGCACTTATGTTTAAATGCTATGTACTGAAGATAAAAGCAAGTGTGGGGCAAAAAGCAGACAGTCTGACTGCAGAATGCCAATATAATCATAGGACCATAAACTCTGTTCCATATGAGTTATTCTTGTTCTTATTTCCAGCTGCAGTGGAGCAGTAGAGAAAAGAAAAACTAAAACTGAATTGTCTATATCTGAACAAAATGGCAGCTATTTCTCATTGTGAACAAACTAATAACAAAGTCTGCAAAAAGGTCAAGAATGATCTATGTGTCGTGGAGTTTTGGGAGTATTAAAGGCATTTTGTTGAGAGAAGGAAACCAAGCACCCTCCACCCTCTTCAACACCCCCTCTCCACTCCCCACCATGGATAAATTCAATGATTGGTCCCTCTTTTTTGGGGGTGAAACTTATTTGGCTGATTTTAAATATATATTGTTTATTTCAAGTAGGGATAAAATAAAGCAAACTTTAATTGCTAAAATTCCTTTGGGGCAAGGGTGGGAATTCACTCCAAAATAAAAAGGAAATTTTTGAAAAATGTTAGATAAATATCAGTAAGCAGTTTATAACACTGTTTCCTGTCCAGTCTTTCCATTTTTATTCGTCTGTTTTAACTTGTACATTTGTAATTTTGCTTTTAACTGTATTGAAGCAGATTTTTATTTATTGGGATGCTTCAGTCTCCCAGTTTCAAACTTCTTCAGCTCATTTTCTCATGATTTTAGCTGTAAAAATAATGTTGGAAAATGGGATGTTGTAGGTTTTGAGTCCAGTACATGTGCATTGCACATGTTTGTCATAATTATTTTGGAAACTGATTGAATTGTTACTCACCCTGTCTAAGATTAAGAAATATATTTTTCTTTGGTTGTAGAGCGGATTGTAAAGAAATGAGTAAAAAAATTGTTTTTGTGTTGTTATGTTCAGTTCCAAGGCAATGAAACGGAAATCAGAACATAAAATTACTCCATTTGCTGTTCAAGTTAAAACTGGTTAATATGTTGCTTCTGAGTCATGAGCAGTACCACCCACCTCGAAGCTGCACAATAACATACTACATCCGCATGAGAACTTTTAAGCAACTAAACATTTTATGTTCATGGAATCCATAGCATCCCTGAAATGCAGATAGAGGCCATTTGGCCCTTCAATTCTGTACTGACCCTCCAAAGAGAATCCCACCCTATGCCCGTAACCCCATATTTACCATAACTAACCCACCTAGCCTGTACATCCCTAGACATTATGGGCCAGTTTTAGTAGAGCCAATCCAGCTAACCTGCATATCTTTGGAGTGTGAGAGGAAAATGGACTGCCACACGAAACCCACTCAGACACAGAGAGAACTCCACGCAGACTGTCACCCAATTTCTGTTCAATTTTTGCTGTCTTCATGGGTCTACAACATGTTCTAGGTTTAGATCCCTTTGTGTATCCACCATCTTTGTGTTTTTCAACAAAACACTTTCTGTAATATTTGCTACTGATTAACTTTTTCAGTACGGCAAGAACTAGCAACCTTGCTCCCTCTTGCATCACTGAATTTGATTGGAGCAGGGGACAGTTCTCATCACTTTGTAGCCCTGCAGATACTGTCATAGATTGTGGAGCTCTGCTATGTATGAGCCTTGGCCTAGTTTTTATCCTGTCTGCCAAACACCGACCAGTGTTACATTTGGAGTACAGTGAAAGAGCTTGGTACTTTTAGAGGCCGAAAATGTCCCAATAATTCAGAGCTTTATGGAATAGAAAGTTCAAGGTATTGTCACCTGTCAGTTTTAAGTACACTGATCTCAGTTCTTCAGGCATCTGAGTTCATGTTCCTAATCCTACTGTTATTAAAAATGCATTATGTAGATGCCTGGCAAAGATAGAAACGGCATCAGCTGATAACCCACTAGAGTTCATTGCCAAGCCTTGAATGAATATGAATGAATTTTACTTGGCGCTGCAAAAGGAATTAAAAGCTTTAGGATATTAGAGAGAAGGAAGTAAAATATAAGAATAAAAAATAAATAAAATATCACCCATCTCTCAAATGTAATTTTAAGATATTAACTGAATTCCTGAGGAGATGTCTTGACTTTTCTTATCATTGAACTTCTGTATCAGATGATTCCTCATCTTTTTTGACTGCAATCTATAATTTAATTTTTTCTGACCAATATTTAAAAATAAAATTTTAATTTCCAGTTATTAGCTGAAAGACCCAAGAAGATTTCATACTTTAAGACCTTTACTGTAATAAATAACTAAAATTACTATTATCTTAGCACAATTGCTTTTTGTAAGCAATGCTCTAAAAGTGGCATTCTCCTTCTATACCTATCCCCATTGCACACTCCACAGAAATCTGATGTCCATTTTCTTTCATGGCTACAGAGTTTTTAATATCTAAATTTCAACTGGGTGACAAATAGAGTCATGTTCCACCTGTTTAACTCCAGTATGATGGGTCTGCTTTGCTGCTTGAAGAATATGATTGGATTACATCAATATTCTGATATAAATACTTGATATTCAGTTTATATTATTATTGTTTAATTACCTCTTGCAGTTTTCTGTACTTGATCAGTTATTTTCAGCTTCCCATTTAGTAAAAGCCCTGCCCAGTTTCTTCATTTTGAAGTTTTATTTTCTGCTCCACAATTTCATAATAGCTTAGTAATTCCACTGCAGCAGCATGAGCTACAAACAAGCTGTGTTACCTCAATGTATGACCTTTCTCGGATTGGCCATCTGCCTGCTGTGTAGTCGTTCTGTTCTGTTTTGACACCTGTGGCTCGGGATCTGCAGGAAAATTCAAAGCAGACAGATTCAATTCACAAAATCACAGAACTGTCACAGCGCAGAAGTAAGCTATTCAGTCAATCATGTCTGCACTGGTTCTCCTGAATGGCATTGTAACTCACTGTCATGCCCCCATGCCTTTCCCCTCCTTCATAGTGTTTCTATTTATAGACTCATGGAGGTCTGTAGCACAGAAATAGGCCATTTAGTCCACCAAGACTGTGTGCTGGTCAAAAACGACCACCTAACTGTAATAAACCTATTTTCCAGTATGTTGCCCATAGCTTTATATGTCTCAGCATTCAAACGATCATCTCATGCTGTGTTGAATGCCTCAGTTGACCCTGGCTCCATCATGTTTTCAGGCAATGCAGTCCAGGCTCTAAATATTTGATTGTTTGCAAAATAGATATTAATGATACAAAAACAAAGTTGCTGGAAAAGCTCAGCAGGTCTGGCAGCATCTGTGAAGAAAAAATCAGAGTTAACGTTTTGGGCCTGGTGACCCTTCCTCAGAACAATCTCACATGTATGAATTTGCTATCAGTTCTGAGGAAGGGTCACCGGGCCCAAAACGTTAACTCTGATTTTTTCTTCACAGATGCTGCCAGACCTGCTGAGCTTTTCCAGCAACTTTGTTTTTGTTCCTGATTTACAGCATCCGCAGTGCTTTCAGTTTTTATTTAGATATTGATGATAGTCGTGAATAAAAGAAAGCACCTCATTTTTCACTTTGGCACTTCAAAGCCTTCAGGGCTTAACATTGAGTTCAACAACTTCAGAATGTAAGCATCGCCCATCATTTTTATTACCAGCTCCCAGCTCCATGTCTCATTTGTATGGATTTGCTGTCAGCAGAGCTGTCCAGATATCTTCAGGCATCTGTGGGAAAGCACTCTAAGATTCCCTTGTTCCTTTGAACTTTCTGGTGTCCTGCCATTCAATGACTACTCCCTTGTCTTTTTCCCTCTTGCAAACCATATTACCTCATATTTATCAAGATTGAATTCCATCTGCCACTGATCTGTCCATCTCGGGAGCCTAATGTCTGTCTTCTCATTGTCAACCACCTCCAATCTTTTTTCATCCACCAACTTGCTTGTCATTCCTCCCACCTTCTCACCTACATCATTTAATGTATATCACAAATAATGTGACCCAGCACTGATCCATATAAACTTCATCAACTGCCCTTCCCTCATCCAAACACTTAGTCACCTCCTTGAAAAAACCCACCAGATTTGTTAGGCATGACCTTCCTCTGACAAAGCCGTGCTGACAATCTCGGATCAAATCTTTCCTCTCTATATGGGTACTAATTTTCTCCTCTGCTATTTTCTCCCATAGTTTTCCTACCGCTGAGGTTAGACTCATTGGTCTATAATTTTCTGGTTTAACTCTACCACTCTTTACTTTGTAAAGTAAAGTCTTCCTGTCCTCTGGCACCACTCCTGTGGCCAGATATGACTTAAAAATTTGGGTCAGGACCCCTGTAATTTTCTCTGTCACCTCCCATAACAGCCTGGCATTCAACTCATCTCAACTTGAAGATTTGTCCACTTTTAAATCCACCAAAACCTCCGATAACACCATTGCTTCTTATATCAATCTCCTTCAGTCCAACTTCTCAAATTCTGTACTTTCATCAGATTCTAAATAAAGACACTGTACTAATGTCCTCTGGTTTCACTGCCCCGCTTTGTCCCTAATAGGCCCTTCTGCTTCCTTGGTTATTCTCTTCCCCTTCAAATTTGTAGAATACCTTGGGATTCTCCCTACTCAAGGCCATGAGCATTTTCTTATTACCCCTCTTTGCTGTCCTCATTGCTTTCTTGGCTTCCTCCCCCACTCCTGCACTTATAATTCGTTTCAGGCCTCCAGTATTTTGCTCCTTTTTACCGGCTATGGGTTCCTCTTTTCCATTTCATCCAATCCTGAATATTCCTAGACATCAGGGCTCTCTGGGCTGCTTGTTCCTACTTTTCTCCCTAAAAGGAGCATGTTGGTCCTCTACTCTGCCCAGTGCCTTTTGAACACCTCTCACTGCTCTGCTGTAGATTTATCCTCAAGTACGTGTACCCAGTCTGTTTTGGCCAAATACTGCCATACTTTAATAACTTCAGTTCTGGACTCTATTCAGAGATCAATTCATATAGGAATTGGAACACAGTGCAGAACAATATAAAATAGCTTTTCATCAATACAGGAAATGTTCATATCATCAGGTCTTTAAAATTATACCTCTCTTTGAGATTGCATTCACAAATATGACCGTTTGTAACTTGAGTGTTTGCAAATTGGGGACCCCCATTTTATTTTCTGTTTGCTGTTCTGTTCTTTGTCTCCTCATTTTTGCATCCCTGAATTTTCTGTTTCTTTCCCTCCCCTCAGCTTTCATTCTGAAGCTGTCCTCCATTAATCTCTCTCCTATTTTTACACCACATCATATTCCTCATACACTTTCGCTCACTTTGTTCTTACTCACTTAACTAGAGAGTTGGTAGGATTTGTAATGTGCTGCCTGGGAGAGTGGTGGAGGCAGATTCCATAGGAGGTTTCAAACGAGACCTGGATGTATATTTGAAAGGGGTGAAGTTAGAGGGTTACAGGGATACAGCTGGGGAGTGGGACTAGCTGGGTCACTCTTTCAAGAACCAGTATAAACACGATGGGTCGAATGGGTTCCTTCTGCACTGTAAAATTTTATGATATGATGATTCTTACCTACTCCTATATTAGTCATTGCTCTATGATTTTCATTGGCCCTTGTGCTTTTCCTCTTTCCATCTCTGTCCAACCTCACTATTTCTCTTCAGCCTTGTAATCTTATGCACCCAATTTATTGTCCGTTCTATTGCCTCACTTGTTCATACTCTGCCCCTTGATGCGCTTGCATGTTTCATCAAACACTATACATTAACCTATCTATCCTCATACCTCACCAGATTGCTCCATATTCCTCACCCGTACCATGACAGTCCTCTTTCTGATCTCATCACCTCAACACATGCTATCGAATCCTGACTCTTGATCCATCCTCCCTGTCCCTATTCTTCCCTGTTATTTTCATACCTCTCCTAATAATATCAAAACTACGTTGCTTTTTCCCTATTGCACTTTATTCATACTTTCCATCACTCGTCTTTCTACAAAGAACTAGTAGCTTTATTCCACTCCTTTCACAGTCCTATACTTGCTTTATCTCTCTCTCAAGGCAATTTAAAATTTCTTTAGTTTCATAAGCACCCATAAAGGTTTCTAATATACTGGCGAGCAATTAAACAGCATAAGAGCGGAGTTGTAGGCAGAATGAGCTAGGGAGTTGGAACCTAAAGATTTTTCAAGTGGCCCTGTGCCACCATTATAGTTAACTGAAATGGGAACAGTACTCTACTCTTTACATCACCCTTGTTTTATGACCTAACCTCCTAGAAACGTGTACTGTACTTCACTTTGAAATTGTTAAAATCACTTCGAAGTTTGTCTGCAAACAAGCGATGTTAATGAGCTTTGTGAGACACTAGAACAGAGCTAGGACGTTTAGGAGAAATGAGGCCAGGAGTGGGTAGATGCTAGAGGTCAGATTGCCAAAGACTAAAATATCATGATTGGTTGGGCAGCTGGAGGACCAAGTGCTGTGCGCTAAAAGTAGACTGCTGATTTCCAAATGCTGGGAAACTGGAAAAGATAACAAGCAGGCCAGAGAGTCAAGCTTGCCAGAAGAGACCTGTGAGTGGGAGAAGAGGCTGGTGGCTGGAGGCCAAAAGGAAGAGAATTGGAGCAAGTTAGAGTTCTGAATTAAGATTAAATAGTGGAAAAGTTTGAAAGTGAACACATCTCTTACAAAGGGTCAGGGTTGGGAGTGGGTGGATTTGTGTAGGACTCATAGTAAACCACATGGGTACAAAGTTGATCTTAAATACTATAAAGGGAGGTTTCTCAACTTTCTCCCTCCCCTTCATTCAATCCTTATTCCTGCTCTTTATATTTTATAAGAAATACACTGCAGTTGGCTTATAGATGGTTTGAAGAATATTGTCTACTCCATGCCACAATTTGAGAGGTCCTGCATTTCACTTATTGACACTATAGATAGCACCTTGGTTGTTTATATTCTTCCTTTTAATGGCTTGTGTACTACTTGTGTTACTGTTTTTTCTTAACCTTGAAAGGCTTGATTAAATTTGGCTAGAAATCCTAAATTTGACTGAGCAAACAACACTAGAATATTCATCAAATATTATTCATGCTGATGCATAAAACAATGAAAGAAGATGTTATGTGTTGTGGTTTTAGATTTACTCACATAAACTTACCAATCTCACACCAGAGTTGGGAAAGGGACATAGGTTCTGATTATTTTGAAGGTATGTTACAGAATTGCTCATCGGGCCGTTTTGTTACAGGAGTTAAGCTACTTTTTATACATGAAAATACAATGATATGCTTTCGTACTACATGCTGCAAGCTGGAATGGTAATGGCTGTTAGTCACATGATTTATATACTGGTTGCTTGATCATTAGCACGTTCTCTCAAAGTGATATTACAACAGAATGCACACAGGCTTATGTATTGATTTTAATGTAAAAGCGGCCAGTAGTGATTCCCAGTATTAGACAGAATCGTAGAGGTGAACCAGGTTAGGATGCCTAAAGCATTTTAAGACAATATTGAAGTCTGGCCAGAAAATTTCAGCTATCAAGCACTCAGCACAACATAGCTCTCCCATTGGCACAAAATTATCTTTATCTGAAAAATTTGAATTACCAATAATTTGATTGAAACAACTTTAAAGTAAAGAGAATTAAATCTCCTTCAATTCTCTCTCAGGCTTCAAGCATGTCCTTTTAATCATGATGAGAAATATTAGGGATCTCCAGTTAGGTAAGATGAACCCTGTAAAATATATTACGCAAGTTAGTTTTAGCACATCTATAAGACAAATATGTTCAACTTCTGTTTCTTCTGCTGTATATCAAATTCTTTACAGCCTATTGAAACTGCCTTCATAATAATTTGTTAATGACAATGTTTAAATTGGTCATTCTCAAAATACAGTAGTTTGGATAAGGCCAAAATTGTTCTGTTCTGATAATTATCATTTATTTTACTACTTCATACTTAATACCAAATAAGAACATCACCGAAAGATTCCCCATCCCTCAACATCCCAAACCCCCATTCCCACTATTACTAGCAGAGTGGGTTATTTTGCTTTCTGGAGAAATAGTAGAAAACGTATCTGCAGTGGAAATGTTTGTTTTACTTCTAAGTCCTAACTCTGTGGAAGTATTCACCTTTGCTTTACCTAGACCAAACTGTGTTTCTTTTGAACACTGTTCATTGACAAGTTTCTTTATATAAAGTATTTAGATCTTTCTGATGACCTTTTCTCCAAAGAATTTCCTTTCAGCCATAAATGGCCTCAGCAGAGAGAGTTGTGTCTGGTTTCTGCGCCAGTGAAATTCAACTATTTCCTAAACGGGATTGCTAGTGCTGTTTGCAAATGACAACCAGATGTTTTATACTATACACTGATTGTCATGTCTGTATATTTTAGGACTTTAGGGGCTTTTATAATTCTTCTCAGTCAGAATAATTGACATTTTTGCTTTGTCTAGCTTGATTGATTGTGTAGTAAATTTTGTTAATGCCTAATTACTAAAGAGCAGGAAGTCTACTGAAACCAGTAAAAGCTTATGGCACATTTACTGTTTTAGAAAAGAAAACTGAATGATTATAAACATGGATTTCAGGAATTTTACAATAATCAAGAGAATCAATACATAATATATGTCGGTCCTTGCATGTTGGTTTAGGAGCAGTAAAAACAATTGTATCTAGAGATTATATTTAGGACCAATATTTGCATCTACCTGAACACATTTGCTACAAAAGCTAATAAAAAGTATCAATGTTCATTTCAACAGCCGCAAGAAATAAGAACAAAATCTCAGCATATTCGTCCAATGTAGTTTTATTCTTTTGTAGACTATTTAGCTCTATTATCAATGATTTCAGAGAAGCTCTGGCTGGGTTTCATTTTGGAAAATCATTCATTATTGCCTGTCTTAATATGATAAAAACAATAAAAAGGCATACTGTGGCTTAGTGACACAATCCCCTTCAAAGAAACAGCACTTAAAATGTTGCATGAAGAAACCAACCAGCTAATAGTTTTTGATCATTACCAATTGTCTGGAGGGGAGAGTGTGCCAGGAGTTGGCACTTGAACATTGCTGGCAATTGAAGGCTTCCCAGTTGAGGACTGCTTGTTTTGATCATTAAGTGCTGAAGGTACTAATATGTGTGGGAAAAGATGCCTCACTATATAAGACAGATGGATACACAACTGATAATATAGCAGCCAGTTTGGACAATGGAAAAGACAAAACCTACGCTGTTTGCAACATTTAGCAATCCAGGGAAATGATCAATGTCCTGAGGAAAACTTCCACATTAATGCTACAAAGTAGCTTCCAATTCTAAGCACCTCCCCTGAGAAGAGATGCCACACATTACCTGTGCACAATCCATAACTCTCTCTCTGCCTGTCCCTCCTCAAACATTTCTGTTATTTCATTTTGAGCAATCCTGCTACAATCAAAACATCTACAGATTGCCAAACTTGTTGTATAATTAAATGAAGAAAACCGAAACCGGGCTTTGACACAGGAAATCCTTGTTAAGATGATGCATGCTCATTAGGAATCAATCTGGTTGTTGGGATGTGCACTTTGAATGTTAGTTCAACTTTGAAATAGTTGTTGCTCAAATTGTGTGCAAATTTTGAAAGCCCAGATCAATGGGGATGTGAAAGAGGATGCTAAACACTAAGACAAAGTGAGTGCTGTAAGGGAAGTCTTGTTAATCCCTCAAAAACCCTTAAAAAAATACATTGTCTTTCTTGTTGTATATATTAGCCAATCTCCTTATGGATTATTTTGGTGTTGTTGGACAAAGTGCACAGTCACTGTGCATCATTTATTTGACTATTATACAACTGAATTTGATCTTGAGTTCATGTGTGTGTGATTAAGAGTATTCCCCTGGGGTATAGCTTCCCATTTGTAGTAATTGGAGGCAGATGAGGATGAGTGGAGGTATGAACCTCAGATACTACATGAATATGTTTTCCCATTCACATGTACAGGAGAAAGTTATTCTGCCTGACTGAGAGTTATAGCCGAAAGAAACTGTACCTGAAGAGCACCAAATGTGTAGCTCTGCAGTGACTTGCAAAGTATTGGGAGGACTGGAACGAACCTGCCAATGGCTGTGAGCCTAGAATTGTATTAATAACTTGCGTAGCAGGATCCTTCCAGGCTAGTGCAGGAGACGTGCTTCACATTTCACAACTCTGTCCATAGCAAGTAACTGATACATTAAAGCATCTTTCACCCTATCTACTCAAGGCAATTAAAATAATTTTGGATACTCACCTGTTGGAGGTGTAGTGATGATGTTCCTAATTTGCTGACAAACAAGTTAACAATAGATTCTCCTTCCAACTTTAACATTCTATGTTTATTAACATGCTTTCATTTTGTTTGAATTGGTATTGCTGTTATACACAAGATGTCTCACCTAACATGCCAGCAGAAAATTAATAACTATGGGGTTATGAACAGGTAAAGTCACCGGAGTCTCAGCAAGAAGTTGCTGCATCGCAGAAAAAGAGAGAGACAGTTAGTGGTGAGTTTAACTTGAGGGTCACCGTGCCTCAGGCAAGGAGCAAGGTTTAGAAGGCAGGACTTACATAATGACCTCAGCTGCAGGGATTGGATTCATGCTGTTGGGGTCAGACTGCATTGCAAACCTGCTAGCTGAGTAGGCAACCCCCTGCTTTGACACATGTTCAACAAATACCTTATCTATTTGCCACTATTTTACATGTTTTATTTAAAAAAGGAAGACTTGTACAATGATTTTTCATGGCAATTAGTTGTTGCAATGTACGTGACAGCTAAAGGAACTAATTTAAAGTGGAGTCGCAATTGTAATGAAATGCAGCAGCTAGATTTCCAAAATGATCTTGAGAGACTTTTGTTTTGTGCAATGTATATTGAGAGCGAAATATTGGCCAAGATTCAGAGGATATCTCGCTGGCTGTCCTCAGAGTAGTCTCACAGGAACTTTTAAAACCATATAAGAGGAAAGATGAGGGACAGGGTTTAATCCAGCCTGTCAAGGATAGATCCATGGCATCGGGGATCACTTAATCATGGAAGTGGTTCTACATCCAGATCCTCATTCTAGCAATACCTCCCCTGGTTAAGGCAAAGGGGCTGCTGTGAGCTTCAAGACTGCCAACAGTGGGATGTAAGTTAGGATCAATAGTGAGCCAACCAATAACCACTTTCCCCCTGAGCCCAGTGGAATTCAGTGATAGTTATGGGATGGCTCTCCACATCCTTAAGATTGCCAAGTTAACTAGTCAGGCTTTCCAACAATCCACCTCCTGAGGGCTGTCGGGTCCTCCTCAAACAATCTGGGCCCAATTAACTTCATCCAGGTGGTGACAGGGAGTGCCTCTGAAATCTAGACCCTCCCTTGCAACTGACCTTTTCCCCTTACCATCCATGACCCCCATCTTGCAATCTCTAACCCACTCTTTCACTTTTTCCTAATATCATTTGGAGGCAAAAGGCCATTGCCTGTTTGCAAGGATGTGATAATAGCACACTTGAAAACTACCAACAGTATTGCACAAAGTCAGCATGAATTCTGAAAGCAAACTCATGTCTGAGAAACCATTGGAGTTTTTTTTTAGGGTGTTACTCATGAAGTATTTAAGGAAAATGTGATACTCTTGAATTTTCAGAAAGCTTTTGATGAAATTCCATAAGAGGTTTTGTGCAAAATCAAAGCCATGGGTTTGGTGGTAAAGCACTGGTATAGATTCAGAATTGATGAACAGACAAGAAACTGAGAATAGGAACAAAACACTTTGAAATGGAAGTTGGTAACTGTAGTGATTATACCAGGGTCAACCAGGTGAACCTCATAGAGTAAGAGTTCCCTGATTGGGGCTGTTAATCTTGTCCGATCATGGAGCCTTAGCTGACAGATAAGAACAGGGGTGTCAGACATCCTGTTCACTCTGAGAGCTGGCTCTAACGGAGCTGCATCAGTGTCAGGGACTCTCCACATATAAATAAATAAATAATGATTTGGTGATGGGATAACGGCCTCTGTGGAGATATTTCAATGAGAAGCGGGGTAGAGCAGCTTTGATACTTGGGTCTAAGCTATTCGTGGTATGATTTAATAAAGGAATTGAGAGTGACGAATTGCTGATGACACAAAAACAGATATGGGTGTGTGTGATGAGGAAGGCATAAAGAGGCTTCAGGGTGTTGTTGAATATATGGACAAATACATGGCAGATGCAATAAAATGCGGATAAACTTGATGTTGTCCACTTCAGTAGAAAATCAAAATCGTAGAGTATCATAATAAAGAGAGATTTAAAACGGTTGG
The DNA here is from genome assembly GCF_030684315.1 of Stegostoma tigrinum. Taxonomy (NCBI): domain Eukaryota; kingdom Metazoa; phylum Chordata; class Chondrichthyes; order Orectolobiformes; family Stegostomatidae; genus Stegostoma; species Stegostoma tigrinum. The sequence continues at coordinate 36,993,456 of NC_081371.1, forward strand.
GTGTCTTTGTATGCTGGCCACTGAAAGTAAGTTTGCAAGCAAATAGAAGCCAAATGGTGTGTTTGCCTTCATTGCAGGGCCATTGGGTACAGCAGCAAGACCAGTTGTGTGCTGCCTTGGTCTCCTTATAGAAGAAAAGATATATTTACCAAGAAAGACCATAGCAAAGTTTCATGAGACTGATTCCTGAGGTGGCACGTTTGTTGTACAAGGAGAGGTTGGATTGAATGGGTCTGTAAAGAGAGACGTTCAGCAGAATGAGAGGGGTCTCACTGAAACATATAAAATTCTGGTGTGGCTGAACTGACTGAATGTGGGGACATTGTTTCCCTGACCAGCATGGTTCCGAACAAGGGATCACAAAGTCAGGATAAAATGTAGGCCACTTTGGACTGAAATGAGGAAAATCACTCGGAGGATGATGAACCCATGGAATTCTCTACCATAGAAAGCTTTAGGCGTGGAGTCACTGAATATAGAATAAAATATTCTTTATTATCACGTGTACTCCAGTAAAGAAGTGCAGGAGTGCGGTGAAATGTTTTACAATGTTGTCTGTTATGACACCTAAGTACCGAAGTACAAATCTTATATACAAAAAAGGAATAAAAAGATGGTAATTGCATTACTTTACAATGTTCAAGGAATAAGTTAGATATAAGACGTAGACAAAGGATTGACATTACAGTCAGATTTTAAAAATTCCAAATAAACATGATGTTGCAGCAGGTCTATGCGGGGTCTTACCGGCTGCGCCAGACCCCAGTCCTACAACTGACTGCACTTGGCTCTAAGCCTCCAGTCCGCTCCGTGCAGGCTCTCAGCTGCTGCAAGGTAAATTCTGGGATGGCTTACTGCGCCCACCCCACCCCACTGCCTGCTGTTCCAGGACTGTTTCTTTCCTCCCCCCATTGCCTACTGCTCCGGACAGCTCCCCCCCACCCCCCACCATTGCCCACTGGTCCAGGACAGCTTCCCCCCAATTGCCTGCTTCTCCGGGACTGTTTCCCACATCTCCCCCCCCCCCCCATTGCTCACTGCTCCGGGACAGCTTCACTGCGCTCCCCCCCCCCCGCCACATTGCCCACTGCTCCAGGACTACTTCCCCTCACCATTGCCCACTGCTCTGGGACTTATCAGTTCTTCCGTTCTCCCAATGCAGAAAGGAAGTAGGAAAATAAGCGAGGGGCAAAGATAAAGGAAAAGGTTCAGCACAGCAGAGGAGCTCTGGCTGGAGCGTCTTACTCTGCCGCCATCTTCACCAAAAAGTATTCATTTAAGAAAGAAGTAGATTTGTAGATTTGGAAGGAGTCAAGACGTGTGAGGAGAAAGCCAGAGTATGGCATTGAGATAGAGGATCAGCCATATTGAACGCTGGAGTGGCTGCGATGGGCCAAATGGCCATTAGTGTCTCTGTTTTTTGTTTCAAAGCTCCTAAGAATGCAGTTCTTCAAAAGGACTTAAGCCCACCATCAGATGTAGAGTTGAACCAACTTAACCACGGCTGACTTGGCTAAATTCCCTATCTATGAAGTTTGCTACATGTTAAAACAGCTAGTATATCACCCGTTAACAAGCAGCAGGACATACAAAAATAAATATGTCTCTCAGAAGTAAATAGGAGGGAATAATTCCCCTTCGATTAATATTGTGAAAATGTAAATTGATTGTATAAAGTGGATCCACGATAGCTTGTGCATAGGAAAGACTCTTTTATCTATATGTTGCAAGACTTGATGCTAGTCTTGACTTGCAACAAATATTTATTAATATATTCCAATTTACAACAGATCTGTCCCACAGCTGAGTTTATAATATTGTCAGTTGTAGCTTAGCATTTTTTAAACATTTTACTATTTGTAATATCTTCCACTTCCCAGCTCTGTTTTTGGGTGTTGTCGAATTAGTCTGCCTTAAAATACATCCAGTTTTTATTACTGTGACTAGACACAAAAGTCAGACTGGAAGAAGTTGGCTCATAAGAATGACTTCTGTTTTTCTCAGTTTAATCTTGTTCCTTTCCTGTGACTGACTGCAGGTGTCCTTCAGAACTAAGCTGTTCCAAGTTGCAGTAATAATCAACTACATCTTCTTTTGTATGAAACTTGAAAACCATGAAAAGTTGACTCCCAAATCATCATCCACATTATGGACTCTGGCTGCTATCCATTCTGCAATGGACAGTTTGTATGAACCGATGATGCATCATAATTTGAGAAGTGTCTTCACATTGTTATCTAGCCATGTCTCTAAGCACAAAGGGCACCTCCTCTTTAGACCACCCACAGCTTGAGAGATGCCACAAGGGTGAAGCAAAGCCTGAATGAATTACCTGTGTAACAACTGAACTCAGGCCGTTGGCATCATTCTGTATCTCACCCCCATCTGATCTGCACTGACATCTCTGCACTTGCATATAGTCATAGCATCATATAAAGTTCTGATACAGCTTTCATTGAGCTATATTATGCACAATATGTGTAGGCCAGTTGATCAAGGTCCCTTATCTTGTCCTCGTTCTTTTTAGAAGATGGACATAGTTTTGTCCAGTTGTCCCAAGATCATTTATGCTTCTATATCTCCATTAGCACATAGTTGAGATGCTACTAATGTAAATATTAACAAGTGATGAACCTTATAGCTGATCGTTACTCATTAATCAATGCCTGATCGCCTGCTCCATGAGATGGACATGAATGTTGTGATTGGTAAGCATGACAGTTAGTAGGAGCAATTTTGCAGTATATTGTTTGAAGCATTTTCAATAGTAGAAAGTGTCTCTAAACACACAGAAAGATCTACTATTCAGAGTCCGAATGATTGCTTAGCTTCCATGTGGTTTGAGTGCACTCATTTAAGTTTAAGTATTCTGTTGAGATGTAAACTCAAAGACTTACCCCATCAGTGATAAGTTAGTGACCCAGAGCAAGAGGAAAGCCACTCCATAAGTGTGGTGCAAGGCGGGACTTCAATGAATTACCATAACCACTTGGGCTGCTGTAAAAGCATTTATTGGTGATGGTTTAAACGCCAATAAATTTGAAAACATAGATTTCTAAAATAGCACATGGAAAGTAAGAATTTATAATTGTGTATTTTGAGTGTGGCTGAAAATTCCTACTTTCTATTAATTATTAATACAATATTAAGACTGAAGTAAGTAAAAGTAAGTGGAGTTAAAGTAAAATCACATAAAAAATTACTGTTAAGGTATGCATGACAGCTCAGACAAGAGGAATTCCTGCCTTGTGGCATGTGGGAAGTCATGGACACTTTTTACAGATGAACCAAAGTACAGGAAGTTGCATAAACTGGACCTTGAGCAGTGGCTAGAATCACTGAAGAATATCCATTAGGCAGACAACTACATGATTAGTACAGAGAGGCATTTATGCTGAAAGTTAAGGACAAGCAGGAAATGGTACACAGACAAAGTATATTCCCTCAAAAGAGAAAAGTTGGACAAAATAACTCGAGTTCCTTCGATGACAAATGTGATATGCAGCTAACATAAGGGTTCTAAAGCACATCAATAGTAAAAGGATGGTAAAAGAAATTAGGCAGATTAAGGATGTGAGTATGCTCGCTGAGCTGGAAGGTTAGTTTTCAGACGTTTCATCACCATTCTAGGTAACATCATCAGTGAGCCTCCGACGAAGCGCTGGTGTTATGTCCCGCTTTCTATTTATCTGGTTAGGTTTCCTTGGGTTGGTGATGCCATTTCCTGTTCTTTTTCTCATGAGATGGTAGATTGGCTCCAAGCCAATGTGTTTGTTGATGGAATTCCTAGAAGCATGGCATTCCAACCGGAATTCCATCAACAAACACAGACTTGGAGCCAATCTACCATCCCCTGAGAAAAAGAACAGGAAATGACATCACCAACCCAAGGAAACCTAACCAGATAAATAGAAAGCGGGACATAACACCAGAGCTTCGTCGGAGGCTCACTGATGATGTTACCTAGAATGGTGACGAAACGTCTGTAAAGTAACCTTCCAGCTCAGCGAGCAAACTCACATCCAGAACCTCAACCTGAGCTACAAATCTTCTCAAAACTCGCTAGGCTGATTAAGGTTGAAAAAATAGCTTTTATACATAGAGGCAAGAGATATGCCATTAGTGTTACATGAATACTTTGCATCTGTCATTACTAATGAGGCAGATGCAGATCAGTCCACAGTAACAGAGGAGGGAACTCAGTCACGAGAAGGGTTTAACATTGATAAGGAGGAGGTATTGTATAAGCTGTCGACGCTGGGGCTGGATGCATTCAAGGTTATTAAAGGAAATGCATGGAAATTATAGAAGTATCGAGGCACTTACCTTTAAATCTTCTTTGGATGTGGGAATTTTGCTGAAGGACTGGACAATAACAAACATTACAGCATGTTCAAAAAAGCTTGTATAAATAAGTCCAACCATTAGAAGCTAGTCAGTTTCGCTTTGGTGGTGGAAACATTTCTGGGAACAGTCATTCGGAAGTGTGATAGAATTAATAGTTGCATGGTAAAATGTTAGTTGATTCAAAAGTGTCAGTGTGGATTTGTAACAGGAAAATCATGCCTAACTAATTTGCAGGAGTTCTTTGAAGAGGTACCAAGAATGATGCGGGGAATGCTATCGATGAGGTGAACACGGACTTCCAAAATATGATTCTTCAGAAATGCTTCAAAGTATTCTGAAGAAAAATCATACAAGACATGAAATGTTAACTTCGTTTCTCTTTCCACAGATGCTGGCAGATTTGCTGACTTTCTTCAGCATTTTTGTTTTAATTTCAGATCTACAGCATCTGAGGTATTTTGCATTTATTTGAGTAGTGGCCTTTGACTACTATCAAACAACCTACCTGGAACCAACCTTTTACTTTTAAGAAAAAATTGTTACGTTCCCTCTTTCAATTATGACTGGAGGTTTGCAGCAATTAAAAACGAACTTTGTTCTTGTGTTCTGTTTTATTAGCCTCTTTCCCTCTCAGCCAATCTTTCTTTCCTTTTTATTTCACTGTCTGACGTTTTTGGCATTGCTATTTAATGTTCTGGGTCTGATTCATGGGTCTGATTTTTAATCCACTAAAGACCTAATTCTTTTCAGCATTAACATTGGGCTTTACATGTTGCAATAAAGTTGTTTTAATCTGGAAATATAACTGTTTGCACAGGTCCCCAGCGCTTTCATATTAACATGAGTCATGATGAAAATGCCCATAAAATGCCTGTGTACAGGTAGAGGTTTAATAAACTGTGTGTTGGTTGTTGTCGCCCACAAAATCTATGCCAATTGTTTCTTCAGTATAGTAGGAATATTTGTTTGCAGGGTTGACTGTGATTTTTATTCTTTTTTAGGAGCTGAGCATTGGGACTTGCTTATTTGTTTTACTTCAAATAAGCTCAATGGTAACAGATGCCTTCAAAAAGAAGAGTTTGCACAACTTCAGCTTCATCAGAAGGTAATCAAAGCAAGCCTAGATTTTAAAGAGTGCCTTTAAAATATGTTCAACCTGATGCTTTATTTCAAGGGTAATCAACGTTCATTTAAATCATACCCTTCACAAGCAACAGACATCTCAAATCACTTCACAGCCTTCAGAATATTTTTGAAGTGTTATCATTGTAGTAATTGTGGAAACAAGCTTGTTTTCGAGTGGATGTGTGGCAATCAGGGTCTAACAGCAAGAACCGACAGTCTGGACACAGATTATGTGATGATTAAGAATCTGAACGTAATAGCAAGGTGTTAGGGAGCTAGATTGGGAAATGAGAAACCCTGCACTCCCTAAGTACACCATAGGGATACCTTTCCTCTTTCTTAGTTTTATTTGCCTGCTTGGTCTTTTGTGCCTCATAAACACCAGGTCCAACCCAACAGCAATGCTGCAGTGACACCTCCATTCAGGCCTACTGAGTCCTGATGATACCCCAATGTAACTATTTAAAGAGGGAACCCACTGCCTGGTTGTGTAAGCGAGCCAGTTACTTTAGCAATATGTGAGAATGTATCAAAAATGAGTGACTGACCTCACTGCAGTCTTCAGTTTAGTCCAGATCAGTTTTGTTTGTAAGATCTCCTGACAACTTTCTCTGTCATCAAGTAGAACCTTTATTCATTTCCTTTGAAGAAATATAGATTTCAACCATGCTAGTAAATAAAATGAAATGTAAAGGCAGCATTAGGCTTGTTGATGATGTTGATGGTTATTTCAACTGTGGCAGCAATCCCTCATTGAATAAAATTAAACTTGAATCAAAGTTTAATTTTAACTTTTTCTTGACTGGAACATAAAGGAGTTTAGGTTTGTTGCACCAGCCAGCTTAAAAAAAATTTCAGTTCATCTAACTCCTCATGATGCTTTAAAATCATGAATGTTACAGTAATATGGGGTGATGTAAAGACAATGTCACTATACTCGTGATCCAAGACCCCAGATTCCTGTCTTAGTGTTATGGTTCAAAACCCACCATTGCAGATGGTGATGTTTGAATACAAATTCAAAGTTAATGAAGATATGGAATAAAGATAAACTAGTTTAATGGTGTCCACTGTTGATTGTTGTAACAACTCATCTGTTCATTAGCAAAGGAAACCTGCCACATTCTCCCTGTATCTGCGTGGGTTTCCACCGGGTGCTCTGGTTTCCTCCCACAGTCCAAAGATGGGCAGTTTAGGTGGATTTGTCAAACTAAATTGCTTATAGTGTCCAGGGATGTGTAGGTTAAGTGGAAATACAAGGTTACAGGGATAGGGTAGGGAGGTGGGCCTGGGTGGGATGCTGTATGGAGGGTCAGTGTGGACTCAATGGACTGACTGGCCTGCTTCCACACATGAGAGGCTCTGTGATTCTACATGTGACTCCAGGCTCACTACAATGTAGTTTACTCTTGATTAGAGATACAGTAAATGTTGGCCTAGACTGTGACATGAATATCAGTGAAGACATTTTTAAAAATGCTGAGATGTTAAATAACACAGATGTCATGGATACTGAGGTAAACTAAGCACCCCTTCCCACTCTTTTCTCACCTTCAGTTCTGTTTACCTGTACAAAAGAAGTGACTTTAGTTAGAAGTTAAGTGTAATTATTTTTACTATCATTCCCCTTTCTCTTATTACCTCCGTGTTCTACTTTTATTGTCTGAACTTTATCTTTATTTTAAGTATACTCTATTGTGAAATAAACACAGTATTTTTCTGTTTATGAAATGTTTTGTCATTGAATTTATTTCTCTCAAACAGTATTTTTAGCTGCTACCACTGCGCAGGCTGGAAGCAGAGTCAAACATGCGTCTAAAATTACCTTCAAAAATCTTGATTGTCTTCAACCACCTAAAAGTTAACCTCTTGAGGATTAATCTGATATTGTCACTGAAATATGAAGACGAGTCCTTTGAATTTTTGCAATTCATTAGCTGATTGAATGATAACTTGACAGTGCAAAGAGTAAACGTTATTCATTTCATTTTTGGGATGCTATGTGTTGAATATCAGTTACTGATCTGGAAGAATAAAACAAAGTATTTTCCTTAATACTTGTTTGATAACATGTTGAACCGATAGTAGCTGAGGCTGTGAAATTACTTTCAGGTAAATAAAATCCCAGGTTTAGAACGTACACTTTGCAGAAAAGATGGCTTCTGTCAGATTCTGGAGATTGCTCGAAGATTGCCAGGTAATAACTTTTCTCATGTTGACTTTTTTTTGTTCGGTACACTTTTGTTATTGAAATAAATAAACAAGCTATTTAAGGGTTATTGGATCACAACGAAAGTACAACATATTATTCTTAGTTAGGAATTACATAAAATTACTGAAATAATTTGCGGTTTGTCATTGCCATGAATCCTTCAGTTCGGTCATTATTATTGCATCAACTACATGTAATGTCTTAGTAGCCAAGACCTGTAAAAGGTAATGATATTCTTTTTGATGATACGTAAATGCTGGAGCTTAACTTTGTAGTTTATAGTATGAATTAAACGCCTTGTGAGTTTGCAGTGCAATAAATCTGTTTTCATGTTATTCTCTGTTTAAAAATACAGTGGAGTCTCAATTATTTGTCACACTTGAGGATATCCTTATAGTGGAGAACCATAGATGAATAATAATTGATCTGCAGCTCCTTATCCATAAAGGATACAGCCTGCATTGCTGGCAGAGCTGAAATGGCCCCACAGCTGTTGATAAAAAATCAGCATAAGCAGTGATCTGACCTGACACAAATGATTTTGTGCACTATGCTTTATGCTAAAGGATTTAAAAAGATTCAAAAAAATTGCCCTGAAATGTTTCAAACTCCCAACCAGACCTGCCCTGAAGTGCACACAGAAGATTAATTAAAGATTGTGGAAGACCTGACCCAGAGTTGCAACCAGCTGTTGAAGATTGCAATACAATAAAACACAAACTCCTGCTGGCCTAGATCATAGATAATTACCAGCGTGTGTGTTATTAGTACAGACAGTTGGGACTCTGTTGGAATTATTTTTGATGGCTTTCAACTTTGTAACATTTGTGACTCACTTCCCTCAAATAATTATTTTAACACTTCTGGAAGATTTGATTTATAGATCTTTGCAGTAAACTGAAGAGCTGTGAAGCCATTTATAATTAATTCATAAATCCAATGCAGCAATTGTTAAGCCATTCTTATAAACTGCAGTTGTGAGCATTATCTATTCACAGTCAAATGCTTTGTTCAGAATCTAGAATTATTTGTACAGTAAATAAGCAACATTTTGTATCCATAAGTTTGGCTAATTCTTCTTAAAATGGGAAAATTTAAATGTAAACTCTGAAAAGTAAATATTTTGCATAGAATATATGTTTACAGGCTAAATCCACAGTTACTGACTGAATATCATCACAGTCCCAGTAATAGTACCCCTGTCTCTGAGCCAAATGCTCAAGTTCAGTTCCTACTCTTGGACTTAGAAAGGTCACTATGCAAGTTCAGCATCAATTTATAAATCCTTGCAACACGAGCCAAAGGCAGGTGGTAAAAGCAGAACCGGTCGTCTGGTGGAAAGAAATTGGAGCCTCTACCATCACTATCCATAGCTCCAGGGTACAAAATGTATGTAAAAGTGTGTAATCATAGCAAGTCATACCTTTTGACAGGATAATAAAATGTGAGGCTGGATGAACACAGCAGGCCAAGCAGCATCTCAGGAGCACAAAAGCTGACGTTTCGGGCCTAGACCCTTAAGCTGGTTGACTCAGTTGGCTGGATGGCCAGTGTGGATCAGATTGGTATGATGTTGAATCCCTCTACTGACTGAGTTAGTTTCTGTACCCACCTCGTTGTACCACCTATGGTAGAAGTCACAGTATGTTCAGGAAAAGATCTCAAGAAGAAAATATCATCCCAAATGATTTGTGCTACTTTAACAATCTACCAAACCTGTCTTAAAATTAATAAGTTCTTTTTTCATTTAGTTTATACGACTTGAGTATTGTTACACATGAATGAGTCTACAGTATTAAATATTGAGACTATTAATTATAGATATTAACATTGACTGGGTAATCTTACAGGGAGGAAGAATAGAGAGTGGAACATTTTCTTCTCTCAGGTGCAGAAAGCAAAGCAACAGGGGATGTTAATGTGAAAGGCTAAAGTCAGATCCTCGATTGCAGGAGGAAGGTTTTCAGTTAAGATCTTGTCACTTTAAAGGTGGGTTTAGTTTCCCAATAGCAAGTATCAGGAAGTTCTTTTACATGCATCTATCTGTCAAGCATGCTCATTAAAAGGCCAACTTTCTGGAATTAAGTTTGCCTTCCAGTTAAGTTCTATGTGCGCAAACAGAATTGCCTTCAGACTCATGACTGCTTAGAAGTGATGTGCAGATATCTTTCCGGATTTTGGAGTGAATAGCTGCTGCTTTATCCTCTTTGGGGAACAGTCATCCGTGCCATAGCATGGTTGAGATCAGGGGCAGTTACACAAGTTGTAGGGGGCACAGAAGGTGATTGAGCGATGAAAGCTAGAATGTAATGGGCATGGATCAAGGGAGCTGGCCAAGAGTGTATGGGAAGCAGGCTGACCAGGGAAAGATGAAAGGGCCACAATGTTCAGCTGCAAGTGGCACTCCAAGGCTTGCAGTGTGTGAATGCTTGTCCAGGTGGCCTTTAACTATAGCACTAGGAATTGGGGAGATTAGTCTGGAATTATGGTTGAGTTACATTTTTTGGGTGAATGTAGATGACTACTTGCATTTGATAACATCAACGGTTAGAAATATAAAGTCCATTTACTGATCCTTTTTTGATTGGCAATTAAAAAACATTGAAGTAAGTCAAGCAAATGAAGTAGAGTGGTGAATAGTGGGCAATAGATACCAACAGGATACAGTCACAGTTTCCTCCATTTATCCACTCCAAATCAAGCAAGACAGAATGGAAACAGGAAGAAAAATCGAGCAATGAGGCACACCACTGCTTCTCTACCATAGCCTTAATTTTAATCCCATTATCCTTGGTATGATTTTCATTGACTGTCTTTCCTCACCCATAACGTACAAATGCCAGATTTCAGTCCATTTCCTCCATGTCTGACCGTCCTTCTAAATGGAGAGAAAAGGCTCAAGGAAATGCTTTCTACTGCTCTGTTTTTAATACAATTTCTAGCATCTTTCTTTAGAAGTATATGGAAACCGCAAGACTAACACAGGGCCATTTGGCCCCACCAATCTGTGTTGACACCTATTTTCCACAGCACCAAATAGTCTAAATCATATTTACCTAGCTATTTCCATGTCTCTTTATCCCATTTTCTTTCTTTTCCTCCTGTCAAATTATACATTAAATGTTAACAGTTTCAATCTCACTGGCTCTAAAAATAAATTTAATGGATTCACAACTTTTGTGAAATAATGTTTCATCAGTTCTGTGTACTCAATTTCTTGCAGTTAATCCATGGGCTGTTATTGTATCTCACTCACTTGGTTATGCAGGCAACTTTTATCTATGCTTCCAATCCATGAATTATCTTAAATCTTCTATATCATCTCATGTTCTATATTAATTTAACAAAAAACCCAACTATTTCAAGTCCTTCTATGTATTTGTACTTTGTATTGTTGAAGGCTTTGACTTTAACCTTTCTGTCCTCTTACAACAATATTTCTACTGCAGCACAAAAGAATTATTCATTGTTTTAATAGTAAGGTCCCACTTACTAATTGACTCCTACAACAGGCCCTGCCTACACACATAGTGATGCCAAGTGAAAATAATAGGTCTACACAATTGGGCATTCCGTATTCAGCATTGCATATGTTTAATTCTAATTTATGTTTGATATAATTTGTTGCAGACTGTTCATGCAATCTAAAGTTAACATGAAAGCAAGGGTATATTCCAAAAACATGTAAAAAGGATATACGCCATCTCAGTGATCACGCTTTGATGGATGCTGTTATATAAGATAATGGTTCTGTACCATTGAGCTGTATTAAGCTGCACCCAATCTGAAGATGTCACACATTCGTAGGGTAAACAAAGTTTTGCATGAATTCCCAATGGAGAGAGAATTGACGTACCTGGCTCCTGATTATCGTGATTATGCCTAGCTAATTGATATTAATCGTATTGATTGGTATCATGCATTAATCTACACCTTGTGTAAGACAAGTGCCTCTTTAGTTAAGACACGCAAGTGTCCAGTGGTGATGGTGGCGCTGTGGTAATGTCACTGAGCTGGTAGTCCAAAAGCTAAGGCTAATGTGTTGAGGACATAGGTTCAAACTCCCACCAAGGCCGTCATGACAACAGCTACCTGAGTTTGCAGGGCAGCAAGCGCATGTCATATGATCTCCATCTAAACCACAGCAGCTCCAGTAAACAGTCTTCCATCAGACTTGTAACATTACTGAGGCACTGCTTACAGAGAATGCCAGAGACTCAATGGAGCAGGAATCTGCTGTACTCAGTTGAGGCCAGTATTTATACTCCCATCATTGCCCCTTCACCAGCGCCCTTGCAGTTGCTTCCCACCTAACCACTGAGTCTCCCTTAGTGAAATTCGGCCAACTTACAGCACACGTGGCGCAGTATTTTCAACTGTGAGCGATTAGGACAGGAGCACTGCACATATGCAGTTAAAGTTTGCTGAATGTGCATCAAATCAACCAGAGAAGGTTGTTGACTTCATGACCTGCCCGTTTTTGGTGCATACACACACACTAGCTCTGTTTCAAGCTATGATCTAAGATATTGGAGTTTGGAAACAAAATACATAACAGAAGTTCAAAATATATCCATGTTATTTGTACATACATGACTTAATCACCAAACTAAGCCTTTTCAGTAGCTCTATGCCTGGTTAAAAAAAAACCTTCCCGATATACAAGGCTTTGATCGGTCACATATATTTCATCTTAACTGTCTTGTTAGATCATGTTCATGATCTTGAAACCCTATGACCAGGTCCAAGGAGCAAAAGCTTCTGTGTTTAACTTGTGTTATAAATAGAGCATTCAGTGTGCTACTTATAAATATTTAGTGTGCAAGTGTGGGAATATCATTTTATCCTATTCATAAGAGTTCTTCATAACTCACTCAGAACTTTACCATTCCTGAGTTATGTAGCTTTTACTCACGGAATATCTGTGTGGTAAATGTATCTGTTAGGCTTTTTCTACTAAAGAAGAAATGACAGCAGTATGTAGTGAGGTTGATTATGAATTCTGAATTAGGTTAAGGATTATGATAATATTTGCTGGCATCTGCCTAAAGCTATAATTCATTCTTGAAGTTTAAAAATACACGGTTATCACTTGGCTGTCTGTTAGAAGGTCATTTGTGTATTTATAAGAGTTTGATTTAATTTAAAACTTATAAAGGAAAGACACTGTAATGATTGAAGCAAAAGGGAAATATTTGAACGACATACAGTACCCTCCATTTCTGGAACTTTAACTGTCTCAATTTTTATCTTTAGATGTACTGTACTACAGGTTGTATGTGGAAATGCGCCTTTGCCCATGTCCAGCTGTGCCCCAAGTCCCATACTTCAAGAATAAAACAAAAATCAACTGCAGATGCTGGAGATCTGAAACAAAACAAAAACTGCAGGAGAAACTCAGTAGGTCCAGCAGCATCTGTGAAGACAAAGCAAAGTTAGTGGTGTGGCTCCAGTGGCCCCTCAGTTCTTCTGAAGAAGGGTCACTGGACCCGAAATGTTAACTTTGCTTTCTCATGTTTCAGTCTGTGGAGCACTTATTGATATTTTTAATTCTTAATGTTTCTGATTGAAGCTGTATTAATCACAGTAATTCACATGATTCTTGGATTTGGGGAATTCTCTGGCTACTACAGAGCCTGATTCATTCTCCAACATACGTCCATCATATGCCAACATTCTGACATTATGAACTAAAATATGCCATGATGAACCTAAGTGTGTAAACTCATTATAACTAGATAAATAATAAAGGCCTTTCTTCATAGGAACTGACGGGCCACTGGAGCCACACCACTAACTTTGCTTTGTCTCCACAGATGCTGCTGGACCTACTGAGTTTCTCCTGCAGTTTTTGTTTTTGTTTCAGATCCCTAGCATCTGCAGTTGATTTTTTTTATTCCTGAAGTATGGGACTTGGGGCACAGCTAGACATGGGCAAAGGCACATTTCAAGAGCAACTGCTTTGTGGGTCAGAATTCTTCATTTCCAGCACAGATCAGATCAGAACTAACTGATTTACTTTCTATGAGTTTTGTTTTGGGCCCAACCTTGGATATAGGACCCATCATGACAATTGTAGTCCTGTAAGCTTCTCAGACAGCATCAGAGTGAATCTTCATAGAGCTTCCTTTCCTTTTAATGGCAATAGGTTAAAAAGAAACCTGATTCATTCACGCGATGTTGTTGGTTGCTGGCTGGGTCAGCATTTATTGCCCATCCCTAGTTGCCCTTTTAAATTCTTGAACTGCTGCAATCTAACTTTGATAATGTAGTCCCAAAGTGCCAAACAACAATAAAGTTGTGAATTTTTATTGTTGCTCCTTATATATTAAATCGGCTGGCATAGTTACTGCCTAATTGGTTGCACACCCTTTGATTTTCATAGTTTGCTGTTATGCACAAAGTGCACAGTATTTTGTAAAGTCATTAAGACCTTAGGGACTAGGAACTGGAGTAGGCCATTTGGCCTGTCAAGCTTGTTCTGTCATACATTAGGACCACAACATTCTTTGTGTGCACTTTACTGTGTTTTCTCTTAGATTCCCCTAATGACCAAGCATCTATCTATCTCAACCTTAACTGTAAATAAGGCCTCTGCCCTCACTGCTGTCTGCAGTAAGGAGCTCTAAAACTCTCAAAGAGAGGAAAATCACCTCAGTCTTAAATTGGCACCATTTTATTCTTAGACTATGCCCCCCGATTCTAGATTCTCACACGAGGGAAACATTCTTTCAGCATTTACCATGTCAAGCCCCTTAAGAATCCTCTATGATTCATATGTTTCATCTCTCATTATCTAAACTCTAGTGAGCAGAGTCCCAACCTGTTTAGCCTTTCCTCATTTGACAATCCCGCCATCCCAGAGATCATCCTAATGAACCATCCGTAAATGACCCCCAATGAAATATCATCTTTTAAAGAAAGAGACCAAAATTGCTCTCAGTGCTCCAGATGTGATCTCACCAGCACCTAGTACACTTGCAGTAAAACCTCCCTATTCTTATATTCCTTGGAATAAGGGTCAACATTCCATTAGCCTTCCTGACTATCTCCTCCTCCTGTGTGCTAGCTTTCTACGCTACATGTACAGGTCCACCCAAGTCCTTTCTACATTGCAGCATTCTGTTCTTTTTCTCTACTTATTCTGTCCTTTTGTTCACTCTTCCAAAAGGAACAACTTCACTTTTCCCCCACATTATTCTCCATTTGCCAATTCCTTGCACATTTATTTAACCTATCAATAACTCACTGTAAATTGTTTGTATCCCTCTTGCAATCTGCTTTTCCATCAATTATTGTGTCATCTGCAAATTTGGCTACAGAACATTCACTTCTTTCCTCCAAGTCATTAATGTGTTCAAAAGTCTGCTCATTCTTTTTGTGGATGTCTTTGTTGTGATTTAGGCTAATCTCTGAAGAAGCTTCTGGATTCCAATGCATGGGACATATTGCAAAGCAAAGTAATAATATTGTCAGCAGGCAATTAACATATCCCTTCAAAGTTTCACGTTTTGTATGACAAGACAAGCCTAATCCAATGTAGTAATGATGTAATAATAGTACTGGTGTGCGGAGATATGGGGAAGAGCCAGGAGATTGGCATTAGATATTAGAGCCAGTGTACTTAATGGAGCTGGTGCAGGCATCTTGGACCAATTGTTCTTTTTCTGCACTGTAATCATTCTGTTATTCTGTGATTCTAGATCATTTATTGACTGGTTTATGTTGCCCTTGTATTGGAAATTTGTCATACTGATGAACTTCCTGTACTGAATATTATGTACTTGTGAGCAAAGGGTTAGTAAATTGCTGATGGGCATCAAATGATTTGCTTCAACATAAATGACAGTATTTTTAATTCAGGATAGCTGCAGGATTGAAAATATGCCTGATAAAATAGCTTCCAAAGAAACACCATGTAATTTATTTTTGTGCTTTGTCCTTCAGTCCTGCAACCCTTAGCTCTTCCATCTAGTTGCATAGACTATTATGTGGAACCAAAAACAATCAGCAACAGGATTGGGGTTGGAAACTCATTCTCTCCAGATGGAAGCATCCCTCCTCTAAAGCTTCAAGATGTAGACAATGAAATTGATGTGAAACAGTAAGTGCAATCTGAAGAAAATCAACAATATTTTAGTTTAATAAAGTGTTATTTTTTGAGCAGCATCTTCATTCAGTTGTCTTATAAGGTGATAGTAATATATTCCTTCAAGTTCTCCATTTATGAAATGAGTCATCAGGTAGCTGCTAGCATGAGTCTTCAGCATACAGTAGCTTTGAAGTAGAAAAGAAAATACTGCTGTAAACACGCAGCAAATTGAACAGCATCTGTTAAGAGTGAAACAAGAGTTAATGTTTTATGTCAATAACATTTCATTAGAACTGGTATAGACCAGCAACTAATCAGGAAGCAGGCTTTCATTCAATAAATTGTCATCAGTTTCTTAAAATAAAGAAATATCCTACGTGAGATAACAAAGTGTGGAGCTGGATGAACACAGCAGGCCAAGCAGCATCTTCGGAGCACAAAAGCTTTTGTGCTCCTAAGATGCTGCTCGGCCTGCTGTGTACATCCAGCTCCACAATTTGTTATTTTGGATTTTCCAGCATCTGCAGTTCCCATTATCTCTCTCAAATATCCTACATGAGGCTGCTTCATTACCATTCTTGGCTGAAAGCCCAATCATCCATTAGGGTATTAAAACAGCTGAAGCCAAGGACAAACCTGCTTTATTGATGATTGTGGGCATCTGATCTATTCTGCTATTTTCGCAATGCTTATTTACATATGATAAGGAGGTTTCAAGTGCTTGCAGCTTCATCTATTGATACCTTACAAGTGCAATAATACAGACTCTTTATTCAACGATAGTGAACGTTGTTATAAGAAAGTGGGAGGTTATGAATTAATTTTTGAAAGCTTTTTAACACTCAGTATTAAGGTTCATTGGTTCTATTTAGTATGTATAGTGTGCAAATGGACATGGAGGGTATTTGGGGCCAAATGAAACTTCAGCTTTCCCTTTTGAATTTCATGTTATCCATTCACTATTATATTTTTGATTTATAAATTTCGATATTTTCTCCTTTGGTAGAGTTTTTTTTGTCTACTACTGATGTTAAGCTAATGTGTAGGTTTATCATTCCCTGGACACGTTCCATCATTATTCTCAGCCAGATGTATGGTGCCAACTACATGCCAGTCCTTTTGCAATGCATGTTTTCCTTAAAAATTGTAATTTATGCATGATAGCATCCCCGCTACCACTTTCTTTACATTCTTAAAATACAAACCAGTAGCTTCAACTAACTATGTGAAAATTGAAAGATGTAACTCTATCTGTGATATATTTTTATAGCAGCATTAAGGAAGCTTTATTTTGAATCCTATCGTGCTTTAAATATACATTTAAATATTGTGCTCTACGTCCCATATCAAAATGTCCCAAGCTGCAAATCTTATGTATAAAAATTATCAAAATAATATTATCAGAAAAAATCATTTTTAGTAGGCATCCAGTCTGCAATTTTACTCGTGGAAACTCTCTCTCAATGAGAAAAATGTTGCTTAGTTATTCTTTATAGCCAATTAATTTGTCGCCCATTTCCAGTTTAATTTTTTTAAAATGTTTTACCTGAGATTCATTTTAATGTTTTGTTCCTTCCTAGGTACACAGCACTTTCAGGAAAGTCACAGGCTGTTCCTATAGATGGTCTTTCTGCAATTCTTAAAGTGTATGTTTTAGTGACATCGCTGTCTCCCCTACGAGCATTCATTCATTCAACAGGACTTGTCCAAAGTGAACCCAATAAGAAGTTCTTTGTATCCAAGGTATAAATATTTATAGTTTGACTGTAAATGCAATTGTAGCTATATTGTGGACAATTCAGCCAGGTTAAACTCATTGCATAATATGCTCTAAACATGAACAGAATACTTACATGGCAAATTCTCAAATGTTTACTTGAGTGTAAAGTAGAATAGTGTATTTGTTATTCCTGTTTCTTTTTATAGAGGTCTGTCTTTAAATTGATGCAAAACTATTATTGGGTGTTGCAATGGTCTCTGTATGAGCTGTACTCTGTCCTGGTTGTGTCAGTTTGTACTCCAGTAACATTTACTTATGCTTTTATATCAAATATGGTAAGATAGCACATTTTTGGTTAGAAGATCATTGAACAAATGGCTGACTTTACACTGAAGGACAGAGAGTGGATAGTTTACTAGTAAATGTTCCCGTCTACACGGTGCAGGTTTGATTTCCTTATATTTTCTTCATTCACTTTCAGTTTGATTGAAGCAATTACTGCACACAATATAAGGAATTATTAATGAATAAGTTAATATTTTCATGTGTTTAATTTAATAGCCCTGGTCAAGAAAGTGGCTATGACAACCACAATAAATACAGTAAGCTAGACTCAGGAAAATGGTTTTCATTCCTTGTACTTCAATTACCCTTGTTTTGCAAGCTAAAAAAGTTACTTAACTAGATTAGGAAAAGCATCTATTCATACAGTAGTTTTCTTGACCCAAAGGTATCCTAAAGTAGTTTGCAGCAAATTCAACATTTTTGTGACATTGTCACTGCTGTAATATAGAAAAGCAAAGAGGGCATATTTCCCTCAGTATTATCCCACAATCAGCAATGGGATAATGACAAATAATTTGTTTTGATGGTGCTAGTGATGGAATTGATATTGGGTTGGACACTGCAAGCACTCATGGTTCACAGTTGACTATTACAGATCTTTTGTATCCGTCTGTGAGGGTAGTTGAGACACATCAAAAGAAAAGAGGCAGTGCCAGCAGTGTTACACTCCCTCTACACTGCATTGAAGTAATGTCCTCGATTTTAAAAATGGAATCAAATAGGGGAGTTAATTTGTAAATTAAAATAGAAAATGGAAAACCCTGTCTTTTAAAAAAAATCAGCCCTTCTAAAGATCATCAAAAATATAGCGTTCTGTCTAAGTTTATGTAATAGTATGTCGTGGAATTGTCCAGCCTAATCAATAACCTTGGCTCTTCTGGCTTTGCGCTGGAATTTAGCTTAATACAAACAAAAAATGCTGGAGAAACTCAGCAGGT
This sequence comes from Stegostoma tigrinum, assembly GCF_030684315.1. Lineage (NCBI taxonomy): Eukaryota > Metazoa > Chordata > Chondrichthyes > Orectolobiformes > Stegostomatidae > Stegostoma > Stegostoma tigrinum. The sequence continues at coordinate 37,012,235 of NC_081371.1, forward strand.
CTGGTAGCATTTGTGGAGAGAAACAGAGTTAATGTTGAATCCAGTATGACTCATCTTTAGAATACGTTCATCATAGATGAACCAGAGATTGGTTTCTTCCGTGTCACATTAAAAGGGAAACAACTTCATCTCCATGAGCAGAAATTAATTTCAAGATGAAATGTTGTCAGCTGTAGGAAAGTAACAAACATTAAGCAATTTTATATTGGTAACAATGAAGCCAAAACTTAATTATTTAAAACAGTAGCAATCTATTGCAGCAGCGACTGAACTGTGATAAAGATGCTGCTTCTCAGTGTCACCAGGTGCCCAGAACATGGAACTGCAGGAAGGCCCAAACCAAGCTTTTTAATGAGAATGAAAGAGCATGTATGATATGTGGACATATAAATTAAGAGAAATAGATCACTCAGCTCTTTGAGCCTTTTCTGCCATTCAAGAAGATCATGGCTGATCTGCTTAGTCCCTATTCCCATCTACCTGAAAAACATTCTCCCCCTTGCTTATCAAGAATCTATGCCTGTCTTGAAAATATAATGTAAAGTTGCTATAATTCCAACTGATATCAGAATAGCTAACATTGTAAACTACTGTTAAAGCTCCACTGCATGCAGTACCTGTTTTAGTGCAATGTGGTGACTTCAATATATTACCAGTTCCCCTTCGACTCTAATCTGCATGCAGAGAAGAAATGAATGGCGATACTCTTAGCAGAGGGTGGGCAGTCATTTGTTGGAAGATGTCAGTACCTATCACGTAACCTTTATGACTTTTACCGTCAGGATTCCATCCAACTTTGAACAATATTGTGGACTAGCATTAAAATCGAGATGTCTGCAGGTGCTTTCACTGTAACTGCAATAATATGAAATTTGACTGACAAATACATTTAGAACATAGAACAGTACAGCACAGTACAGGCCCTTCGACCCACGATGTTGTGCCGACTTATTATCCTACTAAGGTCAAACTACCCTGCATACCCCACATTTTACTATCTTCCATGTGCCTACCTAAGAGTCGCTTAAAAGCCTCTAAAGTATCCGACTCCACTACCAGTGCCAGCAGCACATTCCAGACATTTCTTATGTGTTGGATGGGGAGGAGCTTTGGGATGATGGTGAAAGTTTTGGTATCATCATATGTTCTGTGATTTCAGACGTTAGAATTATTACATGAAATTTGAGAATTTGGTACATCACACTTGATGGTATCTCCCAATCGTTTAGTGACATTTAACGACTGACTCCAAATATATATTCCTAAGGCCCTTCACAAGCATGTTAACAGACAAATATAATATCTCAATATGGTTGAAGATACTGAACTAAAGTGTGCTCTAAGAGGTATATTTTGACAGCATCTTAAAAAGTAGAAAAGGAAAATGATGAGGTTTAAGGAGAGAATTCTGGAATGTAGGGCCTTAGGTGCTGAAGCCACAGCTGCCAATGGTGAAACAAATAGAAGATCTTTGAATCACAATTACTAGGGCATCTTCCTCATAGCTGCTTAGTGAGTAAAGCTTAAACAGTCCCTTTGATTCTGTGGTAATCATGAGATACTTTCTCCAGTAAAATACTAAAAGCTTTACTTTATACACAATTATGTAAGTTCAAAAACTTAGTTCAGTTACATTAAAAAGAAATGCTAAGCATTGATACATCATGAAGCACATGTATAAAACATGGTGTATAATCCAGTGTAAAATCTTTCACAGCTTCGAGCATATTTTGAAAAATACTCTGGAACGAGCGCTTCAGTACAGGCCTATGAGAACATGAAAATGTTAATTACGCAACTTCTATTAATTGCCGAAGTAAATATTGAATCTTCCACTAGAAGTCAAGGAACATCAGAAAGGTGAGCATTCTAATAGTTCATAGGATCAACTAGAGTCCAAGAACTTCTTTGATGATCGTATGAACATATGCAATTACTAAAGTTTAGAAATGATCTATAATCATGTACCACACAAGAATTTAAATATCTCGCACAACGCTGAAAGTTGCTGTTGTTTCGTAGCAGATGTTGATGGCTCATCTGCTGTCAGGTCCTGGAAATTTGAGAATGACTGACTGAATACTGGTATGTCCTGCCTATTGAATTTAGCACTCAAAATTACTGTAAATCTTGTCAATGGAAATAGATTTCCAGCATCTTTATCAGACTACTACTATAAATTTTCACGTAATGTGACTTATGGGGCAACTTATAAATTACTCTCTCTACATTTTGTGTGTAGTACCTCAATCACTGCAGTTCAATATGCCCATTAAAGTCTGGCAATGTTCATGTGTTTGCAATCAAAACCTTACACATAACAGCACTTTTAATTCATTAGGATGGAGATTTTATGTACGGATTTCCTAATACTGTATTTAATGGAGGAGGATGAGAAGGATTTAAAAGTACTTTCAACAGTGCCAGATGGTAACCACTGTAGTCTACTTTGTGTTCATGTTAAACAGAGACAGTATGCCACATGCTCAAATAATACCTGTAATTAATAATAAATGGCTGTCAAAGTGGCAAAAACTGTCAAATGTTATGTCTTTGATTCTTTCGGTCTAATGTAAACAATGTTAGATGTACCAGAAAATTTGCCACCGCAGATGCATCAGATTGGTGAGGAAACCTCAGCGACATCATCTTGTTCGCTGAACAGTAAAAGCACCGTATCAGTTGTAGCCTAGATTAACTGAATTGATAGATTTCCAAAAGGCTGATGGAATCCACATTACCATCCAAGACATTAGGAAGAGTACAATAGCCCAGGAGAACAGAAAGTGGTTTCACCAGGTTGAAACCTGCTTAGCAACCATCATTCATATCAATGCCTGCAGCCAAGTCTTACTTTCAATGTTTATGTGAACTGTGCACTAAATGAGCAATTTCTCTCATGCTCCATCTATACAGATTCATAATTCAGCTTTTTCTGCCTACAAACCGAAGTATAATGGGAAGCAATGAAATTAGAAAGTACAAACCGCTGCATTCCCACCGTGCATCTGTTTGTTTGAAGCCAGCAGGAAATTTAAATTAGGAACGGCAATGTTTTTAGAGCAATCCTGCCCTGTCAGGCTGACCAGTGAAACCTAATGGAACTATCTCAGGGCCACTGAAACAACATTTGGAAGGATAATCAGCAATGTATCATTGATGAGGAGAATTTGTTTGTATGATGAGAGTTACATGATTGAAAAGTAAACATTGAAAGGCTTTTGGTTTAGAAGAAGCTTGAGGGAGTTCCACACTTTGGAAAGTTTTTTTTTGTTTCATTTCAGGTAAAACCTGATTGAGATTAAGTGTAAGAACAGTTTCTTCAGGAGTACCATTTTGTAGTATCTCGATAGATTATGTGTGTCTCCTGCATAATATCAGGAATGGGTATCAACATCTCTTAATGATTATGGACATTTCAACAAGATTTCTTGAAGCAGTGCCATTAGGAAAACATAGAGCAAAAATGATAATGGGAAAGTTCATTCAATTTATTAAGATATGGACTACTCAAAGAAACATAATCAGATCAAGGTTCAGCTTTCATATTGCAAATATTTATACAACTTGTGACTAGTTGGGCATAAAACAATTGACATAGTTTGCTTATCATCCCCAATCGCAAGGTGCAAGTAGATGCAATGATTAGAGGTTATTATCAAGAATGTCCTAAGATTGGAATAAGGGAATTCCTTTGTTACTGTGATAGTAGGAACTGCCGATGCTGGAGAATCTGAGATAACACGGCGTAGAGCTGGATGAGCACAGCAGGCCAAGCAGCATCAGAGGAGCAGGAAAGCTGATGTTTCAGGTTGAAGAAAGGCCTCGGCCCGAAACGTCAGCTTTCTTGCGCCTCTGATGCTGCTTGGCCTGCTGTGTTCATCCACCTCTACACCTTGTTATTTCCTTTGTGATTGTTCCCATTAGCGATGATTCTAAAATGTCCACAAGCTTTTATCCTTTTGAATAAATATATGGGCATGAAATGAAAAGACCATTTAAATTTGTTAAAGAAAAATTCATAAACTAAAGGTCAGAGGCTATGCTATGTTTATTTTTGAATTTCAAAGAGGTATGACCAAAGCATGTGCATTTGCCAAAAAAAATTTGAAAGGTGCTCAACAAACAATGAATACTGTTTTACTGAAAGATGCTGAGTTGGGGATTCAACTAACTATCAGTTATTTTTCAAAGGAGCTGGCTGCCTGTCAATAAAAATATCCAGTGTTTGAGAAAGAGACTTTCAGACATGTATTGCTGTGCAACATGTTGAAAAATACATCTCCAAAAAAGACTCTTGTTCACATTGACCACAATCCTTTGACTTTCTTGGAGATATTTCAGGAGAAGCACATATGCTTACTCCAGTGCAGCTTAACTCTCCAACTGTATAATTTGAAAATCATGCATGTGCCTGGGCAAAAAAAAATTATTGTGACACTTTATCAAGAGCACATGTGAAGGTCTCAGTGCTGTGGTGGCATGAACTTGTGGTTACTATGTTACTCATATGCTTAATGTTGATCCGTTATTATTGTTCCTGAGACATAGAAATAGTGTTAAAGTAATTATTGGGTAATAAAAATGCCTCTTAAAGAAACATAGACAATGGGACTGCAGATGCTGGAGAATCCAAGATAATAAAGTGTGAAGCTGGATGAACACAGCAGGCCAAGCAGCATCTCAGGAGCACAAAAGCTGACATTTCGGGCCTAGACCTTTCATCAGAGAGGGGGATGGGGTGAGGGTTCTGGAATAAATAGGGAGAGAGGGGAAGGTGGACCGGAGATGGAGAGAAAAGAAGATAGGTGGAGAGGAGAGTATAGGTGGGGAGGTAGGGAGGGAATAGGTCAGTCCAGGGAAGACGGACAGGTCAAGGAGGTGGGATGAGGTTAGTAGGTAGGAGATGGAGGTGCGGCTTGGGTTGGGAGGAAGGGATGGATGAGAGGAAGAACAGGTTAGGGAGGCAGAGACAGGCTGGGCTGGTTTTGGGATGTGGTGGAGGAAGGGGAGATTTTGAAGCTGGTGAAGTCCACATTGATACCATTGGGCTGCAGGGTTCCCAAGTTCTTCAAGGACAGCAACTTTCCCCCCACAGTGGTCGAGAACGCCCTTGACCACGTCCCCCGCATTTTGCGCAACACATCCCTCACACCCTGCACCCGCCACAACCGCCCAAAGAGGATCCCCCTCGTTCTCACAGACCACCCCACCAACCTGCGGATACAATGCATCATCCTCCGACACTTCCGCCATCTACAATCCGACCCCACCACCCAAGACATGTTTCCATCCCCACCCTTGTCTGCTTTCCAGAGAGACCACTCTCTCCCTGACTCCCTTGTTCGCTCCACACTGCCCTCCAACCCCACCACACCCGGCACCTTCCCCTGCAACCGCAGGAAGTGCTACACTTGCCCCCACACCTCCTCCCTCACCCCTATCCCAGGCCCCAAGATGACTTTTTCCATATTAAGCAGAGGTTCACCTGCACATCTGCCAATGTGGTATACTGTATCCATTGTACCCGGTGTGGCTTCCTCTACATTGGGGAAACCAAGCGGAGGCTTGGGGACCGCTTTGCAGAACACCTCCGTTCGGTTCGCAATAAACAACTGCACCTCCCAGTCGTGAACCATTTCAACTACCCCTCCCATTCTTTAGATGACATGTCCATCATGGGCTTCCTGCAGAGCCACAATGATGCCACCCGAAGGTTGCAGGAACAGCAACTCATATTCCGCTTGGGAACCCTGCAGCCCAATGGTATCAATGTGGACTTCACCAGCTTCAAAATCTCCCCTTCCCCCACCGCATCCCAAAACCAGCCCAGTTCATCCCCTCCCCCCACTGCATCACACAACCAGCCCATCTCTTCCCCCCCCCCCCCACCCACTGCATCCCAAAACCAGCCCAGCCTATCTCTGCCTCCCTAACCTGTTCTTCCTCTCACCCATCCCTTCCTCCCAACCCAAGCCACATCTCCATTTCCTACCTACTAACCTCATCCCACTTCCTTGACCTGTCCGTCTTCCCTGGACTGACCTATCCCCTCCCTACCTCCCCACCTATACTCTCCTCTCCACCTATCTTCTTTTCTCTCCATCTTCGGTCCGCCTCCCCCTCTCTCCCTATTCATTCCAGAACCCTCACCCCATCCCCCTCTCTGATGAAGGGTCTAGGCCCAAAACGTCAGCTTTTGTGCTCCTGAGACGCTGCTGCGCCTGCTGTGTTCATCTAGCTTCACGCTTTATTATCTTAAAGAAACATTTTCATTCTGCTTTGGAGCAAGTTGTGATGTAAGGTTTAGGATTTATTTGTATGTGTGCATACACATAATATATATCATTCAGTTTAGAGTCTGAATTTTGCACTAGTGTCATGTGGGTTTTAGCTTTTGTGAATGAAGGGTTTAATAATTAACTAGTCAGCCTCTTTTGAGCCATTACTTTTAAAGCAGTATATGAGAGAGGCTAGCTGCTGAAGTGATAATAGGAATTTATTTGCATGGTGAGTGTTCTATGATCAAAGAGAGTAAACACTGAAAGGCATTAGCTTGCTTTTGCTTAGCAGAAACAGGAATTCATTTCTTTCTTGGCCAGTTGTGGGGGCTATGGGAGGTACAGAGTGAGTCAGAATCCCACAGGTCGGAAAGCGTTTTGTATTAGTTTGCAGAAGACCTGTTTGAAGTTGGGTGTTGAAAACAATTTCTCCTTTACAATGGAGCTAATTCAAACCAGCTAGCAAGTAGGGTATCTCAGTATAGCTTGAAAATTCCAGACCAGAAGTGATGTTTAGAAACCTAAAGGAGTTATTTGAAGCGAAGACAATTTAAGCTCAATTGTGAGCCTTTTACTTGATTCATGAATCATACTCCAGACCGAGAACTGGTTAAATAAACAATGAAGTCAAATCTATAGATGTGATAGAAAGTGAAACTCTCACTGGTATTTACAGGGATTGTGTTGGAAAAATATGGTAAGATAAAATCCTATGTGCTTTGAAATCGTTCGAGTTGTGTTTATGTGTAAATAGTTTAGAGTTTGTAATTTTATCTTTATTTCTTTTTCATGATAAACTTCTGTTTTGATATCAGAACTAAATCTGCAGCCTTCACACTTAAGTTTCAATGGAAAACCACCTCATTGGATCATATTGTTTTAATTTATGAAATCAGATTTCATTCTGGGATCTGATTCATTCAGTAGCAACATCAGCTGGGATCATAACAACTCCATCTCTCAGTTTTCACACGTGTTTACATTCGGCAATCCACAGTTCATCCGATTTCCCACTCAGCTCGACAGAAAACTGCTTTCCTTCTCTCCAGAGCTTAGTTACTGAATTCATCCTGCCCTCAAGGCACCACCGTACATTCACAGCAAAGGTGTGCTGTAAATGCTCAGGTCATCAGAAACAAAATCATGCAAGTTTGTGCAAGATAATCAATAGTTGTCATTTTGCATTTAAAATCTGATTGTTAACTATCTCCCCCACCACCCTCCAGGGTTATGGATGTATGACTGCTTGGGGGCTGAAGGGTACACATGTGGCTTATGATACCCACTGTGCAACTCCATAGTGCCTGGGGAAAACAACAAGAATCATATGCATGGGACCATCAGGATGACCGAACTCACCAAATACTGTTGAAGTCAGGTTGAGATCTCACAAACATCCTCAAGCATCCACATTGTAATGGCCTACTGTGAATTACACAGTTTGACCACACAGAAAAACCTTGCAATTGGAGGACTGCCAGTGACATCTGAAGAAGGGCCCAGGCCCGAAATGTCAGCTTTTCTGCTCCTCTGATGCTGCTTGTCCTGCTGTGTTCATCCAGCTCTACACCTTGTTATGCCAGTGACAGCAGTTGTCTGAAAAAAAATGATCGGCGAAGATGGGAGCGTCAGAAGTCACCTCAATAACTTGCAGTGAACTATGCGAGAGATGGATTAATTGATCATTAATTCCTCTGTGCTGCAAAAACTACACAATGTCCTGCTGCATTTTTCAGTATTGAGCTTCCACTATTGAAATTTTTGTGATCGAAAAAGAGACATCAAGAACTTCAATTCAATGCTGACAATGAGACACAGAGGGAGTGTATTAATTTATTTTGACTCCACACTTCAGAGGCCATCAATTTTGTGGTGCAGCATTATGTTGAAAGGAGTGCAAAAACAATGTTTATGTTTTAAAGGATGCTGAAAATCAGAAACAAAAACAGAATTTGCTGGAAAAACTCAGGCAGTCTGGCAGTGTCTGGGGAGAGAAAGCAGAATTAACATTTTGAGTCCATTGGTGTTTATATATATTAATATATTGTGATTAATAGCAAAAAGTTCTAAATCCATCAGAGATGATTTCTCTTTCTTAACAGTTGGATTCTGTTTAACTATGTGATTTTCCAATGTTACCACATCATTACAAATAGATTTGGCTAATGATATTAAGTTAACAATGGGTATCTGTTTTCTCCACCTCCTCTTTTTTGATCAAAGGGGTTCATTTGCTATCCTCAAATTCACAGTTCATTCAAGAATCTAAGAAATACTTGATCAACCAAATGAATGCATCCACTATTTTTGCAATCAGTTCTTTTAAAATCTTAGGGCATAAAACAGCACATCCAGTGGATTTGCTCATTTTTATTCCCACAAGTTTCTTCAATGTTTTCTCTTTGGTTGTTTTAAGTTTTGCACAACAGACCATTCATTCCTCATAATTTCTAATATGCTTAATTGTTTTCTAGAATGAAAACAATTTTTTGGAGTCTTCACCATTTCTTTATTTCCCATTATAATTTCTCCTGTCTGTGTCCAAAAGGACCCATATTCACCTTGTTAATGTCTTCTTTTTAACACACTTATAAAAGATATTACGATGTTATCTTCTCCTGAAACCATTTTCAAATTCTATTCCTTTACCAAATCGTTGGCCATTCTATGCTGATGTTTAATACATGCTAAATAATATTTTAATAATTTTAATATCTCCAGATTTGATATTCTTTATGGAAACATTGTGGTTCTCTACTGATCTCTTAAGTGTTTGCCATTACTGATCTACGTCATGTTTTAAGCCATTTTCCCAATTTCACTCAGTCTACTTGCCTTACAATTCTTTCATACATTGCTTTGTTTAAACTCAAGATCTTAATTTTGGACTTGGCTGCATCACACTCACATTTATTTTTATGGTGGTAACGATTTCAAAATTGACATCATTGAATGTTACTATTTCTCTAAAACTTTTGGCAAATTCTGGAAACCACATACTGCTAAAAATGTAGAAATCCAAAACTTGCTGTCAATGATTTTTTGTGTCGTCATGGGGTACGTTAGTGAAATTCTCCCTCAGCTGACTATATTCAAAGAGAAATCTTTGATCTACCAATGACATGGCCTTTGCACTATTAGTTTATTATTGCAAAGTTATCAAAGTAGTCACAGTTCAAAGCTCATAATTACAGATGAAAATTTTCTTTGGGCTTGGGTAAAAAAAATGTTAGGTTCAGAACATCAAATTTTCTGCACTTTTTAAAGTTTGATTATGATGTTTCATCTAAAATCCATATATATGGGCAAATTGTTTATCTCACCTCGTAAAATTCAATTCCAAGCAAAGGATAATCACTGCATAATACTCCCTCACTTGCTGTCACTGAGAAGACTTGAATGTGATTGGCTGCACACACAATTTGATGGCATCACTGTTTAGAGATTCTTCAAAATTCCTTGACTTGATGCCAGATTCAAATCAATGTTAGAAATGGTGAAATCTATGTGCTAATATTCACTATTATCACAGAAAGGGCACAGCAGACATGTGGAGGCTGTTTAAGGAGCAGTTGTTGCGAGTGATGTATAAATTTGTTCCTCTGAAACAGGTAAGAAGGGGAAAGATTAAGGCGCCTTGGATGACGGGTACAGAGGCGCTTCTTGTCAAAAAGGAAAAGGCAGCATACGTAAGGTGGAGGAAGCAAGGGTCTAACACAGCTTTAGAGGATTACAGGCTTGCTTGGAAGGAGCTCAAAAGTGGACTGAGGAGGGCCAGGAGGGGGCATGAAACAGGTTTGGCAGGAAGGATTAGGGAGAACCCGAAGGCATTTTACTCATACGTGAGGAATAAGAGAATGATCAGGGAGAAGGTAGGGCCGATCAGGGATAGCGTAGGGAACTTGTGCGTGGAGTCTGAACAGCTAGGGAAAGCCCTAAATTAGTTTTTTGCTTTGGTTTTCACTAAGGAAAGGGACCTTGTTGTGAATGAGAACTTTGAGGAGCAGGAAAACAGGCTTGAACAAATCAAGATTGAGGAAGTTGATGTGCTGGAAATTTTGGCAAACATTAAGATTGATAAGTCCCCAGAGCCAGACCAGATCTATCCTAGGTTGCTCCGGGAAGTGAGAAAGGAGGTTGCTAAGCCGCTGGTGAAGATCTTTGCTTCCTCACTCTCTACGGGAGTCATACCGGAAGACTGGAGGGAGGCAAATGTTCCCTTTTTTTCAACAAAGGGAATAGGGAAATCCCTGGAAATTACAGACCAGTCAGTCTTACGTCTGTGGTCAGCAAGGTTTTGGAAAGAATTCTGAGGGATAGGATTTATGACTATTTGGAAAAGCATAGTGTGATTAAAGGGAATCAGCATGGCTTTGTGAGGGGCAGGTCATACCTTAGAAATCCTTTTGAGTTCTTTGAGGAAGTCACGAGACAGGTTGACGAGCAGTGGATGTGGTGTACATGGACTTCAGCAAGGCATTTGATAAGGTTCCCTACGGCAGGCTCATTCATAAAGCGAGGAGGTATGGGATACAAGGTGATTTGGCTGTCTGGATTCAGAATTGGTTAGCTGACAGGAGGCAGAGAGTGGCTGTAGATGGTAAGTATTCTGCCTGGAGGTCAGTGCTGAGTGGTGTCCCGGAGGGCTCTGTTCTTGAGCCTCTGCTCTTTGTAGTTTTTATAAATGACTTGGATGAGGACGTGGAGGGGTGGGTTAGTATGTTTGCTGATGACAGAAAGGTTGGAGGTGCCGTTGATAGTATCGAGGGCTATTACAGGCTTCAGCGAGACATTGACAGAATGCAGAGCTGGGCTGAGAAATGGCAGATGGAGTTTAACCTGGATAAATGCGAAGTGATGCATTTTGGAAGGTCGAACTTAAATGCTGAATATAAGATTAAAGGCAGGATTCTCAGCTGTGTGGAGGAACAGCGGGATCTTGATGTTCAAGTGCATAGCTCCCTCAAAATTGCCACCCAGGTGGATAAGGTTGTTAAAGTATATGGTGTTTTGGCTTTCATTAACAGGGTGATCGAGTTTAAGAGTTGCGAGGTTATGCTGCAGCTCTACAAAACCCTGGTGAGACCACACTTGGAATATTGCGTCCAGTTCTGGTCGCCCTATTATAGGAAAGATGTGGAGGCTTTGGAGAGGGTGCAAAGGAGGTTTACCAGGATGCTGCCTGGACTGGAGGGCTTGTCTTACAAGGAGAGGTTGACCGAGCTTGGACTTTTCTCCCTGGAGAGGAGGAGGAAGAGAGGTGACCTGATCGAGGTGTACAAGGTCATGAGAGGCATTGATAGAGTCGATAGCCAGAGACTTTTCCCCAGGGCAGGATTGACTGTCACGAGGGGTCATAGTTTTAAAGTGTCAGGAGGAAGGTATAGAGGAGACGTCAGAGGGAGGTTCTTCACCCAGAGAGTTGTGAGCGCATGGAATAATTTGCCAGTGGAAGCGGAGTCATTAGTGACATTTAAGCGACTGCTGGACATACACATGGACAGCAGTGAATTGATGGGTATGTTGGTTAGGTTATTTTATTTTTGGATTAGGATTATTCCATGGCACAATATCGTGGGCCGAAGGGCCTGTACTGTGCTGCACTTTTCTATGTTCTATTATAATCACACTTTTCAGAGGATATTTTACATTAAGGTTCTTAATCAAACTTGCATCACTACAACATGCTATGTCTATAATAGACTCTTCCTTAAAGGGTTCCTCAACATAGTTCTAACAGACTCCATTCGATTCCATGGTTCAGTTGCCACTGTCTTATCCAGTCCCTAGAAGGCTACATTTCTGCAACTCCATTACCTTTGCTATATATTTTTCTAATTTCCTGGTGTAATTAGAAGGACCATGTAAGAAGGCTTAAAAAATACAAAAAATACAACATATAAATGTTACTATTATTACATTAACCAGGAGCTATTTCAAAGTTTGCTGCACATAAATGACACTTCCGTTGTGTGACATTAATCTGTGCCCGACACAGTTGATGATGAAGGAGACAGAAAAGAATGCTCCTCAGAGACCAATCTGCCATTTTCAAGCCAATTTGATGTCTTCCTTATTGCAGTCACACAGGCTCCAAGGGAATATAACACAAGACTAAAGCAGCTATTAAGATACTTATAGATCATGTAAACAACAGTACCTTGTATGACAGTTGCTGTTCTCGGGCTTCCAAGATTACTGATACCTATTGCATTCACTGCAGCATTGCTACATTTAAAGGTTTAACAGTGAATACATGCCTAGATTGAGGCCATGGCAAGTATTATGCAAGGTTGATAAAATTAGTAAGTTTTGGGACTCATGTCAAACAGGGTCCCATAGGGGTCTGTGCTGGACCCTCACTTTTTACAGCTTGTATCTATGACTTAATGAGGGAATTGAAGGCATATTGGCTAAATTGGCAAATTATGTAAAGACAGGTAGAAAAATAATTTGCAGAGAGTACAAAAGAAAGTTGCTGATGGATATAGTTTGAGTGGGAAGAATCTGGCAGATGGAGTATAAGGTTGGAAAATGTGAAGTTGTATATTTTGGCAGGAAGAAAAAAAAGCAGGGTATTATTTAAATGGAGAATAATGGAATTCCAAGGTGCAGACACAAAAGATTAGCTTGCTGGGACATAACCAGGAAGGCTGTTGAGGTACGATCCTTTATTGCAAGAGGAATTGAAGATAAAATTAAGCATGCTATGCTTCTACTATACACGTGAAACCCCATCTCAAATGCAATTTTTGTCACCTTATTTACCCAAGGATGTAAATCTATTTGAGACAGCTCATTAGATGGTTTACTAAATTGGACAAGTCAGAAGTTTTGAGGAAACATTAGTCAGCCAGAGTTTAGAAAAGCAGGCAGTGATTTGATTGAAGTTTATAAGGTCCTGAATGATCTTGACAAAGTGGACATCAAAGTTATGTTTACTAATGTAGGTCAGAGCAGAACTAACTGACACAGTTTTAAACTGAAGGGTCACTCTTTTAGGACAGAGAAGAGAGGTTATTTTTTTCCTTGAAGGTTATGCATCTTCAAAATTCTGCCTCAGAAGGCAGTGGAGATGATATCATTGAATGAATATTTTTAAGGTAGAAGTAAATATATGCTTGTTGGGCAAAGGAATCAAAGGTTATAGGGGATAGAAAGGCATGTGGGACTTGTAACACTAACAGATGAGCAATGAGCCAAACAGCTTGATGCCTACATGGCCTACTTCTGCTCCTAATTCATACATTGAAATGCATGTGGTACAAGTACATTTTATCAATCTGTAAGAAAAGATACTCTTGTGTTTAGATCATCCAAAACATAAAATCATGACTTTTCTATGTAGTTTGAACTCTGAGTATATTTGGTTTTGTACACTTTGTACAGTACTGATTAAATGTACTGATGTTAATTTAACTCTTTCAGATGTTGTTCATGTTTTCAGCTGCTGGCCTTTGATGTTGGCTTTGGTGCATCTGCCTACCCTGTGATTGTTGAGGTATGAACAAGTCAACATTATATAAAAACCTGCCTTCCTACAATCTTTTGTTAAAGTTAAATAGAACTAAGTTTTCTTGTACTTGAAAATGCTGCATACAAAAGCTATTATTGCATGAAATGGGATTCTGTAGCATTTTCGTTGCTGATATAACTCAGGTTATAGAGATTGTGCTACATTCATAACCTGATTAAAATAGTGTAACGAGATACTTTTCATAAAACCATATGAAATGGGAGCAGCAGTAAGCTATTCGACCTATCAAGCCTGCTCCCCAATGCAAAAACATCTTGGGTTTTCTGATTGTGGCTTTAAATCTACTTTCAGTTTGTTCTCCATAGCCCTCAACTCCCATGTGGATCAGAAATCAGTCCAACTTGGAATTAATCAATGTCCAAGCCTCCATTGCTTCCAGAGGAAAAGAATTTCAAAGACTAACAGTCCTCTGAGAGAAGGAATTTTTCCAAGCTTCGGACTCAAGTGGGAGACCTATTTTGAGATTATGTCCCCTATTTCCAGATGCCCACTTAAGAGGAAACATTCTGTCAGCAACCACCCTCTGAAGATCCTTGGGATCTTATATGTTTCAATAAGATCACTTCCAATGAGTGTATGTTCAACCTTTCCTCATAAACCAAGCGCTTGATCCAAGGAATCAACCTTGTGAATTTCCTCTGAACTACCTCCAATGGAAGTATATCCTCATTAGGAAAACCAAAACCATGCACAGCATGCCAAGTACAATTTTGTTATTGTTTTGTACAGTTTTACCAAGCCTTCCCTAGTTTAATGCTTCATCCTCCTTGTAAGCACAGGACAAAATTAATTTGCTTTCTTAATTACTTGCTGTTTCAACAGGTTAATTTTTTGTGATTCATGTGCAACAATACTCAAACCTCTCTGTGAGACAGCATTCTGTTGTCTTCCTCTCCATTGAGACAATATTCTGCTAATCTATTCTTGACAAAGTGGACATCTTCACATTTTCCCACATTGTGCCCCGTCTGCAAGTTTTTTGGCCTCCTTGCTTAATGCGTCTATATCACTTTGCTCATTTTCTGTGTCCTCCAAAACTTGCTTTTGTACCTAACTTTGAATAATCAGCCAGTCTCAATACAATACAATCGGTCATTTTATCTGAGTCATTACTATAGTATTGCTGAAGAAAAAACAGTTGTCAAAGAGTATCATCTTTCACTCATTAGGATAACTCACAAGAATATTAAGTTAAGCGCAAAACCAGCACTTGCACTGTATGAATGGTAAGTGCTGATTAGTTGACAAATTGATTATGCTTGGTGGAATTGTCAGTTAGAATCCTATCACAGACATTTCTAAATCAACATGTTCAGGCATATGATCTCTGGAGTAGGTGGGACCTTAACCTAGAGGTTCATGGCTCAGAGCTGGAATGCTACCACTGCTCTACAAGAACCCTTTCCAATGCCCATTGCATACTCTCTACAATGTTCCTCCAGTGGATATATAATGAGTGGCAATGCACAAACGCTTGTTTTCTGTTTGTACTCATTTTAAAAATTCTGCCACTCATCACAGTTGGCACAACATTATCCACCATTAGATGTGATTCCACAAATGAGCAATATTTGTTGGATAATACTGAGTGTGTGAAGAATTATACTGACACTAATTTAGAATTGTCAAGCTCACAGTCTGGCGTACTTAGTATGTACTGGAAGCTGCATACATTAAAACAGAGCCCTGTTCTTTGCAGATAGAAAATGTACACACAATGTACATGTTTTAACTCAACAAAATATGTCACAGCCGTTTGTTGATTAATTTCTCAGGGCAATACCTTGATCAATCAGTTAATGTGTCTAGTTAAAACTTTAAGTTTGACTGTTAACTGTTAATCATTATTAACTGGTACATTCTCCATGGAAACACCTAGGCCAATTTTACCAACCAATCACCACCCGCCTTTCACACAGTGTAAATATTTTTTTTCCCTTTAAATTTATATTTCTTCAAATTGTCCTGATAAGTGACAAGCAGATAACGCCTGATAAAATGTAAGATAACAAAGTGTGGAGCTGGATGAACACAACAGGCCAGGCAGCATCTTAGGAGCACAAAAGCTGATGTTTCGGGCCTAGACCCTTCTTCAGAAAAGCTTTTCTGATGAATGGTCTAGGCCCAAAACATCAGTTTTTGTGCTCCTAAGATGCTGCTTGGCCTGCTGAGTTCATCCAGCTCCACCCTTAGTTATTATGGATTCTCCAGCTTCTGCAGTTCCCATGATCTCTGATAAAGTGTTCCTTTTTTTTCAGCAATACTCAAGTTCAGTATGACCAAAAGACTATTCATGACTACAAATTATGAATAGTTGAGGACTCAGCACTGGTCCTCGTGGGATTCTACTACTTAAATGTTTGTCAAGTGAATGTGACCCATTTCCTGTTAGCCAACTTTCTATCCATGTTAATATATCATCTCCAACATCATGACTTCTTATCTTGTGCAATAAATTTTTACTTGACACCATATCTGAATGCTATTTGGAAATCTAAATACAGTACATCTACTGGCTACTCCTTTTCCACTTTAATTGCTGCATCCTCAAAAACTCTAACTTTTCAACCATGCTGATTTCCTTTCAAATAAATCAATGATCTCCTTAATTGATTCTAGCATTTCCCCAATGGCAATTATCAGACGGAGTGCTTTGTGGCTTCCTAGTTTCTGCCTCCCTCTTTTCTTGAAGACTGGTGTTACATTTGTTGGCTCCCAATCCAGAACTGAGGAATTTTAGATGATTACAACCAAGCACTATGACTACATCCATCTACTTTAAGACATTATGATACAGGCTGTCAGATGCAAGGGCTTTACCAGCTTTTCAGAATATTAGATTTTCTAAGTACCTTTTCTGTTTAATTTATTCCTTTTTGGGATGAGGGTGTCACATGATCCACCAGCAGCCTGGCAATTAAGTGACAACTATGTTGCTGTGGATCTGGAGTAACATGTCAGACAAGTCAAATTTCACTATCTGTCATGGTGGAATTCAAACTCACGTCCCCCAGGGGCTCTAGATCATTAGTCCAGTGATATTGCCATGATGTCACGGTTGTGAGTAGTCTGTTGTGAATACATAAACAAAATACTTGATCAAAATTTTGATCATTCATTTGTTCCCATCGCAATTTGTCTTCTAAGAGATCAATGCTTAGTTTAGCTACTCCCTTCCTTTTTATACGCTTGTAGATGCTTTTACAGTGAGTTTTATATTTCCTATTAGTTTTCTTTCATAATCTAATTTGCCCACCTTTATTCTTTTAATTAAACTTTTATCATTTTGAATTGTTTTCTCAATCTGTGGGCTCCCAATAATCTTTGCAACATTGTATATCTTTTCTTCCAGTACAAATTCTATCCTCAAGTTCCTGCATTATGCAGGTATGCATGGTTCATCCCTCTTTGAAGAAATATGTCTTGGTTCAGAGTTATGAAATATTTCCTTAAAGTCTGCCACAGCTTTTCTCTCTTACCATTTAATCTAATTGTATGTTCAACTTTGGCCAACTCTGTCTGCATACCTTATAATGCATTTATTTAAGTTACAAACACTAATTTCAGATCCAAATTCCTCACCATCAAAATGAATGACATTCTATTATGACCATTCTTTCCTAAAGAATCCTTTACAAGGCAATCATTGAATAATTTTGTCTAATTACATTTTATTAGGCCCAAATTAGTCTGATCCCAGGTTAGCTCCATAATATGTTCTTCTAGAAATTCTCCAGGATACACTCCATAAACTCAACCTCAGTTACGTTTTTGTCAATTTGATCTGTCCAATAAATCTGAAAATTAAAATCTCCTGCAAATATTGCTGTAGTTTTCTTAAAAACTGCAATTATTTCTGGATTTATCCTCTGTCCCACAGTCTAGGTCACGTCAGGGCCCAATAAAACCCTCTCACAAGTGAAGTATTTCCTTTGCGATTTCATATCAAATTGAAATTCTACATTTTGTTCCACTGAACCAAGATCATTTCTCACTACTGTACTGATCTATCCTGTATTAGCAGAGCATCCTCGCTTTCTTGTCTATTTTTCCAAAATGGCACATGCCTATTGAATGTTTAGATTTCAGTCATGGCCGCTTTGCAACTCCCTCTAATTGCTAATGTAGCACATTTTTTTAGTGCAATTAATTCATGCATTTTTAAAGAACCTTAAAGTCTATCTTTTAATCACCTTTTTTACCCTGACTCAATACACCCTTGAAGGAATGCTCTGTTCTCTCCATTCGTATTGTTGTTATCATAATCCTCATTATTGCTCCACCACTTTAATTTTCCTAATCACCACTCACATGAGCTTTCCCACTATTATTTAGTTTAAATAACGGACTCTCTGCAGACATATTTTTGCCATTTGCCAGGACATTGTTGTTACAATGGTTCAGGTGAAAGCTGGTAAATCTCCTTCTTTTCCTAGTACTGGTGCCAATGCCCTATGAATCAAAACCCATTTCTTCCACAATTTTCGAACCAGAAGTTTAACTCTCTAATCTGATTTGCTCTTTGTGGCTCAGGAAGTGACTCAGAGAATATTACCCTTGTAGTTCTGCATCTAATTTAGTCCCTAGCTGCTCCTGCTCCCTCAGAATCTCTTTCTTAGTCCTACCTATGTAAATGGTAACCACATGGACCACAGCAACTTCTCCTCCCTAGCCAATTCCTCTGCAGCCCTGAGAAAATGGCACCAAGCAGACAATGTAACATTTTAATCTCATGCTTTCAACTGCAGGGAATAATATTTGTCCCACTAAAGATGCCCTCTTTTAATACATCTATACTCATTTTTACTTCCGTTACTTGAATGGTTCCCTGTACTATGATCATATTTCTCAACCTCCCTGCAGTCCTTGCTGTCATTCCACACAAGTTGCAGTAACCTCAAACTTGTTAGAGAACTGCCAAGTGTGAGCCTCCTCTGTTCCTACCTCCTGAATCTTCTGAGCCACTGTGCTGAGTTGATAAATCACCAACTTCTTGGAGTAACCATTGACTAATTTAACTGCATAAAATATACTGGCTTTCAAGCCAGAGTTTGGCTATTCTGCTATGATTAACTCACCTGCTAACAATTGCTGAAAATGATATATTTTGTCATAGTTTTTGGCTTATACTCATCAGGACAATTTATAAGAAGAACAATTTGAGGAAAATAATCAACATTCATATTATATGAAGGAGAGTGCTGATTGGTTGGAAAGTGGACTCTGATTGGTAGAAAAGTTGGCATTGAGAATGCAGCAATTACTGATGATTGACAGTTGACTGCCAGGATTTGTTTACAGTTTAAACCAGGCAGGTTGACTCTGATTATTTCAGGGTATTTTCCTGAGAAATGGACCAAATGGACAAAAGCCATCCATATAAACATTTTCCTGAAAAAGGGTCTAGGCCCGAAACATCAGCCTTCCTGCTCCTCTGATGCTGCTTGGCCTGCTGTGTTCATCCAGCTCTTCACTTTGTTATCTCGTATAAAAACCCTGACGGTTTTTGTGGCTGAGTAGTAGTGTCCCTTCCTGTGGCCAGGAGACATCGGTTGAAGTCTCACCTGTTGCAAACTTATGTATCTCTGAACAGTGGGAGCTCTAAAGGGTTCGTGTGGTGCAGTGGTAATGTGGTAACCTCTGATCTAGGAAGCTCACTTTTAAGTCCTTCTTGCTGCAGAGGTGTGTACGAACAGCTCTGAACAGGTTGATTCGAAAATAACACAAAAGCAACCTGATCTGCTAGTCCAATCAAATCTAAGTATAAGAAAATGACAAAGGAGGTGTGTTTTGTTTTTAAATTTTTAATATTATATAGTACATCCTCTATTCCTAAAGTACTGTAATGCAACTGAAAAATTATATAGTATTAGTCCATGCAGAACTCATCTTTCCTTTACATTTCAGATTCCTAAGAGGAATCATGATGATAATAATATATTGACATAACAATACAGCCCCTGATAGTGACTTTTGAGGATATTAAAAGATTTTACATTTACCTTTCAGAGCATTCCAAACTTTTCAGTTTGTTTTCTAAATTATTTGTAACCTGATGTGCTTAAGAAGGCTTCCAAAATCCAGCACTGCCAAACAAAAATTGTGGAACCTAACTTCAGCACAGTCAAATGTGCATGTTGAATTAGGCATGCCTTACCTGCAGAAAGGCCAGAGGAAAATGATGCTGAATCAGGAGTGCAGAGGAAAATTTCCTCCAAAAAACTGTCCATTCACATGCTAAAACACACCTGTGCACCCAGACGAAAAACTTTTGTGAGCTTTAGCCACCAGTACAACCCAGGCCTGAGTCTGGGATGTGTAATCTTGTTAGACCCATTGAATGGCTTTAGAAATTGGAGAGCTAGAAAGTCATTGAAACCCTCCCGAGTCAAGATGGCATTCTGAGCTGTCCCATCTTCAGATAGCTTTCCAGAATCTAATCTCGCTTATCCATATTTTTATTGTATTTTTCCGCCTTTTTATGCTGGATTTCACATTCCAACAAAGGTAAATGCATTCTGTAAGAAATATGGGCATGATTTTGTGCATTAAAGACAAGAATAATATATGCTACAATTTACAACCATATGCAGCAAATGGATTCAATCAAAGTGCCAAACAACAGCCACTGTCCAACACCAAAAGATCATTCCTCGGAATGAACTCTCCACCTTCTAAGTCAAAATCTGGCATCTACTCGGTAGTGACCTCCTGGTGGAAGATCATAGGTCCAAAGGATTGGTTGCTTCTTCCCCACCCCCGAAGTAGTGCCATGGCCATAATAATCCTTGATCATTTAATTGAACAACAAAAGCTTTGTTAATTGGTTACCTTCCATTGTCCATATGGATGTAAGACATCAGCAGGATCAGGATTCTGAAATACTCCTAATCCTTGATTATTTTCTGTGGCCAACTGCTCTGACTTTAATTACATGAAGGGAAAAATGCAGGAAATAACTAAATCCACTAGAGGTCACCAAAGCATAGGTTATCTGAAATGGAAATATATTCAAGTGGCCTGACTCAGTGAAAGCTGTATAAGGATATTGGCTTTGACTGAGGAATCATGCAACGAATCATAGTATCCCTACAGCGTGGAAGCAGGCCACTCTGACCCTCTATAGAGCATTCCACACAATCCCTGCTTTTCCCATAGTTAATCTACCTAGCCTGCACATCTTTGGACTGTGAGGTGAAATCGGAGCACTGGAAACCCAGACAGACATAGGCAGAATGTGCAAACTCAACATAGACGGTCACCCAAGGATGGAATCAAACCTGGGTCCCTGCTGCTGTGAGGCAGCAGTGCTAACAACGCAGCCAATGTGCCACTTAAGGTTTTTGTTAAGAAAATCTCATGTTTTACATATCTGAAACAATCTGAAGTGCTGAAGAATTATGTGTGCATTACATATATAATTGCAAGTTGTAGCTGTTTGCCTATATTACAATACTCCACATTGCATACTAGGGGGCATTCTCAGCTGCAAGCACAATAAGAGTGGAATTTCCTTGAGACTAGTTAAATATAAACTATATCAAAATGTACACAGCTTTCTATACTCACCTTACTAATGAAAATTTACGCTGAAATGTCTTGTGGAGTGCATTTGCCTCTGCTAAAATACAAAATCCACTGTAAAAGAATAGAAGTGTAGAAAGGGAAATAGGGCAGATAGTGATTGGACTGCTATCTCCTATTAATGTGCTTCACTGTCAATCAGTCTTCCTTCTTCCACTGTTATGCAGAACAGGAATTTACTCTTTTGAAGACTATTTCAGCTATTATTCTTCTGAAAACATGTATCTGAAACATTTCAGAAGCACTGAGACTAACAACTGTTTGATCAAGTATTGTGCAGGTTTCAGTAAGAAATTCAGAAGAGAAAACACACTCATTCTCAAACTCCAGAAATCTTTATTATGCTGATGCAAGTTTTACAGCACTAGAAGAGACCATTCAATAGACAATAGATAATAGGTGCAGGAGTAGGCCATTCGGCCCTTCGAGCCAGCACCACATTCATTATGATCATGGCTGATCATCCACAATCAGTATCCTGATCCTGCCTTATCCCCATAACCCTTGATTCCACTATCTTTAAGAGCTCTATCTATCTCTTTCTTGAAACTATCCAGAGAGTTGGCCTCCACTGCCTTCTGGGGCAGAGCATTCCATATATCCACGACTCTCTGGGTAAAGAAGTTTCTCCTCAACTCTGTTCTAAATGGCCTACCCCTTATTTTTAAACTGTGTCCTCTGGTTCTGGACTCACCCATCAGTGGAAACATGCTTCCTGCCTCCAGATTGTCCAATCCCTTAATAATCTTATACGTCTCAATCAGATCTCCTCTCATCCTCCTAAACTCAAGTGTATACAAGCCCAGTCGCTCCAATCTTTCAACATATGATAGTCCTACCATTCTGGGAATTGACCTTGTGAACCTACACTGCACTCCCTCAATAGCAAGAATGTCCTTCCTCAAATTGGGAGACCAAAACCTCTCACAATACTCCAGGTACGGTCTCACGAGAGCCCTGTACAGCTGCAGAAGGACATCTTTGCTCCTATACTCAATTCCTCTTGTTATGAAGGCCAGCATGCCATTAGCTTTCTTCACTGCCTGCTGTACCTGCATGCTTGCTTTCATTGACTGATGTACAAGAACACCCAGATCTCGTTGAACTTCCCCTTTACCTAACTTGACTTCATTTAGATATTAATCTGCCCTCCTGTTCTTGCCACCAAAGTGGATAACCACACATTTAACCACATTAAACTGCATCTGCCATGCATCCGTCCACTCACCTAGCCTGTCCAAGTCACCCTGTATTCTCATAACATCTTCCTCACATTTCACACTGCCACCCAGCTTTGTGTCATCAGCAAATTTGCTAATATTACTTTTAATGCCTTCGTCTATATCATTAATGTATATTGTAAATAGCTGCGGTCCCAGCACCGAACCTTGCGGAACGCCACTGGTCACTGCCTGCCATTCCGAAAGGGACCTGTTTATCACTACTGTTTGCTTCCTGTCAGCCAGCCAATTTTCAATCCAAGCCAGTATTTTGCCCCCAATACCATGTGCCCTAATTTTGCTCACTAATCTCCTATGTGGGACTTTATCAAAGGCTTTCTGAAAGTCCAGGTATGCTACATCCACTGGCTCTCCCTTGTCCATCTTCATAGTTACATCCTCAAAAAATTCCAGAAGATTAGTCAAGTACGATTTCCCCTTCGGAAATCCATGCTGACTCTGACCTATCCTGTTACTGCTATCCAAATAATTCGTAATTTCATCTTTTATAATTGACTCCAGCATCTTTCCCACCACTGACGTCAGGCTGACTGGTCTATAATTCCCTGTTTTCTCTCTCCCTCCTTTCTTGAAAAGTGGGACAACATTAGCCACCCTCCAATCTGCAGGAACTGATCCTGAATCTATAGAACATTGAAAAATAATTACCAATGCGTCCACAATTTGTAGAGCCACCTCCATAAGTACCCTGGGATGCAGACCATCTGGTCACGGGGACTTATCAGCCTTCAGACCTAACAATCTATCCAACACCATTTCCTGCCTAATATAAATTCCCTTCAATTCATCCATTACCCTAGGTCCTTCAGCCACTATAACATCTGGGAGATTGCTTGTGTCTTCCCTAGTGAAGACAGATCCAAAGTACCTATTCAACTTTCCTTCATTGGCTGGGGTTTGAGTACAAGAGTTGGCAGGTCAAGTTGCAGTTGTATAGGACTTTGGTTCGGCCATATTTGGAATACTGTGTACAGTTCTGGTTGACACATTACCAAAAGGATGTGGATGCTTTGGAGAGGGTGCAGAGGAGGTTCACCAGGATGTTGCCTGGTATGGAGGGTGCTAGCTATGAAGAGAGGTTGAATAGATTAGGATTATTTTCATTAGAAAGACGGAGATTGAGGGGGGACCTGATTGAGGTCTACAAAATCATGAGGGGTATAGACAGGGTTGATAGCAAGAAGCTTTTTCCCAGAGTGGAGGACTCAATTACTAGGGGTCATGAGTTCAAAGTGAGAGGAGGAAAGTTTAAGGCAGATATGCGTGGAAAGTTCTTTACACAGAGGGTGGTGGGCGCCTGGAACGCGTTGCCAGCGGAGGTGGTAGACGCAGACGCATTAGCGTCTTTTAAGATATATTTGGACAGGTACATGGATGAGCAGAGAGCAAATGGACACAGACCCTTAGAAAATAGATGACAGGTTAGACAGAGGATCTTGATCAGCGCAGGCTTGGAGGGCCAAAGGACCTGTTCCTGTGCTGTAGGTTTCTTTGTTCTTTGTTCTTTGTTCAACTCTTCTGCCATTTCCTTGTTCCCCATAATAAATTCACCCGTTTCTGTCTTCAAGGGCCCAATTTTAGTCTTAACCATTTTTTTTCTTTTCACATACCTAAAAAAGCTTTTACTATCCTCCTTTATATTTTTGGCCTGTGTGCCTTAGTACCTCATTTTTTCTCCATGTATTGCCTTTTTAGTTATCCTCTGTTGCTCTTTAAAACTTTCCCAGTCCTCCGGCTTCCTGCTCATCTTTGCTATGTCATACTTCTTTTTTATCTTTATACAGTCCTTAACTTCCCTTGTTAGCCACGGCTGCCCCCTGCCTCCCCTTAGGATCTTTCTTCCTCTTTGGTATGAACTGACCCTGCACCTTCTGCATTATATCCAGAAATACCTGCCATTGTTGTTCCACTGCCATCCCTGCGAGGGTCTTGTACCATTGAACTTTGGCCAGCTCCTCCCTCATAGCTCCATAGTTCCCTTTATTCAACTGCAGTACTGACACTTCCGATTCTCCCATCTCCCTCTCAAATTGCACATTAAAACTTATCATATTATGGTCACTACCTCCTAATGGCTCCTTTACTTTGAGGTCCTTGATCAAATTCGGTTCATTGCACAACACCAGATCCAGAATTGCCTCCTCCCTGATAGGCTCCAGTACCAGCTGTTCCAAGAATCCATCTTGGAGGCACTCCACAAACTCCCTTTCTTGGGGTCCAGTACCATCCTGATTTTTCCCAGTCTACCTGCATGTTGAAATCCCCCATTATAACTGTAGTAATACCTTTGCGAAAGGCCAATTTCAACTCCTGATTCAACTTACTCCCTACATCCAGACTACTGTTTGGGGGCCTGTAGATAACTCCCATTATGGTCTTTCTACCCTTAGAATCAGGAGTTGTAGAGTCAGTATGGATAGAGATGAGGAATTCTATGTCCCCCCTCGCAAGGGACTGAATATCGTTCCTCACCAACAGGGGCACCCTACCCCCTCTGCCCGTCAGTCTGTCCTTTCAATAGCATGTATAGCCTTGAATATTCATTTCCCAGGCCCTGTCCACTTGAAGCCACGTCTCAGTTATCCCCACAACATTGTACTTGCCAATTTCCAACTGAGCCTCAAGCTCATCTACCTTATTTCTTATGCTTCGTACATTCATATATAATATTTTTAATTTGTTACTCCCCTCACCCTTCTTATCAATCCCTATTTCACCTGACCATTCTGTATGAACCCTTCTTGAGTTTTCTGCTTGGTTGATTCTGTTGTCTTTCCTAACTTCTCTTATTTTCAGTTTCCCTTTAACTTCCTTCTTACATTTCCAGTTTGTCCCCTGCCCCCCAACTACTTAGTTTAAACACACCCGCGTTGCGGTGGCAAACCTGCCTGCCAGAATGCTGGTCCCCCACCTATTAAGGTGCAGCCCGTCCCTCTTGTATAATTTATCCTTACTGCAAAACATACCCCAGTGATCCAAGAATTTGAATCCTTGTTTTCTGCACCAGTTCCTCAGTCACAAATTCAAGTCCATTGTCTCCCTGTTCCTACCCTTTCCAGCCCGAGGAACTGGAAGCAAACTGGAGATTACCACCCTGGAAGTCCTGTTTTTCAGCCTTCTTTCGAGTTCTATGAAGTTCCACTGCAGAATGTCCCTCCTCTTCTTCCCATCATCATTAGTGCCGACATCCACCACCACCTCTGGCTCTTCACCTTCACCCTTGAGGATTCTCTGCACTCTGTCAGTGATGTCCTTGATCCTGGCACCCGGAAGGCAACACAACATCCTCAAATCCCGCCTGTTGCCGCAGAAACCCCTTTCAGTCCCTCTCACTTTGGAGTCCCTATTACCACAGCTCTGCATGATGTCTGCCTCCTCGGCTCTGCCTCCACGCCAATTTTCGATTGGCAGACCTGTCTGCCTCTCGGACTGGCAGTGTCATCTGTCTCGACAGTTTCCAAGAGAGTCACCCTGTTCGTGAGAGGTACTTCCCCCGGGGTCTCTTGTACTTGAATTATCTCTTCCTTCCTCATCGTCATCTCCCTTCTCTCTTCTGGTGTCCTCTGTGTAATGACCTCGCTGAAGGTCCTGTCCAGAAAATTCTCGTTCTCTCGGATGAGCCTGAGGCCTTCTAGCTCTTTCTTTAGTGCTGCAACATGCTCCTTCAGAAGCTGAATGTGTTCACACTTTCTGCAGCTATAGGAGCAAGAAGCATCATCAGTGTCCCTGACCTCCCACATCATGCACAAAGCACACTGAATCAGCTTGGCAGTCATGTCCTTCACCCTGGCGTAATCTCCTCACTCAGCCTCTTCACCAAGACTCCAGAGCCAAAGACGTGCACTTCTCTCACCAGACACTTCCCTCGACCCCCTTTTTTCTTGCTGCGAGTCTGTGGACTCTTAATTAGGTTAGAGGAAGAGGCTGGGAGGGAGGCCCTACCATGTAGGACCTGGGGCCTAGAACACGCCTCCTTAATCTCTCTGTTGGTTGAATAATACTAACAGCCAAAGCCAGTTTTCCATGTTGTACAATCTTGTACAGGACAGCATTTCAAGTGCACATCCAGCTTCTTTGTAAATGAGATGAAGATTTCCACCTTCATCACTCTTCTGGACAGTGAATTCCAGACATTCACCAACATTTGAGCAAAAACATTTTCTCCTCAAATCTCCTCTAGTGCTTATACAAAAGACGTTAAATATGTCCCTCTGAATAATAACATGTCAAGTTAATATTAGCTTGTCAGCTCTTCATCAACCTCCTCTGTTCCAAAGAAAACAATCACAGCCTATCCAATCTTCACTCTAAGATTTTCTTCATTAAACATAAGGTGCAGACTGGCCTTGATTAATCTGCCATGATTCATCTAATTTGAAGTTGTAAAACCCTCTAATACTATTTTGGTTCTTTCAAAATATTTCAGAATCCTCCTCTTTCAGTTATACCATCCCCATTTCATGAAGACAAACTCAAAGTATTCATAAAGAACCAATGCGCACTTCTTCCAATTCCACATGGAAGTTGTCTTATTGGTCCACTGTTGAGCTTGCTCTTTCCTGAGTTACTCTCCTGCTCTTTTATTTTTCTATATTCCTGAAACAACTTTGGGTTTTCTATTATTTTGTTTGTGAATACTTTTATAATCTCCCTGTTTGCTTCCCCAATTGCCTTTAAATTTCATCCTTGCACTTTCCAAACTCATCTGAGTTTTCTGGAATATTGAGCTTGCAGTAACTGATGTAAGCTTCCCTTTCTTACCTTATTCTAGTTTGTATGATCCTTCACATCCAAAGGATTTGAGATTTGGGAGTGCCACCCTTTTGCTTTTGTGGGAACATACAGTTTCTCAATACAACAGACCAAGATGTATCTGAATTATGGGAGCCAAGCAATTAGTGGTATAAATGCAGGAAACTTGCATGTCGTGTCTTTTGCATGGGAGGTGAATTTGGTAATTATGGTCAACAAATTTGCATGAATAGACATTTCGGTGTAAAACCACTGTATACTGCTTGCACATAAATATTTTTGCACAGACAGCAATGCACTGCTTTCACATTGTGGTTAATGCTTTAAAAATTCCACAAAATTACATGCCAGTAGTTTGGTTGTAAACTATGATTTCAGTTATTTGTGATTCATAGTAGAGCCATTTTGAAATTCTTCTTTAACCATAAGCTGGTTGAAGATTACTTGTGGTCTATGATTTGAGAATAAATCATAAATAATGATGGAGACTTCAAAAATATTTTAATGGCATCTGAAAAATTATTTGTGAATTAAATGGCCAAAATAATTGAGAAATTCTGCTCTGCTACTGCTACTGAATGTTTTAATTGCACTTTCTGGCAGAACTTGAGGATTTTTTATTTGAATAAATTTGCCAGTGAATGTAAATAATTTACTCAGGTTGGGCAAGGATCTGGTATACATTATATCAGGATAACATAGGCTTTAAGTATGTGGGTCGGGAATCCACATATATTCAATTACTTTACCTACATATTTGTGCTGTGAAAGGCTTTGAAGAGATTGAGGAAGTAAGATCAATAATCCATATTCTTTTGTTTAGGTGCACCAACAACCTGTCTTTGAAGCAGATGACAATATAGCTTTTGCAGATCGCATCACTAAAGACTTCATACTGGAAGATACTTTCAGGCTGTTGCTATCTGGCACTTCTGCACTGGGTGAAATATATGAAGCTTTAGAAAATATACATCGATCTGAAAGATTGAAGGTAAGATTTTAAAGCTGTGTTCAGACAACATTATTTTGTTATACAGATGATGCAGTAGAGAAACAGGTAATTCATAAGTGACATATGTTAGATTTTGAACTCCTCGTAAGCACAAACTCTCGTATTCTCTTCCCTTCATGTATGCATCAAGCCTCTCCTTAACAATACCAAAGCTTTATGCTTCAACACTCTGTGTGCAGAACATTCCATTTTTCCACCTCTCTGTGTGAAGAAATTCCTCCTAAAACCATGACCTCATCTATTGACTCTCTTTTCTTTATTCCTGCTTTTCTGGAGTCACCCACAAAAGAAAATGTTTTACATTTTATCACACCAGGTAATGAAGGAATTGTTTCAACATTGAGCAACATTGGACACTTGTACATTCCTTGTGGTGTATTCAAGGGCCATTCCAAGGGATTCAAAATATCATCAGACCATAAAATATTTGAGCATAATTAGGCTATCTGGCCCATTGCTTCTGCTGCAACATTTGATCAGGGTTTGTTGTTTCTCAATCCCATTCTCTTGCTTTCTACACGTAACCCTTGAGCCCCTTATCAAGCAAGAACCTGTCTATCTCTGTCTTAAATACACTCAACAATTTGGCCCCCACAGCCTTCTGCGGCAATGAGTTCCACAGTTAACTAGCCTCTGTTTGAAGAAATTCTTCCCCATTTCAGTTCTAAAAGGTTGTTCCTTCGCCCTGAGGCTTTGCCCTCAGCTTTTAGTCTCTCCACTCTATCCAAGCCATTCAGAATTCTGTACGTTTCAATCAGATGCCCCCTTACTCTTCTAAATTCCAATGAGTACAGACCTGAGTCTTTTTCCAGCCCTCATATGACAAGCCCTTCATTCCCAATGTTGAATCTGATGAAGGCTCACTGGACCCGAAACATTTTAACTTTGATTTCTCTTCACAGATGCTGCCAGACCTGCTGAGCTTTTCCAGAAACTTCCATTTTCATTACTGGACAAGTATTGTTTTCTTGTTAATTCATGAGATATCACTGGAAAGGCCAGCATTTATTACCTATTCCCAAATAACCTTGAAATGGCAGTGGTGAGCTGCAATTTTGAACTGCTGTAGTCCTTGTGGGGGAGGTATACTCAAAGATTGTTAGAGACAGACTGGAAAGAAACTGAGCTTTTGAATAAGCAAAAATTTTCTTAACCTTTTAAACATCAAGTCTGGAACACCTGCTCCATGGAAAGGCACAACTGCAGTTTTGCCTCTGCCACAGGAGCGCTCCCAATTAAAACTCCCAATTAAAAAATATAAATACCATAAAGTGAGCTGAAGTCAAGCATGCATCAATGTTGCAAGTAAAAGTTCTGATTTTGAAATCTTTCCACTAAACTTCCAGTAGCTTTTCTAGCCTGTGCTTATGATAATAAAAACCCAAATTTGCTCCATTAGGCTTCTTATCAAAAGAAAAAAATTACTTCATTTGCTGTTTTTTATGGGTAGGAAGGTATTCATGGGGAGGAGTTCTGCTTTGTTCCGTTAGCCAACATTATGTACAACCAACATGAAGCTCTCTTGTACCACAGTTAGAATGTACAGTATTACACTGCATGGTGCTCAACTGGATACATAAAGATCAATTTATCACTTCAACTTTGTAAGTACATCCTGGGATCAAATAACAGAAAAGAGAAAACTGTCCAGCATTTTTATATTCATCTGGCATAAGCCTAATCTTTCAGAACCTTTGGTGAGCTTATTTAGTGAATGCTTGCATTCGTAAGTACAAATCACAATTGATTTTAGGGACAAATACTTCAGGAACTTTCTGGACTTTTTGATGCATAAACTTCAGTTCTCAAAAGTCTCAAACTATGTACATTTCGTATTTGAAACACCTGAAATAAATACTACTGATCACGGTTGTGTGTAGTAGCTGTGGCTGTATTCATTTGTGTCAAGTCAACTGTAACTGAATTCACTTCATCAGTTTATTTTAATTCCAGAATCACAGCCATTTCCAGAAACATGAGCTTTGTCTGACTCCAAGAGCTATAACAGCCATTGTTAATTTTCAAAAGGAGTTCAAAAGTCAAGGAAAATTTGAATTGGTATGTAAATAGATAGGAAATTTATTTAAGGTCATGTTAATACCTTGGATCAAACTTGTTGGGTTTGGTAAAAATTATCAAACTTGACTGAAATATTCTTTAAATATCTGATACTGTATTGCACTTTAATCCACTGAGACATATGTGAAAATCTGTGAAAATCATTTTTATGATCCTTTAACCAAAAACTTAATTATTTGATTGGGTGTTTTGGTTTGTTTATTTTTCATCTTTCTGATTTATAGTTTTTATAATTAATATGCAGGAAATTATATTTATAAATGACAGTAAAAATGTCAAAAATTGTTCTTGTTTCATGACTTGTTATTTATTATGGCCTGTCCTTTTCTACAGCTTTACCCATCCATTAATCCAGAATACCAAAAGATGTTATATGCACTCCATCACAATTTTGATTACGCATCTAAAACACAATCTGTGTTTGCTCAGCACCTGCTATTTTCAATGCTACATGACCAGTTTCAAGCATCAAATGTGCAGAAGAGTTTGAATCATTTCACATGGTAAATAGATTAATCTTTGAAAGTATCTTTGTTTTGAATGTACTGTTGAGAAAATCAGCAAAGAACACATTTTTGTATAATCCAATTTTCTTTTTACCATTGTGAGGGATGAACGTGTGTGACAGAGACCTATCATTGTCATTGGGATTCAGACTCTGTTTAAATAATGGGGAAGCAAATGCCACAGAGAATAAAGATTTAGCATTGTACTTGCTGTCAGTATTTGTCATTCTGTAGCCAGGATGTTAGATTCTAAGTACAATAAACTAGTACAATATTCAGCCTTCGCTGATTTGTTTCCTGCTTCATTTTATATAGTATTAATTTCCTTTTCCACTATAACTCCTTGATTAAGTTTACCCTCTGTTTTCCACTGCAAAGTAAGAGGATTTCTGATATTCTGATAATGACTGTAGTCTTTATCGTGATTTTTTTTATTCTTTATATTAGCTTTTATTTCTTCTTTGCTAATGATGAAACTGTTGAGAGGCTGATAGAAGCTCATGCTCCACTCAGGTCCTAGCACAGGAATAACGTCAATAATGATATCTTTAGTGATTTACCATTGTTTTGGCATTGAAAACATCTCGGAGGGACTGAAATGCTAAAGGTTTTCAGGTATTCCTGTCTGATTTGTTCACAAATGAAAAGTTAGTTTGAACCCGTACTACAACCTCACTGGTCTTCTTTAAGAGAGAACAATGACAAGCTGCATCAAATGAACAGTGTTTTTTGAACATCGTAGTTCAGTTGTTCTCCCCAGCAACCTTTATCACAGATGAGTAACTGTGAGAATATGAGGATCTACTATATTGCTAGCAGTGAACCTAGTCATCTAGTTTTCTTATACAATGTTCATTTTTCTTAATAGGGATCAAACTAGAGCAATATCTTCTCACTCAGTTGAAAAGTTTGACAACAACAACAAAATAGGTAAGGAATCCATTGATTTTTCCAATAGATTTTGTTAAGATCCCAGTTAAAATAACTAAATTTGCCAAACTGTGCCTCAAATGAAGAGACCGCCAACAATATTTCAAATTTTATAATTTTTACTTAAATGCAAGTAAAGATCAATGTAAATTAACAAACAAATCCCAGTCAATAAATTACAAATTGGACAGTAGATACAACAGAGACTACCCCACAGAGGTCCAGCCACTTCACATGTAGATCTCCTTTGCAGCTACACTGCTGTTCCATGCAGATTTTCGGTGTTTTTTTCCCTGTAAGAACGGAGCCAATTTTCCAAAGGCAACAGCCTTGTCCAAAGTTGGGTTCTGCCTGTTTAATCTGCCTGGTATGGCACATATCTGGAATCTTTTCAATTTCCCTGGAGCTCTTGGCACTGCTTCCAGGTCGGGGGTACAAACGTCTCATGGACCAGTATTTCATATTATCCAAGAAGATTATAATTGATCGCTTTACAATTGATATAAACCCTTAAAAGTCCTTTTCAATTTTTTTCGCTTGATTACAGATTTCAAAAATATTTTAAAACAATTAAGTATTTGAGTAAGAATACACTAGTCCTTGAGAGTCAATATGGAAGGTCATTGTTTATTTCAAGGCGAATGGAATATATAAGTAGGGAGGTTTCACTATAGTTATATCATGTTGGGGAAGCCACTTTTAAGTACCGTACAGTTTTGATTTCCTTATTTTAAAACAATGCAGATGCATTGGAGGCAGTTCAGAGAAGATCCACACAACTAACAAATGGGGTGGTTAGTTGTCTTATGTCAAAGGTTTGACAGACTGTGCCTGCAACTGTTGGATTTTAGGAAAATGCAAGGTGGTATTCTTGAAATGTATCAGATCCTGAGAGACTTTATAGGGTAGATGCTGAAAAGATGTTTTCCATTGTGGGAGATAATAGAACTAGGAGACACAGCTTAAATACAAAAGATCACTAACTTTTTATACAGAAATGAGGAGGATTTTATTTTCTCTGAGGTTTGGGAATCTCTGTAATTCTCTTCCCTCGAGACGAATGGAGGCTGGCTCATTGAATACTTGTAAATTGGAGGCAAATAGACTCTTCACTATTAAGGCAACTAAAAAGTAATAGTAGGAAAATGAAATTGGCTCCATGTCTGATCAGCCATGATCTTATTAAAAAGCATAGTAGTCTTGAAGGGGCTGAGTGGCCTAGTCCTGCTTTTAAATGGTATGTTTATAAGCACATCCTTTGCAGCTTTCAATCTTTGAAATTTCGTCTAAACAGTGTCTTCAAATATCTTTTCTATAGAGAATGTGGCAAAGTATAAATTCACAAACATGTGCAATGATAAAATGCCAATTGTGCCACAAAAAGCAATGAAGACTAAAACATGATAAGTATATTTAAATGCTAAGTTTCTTTTTTTATGCTCACTTAAAATTTGATAGTATTAATCCTAGAAATATAGAAACTAAAGAAACATCTTTGAATAGTGCACTGATGAATAATTGTTTGGTTTTCCCTAATAATGTTTTTTTTATGCAGGTCAGTACAGACAAAAGAACTGCAGTACAGGTAAATGTGTTCTTCATCTGTTATTCAATTCACAAGTCAATCAATTCAACATCATCAATCATTTTCCTATATATATATATATTTAAATTCATTTGGTGGCAGGTATGTTAGACATTGCAAGACAAAAAACTGATTGAGTATATTTTCTCATCAGCAGAGTTCATCTGTGTATTTGATGTGCCTGCACTACAATGTGTTGTGCGCTACATTTAGGGAAACTTTAAACGATTTTCTTTTAATAAGTGAAGAAATATTTAATCAAAACCCCATGCAGTGCAAAATAACTTTGATAAGTTTGCACCTGAAATGTAATGGTGAAAGAAATTAGTAAAGTGTTGCTGAACAAAGAGACCTTGGCGTGCACATTCATAGTTCCTTGAAAGTGTACTCACAGGTAGAAAGGCTGATGAAGAAGGCTTTTGGTACACTTGCCTTTATGGGTCAGTGCATTGAGTGTAGGAGTTAGCAGGTCATGTTACAGTTTTACAGGACATTGGTAAGGCCATTTTTGGAATACTGTGCTCAGTTCTGGTCTCACTTCTATAGGAAAGATGTTGTTAAACTTGAAAGGGTCCAGAAAAGATTTGCAAAGATGTTGCCAGGGTTGGAGGGTTTGAGTATGGGGAGAAGCTGAATAGATTGGGACTAATTTCCCTGGAGCATCAAAGGCTGAGGGGTGATCTTATAAAGGTTTATAAAGTCATGTGGGGCGTGGATAAGGTAAATAGTCAAGGTCTTTTTTCCAGAGTAAAGGATTTCAAAATTAAAGGTCATGAGTTTAAGGTGGGAGGGTTAAAATTTAAAAAGGACCTAAGGGAGAATTTTTTGCATGCAGAGGATACTGCATGTATGGAACAAAGCTGCCAGAGGAAGTGGTGGAGGCAAGTATAATTACAACACTTATAAGCTATCTGAATGGGTATGTGAATAGGAAGGGTTTAGAGGGATATGGATCAAATGCTGACAAATGAGACTAGGTTAATTTAAGATATCTGGTCAGCATGGATGAGTTGGACTGAAGGGTTTGTTTCTGTGCTGTACATCTCTACAACATACATAGTTATCTATTTGATTATCAGATTTGGGTTCAAACGTAGATCACAAGGTGTAGAGCTGGATGAACACAGGCCAAGCAGCATCAGAGGAGCAGGAGAGCTGATGTTTTGGGTCTGGGCCCTTCTTCAGAAACCGAAACGTCAACTTTTGTGCTCCTGAGATGCTGCTTGGCCTGCTGTGTTCATCCAGCTCTACAGCTTGTTATCTCAGATTCTACAGCATCGGCAGTTCCCACTATCTCTGGGTTCAAATGTACTTGGGCTGAATACAGAAGCCCCTTTCTCATGATGCCTGTTCAGATATTAATTTTTGATTCTAAGCATCAAGAGCCTCTTGATGATCTTCAATGTGAAAATGATTGAATTGATATCGTTGTTGACTACGAATCTACTCCCCCCACCAGTCAGTAAATATAGTCAGGAAGTGCCCAGCAGATTTGAAATGGCTGGACTCAGTCCATAAGAGTTCACTTTCTCTTGGGGCAATTCCGCATTTATCTAAACAGCATCCTTGTGCAGGTTATAGTAATTGTGCCGCAGAACAGGGAGGACCATCATCTGTATAGCACACTGGTTATGTTAGTGGATGAGTAAGCTTGTGCCGTTTGTGCAATCTGAAAGGTATCTGAGCAATTATGTTACTGGACTAGTAATCTTGTGCCCATTTGTTCATTCCTAAAGGTACCTGAGCAATTTAAATTCAATTAACTAGGTAAACATGAAATATAAAGTTATATATTGCTCAATGTTCACTCTCAGCTTTGTGTGTATAAAGTGAAGCAACAATCAGGAGGCAAACAGGCCACACATAACAAAGTTCTCTTTAAAATACATGCATAGCCATACATCAGACTTAAAGGGACAGTGCAGGGCAACAAACCACTGTGCACAATAAATTGAGGGAACTCTGCAGCAGTAATGTACAATTAGTCACCAGGTGAAGGTCCCCAGTTTGTTACAATTCCAAATGGGATGCACCTAAATGGTTATGTTTTCAAGTGGAGAGGGTGAATTGCTTTCCCTTCTCAATCCATTTCCTCTCTCCGATGGCCATAGCAAGGTTAATTTGCTTGCCTTGTGGATTTTATTTTCAATCCAAATGTATTCATGTTTTAAAAAGAGCTAAACTTACCAGGCTTTCTTAAGTTAAAGAAAGAGTGTTAGCTATTAGTTAGCTATTAAATACAAAAAAAGTGAAATGTGACACACATGCAAAATGTGAACTGAGTAAAAAAAAAGCAGAGAAAACGTACACTAATCAGTTTCTGTATTTCATGAAGAGAAAATGGTGAAATATTACCATCTTTAATTTGGATGATGCCAACATTGCTGAGATTGGTAGTGAAGCAGTTGATTTCAAGATTTTTGGCTGTGTAGTTAGCTGACAGGTTTTTGTCCTGTTTCCTTCTTGACGGTGACTTTACTCAATTGCCTGGCTTTCAGCTCTCAGAACAAGAGACTCTTTCTCTTGCCTGTAGCACAGAGATGTCGAATGGCTGTCCTCAAATTGTGACTGTCATGGCACATTTGTCCTCACCAGCTCATTAGCTGGCGAACATGTAGCCCAGAGGTTGCAGGTGGATCTTAACACTTTTGTTGTAAAATTGTAGAAGGGCTAACATATCCTGAGTGCAATTTGGAACATCATCCACAGGCAATAGCTTTCTGTTGAGAGAGCTAATCATGTTTCTGCTTTTCATCACTTCCTTTTAAGCCTCTCTGTCTGAAGCTTCCCTGACACTCTACAGGTGTGAAATTCCATGGATTCACAGTGGTCTGTGGTCATCTTTTGTCTGTGTCTTTTTCAAAATAAAACATGTCATTAAAAGTTAAATACGTCTGTAAGTAACTTATTGTTGATTCATGGTCCATTGTATGATAGTAATGATGCCCATGAATATTGTAAATCTGCATCTAGCTTACTGATATCTGCTAGGGAAAGAAATTGGCTATCTTTACCTGCTCTGTCCTCTATGTGACCGAAGATACATAGCAAGATGGTTGACTCTGAAATGGTCTTGCAAGCCATTTAACTGCATTGATAAAGATGACTTATTAAGAGTTCACAGGAAATGCTGGCCCTGCCAGTGATGCCCATATCCTGTGGATGGATTTGTTAAAACAAAACAATGGATTTGGCTATAATTAGTTATATGGGCAAA
This sequence comes from Stegostoma tigrinum, assembly GCF_030684315.1. NCBI lineage: Eukaryota > Metazoa > Chordata > Chondrichthyes > Orectolobiformes > Stegostomatidae > Stegostoma > Stegostoma tigrinum. The sequence goes on from NC_081371.1 coordinate 37,048,959, forward strand.
TGGGATCACCAGCTAATTCCCACTGAATGTCTCAGTCCCAGCTAAGGCACAGTTTTTCACAAGACATTCAACTTGAAGTGGTTATTGTTTACACGTTAGTTACCACACACAACATATCAGTGCTAAAGGTAATTATTGTGGTAAATGAAGCTCACAGAGTGGCTTCTTTTGGCTGCAACGTTGTACTAGGTAATGCATGTGCGTGGTTTGAGCTGGATCTGCATGATCAGTATTTGCCTCATGATCTAACTTTTATCCCAAATTGCCTTCCTTCTCGTTCATGGTTCAGTTTTATACTGTAAAGCTGTGGAGTATGTAGCAGGAAAAGATATTGAAGATCTGTAAAAGTGCTATGTTGTACAAGCTCCTAGATCTGTCCATCTGATGTCAATGCTTTGATGGTGGGTTTATTAATGATCCATTTGTTGCACAAGCTTCATTGCTTACCCCCTCTGCCTCTGACTGTCAGTGCTATAAGAACTTTATTAGTCAGGGTTAAAGAGCTAGGTTTGTCCTTGACTGGTAATCTTTCCCATCTATTCCCACCTTTTGAATTAATTCGATACATCGGGTTGATGTGAATTAATATATTGTGATACTGTCTGAGAAATAAATATTAATATGCATAATACTGTGATTGAGGTGATAGGTCTATATGACCACATGGATGCATCTCACTATCCCATGCACTTTCAGAACGCTTCCAGTTCATTAAAATTGGCATAATCAGTCATAACGTTCTTTCAAAGGAGGATGAATTTGATCCACCTGCATAAAGTATCCATTACCTGCATCAAGAGCCTCAAATTGTCTGACACTGCTAACATTTCGTACATTTGTCTGGATTAGCTGGGGGCATGAACTTAATGAATTTCAACATCATTATAGCCAGTGCCGTCTTTCAGTGAAGGCTATCTACAGGCCGTTATAACGGACTGAGAGTCTTCAGTCTTTTCCAGTCACTTGTGCATAGAACCAAAGGTATGATGGAAAGCACATTAGCAGATATGGATAATGCTGTTTTGGTGGCATTTGATGTCTCAGGGAACTCTGCTTTGCTCCTGCCGATCATCCTGAATGGAATCAGGTGACAGCAACTCTGAAAGAGTCACCTACACTGAACATTCTGTCCAGACAAAAATGTGAAACTACAGCATTTTCCTTTCTATTCTCAATATACAAGAATGTGCTTCAACATAAAGCTCAGTTTATATGAATAGATTTCCATTATTTATTGATAAGTTTGGAATCACAAATATATTGCGGTCTTAACAAGCAGTTTTGCAGAGGGAATTCCAAAATAATATACAGTGTGATTGAACTTGTGGTGTGCAATGGCATAGGTGCTGCACTAAATTTCTGAGGGTTATGAAATGGGGAGCATGGGGGAAAATGATCAACATGCTAAAATACTAGTAAGTAAATTTTGTGACAAATTCTTTAACATTGGAATAACTGACGATTTCTTTTAAAAATTGAGCTGCTACTTTATTCCTGGTTTCAAAATCATCTGCAGTGACTGGGAGATATCTGTAAAGCACATTGAGCAGAAAACCAAGTCACTGGCTGGTTATTATTAGGCTAAGCACTCGTGATGATCTGAAAAAGTAATGGCCAGGTTTATTTGCTAATAGATCTGCTAGTACCGCTGTAAGCATCAATGAACCTGGTGTCTTTAGGAAATCCTCCTGAGTCATCTGCATTATCACCTTATTAACAATTTGGATGCCTACCAAAATCACAGGTGCTAATACTGTGAGGTAGTGCACCTATCATCTGATTCACCTTGACTATCAGTACTTTGTTTTAAGATAGCCACGTTGTCCAAAACAAAGACACTAAAATGAAAAATGCACAATATATAGTATTAGACTGGTTACAAATCTATAATCTCCTCTGTGCTCAGATTGTAGATACAAACCTCTCAAGCTTAACTGTCACTATGACCTCATCTGAACCCTCTGAGACTAGTTCCTTATGATCACTCTTTCTTATCTTTTGTTCACTATCTAAAGTAATTTAAAAGGTTATCGCCTACTATTTCTAATGTAAAAGCAGCAATTCTATCTTCTTGAAAGTTGGTTGATCTGGAGTCTAATAAATCAACAAACAGTCATGCTGATTAGTCATTCTGTTACACAGCACACATTTATAGACTTTTTTTACAATGACCTCTTTCATACAGCAACAGAATTCTGTGCAGGTCAGGTCACTAATAACCCTCAACAACAGTCCATGACGCAGGAACATTTTCACTGAGATTTTCAGGTAGATGAATGCCAGTCTAATTGATTATTTTTTCTACTGATGTTACAGTAACTTCTGTGATAAGATGGTTGCCCTGTCTTAGAAACAACATAAGTAAAATCAAGGAATTATACATGAACATTAGTGATTTATTTTCGAATAAACAGAACTTCTTATTTTTGTCCCTTTAAGTCCAAATGCCAAATGTGGATGTTATATTGTAATGCAGCTCCCACACATTTTGTTACTGACTGCAGCACTAATGGACACAAAAGAAAAAAAATTTCAACACATTGCAACCGACATTTTTCAGGAACTGTTTACACAGTGAGCACACCTACAGTGATAGCAAGGAATGCCGACCTTTCTTTTTGAAGTAGATTCCTTTTCATTAAGACAAAATATATGGCCAGGAGACCTATTGGATGCCAGTGGGAAAATGCAATAGCTCATAAAAGTCTGCTGTGTCCCTTTAAAAGTGAGATGGCCCAGCAAACAACCCAGTTTCTCTGTGAGGTACTGCTGCAAGCAGCAAGCTGCAAGAACCTCTCTTGCTAATGAGGCCTTGAAGGTCCTGCTTTTAATATTTTTGGCCATGCTGTACTCCTAAAGAATATATACAGGGTACACTGTGGTATGTAAAACATTAACATAATATAAGAAACATCTTCAGGCCGCAAGAGAGTGAGAGAAAGCAATGAGATCATGTGACTTTGTGTCACTCTTGTGATGATGTGGTTACATTACTAAATCCGCTCAGACACGTTAAGATACACCTCCAGGATGGGTAGGACTTGGACATGGGCAGTCTGGCCCAGAGATAGGAATACTGCCACTGGATCATAGTACTTTGTTCATTCACCTATCCCAGTCTCAACTACTTATACCTCCATCATCAAATTTCTGATTCCACACATTATGTTACTTCTCACCATCACCCAACCACAGCCACACTACACTGACAACCGCTCCCCCCATCAAGTCTCTCACCTCAGTTTCTGTTTGAGAGAGACAACCTCTGTTGCTAATTTACCCAATTCATTCCCAGTTTATTTGACTGAAGGTTGGGCAGAAGGAAAATTGGCAAACGATACCAGTTTAGCAATGAAGCTGTTATCTGGATCTGTATACAGTATTTCTGGTCTGTGTTGATGACTGCTTTGACCATGTAGAATATTACTTCTGCATTGAAGCCATTGCATGTTTGGTTGTTGCACAGGACCATTTTTGGGTTGATTGAGATAGTACTGTAGATGTTCTGCCTGTTCCGCCACTTGTCCACAACGAGCTTGGTTTGGAATCCAAGCACCCACTTTGGAATAGAGGTCTGAAAAATTGCTGTGTGTCTTTCTGGAGCCACAGCCTCAATTAAATACTTGAAACTTGCTGTGGGACCTAATTCTTTATCTGCTATTTTTTTAATTAGGGACAATTCCTAACTGTGTGTAGAGTCAGAGGAGATAGGGGAAGCACTAAATGAATATTTTTCGACAGCATTCACTCTAGAAAATGACAATGTTTTCGAGGAGAATACTGAGATACAGGCTACTAGACTAGGTGGGATTGAGGCTCACAAGGAAAAGGTATTAGAAATCCTACAGAGGGTGAAGAAAGATAAGTCCCCTGGGCCGGATGGAATTTATCCTCAGATCCTCTGGGAAGCCAGGGAGGAGATTGCTGAGCCTTTGGCATTGATCTTTAACTCATCATTGTCTACAGGAATAGTGCCAGATGACTAGAGGATAGCAAATGTGGTTCCCCTGTTCAAGAAGGGGAGTAGAGACAACCCTGATCATTATAAACCAATGAGCCTTACCTCAGTTGTTGGTAAAGTGTTAGAAAATGTTATAAGAGATAGGATTTATAATCATCTAGAAAAGAATAAATTGATTAGGGATAGTCAGCACGGTTTTGTGAAGGGAAGGTCGTGCCTCACAATCCTTATTGAGTTCTTTGAGAAGGTGACCAAACAGGTAGATGAGAGTAAACCGGTTGATGTGGTATATATGGATTTCAGCAAGGCATTCGATAAGGTTCTCCACAGTAGGCTATTGTACAAAATGCGGAGGAATGGGATTGTGGGAGATATAGCAGTTTGGACCAGAAATTGGCTTGCTGAAAGAAGACAGAGGGTGGTAGTTGATGAGAAATGTTCATCCTGGAGACCAGTTACTAGTGGTGTACAGCAAGGGTCGGTGTTGGGTCCACTGCTGTTTGTCATTTTTAGAAATAACCTGGATGAGGGCGGAGAAGGATGGGTTAGTAAATTTGCAGACAACACTAAGGTCAGTGGAGTTGTGGATAGTTACGAAGGATGCTGTTGCAGAGAGACATAGATAAGCTGCAGAGCTGGGCTGAGAGGTGGCAAATGGAGTTTAATGCAGACAAGTGTGAAGTGATGCACTTTGGTAGGAGTAACCAGAAGGCAAAGTACTGGGCTAATGGTAAGATTCTTGGTAGTGTAGATGAGCAGAGAGATCTTGGTGTCCATGTACACAGATCCATGAAAATTGCCACCCAGGTTGACAGGGCTGTTAAGAAGGTAAACAGTGTTTTAGCTTTTATGAATAGACGGATCGAGTTCTGAAACCAAGAGGTTATGCTGCAACTGTACAAAACTCTGGTGCGGCCGCACTTGGAGTATTGCGTACAGTTCTGGCCACTGCATTATAAGAAGGATGTGGAAGCTTTGGAAAGGGTGCAAAGGAGATTTACTGGGACATTGCCTGGTATGGAGGGAAGGTCTTATGAGGAAAGGCTGAGGGACTTGAGGCTGTTTTCGTTAGAGAGAAGAAGGTTGAGAGGTGACTTAATTGAGACATATAAAATAATCAGAGGGTTAGATAGTGTGGATAGGGAGAGCCTTTTTCCTAGGATGGTGACGGCAAGCACGAGGGGGCATAGCTTTAAATTGAGGGGTGAAAGATACAGGACAGATGTCAGAGGTGGTTTCTTTCCTCAGAGAGTAGTATGGGAATGGAACGCTTTGCCTGCAACGGTAGGAGATTTGCCAACTTTAAGTACATTCAAGTCATCATTGGACAAGCATATGGACGTGCATGGAATAGTGTAGGTTAGATAGGCTTGAGATCGGTGTGACAGGTCGGCACAACATCAAGGGCCAAAGGGCTTGTACTGTGCTGTAATGTTCTATGTTCTATGTTCTAATTCAACCATTCCGCTATCTCCCAATTCCAACACTGTTCCCTAGTTTGTATGAACTTTTGAGGTCAGAAACCCACTGCACTTCCTAAAAGGCGTAAAATTGAGGCTTATATTTTTAAGTTAACGGTGCATGAAAATCTAAGTAGCATTCTTGTGCATAAAAATTAAATGCATGATATGCCAAATGTGGGTCTTGATGGCAAAGCCTAATTGCCTTTTTGATTGGTTGAAAATGATGGTGTTCTGTCTTTTTAAACAAATAAATAAAGGATGCAGTTTGTTTAATAAACCCGCTCCAACAATGCTGTTAACTACAAGAATTTGACTGAGTGATAATGAAGGAAGAGCACTATTTGTTCAACATCAGTTTGTCTTAGTCTACGCTTTAAAAAAAATTAATCTCACAATTCACTTTGTAGCTTGAGCTAAGAGCTCTTGTGGTACAATGGTAGTGCCTACCGTGGTGCCAAGAGGCCCAGATTCAAGTTACACCTGCTCCATAAGTGTATAATAACATCTCTGAACACAACAGTTAGAATATATATATAGTGGGACTTGACCCTGGACCTCCTGGCTCAGAGATAAGGACATAGAACATAGAACAATACAGCGCAGAACAGGCCCTTTGGCCCTCATGTTACGCCGGCCTGTGAACTAATCCAAGCCCCTCCCCCTACACTGTCCCATCATTATCCATATGCTTATCCAATGACTGTTTAAATGCCCTAATGTGGCTGAGTTAACTGCATTGGCAGTCAGGGTGTTCCACGCCCTTACCACTCTCTGAGTAAAGAACGTGCCTCTGGCATCTGTCTTAAATCTATCACCCCTCAATTTGTAGCTATGCCCCCTCGTGCAAGTTGAGGTCATCATCCTCGGAAAAAGATTCTCACTGTCCACCCTATCTAATCTTCTGATCGTCCTGAATGTCTCTATTAAATCCCCTCTTAGTCGTCTTCTCTCCAATGAGAACAGACCCAAGTCCCTCAGCCTTTCATCATAAGGCTTTCGCTCCAGGCCAGGCAACACCCTGGTAAATCTCCTCTGCACCTTTTCCAATGTTTCCATATCCTTCCTGTAATGGGGCGACCAGAGCTGCACGCAATATTCCAACTGAGGCCGCACTAGCGTTTTGTACAGTTGAACTGTACATGACATCATGACTACAGTACAAGAGCACAAAAACAACTGCCTACTTAGTATTTTTAATCAGCCTATTCAGAGAGGTTACTTGCACACCTCTAATGTGGATCAGACATGAACCCTTGGGCCTTTAGGCTCAAACATAGGGACCCTACCACCATACCACAAGAGGACCTCAACAGCTACCCATTTTTTTTTCCTCAATCAACTGTGTTTTTTTATATATTGAGACAGAAAAATGAAGACACCATTGTGTGTAGACTTTATTATTCTATATCTATATATGTAAGGCATTTGATAAGGTTCCCCATGGTAGGCTCATCAGAAGGTCAGGAGGAATGGGATACAGGGGAACTTAGCTGCTTGGATACAGAATTGGCTGGCCAACAGAAGACAGCGAGTGGTAGTAGAAGGAAAATATTCTGCCTGGAAGTCAGTGGTGAGTGGGGTTCCACAGGGCTCTGTCCTTGGGCCTCTACTGTTTGTAATTTTTATTAATGACTTGGATGAGGGGATTGAAGGATGGGTCAGCAAGTTTGCAGACGACACAAAGGTCGGAGGTGTCGTTGACAGTGTAGAGGGCTGTTGTAGGCTGCAGCGGGACATTGACAGGATGCAGAGATGGGCTGAGAGGTGGCAGATGGAGTTCAACCTGGATAAATGCGAGGTGATGCATTTTGGAAGGTCGAATTTGAAAGCTGAGTACAGGATTAAGGATAGGATTCTTGGCAGCGTGGAGGAACAGAGGGATCTTGGTGTGCAGATACATAGATCCCTTAAAATGGCCACCCAAGTGGACAGCGTTGTTAAGAAAGCATATGGTGTTTTGGCTTTCATTAACAGGGGGATTGAGTTTAAGAGTCGTGAGATCTTGTTGCAGCTCTATAAAACTTTGGTTAGACCGCACTTGGAATACTGCGTCCAGTTCTGGTCACCCTATTATAGGAAAGATGTGGATGCTTTGGAGAGGGTTCAGAGGAGGTTTACCAGGATGCTGCCTGGACTGGAGGGCTTATCTTATGAAGAGAGGTTGACTGAGCTCGGTCTCTTTTCATTGGAGAAAAGGAGGAGGAGAGGGGACCTAATTGAGGTATACAAATAATGAGAGGCATAGATAGAGTTGATAGCCAGAGACTATTTCCCAGGGCAGAAATGGCTAGCATGAGGGGTCATAGTTTTAAGCTGGTTGGTGGAAAGTATAGAGGGGATGTCAGAGGCAGGTTCTTTACGCAGAGAGTTGTGAGAGCATGGAATGCGTTGCCAGCAGCAGTTGTGGAAGCAAGGTCATTGGGGTCATTTAAGAGACTGCTGGACATGTATATGGTCACAGAAATTTGAGGGTGCATACATGAGGATCAATGATCGGCACAACATTGTGGGCTGAAGGGCCTGTTCTGTGCTGTACTGTTCTATGTTCTATGTTCTATATGTACTTTTCTTGCTCTGCCACCAAAAAAAAACCCATGTGGTCGACTGAATATTTACAAACAAAGCCTGTTAAGGGCAATGCTAACATCAAAAAACAAGGAAGGGAGATAGGAGGAGGAGGTGAACTACCTCTTTTTAACCCATTTTACTAATCAACCTGTTCAGAAATGTTATTACACACTTTTGGAGCAGGTGGGGCTTGAAGCCGGGCCTCCTGATCCAAGGGTAGAAACATTATCGCTACAACAGAAAAGTCAAGATTTTTTTTTAACCAGAGGGCCCCAGGAGTTCAACATTTTTCTTACCCAAATCACCTGTTTTTTTTAATTTTAACATGATTGTGAACAGATTTTACTTAATATATTTCACCCCACCACCAGGAAAACACTGTGTTGCCAGCTGCATACTGACAAACAAAGGACAATGCTGACATTTCTGAAGTAGGATCTAGGCCCGAAACGTCAGCCTTCCTGTTCCTCTGATGCTGCTTGGCCTGCTGTGTTCATCCAGCTCTACACCTTGTTATCTCAGATCCTCCAGCACCTGCAGTTCCTGCTAACCCATAAAAAAAGTCAGGTGGATAGGGAGATAAACAGTTGCCACCAAACCCATGATGCTTATTTATTAAGTCAGAAGTCACACAACACCAGATTATAGTCCAACACATTTATTTGAAATCACAAGCTTTCGGAGTGCTGCTCCATCGTCAGCTGAAGTGGCTCTGAAAGCTTGTTATTTCAAATAAACCTGTTGGACTATAACCTGGTGTTGTGCGACTTTGGCTTTGTCCACCCCAGTGCAACACCGGCACCTCCACATCATGGCTTTTTTTAAACAGGTGGGCACTGTAGTGGAAGGAATGCCTTCTCTCCCATTCTAACTCCAATTTAGAATCATATTTAGATTTAGAATCTGTACAGTACAGGATGTGGGCATTTAGTGCTTTGAGTCTGCACCCACCCTCTGAAAAGTATCCAACCCAGACCTCGCTACATCCCATGCCTCCAAACCCATAACCCTACATTTCCCGCAGCTAATCCACCTCGCCTGCACATCCCTGGACACTATTGGGCAATTTACATTAGCCAATCTACTAACCTGCACATCTTTGGACTGTTGGGGGAAACCACAGCATCCAGCAGTAGTCTACACAGACATGGGAAGAACATGCAAACTCCACACAGTCACCCAAGGGTGGAATTGAATCGGAGTCCCTGGTGCAATGAGGCAAAAGTACTAACCACTGAGGCACTGTGCATCCCATTTTGATTTAATGCCCTCCCTGCCTCCCTCAGCTTTGGCGTTATTGCATTGCCCTTAATAAACTCTGTATGTATATTATTGAATCATTGGAGATGTGGCAATTTAGTGGTGATGTATAGTGGGTGAAAAGTACCACGGGTGGTTTGGTGGTGAAGAAAAAGTAATTCAGTTGTGCGTGAAGGTACCTCTGGATGTAGAAGAATGAAAAAGAAATCAAATAAATATACAAGACTCTGTATGAGATTGACTTAAACTGAGTGATTCCCACTACAAACTATTATTCTTTGTTGAGTGTACTTACCCAAACCTAATTGCAGTTAACTGTCTAAATGATCACTTTTTATTTAAATATCTGATGTTCTGATTATGTTAAGTGATTTACTTCTGCATTTTGTTTTGAACAGCTAAACATACTCTGGCATACATTACACACATCTTCACCAGCCCACAGTTGAACTTGAATCCTGTCTTTACGCCAAAGATCAAAGTGTACTATTCTGAAGTGCCTTTTGATGTGGTGATAGTGAAGATCAGAGCAGAAGCAGCCAATTGCCACTGCCAGGTACACTTGGATGAGAAAAAAGGACCCAGGTAAACTGCTTATTAGAAAAAGAAGTGCTCAAGCTCCAGTTCCCAATTTGATTTTTCAAAGCATTATTATAAGATTTTGAGTAACTTTATTCAGCTAACAATATCAATGTCTAAAATGGATGCAGAAGAGTGTAATTGAATTCTCACTTTGACTAAATAACAAACAGAGGGTTTTATTTTCCACCTTTCAGGGGAATAGAAAGAGCAGCTGACTGAAAATGTTGTTCTTTCAGTTAGTTCAGACCCCTCTGACTAGAATTTGTTTGCCCGTCATCCTCCTTCTCCCTCCTTTTCAGTAGATTCTTCTTCATTAGTTGCTGTTGCTCAGTTTCTTTCAGCTGAGAACCTTTCTGCATTGGCATGTTTGATGACATGCAGCACACTGCAGTGATGCAAATGGTCAACTACATGTGGGGTATATTGTAGTAAAACACCAGATCAGTCCAGGGCACCTGTAGCTTTGCTGTATAACCCTGTCATTTTCTCATTAATGGTCCCAGTGGTGCCATGACTGATTAATCCTGAGCAAATCATGGACCACGAGGCTATAGAAAAGTGTTATCAAATTACTCAAGATTGCAGGTGTTGTCCCCATGCAGCCATCTTTTTACTGATAGTGGGGAGCTGAATGAGTGCTGCATAATGACAGCTGCCTGCAAAACTTGTACAAATCCCCTTGTTGTTTCTACATTGATCACAGTGCAGCTCAATGTTAATTGACTGTTCATTTAACCTGTTCTATTCATGGAAGCTGCTGGCTCAACCAGCAATCTTTTGATGGCTACATGCCAGAAGCTGACCACTACCACAATTTTCAAGAATCATTTATTTAATGTGTGGGCATAAATGGGAATGTGATAGATCGGTTGGCCATACCAAGCGAATCCACTTAATGTTGTTGTGCTCTTCAAACTACTGTCATGAGTGATAGCCCCTGTAAAGGCTTAAAAGGAACTAGAGACAAAGGAAGGGTGGTTCTCCAGACACTGCTGGCATTTGACTGCAGCAGAAAAGCACAATTCCTCCATTAGTCCTCTCAATAATAAAAGGGAAATTGAATGTGGGACTGAAAAGTGGAGTTGGGTTTTATTTTTTGACTTGTATTCTGTTTTCCTTTGTTCTCTTGTTTGGAGGAAAATCTGGCCCATGTAAGCCATGAGTAGCAAATCATAGCATGAGGTATTTCTCCCATCTAGCATTAAATATGTTGGAAGAATGGCAATAGCTTATAAGAACAAGTTACCCTCTTAGTAAGACTGATGATGCTTGCTGAAGAAGGTCATGCCACGCACACACTAGATCATGAAATAAACAAAGGGTCATTTCACTTCCTTGGACAGGAACAAATGCAAACCCTAACTAGTTATTTTATTCTCTTTTTCTAACCACAGCATTGCCAATTATCCTCTTGGCCTTGGAAATAACAGAATCCATATATTAGTATCAGATGAATCTCACAATCAACCGACCATTGTAGCAACATATACTGTCAATGTTTACAGACACAGCCGGCCCAGTCTGCCTGTTCTTACGGAGGCTACAATGTGCAGTTTTGTGCAGGTAATGACTTTGGTGTATTTTTGACCAATTCTTATCACCAACTGTGCTTTAAAGTGTAAACAATTAATAAGTGTTAAGAATTTGAAATGAATAAAGTGTTGCTATTTAAGCTTGAATCTTAAAGAAAGATAGTGAGCAACTGTTTTACTTGTTTGGTAGACAAATGAATCTTTGGAAGGTGACACTGTGTTGTATTGATAGATTACATTTGCAGCTGCGACTCCTGTTTCATTTTCTCTCCTATGACATAAGGAGTTGATGGTAGGCAGAAGCAAACAACTTTGAAGGGTAAGTAAGAGGAAAATCAGATCATCAGTCATCCAGAATCATTCTGCCATGAGTCTGAGATAATACAGCATCCACCACCATTTTGTCTATCATTTCTACAAGAGAAAAATGTTCAAGGGGTTTAGAAATCAATTCAAATAAAATGAAGAGAGATGAATAAGTTTAAAAATTATCTTAATAGCCAACAGTATCAAACAGTGCATGTTACCATTAGTGCTCTAGCTTCCACAATTTTTACCTGTTTGCCTGTCTTTGGGATTTGCCTAAAGAAACCCAAAAAGTAGATGCATGGGAGATGGAGGAAGGACAAAGGAAGATGGTTGTGGTTGTTGGAGATCAGTCATCTCAGCTCCAGGACATCTATACAAGGGTTCCTCAGGTTAGTGTGCTCAGCCCAACCAACTTCAACTGCTTCATCAATGATCTTCCCTCCATCATAGGGTCAGAAGTGAAGATGCTTGCTGAGGATTGCACAAAGTGCAGCTCCATTCATGACTCCTGAGGTACTGATGTAGCCATGTCCACGTGCAGTAAGACCTGAACCATAACCAGGCTTGATTTGACAAGTGGCAGGTAACATTCATACCTCACAATTGTTAAGCTATGACAATCTTCAACAATGGAAAATCTAACCATTGCCCCTTGACATTCAATAGCATTGCCATCACTGAAATGTCCACTATCAACATCCTGGGGATTACCATTGACCAGAAACAAAACTGGACTCACCATGTAATTGCAGTGGCTACAAGAGCAGGTTAGAGGCTAGGAATCCTTCAGTGAGTAACTCATGTATCCACCATCAAAAAGGCACAAGTCAGGACTGTGAGCGAACACTCCACTTATTTGGGCGAGTGTTGTTAAAAACTGAAGAACACTAAGGTTATTTAGGACAAAAGCAAGCCTGTGTGATTGGCACCACATCCATTTCTTCTACAGCAGAAGTGCGCACAAGCTAAAAGCAGTGAAGGAATTCACCATGGGTCCTCAAACCACTCCTTCCAAAACTACACTCAGTACCATCTAGAAGGACAAAAGCAGCAGATACATGGATTACCGCCAACTGCAGTTCCCCACTAAGGTGTTCACCATCATGTCTTAGAAATATATTGCCATTCCTTCAGTGTCGCTGAGTCAAAATTCTGTAACTACCTCCCCAATATCATTGTGGGTGTACGCACACCAAATGGACTGCAGTGGTTCAAGACGGCAGCTCACCACCATTTTCTCAAGTGTAATTAGATATGAGCAGTAAATGCTGGGCCAGCCAGCAGCATCCGTTGAATGAATAAACAAAGTAATCATAAAGTTGCCTTCCAGTTTCTAGGCAGACACATCTCCAGGACTGGAAGATTCAACCCTGTATATTTGTGACTTTTATTGTCTACGCTACTTCTATGCCATAAAGAGAAGAATTTAGTTTGCTGTTATGTGTGATTATCCTTTTCAAAGAATAGGTATTTTGTGTACATATGCATTAGCAAAGATACCATTTGCTATTTTCTGTGTTTTTGAAAAGTTACAGATTTTGTCATTGTGATATTTCTGGTAAATTTTCTGATATATGATTACTCGAGCTCTTTAAACTAGATATATCCTTCCATGCACAATGCTGGCAAATATCTATTTTCAATTAAAATTTATCATATCTGTATAAAAAATTAAGCTGTGTGTGTGTAAAAGCAATTTGTATGCAAGTGATGGTGAAAGCTTCCACTGACAGCAGTGCCTCAGCAGTTACTATAACCTCAGCACTGGGATCGTTTCCTTCTCCCTCAGGGTGAGTAACACAAACTGGCAGGATTGGTGTGTAACTGAACAGCTTGTTTCACACTCGTCTCTTCAGTAACTGAACATCTGTCCCAGCAGCAAAAGGCTAAATATGGTGCGAATTGATGGAGACTTCCTTAGACACTTGACTGAGCACAACTGGCATCATGCATAGGGGAAAAGGTCAATGACAGCAACATGGCCTCTTCTCACACTAAAAATCAGTTAAAATTCTAATCCAGGGTCTTTCTTTCTAGCTTTCTTTCATGTTTAATCCCATTTGGATATTCAAGTTTCAGTGCAAACTGATACCACGCTGAAGGTTACAAAGACAGAAGTAAAGGATGTTGTTTCCCCTCTGCTGGTACATTCCAGTAATCCTGGATTAAGTTCAAGGCCATTCAGCCAGAAAGTGTGCAGGTCATAGCAACTCAGCTTCCAAGAGGAGCACATTATGCTGCTTTATGCATTTCCCATGCATAGTGTTTTGTTTTCTTCTTTAAGCCCTGAAAACTTTTTTTTATACCAAATTAGTAATGAACACTGCAGAAGCTTGTTACCAAGCGTCTCATTAATGGAATGTTTGGAAACATTTGCTAAGCTCATTATTGTTATCTAATCAAAATGAGTTTAATTTTTATTCTAGACAATTCTTATTAATGTATTCTGATTATTTTCGTGAGGAGTTCTTTAGATTCCTGTTTCCGAGAGGGTGTGTTTGCTTGCCCAGATATCGACGTAATTTTTGTTGTGTGCTCAGGGAGCAAGCAAAAAGGTCTCATCAGTCTGGTCCATATTTCAGTCACTGGTTTTAACATGCTCTTCATGTGAATCTCCTTGGGCTTCAAAATGTTGCAGAATGACACTGGATTTTGTGTTAGAAGTATATCAATTCCAGAAAAAGTTAAGCTGTAAAACTATGCGTGAATAATAATCATAGCATCACGTTTATATTTTGTTAATTATTGGATTGGGTTAGCTCATTGTATACTATAAAATAGTAAGTGAAAATGTGATGTTAAACTACAAAACAAGTAATATTCTTCCATAGTGGATGTATTCCATTTTCCTACCAGAAACTTAAACTCCTTGCTCTTTCTCTGTCTCTCTCTCCTCCACGCTATAGCTTCTCTCTGTCTCTCTCTCTATAGCTTCTCTCTCTATAGCTTCTCTCTCTCTGCGCCCCCCCATAGCTTCTCTCTCTCTTCTCTCTTTCTCTCTATAGCTTATCTCTTTCTTCTCTCGCTTTCTCTCTCTCTCTCCCTCTCTACAGCTTCTCTTTCTTCTCTCTCTCTCTGTAGCTTCTCTCTTTCTTTTCTTTCTCTCTCTCCTCCTGTCTATAACTCCTCTTTTTATAGCTTCTGTCTCTCACTCTTCTCTCTCTCTCTCTCTTTCTCTCTCTATAGCTTCTCTCTCTCTGCCCCTCTATAGCTTCTGCCTGTCTTCTCTCTCTCTCTCTCTCCCGTCTCTTTAGCTTCTCTCTCTCTCTTCTCTCTCTCTCCCTTCCTATCGCTCTCTCTTTCTTCTCTCTCTCTCTCTCTCCCCCCATAGCTTATCTCTTTCTTTTCTCTTTCTCACTCTCTCCCTCCCTCTCTATAGCTTCCCTCTTTCTTCTCTCTCTCCTCCTCTCTATAGCTTCTCTCTTTCTTCTCTCTCTCTGTATAGCTTCTTTCTTTCTTCTCGCCCTCTCTATATTTTCTCTCTTTCTTCTCTCTCTCTGCAGCTTCTATCTTTCTTCTCTCTCTGTGTATAGCTTCTCTCCTCTCTCTCTCGCTCTTTCTTCTCTCTTTCTTTTCTTTCTCTCTCTCTCTCCTCCTGTCTATAGCTTCTCTCTCTTTTTATAGCTTCTCTCTCTCATTCTCTATCTCTGTCTCTATACAGCCTCCCTCTCTCTTTCTTCTCTCTCTTGCTCTTTCTTCTCTCCCTCCCCTTCTCTATAGCTTCTCTCTTTCTCCCTCTCCATAGCTTCTCTCTTTCTTCTTCTTCTCCTCACTCTCTCTCAGGTTGCAGTCAACTCTCTGACATGGAGAAGGTAGATTATTAGCTTTGACCTGACCCAAGTGAATTTAGATAAGTACTTTTTAAAGAAAGAACTCACCTAGCAAATTTATCTTTGAACAAATCCCAAATGATGTTTCCTAGATGTGCTGCTCCTTGAATACCTGTCTCAATACAATGGTTATTTGCCAAGAAATGTACAAGAATTGATCAGAATGTTTTTACCTAAATTAGAGGGGAAGAAATGCATTTATGTAGCATCACTTCCAGTGCCTCTATGCAGACTGGAATGACTGATACTGCTACGGGCCGTTGCTTATGTGGCCCCTGTTTCATTCTTTTGTTATCAATGAAGATTATAAACATTTTGGAACTTCTAAAGTGAGACAAAGAATGAAAAATTGAATTAAGAGAGGGAGCAAGAGTGGTAAAGTAAATTAAGAAAGTTAAGCTTTAAAATTTATTATTTTGAAAAAAAATGTCAACTGACTAGCAGAACAAATAAGTCTAGACTGTTTAAATTGTTCACTTTGCCAAGTGAGACTGATTAACAGTTACTAATGATTGTCAAATGCTTAAAAGGATGCTTGTGGCATTAATACTGCATTTAAGTTTGTGTGGTGCATTTAATTAGAAATGAATGTTCAAACGTATTAACTTCATAAAACTTTTGCGGAGGTTAAGAGTGAAATGTTTTTGCAAGTTTGCGCAGCACAAATCTTTCAACAATTTGTGGGATTGTTCTGCATTTTGCAAAACAGCTTTTTCCTAGCCACTTGTTACTGGCCAATTGCACGTTTATAATAAAAATAAGCAGCAAGACCTGGCCCCATATCTCGTTCTGGTCTCAGCTTCCTCCTATCTTCTATCTTTGTGACATTTTTTGTTTTAAATATTGCGTGGAGGTTTCTACAACTTAAATTTTGACCTAATAAAGCAGAAAGAACTGTGGACACTGTAAATCAGAAACAAAAACAGAAATTGCTGGAAAAGCTCAGCAGGTCTGGCAGCATCAGTGAAGAGAAATCAGAGTTAACGTTTCAGGTCCAGTGAGGAAGGGTCACCAGACCCAAAACATTAACTCTGATTTCTTTTCACAGAAGCTGCCAGAACTGCTGAGCTTTTCCAGCAATTTCTGTTTTTGTCAAATTTGGCCTGTAAATTTCATAACAATATTTTAAATTCAAGAGATTTAAACAAGTTCTGATACTACGCAAAGTTTTTCTTTCACTATTAACCTTTGAGTTTAATGCCAAATACATTACAATAAAGATCAAACTAATTAGTCAGTTTACATATGCTGAAGTGTTTTTACAAATTGTATCAACAAATGTTTTTCTTCCTTCAAGTTTTGTCACATTTTACAAACTGTCTACTTAAAAATCCTTCCATGTTTTAGTTCAAGATGTGTTAAGAATGATAACACTGAAGGAGATATTTGAGGATATATTGTGCTTGAGTGAGCTAGTCTAAATCATTCCAATAATGCCTTTTAACTGGACTCCAACAAAAGCTTTTACTGTGGTATTTATAGTTGTCCATGGATCAAGTGCCATTAAGGCGGAACTTTTTTAATCTAAATTTTGTTTGATGTTTAGTGTGAACTATGGAAGAGACTGGCATTAGCTAGCAGGTGTTAATGCTTTCACCAGTAAGTGTGTTGCTATTGCATTTGCTCCAGTTCTGATATTACTTCAAGTCATAATTCTAATAACGATAATAATGTCAATTTTTAGTGAAATTGTTTAAAATCCGTTTGCTTGACTAATTAATTTCCAACTAAACTCTGACTTCTACATTCGAATAATCTCCTGGCCAGCCCCCTTCCTTTCTCCTTCCATCAACGTAACCTTATTCAAAATTCTGCTGCCTGTAACCCAACCTGCTACATAACTCGTACCCATCATCCCTGAGTTTGCAGATCCATGCTGGCTTCTGATCAAGCACAACTAGAATTTAACAGTCTCACCCTTGTGCTTGGATGCCCGCAACCTCTCCCTATCTCTGCACCCTCCTCCAAACTGACAACTTTCCATTATCTCTGAAGTTCTTCAATCCGGACTTCTCAACATGCTGCAATTTCCATTGTCCACTACTGTCAGCTGTGCCTTTAGCTGCTCACGCTGTAAGCTTTGTAATTCCATTCATAAATCTTTCCACTTTTTCACTTCTCTCTGTTTTTTTTCTGAAAACCTACTTTTTTTGACCAACCTTTTGGCTCTGTAAAATTTCCTTGGTATAGAGATTTGTTTGATTACACTCCTGTGAAATTAGATCAGAAAGTGAATGGGATCATGCTGTGTTTTTAACCTGCGCTATTTTTGGAGGCTTCAGCCCACCTCCAGTGGCCCACAGTTTGCATCCCAACTTGCAATCCAAAATTTCTGCCGTATTCATATGTTACATTAAAGTTAACTAATAGACAGAATCCCTGTACTGTGAAAAGAGGCCAATTGGACCACCAAGTCTACACAAACCCTCTAAAATGCATCCCACACCATCCCCGTAGCTAACCTAGCCTGCAAATCCGTGGACATTACAGAGCAATTTAGCATGGCCAATCCATTTCACCTGCATATCTTTGGACAGCAGGAGGAAACTGGAGCACCCGGAGGAAACCTGCACTGACGTAGAAAGAACATGCAACCTCCACACAGACAGTCACCCAAGGTTACAACTGAACCCAGGTCCCTGGCACTGTGATTACTAATGACTGAGCCATCATGCCACCCCAGAAGACTTATGAATATTTTGATGTGAAGACATGTCTATAGATTGCTTACAATAATATACTAAGTTTATTTTTATTCATTGATGGAATGAGGGTGTTCTTGGCTAGGCAGCATTTATTGCTCAGAGTTAACCACATTGCTATGGCTCTGGAGTCACATGTAGGCCAGACCGGGTAAGGATGGTAGTTTCATTCCCTAAAGGACATTAGTGAACCACATGGATTTTTCCGACAATCAATTCACAGTCATCACTAGATTCTTAATTCCAGATACTTTATTGAATTCAAATTCCACCATCTGCCATGGCAGGAATCAAACCCATGTCCCCAGAATGTTATCTAGGTCTCTGAATTAACAGTCCAGCGATAATACTAGGTCCTCCCCTCCTCGACATTGGTGTCAAATTATGTGAACAGAATTGTTTTATTTAAAAAGACACCAGAAATGGGTCAGATATGACATTTTGCATCCACTCACAATAAGGGTATATTTCTGTTTTGTAGAAGAGGGTGCACAACAATGCAATTAGAATTCCTTCTAGATACAGCACAAATCTTTCAATGTTTGTGTAATATTTAATGTTGATAGATTACTATGTTAATCTATTATTTTATTTCGTAGAGCATTTCTGTTTTAAGAAATCATTTTCTAAAGTAGGTGTATTGTTGCTGTTGTAATTTTGTTTTGCTCCTTCCTTTTGATTAATCATCCATCTCCTTCCACCTTTATTCTTTCACTAAAGCAATCAATACTTTGCAGAGTTCTCCTGGGCCTCTGATCTTCCTGCTAATGTATGGAGCTGTTGACATGCTATCTACTTCCAAACATAAAGCAAGCAATAGGTTGCTGCCCCACTTAGCAACCAATCTGGAAACTGTTGACACATATAATCACTAGAATCTTAGAAAGAAAAATGGAAGCGTGTTATTCCAGCTAATAAGATATTTTCCATGCATAATCTCCATCAAAATACATTATTCTCTGCCCCATAAAATGATAAGCTGTCTTCTTATTGCTGCTTATTTATTGAATGATTAAAATCTAAGAGCATGGAAACTGATTAGATAGATAGTTAAATTGTTCCTTGTGAACTCATTTAAAATTATACTGTAAAATAATGCAAGGAAGGGTACAAATGATGAGTTAAACTGACTCCATTCCAAGACATTCCAAGGCAACTTAAAATTAAGTGGATTGACAGTGTACTAGTACCAGGTCACCTCTTGCCTCCTCTGGAATTAAGTTTTGGGCACGAAGATACAAGCATAACCTTGTAGCCTTGCTGCCAGTTAAGGCCCTTAAGTGGTCAATTAGAGACAAATTAAGGACTATTCCTGCCAGGTCTACAGTTATCTGAACTCCAGGTGAGACAAAAAAGATCCATCTGATTGGTTACAATCACAGAGAGGCTATCATTGGTAAGAGTTGGCAGGAGGTTGTTGGGGAGTGGGATGCAGTTTGGGGTGGAGGAAGAGGCTCCCTCAGTCTGCAATAATCTGTGTAGAAGGGAAAGACATAAATAAGAGGGGTAGTGTCTGACAGCCACCTACCTGCCTTGACTTCTGGCACATATAACCCACCCCCCACACACCCTTACCTGTGAAGTAACCCCACCTGTGATACCACGCATCCATTCTCTTGTTCATTCTTCCATCATAGGATGTGCTGTACTGGAAATGGCTACTCAATGGCTCTGCCAAGTGCTGGAGCAGCTGGCCTTGGATTGGCCAGTTGCTATACTTGGGTAGGAAATCCTCACCCAGGATCCTAATCCCACTTGAAGTCCTATCAGAAACTAATCAAGTGCCAGATTGCAGGAAGTTCTACCAGCCTGTCGGAGCCTAACAGACCATGGGATTCTCCCTGTTAGTCTTTCCCATTTTTGGACTTAGTTCAAAAATGGGAAGATTCTGTCACATGTTTGGTCAGTTCAACTGCAAATAATGCTGTAATTATATCAAGTCCCAAGAAAACGTTGAGTTCATTTCTTCGCATCATTCCCAAGTGAGTCAAGCAAACCTCAATTTTACCTGATGTGACCTCTGATGAACTGAGAACAACTATACAGAGATATCCAGTTCAGTGAGGGAAAAGTTAATATTGTTTAGAAAATTCTTGCCAGACTTTTAATGTCTGCACTTCATTAGAGAGTCTGATCTGCTTAAAGTAGTAAACTTAATGACATTCTTTTAATCTAGGTTTCAAATTTTGGTCACACAAAGAATGTACTTTGAGTAATTTTTGCCAACAAAAATGTAAGAAAAACCTCCATTAAATTTAATTCTAAGATGTATAATTTAGTGGGATAGACTTTGTGTGTAACGTAACTTGTTGAAATGCTATTTATTTAACTTGAGACAAATATCTTCACTTCTGGTGTTGAAATGAATGGAGTGTTTTGTGATTATTACCAATGTCTGTGAAAACAGACATGGAAACATACTTATTTAAAAAAATAGTTTGTTCAATTGCTCTAAATAATGAAATCAATACTGTATTTTTGACGATTGCTTCTGTTCGGTATCTAGAAACTTACGTTATAAAATTCTTACAAATCTGAGGTTTATCAGTTAATATTTTAAATTGTCTCTTTCAATTCGAGGAAAAATAATGCATGATGTGATCTTCTACTGGTTCTACCTGCCAGTAAGCCAATATGAGCTGGTAGCCCTGTGGCTTAGGGCACCAGCGTTTTCAAAGTGAAGTGCCAACAAAGCTGAGATAACAAAGTGTGGGGCAGATGAACACAGCAGGTGAAGCAGCATCTTCAGAGCACAAAAGCTGACATTTCGGGCCTAGACCCTTCATCAGAAAAGGGGGATGGGAAGAGGATATTGAAATAAATAGGGAGAGAGGGGGAGACGGACTGAAGATGGATAGAGGAGAAGATAGGTGCAGAGGAGAATTTGGGTGAGGAGGTAGGGAGGGGATAGGTCAGTACGGGGAGGACGGACAGGTCAAGGGGACGGGATGAGGTTAGTAGGTAGGTAACGGAGGTGTGGCTTGAGGTGGGAGGAGGGGATAGGTGAGAGGAAGAACAGGTTAGGGAGGCAGGGACGAGCTGGGCTGGTTTTGGGATGCAGTGGGGGGAGGGGAGATTTTGAAGCTGGTGTAATCCACATTGATACAATTGGACTGCAGGGTTCCCAAGCGGAATATGAGTTGCTGTTCCTGCAACCTATGGGTGGCATCATTATGGCACTGCAGGAGGCCCAGGATGGACATGTCATCTGAGGAATGGGAGGGGGAGTTGAAATGGTTTGCGACGGGGAGGTGCAGTTGTTTACTGCGAACCGAGCGTAGGTGTTCTGCAAAGCAGTCCCCAAGCCTCCTCTTGGTTTCCCCAATGTAGAGGTAGACACACCGTGTACAGCGGATGCAGTATACCACATTGGCAGATGTGCAGATGAACATCTGGTTGATGTGGAAAGTCATCTTGGGGCCTGGGATGAGGGTGAGGGAGGAGGTGTGGGGGCACTTCCTGCGGTTGCAGGGGAAGGTGCCGGGTGTGGTGGGGTTGGATGGCAGTGTGGAGTGGACAGGGGAGTCACAGAGAGAGTGGTCTCTCTGGAAGGCAGACAAGGGTGGGGTGGGAAAAATGTCTTTGGTGGGGTCAGATTGTAGATGGCAGAAGTATCGGACGATGATGCTTTGTATCCGGAGGTTGGTAGGGTGGCGTGTGAGGACTGGGGGATTCTCTTTTGAACAGCAACTCATATTCCGCTTGGGAACCCTGCAGCCCAATGGTATCAATGTGGATTTCACCAGCTTCAAAATCTCCCCTCCCCCCACTGCATCCCAAAACCAGCCCAGCTCGTTCTCCGTCTGCCTAACCTGTTCTTCCTCTCACCTATCCTCTCCTCCCACCTCAAGCCACACCTCCGTTTCCTACCTACTAACCTCATCCCGCCCCCTTGACCTGTCCGTCCTCCCCGTACTGACCTATCCCCTCCCTACCTCCCCACCCATACTCTCCTCTGCGCCTATCTTCTCCTCTATCCATCTTCAGTCCGCCTCCCCCTCTCTCCCTATTTATTTCAGAGTCCTCTCCCCATCCCCCTTTTCTGATGAAGTGTCTAGGCCCGAAATGTCAGCTTTTGTGCTCCTGAGATGCTGCTTGGCCTGCTGTGTTCATCCAGCCCCACACTTTGTTATCTTAGATTCTCCAGCACCTGCAGTTCCCATTATCTCTGCCAACAAAGCTGATCTGCTTTGTGTTTACTTATAGACTCACAGATTGACTCACTCAGAAACCCTAGACAGAGACAGACAGAGTCCAGTGGAGACAGCAAGGAACAGCAGTGGAAAGAATGTTCTCTGTTAGCCACCAGGCAGAATGTGGTTGGGGCCACATTTTCTGGTCAGAACATGTAAAGATCTAAGAACACACTACACTGTATGAGCCTATGATTGTTTAAACACTGGTTGATTGATGTTGGAGTGCCTGGGTGAAGGAGTCACCAGAATGGACCTTGCTCTTGAGAATTGGTTTCGGGATCCTCAGAAGACAGAGGGAAATTGTTTTCAGTAGACACAGAATGTTATGATTCAGTGAAACCTGGAGAAACTAGTTCATTGGAAGCTGAGAGAAACTTTGGACAGGTCTCTGTAATGATTATAATTCTATGGTGTGGTATATAAACATGGCATAGGGGTTTCAGTTATGTTTGGAATTTAAGAGAGTTATCTTTTCTGTAGCAGCCTACTAATTGATGTTTAGTTAATGTTACTTTTAGTGTAGCCATTACAGCAAAAGCTCTAGGACACAGCATCTTCGTGTTGTGTGATCTTTCGAGTCGGACCCTGGGAATTTGGATTTCTTTCTAAAAATTGTCATCTCTATGGCATTCATAACAGTAGGTTTAAAGATAAAAATGGTAAACAATGGAAATCTTCAAAAACATTTACAACACCAAAATATACAATGGAATTTCAGAGGTACTTTGCTCCTCAACATCTAGCAGGAGCTCTGCTGTTGACACTGCCTTTATTTGTGGGGTAGGTGAGAACTCTACTATTTAAATGGCGGGCTCTAACTGTGCAAGTAGTGAATCAAAGATGCTAGCTACCTGCCGAGGAAAGTGCAAATTCTCATGGAAAAGTGACTTGCTAAGAGTGAGGGAACAGTGCATTCAAATTTTTAAAAATCCAGAACTCTTCAAATGTCAAACCTATGATGTTGAATATTGAATTTCTAGCCCAAAGTCTCTGATAATTGATCTTTTTGTTGGTGATTATTGATGAAATTTATGGAGCTTTCCTTAGCCTAACTATCCCTCTGATAGGTTCAGGCAGGGCAAATTTATCTTCTAGGAGATTCATTAGAATGTTCAAGACAGAACACATATTACCACAGGTACCTTAGGTTAGCTGGAGTGGAAATTTGGCCCAGTGTTAATGGTGATTCTAGTGGTGAAAGAGAAACCAGAGAACTGATGCTATTCCGGAATTAGGCCGCTTCTTAATATTTGAGGCAAGCTGCCACATCTGCAGAGACAAATTGGTACACATTGGAAATTGAATTCCAATCTGTTTCTGCTTCACAGACAGTGATTCTCAGCTAAGTCTTGGAGGGGGCTTAGGAGCCCAAGAACATGCCAGTAGCAGCAACAATAGTGGAACTAGGAATAACATATCTTTTTCTGGCTCCATGGATCATAGAATCCCTGCACTGTGGAAGGCCATTCAAGCTACCCAGTCCATGGCAACCCTCTGAAGAGCATCACCCCCAGACCCATCCCCCAAACCTGCCTACCCATGGTCAATCCACCTAACCTACATATTCTTGCACTGCGGGAAGAAACCGGAGCACCCAGAGGAAACCCACGCAGACACGGGGAGAATGTAGACACAGACAGTTGCCTGAGGGTGGAATTGAACTCTGGGTCCCTGGCACTGTGAACGGTAGTGCTCTCCACTGAGCCACCATGGAGGGGTATTTAGAATAAATTTCCTTTATGCATTTTAAGTGGTCTCCAATAGTCCCATTGAGGCTGATATTAACCTGGAAAACTTCTCAATCTGGGCACAGCCCACGCCACACAGCATCAGAGGCACATTCGTTTCATTTAAATTAACCCAATACTACTTTCAGCTTGCTTCAGCATAAAATCAGCAAGGACCAACATAGCAACAGCTATGTCACTCGGGCAGATGGGAGTATGATTGCATGCCTAAACATGGGATAAAGTTCATACCCTCATGCTACAACAAAGAGCTGTCAGTTAATAAACATTAGCAAAAATCTAGAAATTCAGATTGGGAGGCACAACCGAACAGTTCAGCTAGCAATTTTCAACAATGCTTATTTCAATAAACTTCACACTGTTTCAGATCAGTTTGACAATTCCTGGTGCCCAGTTTGTAATAAATATTTTCTCCTGATCTCTTCCTTCAACGTGTTGTCCACCCTCAACAGCAGAACATTCAGAACAAAGTAGTTGTGACTCCTGCAGTTGTAACCTTCTGCAAAGTGAATAGACTCATTTCAGTGAAGTTGCTGTCCCTGCAGAGGCACCTTCTGAGTCACACTTTTGTTTTTGTAACAGTTTCTGGGCCCTGGTTTAAGACTCTTTTTTATATGCGGTGGAGGCTGGTGGGAAAGTACAGAAGAGTCACAATACAATCTGTCAGTCATATTTAAGTTGATTGCACTTTTGCCTCATAGTCACGAGGTTGTCGGTTCAAACCCATTCCTGAGACCGAAGTGTAAAACTTGGGTTGACACCTTGGTGCGATACTAAAGAATGTAAAAATATCACAGTTGGGTTAAATACACCTTTGACAAATGAGAACTGAAAACCATATGTGTACAAACTTATGTACATTTATTAATTGTGTACTCTATTTACAGAGACATAGCTCAGCAGGAACCTAATTAGAACCTAATTCCTTTAGGTCCAAGTTCCATGTGGTATGACATCATCTGATATTACTGATGTTCTTTAGCTATTAGCACAACAGCTATTAACCCCTTATTAAACAAAGGGTTGCACTTTTGAAAGTGCTACCATTTATGCTGTCCTATCTGCCTTCTTGAGTTAATACAAAACATTCAATGGAACTATTTTGATGAGTAGAGTTATGGCTAATAGTTGTTCTGCAACCAAAATCACTAAAGCAGATTTTCTGGTCCCATGTTGCTCTTTCTGGGAGTCTGCTGTGTACAAATCTGTTGTTTTCACATTACAACAGTGACTAAACCTCAAAAATACACTATTAGCTGTCAAACACTGGACGTTTGAAATTGAAAATGGCTCTATATAAATACAAGCCTTTCATGCCTATGAATTGTAGGATTAAAATAAATCAGTGGCAACACATTTTAACCCATTGGTAGTTGAGTGTGTTCTTGGTTTGGTTTGGTGAAAACATTGAGTATCCCAATTAAGTATTGAAATATCATGATGTGAAGTCTTGCAACAAATCTATGGTAGTAATTATATTTGCCAATACAGAAGATGCAATACCTTATTTTGATGCCACATCACTGCAGACATGTCCTGGACTGCACTATTCTCCAGCTGGCAGACTGCTTCCAAGTATTATAGATGCAGGTAGTAGATTTCTCCAAATTATTCACTTACTCCACCATATAAAAGGAAGCCTTTTTCAACGTTAGCAATGTATTTTGACCATGGCCTGGAACCTGGCCTATCCCCTAAAAGAGATAACTAACAGTGTTCTGAGGTCATTGAGAACTCACCCCAGATAAATTCTTCTTAAGCTTCAGAGAAATGGCTAAACTTTAGCTGCTGTTGGGTTTTACACAAAATACATGGAATAACAAACCAAAGATTGGAGATGGGAATACTTTAAGGTAAGTAAAATAGATGGGCTCCTTTACAGTTTATGATGAAATACTGTAGCGAGTTGTGCCTACGTTCATTCAGATTTATTATGACAATACTGTGGTTGGAAGGAGTAACTACCCATTGAATAATGACTTTATCAGCTTTGAAGTAAAAAATCAAGATTATAAATGTGGAAGCATTTCAATTATGTTAAAATGTTCTTATAACGGATAAAAAGGTGCATTACCGTTTATTAAGTAGCATAGTAAGTGTGTAAATGTTTCACATTTTCCAATTGTTGTTATGTTTTACCTGGGGACCACCGTGGGTTTTCAGCTGCTCTCCAACCACCTAATCATATTATGAGTGCTTGACTTTGTTAATACAGCTTGTTTAAAGTGTCTGTTTGCTCAGTCAGGTTCATGGGCTCTTGGCTACAATCCAACTTCCTAATTGTTTCACAGACACTAAGCTCCTTTTGTATAGCTAAAGAGTCTAAGAATCTGTTTGTTTACTTTGGGACTTTTGTGGGCTATTCAGTGGCTTCAACTGTTGTACTAGTGCTTGTGAATTCTGTTCATCAAGTGGTTAACGTGCGAGGGGATAAGAGGAAGTGAAGGGAGTTATAAAGTGATCAGAAGGCTCAACTGCATATTGATGAAGTGCTGATTGCATTTGCAGCACCGGGCTAAGCCTTTCGGGAATGGAAGTGAACCTCCTAACCTGGGCTGTTCTGTCCTCAGTCTGCCTTAATTTCTGCCTAAAGCTTGCTACTAGAAACCGCAAACCCATCTTCAGGCCTTTTAGGGCCTAGATCGCTGGAAGATCTTATCTCTCATTAGTCTCAACACAGAGGCAGGACTAGCACAGCAAGACTAGTCTCATCTCCTGATTCCTGCCTCTGAAAAGTCAATCTGTCTTTGACAGTTGTCTTTGACTTTAGGATCTAGATTTCCAACCACTTCAGTCAAGGACAGTAATTTTGAACCTCATCTAAGTTTGTCCTCTCTTCAACTCCTTCTTGCTTGTGTTTATACATCACGCTGTAGTGTACATCTTTTCTGCAGTCTACTTTTACTGGAATAAATTCTCAAAGCTGTTGTTGAAATTCTAATACAGAATGGGTGAAAATGCTTCTTAAAGTGGTTGCTACAGAGTTGCTGAGCTGTCCTTTCAAGTGGTCATCATTACCAGTGATCTGCATGCAAGGCAATGCCTTAAGGTTGTTTAATTCTCATATTAACTTGGATAAATTGGCCAAGTAATACAAGGCCTCAGAATAAAGAAAGTAACAACTTACAACTCATTGTTGATCTGAACCGTTACTAGCCTGTTCCTAGTAATTGTACTTCAGTTCTTGAACTCCCACTGCCTTCCAGGCAAATATACAATGGGGTTAAAGAGCTTTCTCTGTGTGAATAATTATGTACCTGACCTCCTCTTAGTTGAATGTTGGTGATCTTGACCTTTGTGAAGACAACTGATTTGACTGATTTTTCTGAGGTATTGGGAGACATTCCGCAATGAGAATGCTTTCAAGTGCATGCTATCAATCTCAATTTTTCACTTTTAACATAACTGCATTTAAGAATTTGCAATGGGAGACTGAAAATTGTGGGAAAAGGGAGGGTGTGTGGGTGTGAGATCCTTTCTGTGGGTAATCATCCATCAATTAAATTACTCTGTGGGGGTATGACGGAGATGTTGCACATCATGGAGGCTTGATTTGGGTTGAGTAACTTGCTGTAGGCATTAAACACTTTTCTGCAATACTGTTGCCATCTGTGGGATGGCCACATTGTCATTGACTTCCTTTGATACCTCTGACCATAAAGCCAACACCACTTTTCTCTGAAGTTTGCATTCATAGCTGCCAAGTTCTTCCTTGAACCAGCATTTCCTTTCCCTCATCTGTACCCAAACACTTCCACAGGTTCATTTGGGGCACCAGCAACTGCTATCAGCACTAATGTTCCACATCTTAGCATAACTGCATGTCTGTTACTACTCTCTGTCTGTCTGCCTTGTATTCACGTACTCTTGACCTTTACAACCTTTTTGTGTCTTGTGCCAAATGCAGGAATTAGAAATGAAGGTGCCACTGTAAACCTATCCTACATATGAATTTTGCCCACTGCAAGAAAGCACGAACAACACCTTGTAACATCATGTGGATAGGTAGAGGTCCCACCCTCTACTACGCACAACAAATTTCAACCCTTCAAGTCCAAGGTTCCAGTTCCTGTTGTGGTTAGTAAATGCACATGAATCAGGAGACATTTGTCCTCATGGAATTCCAGAAAGGAAAAATTCAGTATGATTTTCCTGGTTCTTTGCTATATTAGAATACACCTCAAGTGTTCATTTCTTTGACCGTAAGACCATAACATGTAGGAGTAGTATTAGACCATTTAGCCCGTCGAGTCTGCTACACCATTCAATTGTGGCTGATACGTTTCTCATCCCATTCTCCTGCCTTCTCCCCATAACCCTTGATTCCGTTACTAATCAAGAACCTGAAGAACTGCGGATGCTGTAAATTAGAAACAAAAGCAGAAGTTGCTGGAAAATCTCAGCAGACCTGGCAGCACCTGTAGAGAGAAATCAGAGTTAACATTTCGGGTCCAGTGACCCTTCCTCAGAAGGGTCTCAGTTCTGCAGAAGGGCCACCAGGTCCAAAACATTAACTCTAATTTCTCTGCACAGATGCTGCCAGATCTGTTGAGATTTTCCAGCAATTTCTGCTTTTGTTTCTAATCAAGAACCTGTCTCTCTTGTCCTTAAACAAACTAAATGACTTGGCCTCCACAGTCTTCTGCAGTAATGAGTTCCACAGAAATTCCTCATCATCTCCAACATTCCAGATCAGTGTCTAATGAACCCACCATTCCTTATGTAATCTATAAACTCTGTTTGCTGATATCTTAAATCATGTAGGTTTTGATATTTCCCCCATGCAAAAGAACGGTTACACTGCAGCCAAAATGTTTTTCTGCTATGTGTTGGTCAAATTATAAATTGAAATACCAATTTGCCTTGAAGTACCAGATAAGTGATGGAAACGTCGGAGGGGAGAGGTACTCCACTACATTGTTTCGGGAGTATCCTCAATCTGAGAAAGAATTCTGTAAATTCTTTACAGTTCTGAAAGGTCACATACCTTATTTGCTAGAAGAAATTACCTTTTCAGTTTCATACTTTGACGGAGGTCAGACAAATTTAGCCTCACTGCTGCAGTCAAAATATAATATCTAAGACTATTAAGTTAAAAAATTACCCAAGCAACCTATTGCTTTGAATATTACCAATGTAGAATTGATGGAACACAAATCATATAGTAATGTGCAATGCTTTTGTTAGATTAGATTCCGTACTTAGTGGAAACAGGCCCTTCGGCCCAACAAGTCCACACCGAGCCACGGATCATCCCAGACCCATCCCCCCTCTAACTCACTCACCCCTGAACATTATGAGCAATTTAGCATGGCCAATCCACCTAGCCTGCACATCTTTGGAACGTGGGAGGAAACCGGAGCACCTGGAGGAAACCCACGCAGACACGGGGAGAATGTGCAAACTCCACACAGACAGTTACCTGAGGGTGGGATCGAACCCAGGTCCCTGGCACTGTGAGGCAGCAGTGCTAACCACTGAGCCACCGTGCCACCCACTGAATACGGGGTCTCTCAGATCCATAGTTCCATACATCCTAGAATTTAGCTTTGATTGACCAATACAAATAAATTTAACGCTTCACTTTTATTTTGTCATTAGGGTAAATGAGGTACCTATTAAGGATAGGTCTCACCTCCAGGAAATCGTGAACTCTTTCCAATAAATAAATGACAGCAGACTCAGGCCCTGATTCCCATCCTCCTGTTTGTCAGATTCAGCCTCAATTTTTTTTTCATTGTTTCAGCTTCTCCCACCTTCCCCACTAGCTATTTTTGTTTTAATTGTACATGTTTTCATTTAAATGCTGGGTGCACAGGCATTCACAAGTGTATTTAGAAAAGTCCATTGATATTTACAGAAGAGAAGGAGGCCATTTGACCCATCATGTCTGTGACAGTCAAAGATCTGACCGCAGTAATCCCATTTTTCAGCTTTTGGCTCATACCCTTTGAAGCTATGGCAGCACAAGTAAATATCTAAATACTATTTAAATATTATGAGAGGTTCTGACTCAACTATTCTTTATGACACTTAGTTCCAAAGTCCAACCTCCCTCTGGCTGACAAAAACAAATTTCTTCTTTTACATTAAATCTATGCCCCTGATTATTGACACCCCACACTAATAGAAATGTTTCTTCATATCCACCCCATCTATGTCCCTCGCAATCTTATACATCTCTAACAAGTCCTCTCTCAATCTTCCTTGCTCCAAGGAAAACAATCTCAGCCTATCCAATCTTTTTATATAGCTCAGATCCTCCAGCACAGACCATATCCTGGTGAATCTACTCTGCAAATTCTCTACCGTAATTACATCTTTGATATAATATGGTAACCAGCGCGGCAAGCAGTATTCCAATTGTGGTCTAACTATCATTTTATATAGTTTCAGCATTACCTCCCTGCTCTCGTACTCAATGCTTTGGCTAACAAAGGCAAGCATCTCACATGCCACCTTAACCATCTTATCCACTTGCCCTGCTGTCTTCAAGCATATGAGGATATGCACACCTATGCCCCTCTGACCTTCAGTACTTTCCAGGTTCCTACTGCTCATAGTGTAATCCCTTGCCTTGCTAGCCCTCCCCAATTGTAATATATCAGACTTTTACCCAGGTCCAATCAGTATCTGCCTGCCCACCTGACCAGTCCATATCTTCCTGTAGTTTATGGCTATCCTCCCCACTATTCATCACCTTACCAATTTTCACATCATCTGAAATCTTTTGATCATACCCTCTACATTTAAGTCCATATCATTAAGGTGTACCACAAACAGCAAGGACCCAGCATCATGCCTCACAGAATCCCACTGGAAATGGACTTCCAATCACAGAAACATCCCTGTACCAACACCTTCTGCTACTTGCCTGTCAACTAATTTTGGATCCAATGTGCCACTTTGCCTTGGATCTCATGGGTTCTTACTTGCTTTACCAGTCTGTCATGAAGGGTCTTAATAAAAAGCCTTATTAAAGTCCATGCAGACCACATCAAATCCATTATCCTCATAAACACTCCTGGTTATTACCTCAAAATACTTAATCATATTTGTAATCATAGCATTCCATTAAGAAATCCATGCTGACTATTCCTGATTAGTCCATGATCTCTGAGTACATATATATCTGTCCCTCAGAATCATTTCTAATTACTTCCCCATCCATCACGAGGACAAACTGATTGGCCTACAAGTTCTTCATCTATCCCTGCCAGCTATTTTTAAAATGAGACAATGTGACTTCCTTGTCCACTTTTTCCGTCCCCACCCTTGTCTGCTTTCTGGAGGGGCCACTCACTCCTTGACTCCCTTGTCTGCTCCACACTCCCCTCCAGCCCCACCACACCCGGCACCTTCCCCTGCAACCGCAGGAAGCGCTACACCTGCCCCCATCCCAGGCCCCAAGAAGACTTTCCACATCAAGCAGAGGTTCACTTACACATCTGCTAATGTGGTATACTGCATCCACTGTACCCTTTGTGGCCTCCTCTACATTGGGGAAGCCAAGCGGAGACTTGGGGACTGCTTTGCAGAACACCTACACTCAGTTCACAATAAACAGCTGCACCTCCCAGCCGCGAACCATTTCAACTCCCCGCCCCTCATTCTTCAGAGACATGTCCATCCTGGGCCTCCTGCAGTGCCATAACGATGCCACCCGAAGGTTGCAGGAACAGCAACTCATATTCTGCTTGGGAAACCTGCAGCCCAATGGTATCAATGTGGATTTCACAAGCTTCAAAATCTCCCTTTCCCCACGGCATCCCAAAACCTGCCCAGCTTGTCCCCGCCTCCCTAACCTGTACTTCCTCTCACCTATCCCCTCCTCCCGCCTCAAGCCTCACCACTGTCTCCTACCTATTAACCTCATCCTGCCCCCCACCCCCAACATGTCTGTCCTCCCTGGACTGACCTATCTCCTCTCTACCTCCCCCGTACACTCACCTTTACTGGCTGCATCCCCGCCTCTTTAACTTGTCTGTCTCCTCCTGTCTATCTTCTCCTCGATCCATCTTCTCCCTATTTATTTCAGAACCCTCTCCCCCTCCCCCTTTTCTGATGAAGGGCCTAGGCCCGAAACATCAGCCTTCCTCTGATGCTGTTTGGCCTGCTGTGTTCATCTAGCTCCACACCTTGTTATCTCGTAAACTCCCTCCAGTTGTCTGATACTTCACCTGTAGCCAGAGACATTTGAAAATTCCTGCCAGAGCCCCGGATATACCTTCATTGCCTCCCCTAGTGTGGTTAGATGAGAATCCCAGATGGAATTAATATCCATACAATTAATGCCCATAAGGGTTGTAGTAATATGAGACTGTCATTTGGGGTATTGTCACCCTGTGCAACTTTTCAGTGGACGATAGAAAACATTTTACAAGGTCTATCCCAGGTCGCCATTTATCTAGATGACTTGCTATTATCAGAGAAGACCAATAAGAAGCACTTAAAGAACTTGAACATTGTCCTTAGATGTTTCTTCCAGGTGGGCATACACTTTAGAAGGAAAAATGTGTATTCCAGGCACCCCAAGTGACCTACTTGGGCCACAGAGTTGATAAGACCACACTGGAAGATAACATGAGGCTGAGCAAAGATGCCCCGGCTCCCACATCTGTATCGGAACTTAGGTCTTTCCTTGGGTTGGTGAATTATTAAGGAAAGTTCATACATAACCTGACCTCCATTCTTGGATTTATGCGATGCATCCTGTAGATGGTAAACTGATGGTATGATGCTGTGCATCAGTGGTGAAGGGAATGAATTTCTGTGCATGTGGTACCAGTTAAGCAGACTCCTTTGTTCTGAATGGTATCAAGCATCTTCAGGGTTAAGCTGCACCCATCCAAATAAGTGGGGAATGTTCCACTACACTCCAGACTTGTGCATTACGGATGTAGGACAGGCTTTGGGGGACTCTAGAGTTGAGTTACTCACTGCAAGATTCCTTGGCTACAACAGCAGGTCAGAGCCTAAATACTTACAAGACTAGTCTGGTTCTGTTTCTGGAAAATAGGAACTCGCGTAGACCATTTGGCCGATTATGACTGACCTTCCATTCAACATGATCATGGCTGATTGAACATTTCAAGATCTTTTATTTACCCCAACACATAACCCTGTACACTATTGCTCATCAGAAATCTATCAAACTCTACCTTTAAACATACTTAAAGACCAAGCTTCCATCATCCTCTGTGGCAGACAATTCCAAAACTTCACAACTTTCCAAGTGAAAGAATTACTTCTCATCTCAGATCCACATGTCATTCCCTTTATTTTTAAACTGTACAGTACATGTTTTTTGTTTACTTGTGGGTGTGGGAATCACTGGCTGGCCAGCATTTATTGCAGTGCATAGCTATACTTGAGAAGGTGGTGGTTGTGAGCTGCCTTCTTGAACTGCTGCAGCCCCTGTGCTGGATGTAATCACATAGAGCCTTTAGGTACTGACATGGTTTAGGTCCTGGCTGAAGTGCCAATGTGCTAATAAGCATAGCAAGGCAAGGCAAAACCTGGATGCTGCAAGCATGCAGGAGGCGCTCAGAGAACAAGAGAGTAGGCATGAGATACAGTCCTACTCAGTCCATAAGCACGGTGCCTGTCCCTGTGTGCAAAATGTCCTTACAGCAGCCTTTCAACACTAGTTGCTGGTGCACCCTACAATTCAGGTCTTTGCTCCCTAACGACCTACAGATGGATCAGAGAGGTGCCCTGAGGATCTTGAGGGATTGACAAATATTGGATGCCATTGTCTGTGGACAAGGGTTGAATGTGGCTGGTGACCATGGATTGTGCCAAGATGCTTTTTGGTACTGAGTACTGGAGAAATTCTTCACAACCTGCAATGAGCTGAAGTCACCATGTACCCGTCCTGATGTTTATGTTGAGAATTCTTAATGCCTAATTTGTTTAGTGCATTTGGTAAGACAGGATGTTGAATAGTAAACATTATGCCATCAATAAGTCACTTCTCAAGCTACAATTCCCCATAATTGGCAACTTGCCACTGCCTAGTGAGAAACTCACCTCATCGCACAGCAGATATGTAATAGATGCTGTGGGTTTCTCACAACATCAAGATAGGCCTCACCAGATATCTCGCATGAATCTTACACAAGTCTCACTATAGCTTACATCATTCAGGCCCCTATAAGATTCTATCCTATTTAACAATCATATTACTCACTCTATTTCTAGCCTAAGCCTCTTATGTCTCGGTCAGTTTCACCCATGTGTATTACAGTAGTTTCTTAAGATCCTCTCCTGACCTAATATCACCTTTCTCACACCCTACGTGTATTGACTAATGTCTTGCTGTGCTCATTTATTTTAATAAATTAGTGTGGCAATTGTGGCTTCCCATTTCATTGTACCAGACAGAGGGCAAAATTACAAAAAGGGATCATCCTGATCCATAAAGTTAGAAATTCTGGCAGTGTAGTAAATTGTGTAGTTTAGTTTAGTTGGCATTACACAATTTTGCTATCATACAAATGAACATGAATATTAGGCACTTTTTTGGTGTTCTACATTTTAACATTTGCATTCATTTATTTTGGATGCTTTGTACTTTGATACGCTAGGCCCATGACCAAAGCCATTCCAGATTTCTGTTACTTCCAGATTTCTTAGTGGGAGTGGTTTTGGTCAAGCCAAGTTGGGTGGAGTCAAGGTTCGCTTGTTAAGCACTTGTGCAAAGTGGCAAATCTGGTAACTATTCTAGAGCTACATTGTGAGTGCAGAGCTAACCAAATTGTCCATTGTATGGCCAAACAAAGTTATTGGTTTTTCATGAGGCAAATTGGAGGAATTTAACCTGTACTTATTTTTCATATTGATTTTATAGCCTGTAGGCTGACCATCCTTTCATCAATGGCATAGGATTTGTTTTGTCATCTCCAGTTTTGACAATTTTTACTTTTTATTTATAAATATGGAATTCTAGCTAATCGTGCTTAAATCCTAACACATACAATGCAGGAAAAACAATGATGCTTTCAGAGGAAGAACAGTATTCAGTGACACTTTCCCAAGAGAATACACGATAGTTGTGTAAGCAGATCCTGTCTTTCTAGTAGCCCCTAACTATTAACAGATTACCAAAAAATTGGCAGCAACTGGTCAGTTGAATATCATCATCACCAACAACCATTGGACACATTATGACACATTGATCAGAAGAAAACTTTTGGTCTTTGAGATGTGTCAGCAGTTGCCTTTCATGTCTGTCAGACCTTTGCAGTGTATATTGTGAGAGCAGAAAGCTTCTGCAGCTGCCATTGCTGATCAGTCAGTATGACCCAGTCCCTTGGAGAGTCAGGCAGCAGCAGATACAGGGTCGCTCAAACCCTGCTGATTGGGAGTGAAAGCTGGTAAAATTACTCTGTAGTCCTGTCTAGTTCATCAGCCCCAAAAATGTAATTTAGATGATTATCTATCTTCCCATTAAACCTTGTGACCCATCAGAAGCTGTTTGAAGTTTTCCTGCTTAGACTTGCTAATAGGAAGAATAGAAGGATTAGCTCAGAGGTCATGAAATAAGAGACCAGCACAAAAGTTGCCAAAATAAAGAGTTGGGAAACTTTTCTTCCCAAAGTCTGTGAGCAGTTGAGAATGTGCCAGAATTAAAATAGTCATACAGTGGTGAGGGATGCTACCAGTGGTTATAAAATGTGAAAATGGAAAGAATAAGAATCAGATTACTAGAAATCCAGCATCATCAAATTCTCTTTATACTTTAAGTAAATTGCCTCACAGAGTTGTACATTATTTGGACAAGAGATTTTCAACATATCATTTGAACCATAATGGAAGACTGTAGATCAATCTTTGATTATCAGATTAAAGAACAAGCCATAATTTATTTAGATGCTGAATTGAAAGGCTGGTGAACAAACTTAATCCTGTGTGCAGGGAACATATCATTTCCGAAGTGTGAAAGCCAGCTATTTTGAGATTTTGAAATGTATTTCACTTGTTGAAATTCATACCAGTTAGGTTGAAATTCCTATCAGTTTGGTAGTGAAGATATGTGCAATCTTTCAAGTTCTTTCAATATGTAAGTACAATCATAATCATTTAAAGACCAGTAACTTCAACAATGCTAACCAGACCAGTCAAGCATATCCCATAAATTTTCTTACTGGCTATTCAAGATGTCAGAATTTCTATTAAAAAAGCTTTACTTTGACCCAACTGTAGTCTTTTTTTAATTGAAATGTTGCAGAATAGTCAAAGCAATGAGTAAGTACTATAAACGATAATTAAGTGAAGCAAGGGTTCCTGCTGTCAGATTACATCAATAGGAAGCAACCGTCAGTCAGTATTATATGTTAGAGTGTTCTACTACCGATGAAGGAAATCAGCTGAATATGAAGTTGCACACTTTCATTAATCATTGTCGTTTTATTTATGCCATAACTCATTGTTAAAACACTGTCCATGTTTTAAACTACTGTGAAATTTATAGTTAGTGTCTTTCAGAAAAATAAATCAAAAAAATGAACTCAGAGCAAGTGTACTTTTCTTTCAGTATGATTTAATTCATGTGTTTTTGCATAATTTTGCAGGACCATGACAATATGTTGATTTGATTCAGTGTGCAAATATTGTTTGAATTGAACTTTAGAATGAGTGCAGAAAGACGGGAGTCATTTTGGTGAGAACTTTGAACTGCAGTACATGTAAGACTAATCTCAATGTCCATAGGAATCTGTTTGATATCAAAATAACACTTTGAGCACTACTTACATTAATTTGGGCAACAACTTATATATTTTGGGCTGAACCTTTTACTGGAAGAAACAGACTGTGGTGAGTGAGGGTTAAAGCAACAGAAAAGTTGTGTCCAGCCAAACCCTTCCTGAACACACCCATTTGTGGGAGGACAACCAACCTAACCCAAGAACATAGAATTGATATGGTAATGGACTGTGATCCATATTGTCATTCTGTTTTCAACTTTAACTTCTCTTATATGAACTTCCTGAGTCCTCAGTGCAAGGACTTGGTGAATTCAGGAGGTAAGTGCATAAGCCGAGACTCCACTTGCCTGCCAGAAGAGTCACTGTAATTGGGTTCTCAAAATGGCTTCTCTGCTATGTCTCTGATGGTCCTGCTCAGCACTAGGCCTCAACTCCCCCAACCAACTTCTAGATCTCTGATAAAACCTTGATCCTTTAGACTCCTCTCATCATCGCCACATTGACAATCTCCCTAACGCACAAAGGCTTGCAATTTCATCAAAACAACTCCCCCAACACCCTTCAGGGGTTGAAATTCCCCTTCCCAGTGTGGATGTAAATGGCAGCTGTGGTTATTAGTGAACAGCTTCTCACTCGACTAATGCCTGACTAATATTCCAGTTGTTAGGGCCCAGAGGTCAAAATTCCACAGTCTGTGAGTTGGTCTATAAAATTGATTCAGAAGTTGAAGACCAGTTAGTTTGCATTATTTTTAAGCTACACTTCATTTATCCAAATGAATTCAGTAGCTTCACAGTGTATTTTTGGTAATACTGAAGGGTGAGAAGTTGAAGTTGAATTTTATTTTCCATACCAATTCATTCCCATTACTATGGAACTAAGCATTGAGCTCAACCACTCATCCTTAAAGAGACTGTTCAGACAAAGGGAACTAATGGAACCCATGGATGTTCTGAAATTCAATAGTCATGTCCAACCCATCTCCTGCACTTCAGCCCTTACCCCTTCTCTTCCCTCCCACAGCAGTGATAGTCCCCTGGTCCTCTCAAACCATCCCACCAGCATCTGCATTCAAAGGGTAATTAGCCACCATTCCTACCACCTCCAGCAGGATGCCTCCACTAGATATATATTCGCTTCCCCTCCCTTGTCAGCCTTTCACAAAGACCGTTCTCTCTGCGATACCTTGGTCTACTTCTCCTCACAACCCCATAGCACCTTACCATGCAATCGCAGGAAGTCCAATACCTGGCCATTTACTTCCTCCTTCCTCACTATCCAAGGGTCCAAAACACGCCTTCAAGATGATACACAGATAATGGGAACTGCAGATGCTGGAGAATCCAAGATAATAAAATGTGAGATAATAAAATGTGAGGCTGGATGAACACAGCAGGCCCAGCAGCATCTCAGGAGCACAAAAGCTGACGTTTCGGGCCTAGACCCTTCATCAGAGAGGGGGATGGGGTGAGGGTTCTGGAATAAATAGGGAGAGAGGGGGAGGCAGACTGAAGATGGAGAGTATTCACTGCCACAATGTGGTCTCACCTTCATTGGGGAATCAAAGCGCAGACTGGGCAACTACTTTTCAGAGCAACTACACTCTGTCCACAAAAATGACCCTGAGCTTCCTGTTTTCTGCCACTTTAACACACCAACGTGTTCCTTGGCCAACATCTCTGTCTCAGGCTTGCTGTAGTACTCCAGTGAAGCTCAGCAGAAGCTGGAAGAACAGCGTCTCATGTTCCACTTGAAAACTGTGCAGCCTTTCGAACTTAAATTGAGTTCAAGAATTTTAGGGCCTGAACACCTACTCCCATGTCCTTACCCCAACTCCCCACACAGCAGACCTTGTTATTACATGGGGCTGCTACCTCAAACAACCCATTATCAGCTACTAATGGACCCCAGTAACAGTTCTTGTTCTCCCAGACCTTTAGTCATTCCTTTGTGTGTCCCACTGTTTCTTTGTCTGTCTGAGCTTCATCTCCACCTGTCACTTACTCCTACCCCAACCCATTTTCACTCTACATACTGACATTTTCTGAGCTAAAATCAGTTCTGAAGAAGGGTCTCTGGACCCAAAACATTAACTCTGCTTTCTCTCCACATGTACTGCCAGATCCACAGAGTTTTTGCAGCAATTTCTGTTTTGTTTCTGTTTTCCAGCACCTGCAGTTCTTTGGGGTTTTTTGTTTTATTCAGGTTTTCATACATTGAGGCAACAGTGAAATGTCTAATATCAACGCTGATGTCAAAGGGCAGACAAATGACAGGTTCAATGTGATTCATGCATGCGTTGATCTCTCATGGCATTGCACGTGAGGAGTCAAGACCAAGCCCATGAAATTGGATTCTATTGCATCACGAGTGTCAGAAGTCTTGAACTGAACAAATGTTGATCAAATGTTTCAGCACACTTCTGACATGCCCTGACTGACAGTATGCTAGCATGCTGTATGGTGCAAGCTTCAGAAACATGTCAAGTGCATAGGCTGGAACATCAAACAGTCTATAAACTGATTTGAAGTTTGATCTGCCATTTTGGATTATGCAGATCAGGTTAACAGTCTGTCTTAATTGTTGACCATCAACATCCATTGACCAGAAACGTAACTGTACCAGCCATTTAGATATTGTGGTTGCAAATACAAACCAGAGGATGGAAATTCTGTAAGAAACAACCCAATCTCCTGACTGTCAAAGTAGGTCAAAGGAACTTCTGAATTAAAAACCACTTGACCCCTCAAGCCTGCTTCACTGTTCAATAAGACCGTGTGATTACTCCACATTCACACCTACCCCAGATAATTTCTCATCACTGTGCTTATTAAAAGTCTATCTACCTCTGCCTTGAAAGTATTGAAGGACTCTGCTTCCCTTGCCTTCTACAGCAGAGGTTTCAAAAGATTCCTGGTCCTCTGTGGAAAAAAAAATTCTCCTGTTCTCTGC
Organism: Stegostoma tigrinum; assembly: GCF_030684315.1. NCBI lineage: Eukaryota > Metazoa > Chordata > Chondrichthyes > Orectolobiformes > Stegostomatidae > Stegostoma > Stegostoma tigrinum. The sequence goes on from NC_081371.1 coordinate 37,088,772, forward strand.
CTTACATAGGTGACCTCTCATTCTGAAACAGTGACCTCTAATTCCAGATCCTTTCACAGGAGGAAACATTCTTTCCACACCCACCCTGCTGAGACCCCCCAGGATCTTAAATGTTTCAATCAAGTTGCCTTTTGCTTTACTAAACTCCTGTTAACTCTGATTTTTCCTTCACAGATGCTGCCAGACCTGCTGACCTTTTCTAGCAACTTTGTTTTTGTTCCAGCAGATGCAAGCCTAGCCTATCCATTTTTTTTCTCTTAAAACAACTTGCTTATTCCAGGGATTCATCTAGTAACGACAAATACGATGAGATGCTGTTGGCTTGATTTTATTGCCGCAGGGTTAGTGGAATTTTTAAAAATATTTTTGGAGGCGTTTCAAGGCAGTGATATTGGATTTTGACAAGAGATTCAGAGGAGTTGGTTTGTCTGACCGTAGTTAGTCTGCTGTAGCAATGCATGCTGAATTTTCAGTCTGTATTGGGCCACAGCAAGTTGGAAGTAGAACAGAGGCAGCGGAGAGGGAAAGATATCCAGAGAGGAAAGGATGAGGGTCCTCAGCAAAAGCTTGTGCCCATCAAAGGCCTTTCTGGAGCATTTCTCCCACCTCCATCTCAGCCAAGGACTGTATTAAAGGAATGCTTCAACAAGTTGGTAAGTGAACAGACACCTTCTACAACCCAATCCACAGTCACAGAACAGAGTGAGGACAGACTAGCAATGACGCCCTGAATTTCTATGCCTGTGAATCCTTTCAAGCAGGATCTGGTAACAGTAACATCTCACCATTTAGTGTTAAAATTTTTAATTACTCCGAAATAACCTCCTTGGTAATGACAATTAATTTTTGCAAGTGTAGAGTATGCTTGAGATTTTATGGTAACGTCCCACTGTTCAAGTGTCCATCCCACAAATTTGTTTCTCTGTGCAATGTTCACTTTCTCACTGACAGCAAACTCCATACCTTGTTTAGCCAAGGTTTGAAAGCAAATAAATAAAATGCTTGCTTACTTGGAGTAAAAGTGTGCATCTTTGCATCAACCCATCTGCAAAAATCGCCAATTGCTGTGTTCTCTAGAAATGCACCCTTCACAATGGTGGGACTTCAATACATTGTGGAGTATTTGAAAATAAAGAAATTGCAGATAATTTTTTTTTTGATTTTCCCCCCTTTTCTTCTCATGTCACACTCTTAATTCCATTTGGCTTTATTCATATTATTTCTCTTTCTGCGTCAGATTTTACATTGAGTTTAGTATCTTCACTTGTATTTCCTTCTTTAAACTTGTGCTGGTCATCAACAATTCTTCATTCTTATTAGGTAAGGTTATTGGACAGACAAACAGGAGGCTGGAAGAACACAACAGGGCAGACAGTATCTCAAGGAAAGGAGCAGTCAACATTTCAGGCATTGCCCTTCTTCAGAACTGGATGTAGGGGTAGGGGAAGCTGCAGATAAAGGGAGGAGAAATGGGTTGGAGGCAGAATGTAAATCAATTGCACAAAGGCTGGGCAAGTCAAATGAATGGTTGGTGCCAGTCACTGCTCAGACAAAATCCAGCTTGTTAGAAAATAAGCAAATGATCAGCAAGTGCTAGAAGCTAGAGGAAACTATTCTGTCAGTACCATTGCCTGGTTAGCACTAATGCAGCTGAAGAAATTACTTACATTGCACATGCTTTGGAGAGTGTTCAAAGTGATAGTTGTGGGCAAAATTATCTACTCTAAGCTCACACTTTTGGAGAAGTTAACAGACATTAAACAACTGGATAAATCTTTCATGCTAATGATAGAACAAGGTGTGGAGCTGGATGAACACAGCAAGCCAAGCAGCGTCTTAAGAGCAGGAAAGCTCCACACCTTGTTATGTCGAATCTCCAGCATCTGCAGTTCCTGTTATCGCTATCATGCTAATGAGTCTTTTGATTATTATTTTGTCTCAAACCTTGCTTTAGACTTTTAAAATTTCGGCTACTCAATAAAATGCCAAATGGAAAACATTACTGAGGAAAGTTTGAAGGAAAACCAAAGGACATATGGTAGGTTGGAATACATAGATAATAAATGTCAACCACAACTTTCCACTTCAGGGGACAAGAACCAGACAGAAAAATATTAATTGTAAGAGTAAATCAAAACATATCTAATAATGAAATAGAAAAACCAGAAACCTAAATCACTCCTGCATATGCAGAATTTATTCTAATTATACTATCAATCAAAGGATGCCATTCTGCTTCTAAATAACAATAACACACATTTATATCATAACTTTAATATATGAAAGTGCTGAAAGATGTTTCAAAGAAATGTAAGATAAACTGAGCCAAAAACAAGAAAACTGTTCAGAAACTTAGAGATGGGTAAGAAGGAAGAGAAAAGGTACAGATGGGTTTTAGTGAGTGACTAAAGTCTCTAATGACATAGCTACCAATAAACAAACAGAAAGAAGGTAAAAGTACAGAAGCAGAAAGATAGGGAGTTTGTGGGGATAGTGTTGTGGGTCCTGCAGGAGATCAGAAAGTTGAAGCCAAGTAACTAGTTTTGACTAATGTTAACTGGCCATGGTGCAAAGATTAAACATCCCTGCTTCAGTTCAGTATGATAAAAAAGCTCCGGCAAGATACCAAGAAATCTGTTTGTCTTTTGTGTCATATGAGATACCGTAAGGCATTCACCTTCTCAATTCCTAACTTAGTCTCGTGAAGAGGTTGTTTCCTGCTTTTTTACAAACATGTGGCAGACCTTTCACATATCTCAGATTATTTTTACAAATCTGAGAGATGAAATATGTTCTGTCCTTATTTTTTGCAAAAATCAAAATCAATCTTTTAACCAAGTCACCATAGAAACACCCTCTGTTTCCACTTGCTGTAGATATATCTGAGTGATCATTTACTTCTGCTTATGCAATATTGCACGGAGGGGGAAGAATAATTTGACTTCTTTTAAAACCACATCAGACATTGTGAAAAATACCATGATTTAATCCTTTATATAATATTTTAAATGCTTTCTTATGAGGATTTAGTTCAATCCTACAAAGGGTGAGAGAGCTTGTTGTGTTTTTGAAAAAGAAAATGTGGTGCAATGCAAAAGGATCAGTTTGACACTCACAATTTCTCAGGAAGAGATTATCTTGTCAAGGTATTCTGCACTTAAACTATTCACAAAAGAAAAATAAGTTCACAGGCCATGTCCTACCATTTCTTGTTCATCATGTTGCTGTACCTTCGAGAAGTGGACTTTGTTAATAATAATCCAGTCACTAAGGTAGAGAATTTTGCATAAATAGAATTATGCAAGTTAAACTACAAATGATTTCTCTCTTGGCTGTAGTGGAGCAGAAGAATTTTGTAGGCAAAAGTATCTTTTCTCATTCATTGGCCTGGGGATGGAATATATTTTGTGAGCCAAGGAAAAGGTGAAGTTTGTTTTTAACATTATTTGATAGTTGTGTTCTTTTCCAATGCTGAATTCAATCCATATTCTCTGTTGTTTGAGCCAATAGGGTTCTGTTTTGTTTTCCATGTGGATGTACAGCTTTACTTGCACAAAATGCAATATCAAATATCTACTGTCATTTGGCAGATAATAGCTATTTAAAATGCTACTAAAGGAGCTATCTGCTACAATCATGCATTGTTTGAAGCTTGATGGTCTGGCAAAAGCTTTAAGCAGTTTAAATTCAAAGTCCATTGGGCCTGAGAGCAGCTAGGTCTAGAATGCAGCCAATGTTAGTCTCACCAGCAGAAGGTGGGAATTTTCAACACCTGCATTAAGGTAGTGTTATAGGTAAATCATGTGGTAAAACACAATGGCTGTGACTGAGTTGTCATCAGCTGTTCAGCCAGTAGATGGGTCTACCACCAATGCCATTAAGTTGCATTCACTTTCTTTATTTTGCTCTCCACGGATGATACAAGAACTGCTGAGTTTTATTTTAATCATTATCTGTGTTTATTTCCTCGACCCTTTCCCCAACTTTACGGGTTGCTCTGGCTTTGTTTTTGTCCTGGTGAATCTTCTGCTCCCTCAAGCAGTGAATTGACAATTTAAAGCTAATGAAACCCATCCACTGAAATCAGTCAGGGCTCTTGTCAACATTATGGTCGCCTCACCCAATATATCCCAGATCTGAAATTCAATCCCTTCTACTTTTAAATGCAGTCATCAAAAATTATCAAAGAATGATATACCAAAGACACAGCAAAGCTACTTCCAGAAGCATGGAAGTCTGACACAGTACCACAATATTATCATGCCATTTCTTCAACCCATGTTCTCTGTAAATGTAGCTTTTCACTGGGAATGAAGAAATGGTGATTGTATCTTTGGGAGAGTATTGTGAGATTGCTTTCTCTGAGCAATTTTGGTGAAATGGACCAACTATGTTTTGACAATTGATCAAAGTGTAAGACAATTTAAGATTGCGATCTAATAAACAATGTTGAAAAATCCAGTCAAGCCAACTGATACTTTAAATTGATTTCCACTGCTTTTTTAAAACATAACATTTTATTCTTAAAGAACTTTTTGATTACAACCAGCATCATTCCACAAACTACATAGCTTGCTGATTCTATAAGCTTGGTATAGTTTCGTTGGTTAACTTCATTTTAAATAATGGATTTAGAAGCAATCTTTTAGATAGTTTGCTTTATAGGTGTCTGTCATATGACACTAATGGCACAAGGTTGAACAGAACACGAGTGCTGCAGTTTCTTGCTTACTTTGGGAGTAAGAGGAAATTTGTAGGTTGATTGTAGTCATTGAATGTGCCCTTAATCCATTGTAAGATTTTGGAAGTGCTGGCTGGAAAAATTAATCAGTTGTAATAAAGGTGGGATTACCAAATAATGTGAACTTTTTCAATATTCTTGTTATTGTCCATTTCATTCAATCAATGCGCGAACTTATGGGAAATAATACATTTAATGCATTAGTTTGTAAAACAAAAAGAAATTGGCTCAAGATAGAATCAAAATGGACTTCTCCAGATTGTGATTAGAAATCTACTGGAGAAATTAATAGTTATGTGAAGAATTAGCGAAATTAGTCAGAATGTATAAATTATCAATTCAAAAATTAAACAGGAGAAAATACTTAACTGTTTGAAAAGTTGAATCAATATGTTAAGAAATTAAGAGATGGATTAGAATGACAATAGAAGTATTTGTATTCAGCCACTCAAAAAGCCATTCAATAAAATAAACTGCACATATGGAAATAAGGTTGCAGTGTTACATAAATAACAGATGACATAAAATATAGTGAAATACTTAGGTGGAAAGGCATTGAGATCTCATCCACAACAATGGAAAAAAACAAATCAAAATCAAAGTTTTCAAAAAATTCAAAGAAAGAACAACAAAGATGTGATGAGCTTCATGTATTCTCTCGAACATTACTGTGGCAATGAGAACATATCCATGTGCAAAGAGAAATTAAATACTACATTGACAAAAGCAAACCATCAGCAAGCAGATGAACACCTCCAACTATCAATAGTGAGATTAGTTCATGCTTTGCACCAAACTGTGTTACACAATGGCAAATAAGATCTTGCCCCCCCCCTACCCCCTCACCAACCTAGTGTTACATGTTGTACAATAACTACTGAACATGCGAGATAGTCATGTGAAACACCTGTAAGCAATTGTATAAGATTAAAGCCAACACAAACTTTGAAAGTCTATCTTCCAAGCCATTTACTTTACTATTATATCTCGTTTACATGAACAGGACCTTTTTCTTATGGTTGTATCAGAGATAATGGGAACTGCAGATGCTGGAGAATCCAAGATAACAAAGTGTGGAGCTGGATGAACACAGCAGGCCAAGCAGCATCTCAGATGAAGGGTCTAGGCTTGAAACATCAGCTTTTGTGCTCCTGAGATGCTGCTTGGCCTGCTGTGTTCATCCAGCTCCACACTTTGTTATCTTTTTCTTATGGTACTGATTACACTGAAGTTTTCAAAGGCACAGTTACTTTAGCTTTGTAAATTTACCTTCTGTGTTGCACCCTTGTAGACCTGGAGGGACAAAGTGATCCTTTGTGTGCAACAAGGAGTCTCTGAGCTACACCAAACTCGGAATTGCCTCATATATCCAACTGCCAACATTGCCTGTGTAAATCTTGACCATTAAATGAACTGAATGCCTTTGGAACCTTGACATCCTTGGACTCCTGTTCTTGTTTCTATTTTGGACGGTCAGTCCTGGTGTCATTCCTGCTGATTTGGGAATGAGACAATGCTGCAATATTTGAATAAAATTGATGGAATTTGCCCCATATGGACTGAATGTTTGTTTCTATTTTAATGTTTTTTGTGGCATTGATGAGAACTTTGGGCAGTGCTGTTTGGAGCAAAGTAGGACTCACCCACCTGGGCTTTTTTCTAGATGAATTCAGTTGCAGATGGAGATGCATTAGAAATGTAGTTTTCTACCCTACCATTATCACTAGGTGGTGAGCGAGAAAATTGGCCCTATCAATTCAATAGTTTGCTTGTTGTTTACAGTGAATGCGCTTATTACTTAAAAGTGTAAAATATAAATTGTTAGGATCATGTGAATGTATCAAAATTGAATTCATAGTGGCATCATGATTATTTCCTGAATTGCCCTTTCACCCCTTACTTTGAAATTTATCCCAGAATATAATGTGATGAAATATCATTGTAATTTTCTCTCTCACCATCTGAAATGGAATGAGTGTGATTAGTTGCAATAGATCTGAAATCATAACATAATAGCTACCACGTTTTTGATCATAATTGTCGGTTTCATTCACAGTGAAAAATAGAAACTTGTTGTGATGCAAGGTGAACATTCTTAAGGAATAAAATAAAACAAAGAACCGTAGATGCTGGAAATCTGAAACAAAAAGAGAAATTGCTGAAGAAATTCAGGAGATCTGCAGCATCTGTGGAGAGAAAGCAGAGTTAATGTTTCAAGTCCAGTCTTCAGAATGATCTTTTTGAGGACCTGTCCAAAAAAATGCTGTGGGAAGATCTTGGCGCTAAATTTAATATTCATGTTAATCAACCTAGCGATACTTGATTTAGAGAGTAGAAGTTAAATATATTATTTATTGCTTTTCCACAGCCAATATTCATTTTCTATCTATTACTCTTAAAGTAGGTAGGCATGTATTCTTGTAAATACAGAATGAAACCTGATACAGTTTTGATGGGTAAATAAGGGTTGCAGGTGATGCACAGACTATATCCCATTTTATAACATAATGGGAAAAAGGGTCTTGCAGTGGCACTATCTCTCCTTTGAGCCAGGAGGCCTCGGTTCAAGTCTCACCCCTGCTCCAGAAGTGTGTCATAGCACCTTTAAACAAGCTGATTAGAAAATACCCAATAGTGCAGCATAATGGGAAGCCCAGGTTCAAGTCCCATCTGCCCCAGAGGTGTGAACTAAGATTGCCGAAAAGCAACAAAAATGGGATGCAACAATATCATCATCACATGCAGGAATTGCTAAAGGCCACTCTAAGGAATTGAGTGTTATTGGTTTTTGGAATGTTTTCCTCAGTCCAGGTTAAGCAAAATGGATTTGTCTTTTTGTTGGCCAAGGTAGAGCAAGTGTACCAAGTGGTTAGCTCTTTGTCCACCCAAAATACACTATAGATCTAAACCACAAACTAGCCCTGAGCAGTACTATTGGTCTAAAGTCCAACATGTCAGTTTTAATAGTGGGGAAATATGTTGAGCACATTAGTGCTGAAGTGCCTTCCCGTCTAATTACTGTGCTGTTCATCATTTTCAGAATTCATTCTTATCGAAATAACTGTTGCCAGACATGATGTGCCAAATCTGTTTGAAAACATGTATGGGAAAGTATGTTTCAACAATTTCTGTGTTTCTATCAGCTGTGTGGCATATGTTTATTCTGTGGTATGCTAATCAAGACGTAATACAACAATAAATCATCCTGGAAAGTAAAATATTGAGGACTTTGAAGTTGAAAGATCATAGGAAGAAGCAGAGAGCATCTCTTCTCTTTTTAAACCAGCTATACAATGACAAATGCAAGCAAAGTTAAAAGTTAAATGGAGCTCAAAACCTTTGGAGTTTATTGAGGTATTTCCTGCTGTGTGAAACAGACATTTGTCAACTTTGGTAGAAATGAAATCAAGAACATCTGAAATAGTGTTCAGGTGGCCAAAAAGTTATTGGTAACAGATTCTCTTTGCTTTTAAGGCCAAAAATGATGATAATTCGTGATCATAACTAGACAAGTAATTTTAATGCTATATTCAGCTGATACCAGCTGGATAATGAATTAATTTCCAAAGGAAAATATTTACCTATATTTCACTTCCTTTTATTATGTCACAGTGACTGTTCAGGTGCCAGCACTGTTTTACTTGTAATACTGTGAGACATTTACCACATTACCAGTATTGCACTATTCATGTGTACCAAGGAGTAAATTATTACTCTAGTTCCACCACAGTTAAACAATAGGCTTTGTTTCAATCCCTTGCTCTAGATTGCTATGATACTGAGAAAGTACAAGTCTTGGCTCTTGTACAACCAAAACATTGATTATAATCCCCCTTGATTAATGACATTTAATGACTGAAAAAAGCTAATGAAATTCTCCTGAGATAGTAGGAACTGCAGATGCTGGAGAATCTGAGATAACAAGGTGTAGAGCTGGATGAACACAAGCAGGGTCTAGGCCCAAAATGTCAGCTTTCCTGCTCCTCTGATGCTGCTTGGCCTGCTGTGTTCATCTAGCTCTACATTTTGTTATCTCTAATGAAATCCTCCTGATTGATCTGTGATAAAGACACTGTTTGCTATGTTAAGTGATATGTATGTAGTTGTTTGCTGCACGTTATGCGTTGGGAGGGCAGTGGAGATACAAAATGGAACCAGAACTCTTTTGATGGGTGTACGGCATTTCCAACAATGTTTGTTAATTTACCAATCAGAGGAAGGGAGAAGTCCAGTGGGCTTCCAATGAAGCTGAGCTGAGAGTTCCAGCTCAAAAGTGAAATATCAGGCCAATCTCAAAAGTGGGGATATGGGTGATGATAAACAAATAGATAGAACAATAGTGTTGTAGGAAGAACTTATTCAGTGGCCTCTGGTTTGATCACAATCTACGAGGGTTGGAGAGAGCTTGCGTGTTTGACTGTTTAGCCACCAAAGCTGCATTGGAGTTTAGTGTAGAGTATACAGCACCAGTTTCCACATGTTAATTGGGCTTCCTTGTGGACAATCCTTATCTCTATAGAATGTACAGCACAGAAATAGGAGAATCAGCCCTGCTGATCTGTACCAGTGTAATAAATCATTGGCCTTGTCTTTCCATCCAGATTCTCTCAGCATTATCTTTTTTTTCCACCTTGTTTGTAGAGTCATATAGTCTACAGCACAGAAAAAGACCCTTCAGTCCAACCAGTCTGTGCTAACCAAAATACAAAATTAAATTAGTCCCACCTGCCTGCACTTGGCTCATGTCCCTTCAAACATTTCTTATTCATGCACTTATCAAATGTCTTTTAAACATTGTAACTGTAATCAGAATAAAAATCTTATACTACTGAATTAAAATAGCTGTAAGAAATCTGGAAGCAAATCTAGAAACAAGCCTGAATCTCAGGGAAAGCTGATCCCAATCCACTATTTCAGAACATTTAATCTCATTCCCTCTTAAATGTACCTATGCTATTTTTCTCAGTTGAGGAATTGTAGGAAGTTCCATATATTAACCATTCTTTCGGTAAAGTACTTCATGATTGATGTTTGAATTGAACATGTGTGGATATCAGGTGAATGTTCAATTACCTTTGGCTGTCAGAAGCTAAATGGTTGAATACAAATGCATTACACAGCCTTGTCTGAGTAATGGTTGTTTAGTCAAGGTAGTCAAGTATTGTGCCTGCTAACAATATCCTTCCATGAGTCACTATTTTCAGTACATTAAGGTTGAAGGGTAATATTTACTGAAAAAGGGAAATTTTTCAAAAAAGAAAGGGTCCATCCAAAATTTAGTTTTCTTTCTCTGGATTTGGTGGTTCTGTTTTTACCCATCTCACATTATTGGCTTCAGAGATAATGGGAACTGCAGATGCTGGAGATTCCAAGATAATAAAATGTGAGGCTGGATGAACACAGCAGGCCAAGCAGCATCTCAGGAGCACAAAAGCTGACGTTTCGGGCCTAGACCCTTCATCAGAGAGGGGGATGGGGGGAGGGAACTGGAATAAATAGGGAGAGAGGGGGAGGCGGACCGAAGATGGAGAGTAAAGAAGATAGGTGGAGAGGGTGTAGGTGGGGAGGTAGGGAGGGGATAGGTCAGTCCAGGGAAGACGGACAGGTCAAGGAGGTGGGATGAGGTTAGTAGGTAGCTGGGGGTGCGGCTTGGGGTGGGAGGAAGGGATGGGTGAGAGGAAGAACCGGTTAGGGAGGCAGAGACAGGTTGGACTGGTTTTGGGATGCAGTGGGTGGGGGGGAAGAGCTGGGCTGGTTGTGTGGTGCAGTGGGGGGAAGGGATGAACTGGGCTGGTTTAGGGATGCAGTAGGGGAAGGGGAGATTTTGAAACTGGTGAAGTCCACATTGATACCATATGGCTGCAGGGTTCCCAGGCGGAATATGAGTTGCTGTTCCTGCAACCTTCGGGTGGCATCATTGTGGCAGTGCAGGAGGCCCATGATGGACATGTCATCAAGAGAATGGGAGGGGGAGTGGAAATGGTTTGCGACTGGGAGGTGCAGTTGTTTGTTGCGAACTGAGCGGAGGTGTTCTGCAAAGCGGTCCCCAAGCCTCCGCTTGGTTTCCCCAATGTAGAGAAAGCCGCACCGGGTACAGTGGATGCAGTATACCACATTGGCAGATGTGCAGGTGAACCTCTGCTTAATGTGGAATGTCATCTTGGGGCCTGGGATGGGGGTGAGGGAGGAGGTGTGGGGACAAGTGTAGCATTTCCTGCGGTTGCAGGGGAAGGTGCCGGGTGTGGTGGGGTTGGAGGGCAGTGTGGAGCGAACAAGGGAGTCACGGAGAGAGTGGTCTCTCCGGAAAGCAGACAGGGGAGGGGATGGAAAAATGTCTTGGGTGGTGGGGTCGGATTGTAAATGGCGGAAGTGTCGGAGGATAATGCGTTGTATCCGGAGGTTGGTAGGGTGGTGTGTGAGAACGAGGGGGATCCTCTTGGGGCGGTTGTGGCGGGGGCGGGGTGTGAGGGATGTGTCGCGGGAAATGCGGGAGACGCGGTCAAGGGCGTTCTCAATCACCGTGGGGGGAAAGTTGCGGTCCTTAAAGAACTTGGACATCTGGGATGTGCGGGAGTGGAATGTCTTATCGTGGGAGCAGATGCGGCGGAGGCGGAGGAATTGGGAATAGGGGATGGAATTTTTGCAGGAGGGTGGGTGGGAGGAGGTGTATTCTAGGTAGCTGTGGGAGTCGGTGGGCTTGAAATGGACATCAGTTACAAGCTGGTTGCCTGAGATGGAGACTGAGAGGTCCAGGAAGGTGAGGGATGTGCTGGAGATGGCCCAGGTGAACTGAAGGTTGGGGTGGAAGGTGTTGGTGAAGTGGATGAACTGTTCGAGCTCCTCTGGGGAGCAAGAGGCGGCGCCGATACAGTCATCAATGTACCGGAGGAAGAGGTGGGGTTTGGGGCCTGTGTAGGTGCCATGTCCATCATGGGCCTCCTGCACTGCCACAATGATGCCACCCGAAGGTTGCAGGAACAGCAACTCATATTCCGCCTGGGAACCCTGCAGCCATATGGTATCAATGTGGACTTCACCAGTTTCAAAATCTCCCCTTCCCCAACTGCATCCCTAAACCAGCCCAGTTCATCCCCTCCCCCCACTGCACCACACAACCAGCCCAGCTCTTCCTCCCCACCCACTGCATCCCAAAATCAGTCCAACCTGTCTCTGCCTCCCTAACCGGTTCTTCCTCTCACCCATCCCTTCCTCCCACCCCAAGCCACACCCCCAGCTACCTACTAACCTCATCCCACCTCCTTGACCTGTCCGTCCTCCCTGGACTGACCTATCCCCTCCCTACCTCCCCACCTACACCCTCTCCACCTATCTTCTTTACTCTCCATCTTCGGTCCGCCTCCCCCTCTCTCCCTATTTATTCCAGTTCCCTCCCCCCATCCCCCTCTCTGATGAAGGGTCTAGGCCCGAAACGTCAGCTTTTGTGCTCCTGAGATGCTGCTTGGCCTGCTGTGTTCATCCAGCCTCACATTTTATTATCTCACATTATTGGCTTGTTGTTTAATTTCTCTTTATTAATGTACTCAGGAGTTTCCTTCATCACCATTTAACACTTAGAAATATTAATTCCTGAGCTTAGCCTGCAGTCTTGTTGCAATATCATTGATGCAGCAGTAGGAAAATAAATCAACCTACTTATTTACTGCTTGCACAGTAAACTAATTCCAACCCTGCATCTAACTATTTAATTAAACTGTCTCTTCAAAATCAATTGTGAAAGGATTAAATTCAATGGCCACAAAATGTTAGGCAAATCTACAGAACAGATTATGGTATATAAAGAAGAATTTTATAACCTGTCTGTATAAAGTGGCATTTTAGTGAGGCCAAGGCATAATGCAGAATGATCCAACTTGTCAGGGAGAAGAGGCATCAAATGGGTAATCTTATAACTAGAAAGATTTTAAACGCATGGGGAATGTTAATTAAAGAAATGATTAATCTGTAAATATTCAAGTCAAGGGGACATGGATTAAAACTAAGAAAAGATCATTTTAGAACCAAGAACGGTTCTATATACAGATAGTGAACAACACTTGGAGTGGATTTCTGGGAAGTGTGGTGAAGTTAAAAATCAGTTAATTCAAAATCATTGGATTCGACATGGAGAAGGTTTAGAGATTGATTTAATGGGTGATTTAAAATGGGCCAAATGGCCTTCATTTTCCATTAGCATCTTGCATGCTTCCAAACTGCTACTTCCACATTGCTATAGATGAATAAACAAAAATAATAGATTTATGAAAGGATCAGAGAAAATAGTCAAAAGCCAGTTAACTGTTAGTGCCGTCAGTCATAGCCAAGCTCCCCCACTCTCGTCTGCTTTCCAGAGGGGCCACTCTCTCTGTGACACCCTTATCCACTTCACACTCCCCTCCAACCCCACCACACCCGGCACTTTCCCCTGCAACCAAAGGAAATGCTACACTTGCCCCCACACCTCCTCCCTCACCCCCATCCCAGGCCCCAAGAAGACTTTCCACATCAAGCAGAGGTTCACCTACACATCTGTCAATGTGGTAGTCTGCATCCGCTGTACCACTTGTGGCCTCCTCTACATGGGGGAAACCAAGCGGAGGCTTGGGGACCACTTTGCAAAACACCTCCGCTCAGTTCGCAATAAACAACTGCACCTCCCAGCTGCAAATCATTTCAACACCCCCTACCATTCTTTAGATGATATGTCCATTCTGGGCCTCCTGCAGTGCCACAATGATGCCACCCGAAGGTTGCAGGAACAGCAACTCATATTCTGCTTGGGCAGCCCAATGGTATCAATGTTGATTTCACAAGCTTCAAAATCTCCCCTTCCCCCCATGGCATCCGAAAACCAGCCCAGCTCATCCCCGCCTGCCTAACCTGTTCTTCTTCTCACCTATCCCCTCCTCCCACCTCAAGCTGCACCCCCAATTCCTACCTACTAACCCCATCCTGCCCCCTTGACCTGTCTGTCCTCCCTGGACTGACCTATTCCCTCCCTACCTCCCCACCTACACTCACCTCTACTGGCTCCATCCCTGCCTCTTTAACTTGTCTGCCTCCTCTCCACCTATCTTCGATACGCTCCCCCCCCTGCCTATTTATTTCAGAACCGTCTCCCTCTCCCCCTTTTCTGATGAAGGGTCTAGGCCCGAAATGTCAGCTTTTGTGCTCCTAAGATGCTGCTTGGCCTGTTGTGTTCATCCAGCTCCACACTTTGTTATCCCCAACCTAATATCTGGTTACAGAGTGACAAATGTTTCTACTTAACTGAGAATTGGTGAGTCCCATAATACAAAGCAAAACATATGTAAACAAATGAGTTTGCAAAAGGGGTTAAAGGTTTAATGTTTTAAAAGGGTAAATTGTACATGTCAAAGCAAAATTGGATGATTGTATAAGATTTCAAAATCTTCTGAGTCTATTGGGATAGAATGGGTGGGGAGTATTTGTGACGGCCCACCAGCATGAATTTTACTGGTCCACAGGAGGCAGAGAGGGGTGGAGAGATGCTGGCTTGACACCCCATGTATCCTAAGACATCAAGCAGCCCATTTATTTATGTACAGTTCCTCTTAAAGACTGTTTTTTTTTCCCAGTGGTGGATTGATCCCTTATCACCAGCTAAATCGAGGCAGACTCAGAGCATCAGCTCAGGGGAGGTTTTTTTTTAAATTGCAGACTGATAACCACGTATGCAAACATTCAAATTAGGAGCAGGGCTGGAGGTTTTGAATCTACTGTGCCATTCAATAAGAACATGGTTGATCTGATTGTGGCCTTAACATTCCAAATAACAGCCCAATTACCTTGGACTAACTTGTTAGTCAAGAATCTATCTACCTCTGCCTTTAGAAATTTTCAGTAATTGTGTCTCCACAGCTGTCCAGGGAAAAGAGTTCCAAAGATTCATAACACTTTGAGAAAAAAGAATTTCTCTCCTCAGCTCCATCATATTTTTATATTATGCCTCTTAGACCCAGTAATTTCCTCAGGAGAAAACATCCCCTCAGCCTCCAACCTTCCTGTAAAGCTCCCTCAGGATTGAAGGGTGGATGAACATAGTTCCTACAGTTCCAATGATTTTAACCCCAGCCCCAACCCTCAGCATAGCCCCGGTAAGTTTCTTCAAAGTTTTGTTTCTCGGTTGCCAAGGACAGCAAGATTGGGTCGTCCCTTCCGTGTCTGAAAGTGTGAGTTCCAGCAATTTGAATGCATGACCAGATGTCTGTTTTTTCTGGTAGGGAGTATAAGGGTTTGAAGGGTCAAAGGAGATATGAGGGACCTTGGAGGAGACGTGGCAGAAGTAAGGGGCATTGGCAAGGCCATTTGAATTTGACTGTCAAAAGCCTCCTGATCCTTAGCAGTGTCCTCGCCCTGCTTCACATGACGGGGTTTCCACTGATTTTAAAAACTGCACACCTTGAGAAAAAATTCAAGTTTTCTCAAGGCCTATATAATGACAACCTCAATGTCTCAGAATGAGTGTGTGGAGTCACAGCCTCCGCATGTTTCCCATTGGGGAGAGGATAGTATGTGTCACAAATGGTGGTCTAAGTTTGAAATTCCAGCCCCAGAAAGCTAATTTTACCCATTCCTATCAATTCAGGACATGTCTAGGAGGTGAAAGTCCCATCCTTGGTATCTAGCCTTCCTCAGCAGTGGTTATCACTCCTGGTGGCACTCCTGACTCTCTGATTAGACTAACGGCAATAGGGACAGCAATCCAGGGGTGGCCACTTGAATGGTTCCTGTAGTAAAGCTATGGCAGGTCCTACCAGCATGCTGATGACATTTATTCCCTCCCAATGTTGGGCTACCCACCCAATTGGCAAACTCTACCAACTTAACTTTATTTCTTTTATCTCCATGTTTCTTTAACTTAATGATCTAAGGTATATCCAAGGACACTGACTCCACTTTCTTGTAAATTAGTCACCCATCAGTCACATAAGTGTCCTTCCATAATTTTAATGGAATTTGTTTTGATTTTTATGTGTCTCCAGTTAACAATCAGTGGTGAATGGAGGGTCAGCTTTTAGTGTATTCGTAAAACTTGATTCATAAAACTGCTATTTCCTTATCACATGCAGTACTGCTTCAGATAGGATGAGACTGAGATACAGGCTGCAAGAATTAAAAAGAATATAACCTTGAAAGTAAGTGCCCGTTAATAATTAAAAAATCATTTTGAGACTTTCAAATATTTTGACATAAGAACGTAAGAAATAGAAGCAAGAGTTGACCAACCGGTTTCCTCCGGGTACTCTGGTTTCTTCCCGCAGTCCAAAAGTGTGCAGGTGAGATGAATTGGCCATGCTAATTGCCCATAGTGTTCAGGGATGTGTAGATCAGGTGGGTGAGTTATAGGGGGATGAGTCTGGGTGGGATGCTCTGTCAGTCAATGTGGACTTGTTGGGCTGAAGGGCCTGTTTTCACACTGTAGAGATTCTATGATAACACATGTGGAGCTGGAGGAACATAGCAAGCCAGGCAGCATCATCTACCTCTACACCATATTCTCCAAAGTCTCCATATCTTCAATGCCATTTGTATCTAGAACTTCCACAACCTTCTGGGGTAGAGAATTCCAAGGATTCACCACCTTCTGAGCGAAGACACCCCTCCTTATCTCAACTTTAAATGGCTTGCACCATTTCTGGTATTCTGGGACTGTGTCCCAGGTTCTCAATACACAATTAGAGGAAATATCCTATCTACATCTACCTTTTCACACCCTCCAAGACATCTGTAAAATTCAAAGAGATCAACTCTCGTTCTTGTAAATTCAACTTATTACAGGCTCAGTTTCTTCAATCTTTCCTCATAAGACAATTCCACCATCTCAGGGATTTATCTGGTGAACCTCTGTTGCTTACCCTCTATGGAAATTACATCTTTCCTTGTATAAAAAGACTAAAACTGTACATAATGCTCCCGGCATGGTCTTACTGAAGTGCTATACAATTGCAGCAAGACATCTTTATCCCTATATTCAAATCACTTTGCCATAAAGACCAACATACCATTCACATTCCTTGTCCTTCATTGCACCTGCATCCTAGCTTTTACTGGCTCATGAACAAGGATGTACATGACATCATGACTCGCCAACTATTCAACATTTTAAAAAATATGTGGAATAGATCAATAGAATCCCTTACAGTTTGGAAGCAGGCCATTCAGCCCATGAGTCCACCCCGACCCTTGAAAGCGCATCCCACCCCCAATTCTCTGTCTGCATTTCCCACACTAGACACTATGGACAATTTAGCACGGCCAACCACCTAACCTGCACATCTTTGGACTGGTGAGGAAATCAGAGTACCCAGAGAAAATCCACACAGACATGGAGAAAACTTACAAACTCCTCACACACATTTACCTTACTCTGGAATTGAACCTGGGTCCCTGGCAGTATGATGCAGCTTTGTTAGCCACTGTACCACCTGCAAACCCATTTATTTTTCCTGCCAAAGGGCATAATTTCAGACTTATTCACATTACATTTCCATTTGCTGTGTTCTTGCCCAAACACGTAGTCTGTCCAAATCCACTTTGAAATGTCCTTGCATCATCCTCACATCTCACGTTTCCTGACTTATTTTGTGTCATCAACAAGTTTGAAAATATTACATTTCGTCCCCACACCCAAATATTTGACATAGATTGTGAATAGCTGTGGCCCCTGAGCACTGATAATTGCGATACCCCATTCCTACGAGCCTTCGATCCTAAAAATGACCCATTTAATGACTCTAATGTATAGCATTAAATATGCAACATTTCACAGATGGTATGAAATCAAATGAAGAGTCGTGGAAAGATAGGGGCAGGATGAGTAAGGGTCATTTCCTTATTGACATGTTCAGAAGGTGGTCCCTTAATTTCAACAGTAAAGAACTATGGAATTGGGCAAACTATGGAGTTGGACAGATACTCCTCAGTAAATTTCGTGCAAACATCCTTGCTCCAATGTAGACATTTTGGCAGTTTTTCAGTTATCGTTTATAAGTTGTACTTCCAATGATTGCATAGCCCTCTTGAATTCCACAGAATAATGTTGATTCAATAAAATTGGTCTCATGACAAATTTTTCATGGTCTTCTGAAGTTCAAGTCTTGATTCAGAGTGCATTCACTGAAACAGATGCTGAGAGGCCTCTACAGTTCACTTGGGAAGTTCATTATTTAAAGCTCGCTTGACTGAATTTTGATCCTCTGATTATTTTTTCTATTTTTGACTTGTCAAAGTGAGCTGTGTGACTTATCTCTTTAGCATCCAGGTTGATTTTCTGCTATTTACTACAGTTTTACTGAAATTCAGTACTTTCTTGGTGCAAATCTGTAACATCAGCAATCTTGCCACTGAGGTGGCCCTTGAGCATACATCTCTCAGTGTGTCATGCAGCTGTCCGCTAGCTCCGTTTGTAAGATATCACTTTCTTTCAAACTTTCCTTAATGCCACTTCTTTCCAATAAAACCTACAAATTCTTCTTGGATAGCTATACGTATAGGAGATCTTCTAATCTTGCTCTATAAGTCAGACTCCAAAAGAACGGCTGCTATAATTACAAGTGGAGAGTTATAGGAACCCTAGTTCCTTTCCTCTGATGGTAACAGAACACTTCCTATGAATGGGAAAAATGTGCAGAGAGCTTATTGAGATTCAGATTCTGATTCTATAAAGTGTCTGGTTTCATTGGGTCAAGGGTCTAATTGGCATCTACAACAACAATAGCTGGAAACATTGATCATTTTTAATCCTGTTCAGACAATTGGCCTGTGGAAAGCCAGAATTCATAAAACAGTTGTGTTTGAAACACTTCTCTTATAAGATGTTTACTGATTTTTATCATTTCCAAACTAAAGTCAAAGCTGACAATTTTGAGTGGATATAAAATAATTTCAATATTACTTAACTCGAGCATGTTGAAGTCAGTGAGTCACTTCTCCTTATTTCCTACGAAACTTTCACTTCCTTCTTTAAACTCTTTTTGAAATCAAACATATTTTGTGCACTGTGCTGAATGAATGTCATCAGTCTAGAATTCTCTCTGAAATAATCCTCAAGCCATCAACAAACTTTGAGTTACATCTGACAGTATGAATTGGCACTTTTCTTTCCCAAGTCCTTTTATGAGTTCACTACCAATGAGGAAAAAAGGAGGCTGTAATCTCTGGAAATTCATGACTTAAGGTTTTTCTTGTAAGGTTAGTCTAAATTTAATGTCCAACCAAGTCTCCCCACTTGGACTAGGTAACTTGGAACTTAGTTTGAAAAATCACACATTTCAAAAACATCAATGGAAATCATTAAAACGGATGAATCTTGTGTCAGTAGATATCTCCCTGAAAATATACAGTCGGTATTAGCAAAGATCCTCATCTCCTGCATATAAATTTTCAAAGAACTATCTTTCCTCTGAACTGTCATCACAGGATATTAATGAAGTGAAAAATCACTCACATATCACTTTTTTCAACATATTCTTTCATACAGTGCAAATGTAGCTGGTGAGACCAACATTTGTTGCCCACCCCTAGTTATCTTTGAGAATGTGGGCAAGCCGCCTTCCAGAATCATTGTATTCTCTGGTGTAATCTACTGTGCTTTTTGGAAAGGAATACAGCATGGGGAAGGAATGGCAATATAGTTCAGGATGGAGTGTGGCTAAAGGGGAACCTGCAGATGCAGGTGTCTTTATGCATCTACAGTCCTTGGCTTTCTAGGTGATGGAAGCAACAATGGAAAGAAACTTGGTGAGTTGCTACAGCTTTTAGATGGTACACGCTGCTGCCACTGTGCATTTGTGGTGGGAAAAGTGAATGTTTATGGTGGTGGTAGGGGTTGCAAATCATGTTGCTGGTTTGTCCTGAATGGTGTCTAGCTTCTTAAGTGTGAGTGTATTCATCCAGGTAGTTGGAGAGTATTCCATCTCAACTCTTGACTTATGACAATTAAAATTCCCAGCCTCTGAACTGCTATCACAGCCACAGAATTAAATGGCTGGCCTAGTGGTAAATCCTAGGATATTGACTGATTGTGGTGGATTCAGCAATATAAATACTTAAAAATATATTAATGTGTATCAGCAAATTTTAATCACCAGAGAGGAATCTGTACTAGTATTGTGATATTGTGCTATGAGATAGGATTCATCGATGATCTCATGGTGAAGGTGCCTCCACACAGCAGCAACTATAATAATTAAGTTTTAAATTCAATTTGATGAAGAGAGGATTAGGTCTGAGAATATTTTTTTAAATTTAAGTAAGGAAAGTTATGAGGGCTTGAAAGCAAAGCTGGCTAAATTGAATTGGCAAATTAGATTAAAGGATATGTCAGTGATGGATGTTTAAGAGGATATTTCAGAATACAAAAAATAGAAACATTCCAACAAGTATGAAAAACAACAATGGAAGGACCCAACATCTGTGGTTAACTAACAATGTTAAATATTGTTTCAAACTAAATGAGAAAGTGTATAATAATGCAAAGACATTTGGCAAATCAGAAGATTGGACAAAATGCAAAAACAAGAAAGATTGGCCAAAACATTCATAAGGAAGGGAAAATTAGAGCATGAAAGAACATTGGCCAAAAATATAAGAACAGTAAGAGTTCCTATAAATATTTAAAGAAGAAGAGTTAAAACATGAACACTGCTGTTATAGGCAGTGAAACTAAAGAATTAAAAGCAGAAAATAAGGAAGTGGCAGTTGAATTGAACAGGTATTTTAGGTATTTTGCATTGGTCTTCACTATTGAGGATACAAATAACATCCCAGGAGTAGAGGTAAATCAGAAAGTAGAAGGAAGGGAGGAACTCAGGAAAGTCACAATCATCAAAGAGGTGGTACTGAATAAATTGTTGGGAGGTATAGGCTGACAAGTGCTCAAGTTCTGATTAACCTTCATCCTCCAATCTTAAAAGAATTGACTAGTGAGATAGTTAATTTCGGGAGGGTACCAACAGACTGGAAGATAGACAGGAAGCAAGAGTCTACAGGTCAATATTTGTCATCAGGAAAATGTTAGAAGCAGCTATTGAAGTTATAGCAATGCACTTGAATAAGTTCAAAGTGATCAGGCAGAGTCAACATTATTTTGTAAAAATGAAACTATATGTGACCAATCTATTGGAATTCTTTGAGGAGATGATATATGCCAGATGGTGGGAACATGCTATAATCCACACTGTTCTCAGTGGTTTCAACCTGCTCTGTTGCAGCCAACCCCATCAAGTAGAGAACCATTACCACTGTAGGGATCAGGAGAAACAGATGTCTTTTTTCCATGTAGCTCTGCTCAGTTCCTTTCTCTTCTGTTCTACCTTGTATTGTGAGAGAGATGGAGAGTGTTGTGCAATGTTTGGGTGATGTGTCTGCTATAGCTGTGAAAAGTGGGTGTAATACTGATATTATTGGAATGTGTGTGAAGACAAAGTGGAGTACCTGGATAGTGAGAGTCATATTGTTCTCCAGACTGGGGATGGATGAGGGATGAGAGTGTGTCATGTGAAGCACGCATGGACTGATGTGTCTGAAATATTACATAACGATATACTCACTGACTTTGACCGCCTGCACAAAATCATGGCTTTTTTGTGGCACTGTTACCTTGTCCTAAGTCCAAACACCAGGAATTGACCTCATGGGGAACCTGCTGCCACTTTATTCTGAAGGTGGTTCTTAGACCCTACTGCTCTCTCTACCCACAGTCTCCTCTCCACTTGGAACTGTGGTTTCTCTGCTCCTGTCCACCTTTAACAATAGATGCTCAACCTTGTCCTATAATCCTGGCAGTTTATTCGCCTCCTGTCTATGCCGACGGATTACCAATTGTAGCCTTCACATTCAAAAACAGATAAATTCCAACTGTTTCAACTATATTACTGTTTTAAAATAACTAAAATTAAAACCTCAGAGAATCACCCCTTTCAACGTATACTCTGCAGCACACATTTAAAAGGCCACATAATTAATTATTTTGTTTGTATTTTGATCTGTGATACAAAGAAGAAATTAATATTAAACTTAAAGGATAGCTTCTTTCCTTTAGTTCATTTTTTCCTCTCTGATAGCCTATGAAAGTCTTTCCACATAGAAACAGCTCAAAATATTACAAGTCTATTGTGTCTTTAAGAAATATTGCCGATTACACAAAATATCTTTAAGAAATCTACACCATGTATTCTGCTTGCAAAGAGGAAATTTATAAAGGTGGAGTCATTTCTGTTCCTTTCTTTGATGCTGTTATGAATAATATCATCATGATAGGGATGTTTCAGTAGGAAGTGAATGAATATTTTACGTGGAAACTTGTCTAACATTGTGGATCGGTAATTGTAGAGAGCTATTACTGGAAATGTCGTAGCGAGTTCTCCTACATTCATTTGCTGCATTGGTGCTCCCATTACTAATTCTTTCAACTTATTTTTAAACATAGCTGAAATATAGATGATGGATATTTCTCTCTGACTAATTTCTAAATACACTGAATTAGGAAACATAGTACCATGGACAGATTATGAGTTTTAAAACTACCTTTCCATAGTCAGATTGCAAATTAACTATTTCCTTTAAACTCGGGAGGTTGCATTTTCCCACTTGTAGTATTCGTGGACCCTGACTTTGTAAGAAACATTACAACACCCTGTTGAAGTTAAACCAGAAGTAAGGTTCATCCAAACACTCTCCTTGATGCAGGGCATGGTGGAGTAGATAGTGTTGTATCACAAACAAGTTTACAAACATGCACAGAGAATGTCTAAGCTGAATGTTACAGCCACCCATCAATGGCCCATTGCAGTGGTACATGAAAAAAACATTAACAGCTTGTAGGACTCGTGTAACTCGCAGTTCCGTTGTGTAAGAATTTTTTTTCTTGGAGACAATCATCTCTGTAGCAGCTTATATCAATCAGGAGGTACATGGGGTGTTGATTGTCTAGCCTATGTTAACATCTGGGAATTTTTTAGAAGATTGTTGTTAAGTCAAGTCCTGTGAATATAGCAGTCATCTTTTTGTTGGGCTCTTTAATGTGTTTTTAGAACAGTCTGTAAATACGTATTTAAATATGTACAATATCATTTTATTTTGTTTCTGACATTGGAAAATATATATAACACTTGAGAGTGAAGTGCTTAATTCAGAAATCATTTTAATAAATTATAAAATGCTACCTTTTACCTTGCTAAAGTTTCAAGTGAAATTTTAGGAACGATACCATCAGCATTCAAACCTTATTAAATATTCAATACATTGTCCAAAACCCTCAATGTTTCTATAGTGCACTTTGCAAATAATGAATAGCATACAGAATTTACCAACAATGTTCATTGAATCAGCCAGAAATCATTACGGGTTTCAGATACTTTTGCATACTTTACAAAATATCCCGTTTCAATATACGTTCAAAGATGAAAAGGATATTCAAAGATTAAAGGGGTGATCTTAAAATATAAGCTATCATAATAATGATGTGTTTCTCCTAAACAAACAGCAAGATGACATTTTGCATTCTGCAACAGAGAAACTTGTTAAGTCCCTCTTCCTTTGAAGTTTATTTTTCACCATAACAGTCAATGCCTCATTTTCCCAGCAAGATGGTTGCAAGGACCTTTCAACAGCAAACCTTCAGAAGTGGTATACAGTTTGTCAGTTGATAAAATCCCCTAATTATGGCTTGTTGGAAAAAGGCCTTCAGCATAACCTGTTGGTATTTTAAGCTTAATTTCCCTTTAAGGACCTGGAGAACAGTATTCCTTTCTACTCTGCACACAATCTGCACAAGCAACATTCCTCTGCCCAGTCATTCCTTTTTCCAGACTCATCAGTACTCCTTGGATTTCTCTTTACTGATAGAACATAGATTTATAAAATTTTGTGCAGTTACTTTAATTGACAGAGTGTATGGAAGTTAGCTGATTTTATAAATGACGTGTGAACTGAGATGTATGATAAATGCCAAATTATGAATGGACATTTAATCAAATCAGTAGAATCTATATAAGTCAAGATTATTTCTTCATAACAGCCTCTAAATACAAAGTAGAAATGAAGTGGGCAAGTTGAAATCAATGCATAAAGGAAAAGGTTTCATGAGAACTTTTCAATAAGAACCAAAGGAAATGCATGTTTTAACATGAATAAAAAAAGACTTGAATAGTGAGGCTAGAAATTGCAATTGAAGGTTGTCAGCAGATGAATGCAAAACAAGTTCATATAACATGCCTCAGATATATTTTAAAGCAGGTAAGGTGAGTTAATATCTTTGCTAAAATTGTGGATAAAGAGGTAGATATTTGCATGCTAGTATTACAAACAATAATTTCTAAGCTCCACTACATTGGTTTGTTAGCTTAACTTGAATGACAGCATATGGACACAAACAAACAATGTTTGGTGCCAGTTTGTTTTTAGATTTTGACCATCTCCATTTGGTTTTCATTAATTGCACAAATTTGCCTTCGTGGATAAGGATAGATATCTATCCACATCTTTGTGGATAGATACCTTGTTTCTGTCTCTTTGGAATGCCGTGGTCCCAATTTTCTTTCTATGACAGAATAATTGGCAATAGCATTTGTGCCCAATATGCCACCCTCAGTGTGTCCAAATCCACTCCAAGCCTTTCTCTTCTGTTGGAATTTATGTAAGCTGGCGTCTTCCAGATCAGAAAGAGTTAGCCTGTCACTGTCTGAAAGTAAATGTTTGGTATGCTGCTGCATTAGTGCAAAAAGAGGAACATTTATTGTGACAGAAGACCTTCCTTTCAAAAAAAGTTGCATTCTAGAAATGGGTGACCACGAGTCCCTGGACTTCACTAAAGAGATTTTGCAATTTCTACCATTGTCCTCATGCCCGATGGCTATAACCTACCCAGCAGTCCCTGGGAATGGTTATGACACAGACAGGAAGAAGGGAGGTTGACTGGCTTGCCTGATCCTACATACCATCATTTATTTGTAATAGGACAATGAAAGAGAGGTTACTGGCTTCTTCTGTTAGGGGAGATGAGAATAATTTTGGCTGAATGTACATGCATTGATAGAATTCAATGTCTTACTTCACAACTGTTTCTGTCTAAATTGGGACATTTTAACAGATTAAAATCCAAACAACGTTCCCAAAATTAATCATTTTAGAACAGGGGAGGGTTTTTTTGCACTGAGGTGAAATCTTTTTCAATACATGTTTACTTTCGATTTATTGTTTCTGTCTCAAAAGCACAAGGTCATTTCTTAAAAACTTGGTCCTACTTTTAGTAGCAAAGGAAAGTCAAAAAACCACAAAGTATTACGTTTCATTTCAGAATCAATGCCCTAGTCATTCCTGAGTGCTTAATATTTTTAATCCTTGGCATTTTCTCTCCTGAGCATTGATTCCTGATGGATGTCATTCTATTGACTCATAAAACTACACTGTCCACATGTCCATACAATATGTAGATTCATAGGCTGCATATAAGTCACCTATTCAATTGTAGAGGGTGTAGTAAATATAACAATTCTGTCCTTTCTTGATAATGCACATTTTCTAATAGCGGACATTAGAGTGATAAAGGAAAATCCATGAGGGATTTTTATTTCTCTTGCCCCAGCGCAGGAATTTCAAGGCAAATTGCGATAACACTCAGCTTAATTCAACAAAACAGTGCATTGGATGATCATTTGAAAAGGAACAAGATACAAGGGTATGGGGGAAAGGCATGTGAATGGCACTACATCATAATATTCATTAGTGATCCAGTGCAAGCACAATGGGCTGAATGGCTTCTTTCAGCTCCATACAATTCTATAATTCTAAGATTTTATCAAAGCTAAAACCTTTCAAGTGCGTATGCCACAGTGCTACACGAGGACGTTACCCCAGTCAAGTATGGCTTAGTTATATCTATACATTATAGGGCGGGACTCAAAACTCAGATTGATCAATTTCTTCTGCTTTGGGAAATTTATGAGTTAATTTTTCACTAACATCCTTCTTGGTCTCTGTTCTGGGTCTCCTTCCTCAAACGTAGAGACAATAATTACTTTTATGTTGTTCTCATTGGAAACATAGACTGGCCAGTAATTGTCATCTCGCAGTAAAACTAGTTCAGTTTGCTAATTTCTATGATAGGTTCTCACAACATTTCAAGGCTCAGTTATGCAGCTGTCTTATCTTTAACCTTGTCCTTAACCCCATGAAATGACATCTCACAGTTAGTCTTCAATTGGCTTAAGCCAAACAATAGATAGTAATTATAGAAATAATTTAAACGTGATCAAGCTTTTCAGCATGACATCCCGAACAGTCAAATTTTAACTATGCTCGAACCTTATATTGTTGATTTCATTTTGCTTTTTGCAACTAATCCAATGTTTCCTATAGAATAATAAAATCCCTATAGTGTAGAAGCAGGCCATTCAGCTCATTGAGTCCGTCATTTCCACTTAATAAGAACATAAGAGCTAGGAGCAGGAGTAGGCCATCTGGCCCCTTGAGCCTGTCCCACCATTTAATAAGATCATGACTGATCTTTTTGAGACTCAGCTCCACTTACCTGCCCACTCACCATAATCCTTAATTCCTTTACTGCTCAAAAATGTATCTAGCCTTGCCTTAAAAACATTCTGCAAGGTAGCTTCAACCGCTTCACTGGGCGGGGAATTCCACAGATTCACAATGCTTCGGGTGAAGAAGTTCTTCCTAACCTCAGTGCTACATCTGCTTCCCTTTAATTTGAGGCGATGCCCTCTAGTCCTAGTTTCACCTTCTAGCGGAAACAACCTCCCTGCCTCCACCTTTACTATTCCCTTCAAAATCTTATATGTTTCTATAAGATCTCTCCTCATTCTTCTGAATTCCAATGAGTATAATCGCAGTCTGTTCAGTCTCTCCTCATAATCCAACCCTCTCAACTCTGGAATCAACTGAGTGAATCTCCTCTGCACCCCCTCCTGTGCTAGTATATCTCTTCTCAAGTAAGGAGACCAAAACTGCACACAGTACTCCAGGTGTGACCTCACCAGGACCCTATACAGCTGCAGTATAACCTCCCTGTTCTTAAACTCGATCCCTCTAGCAATGGCAGACAAAATTCCATTTGCCTTTTTAATTACCTGCTGCATCTGCAATCCCATTTTTCTATAAAATTCTGGGATAAAAAATGTCACTGTTAGCGTTCAGTAAAAAAGTTACCATAGTCCAAGTGGACCATAGAGGCGTTCTCTCATTAGTGAGAGATGACTGGTGTGGTTTAATCTGAGGGTCACAATTCCTCAGGTGAGGGGAATGGTTGAGAAGGAGAATTCTTCATGGTAACCTCAGCTGGTGCAGGAATTAAACCCATGCTGTAGGCATTATTCTGTATCAAAAACCAGTTTTGAGGCAACTGAGCCAACCTAAGAAAAGTGTTGCTAACATCATCACAACATCATCATAGCATGTGAAATGAACATTTAAGGATCTTAGACTCCATCTTAATGGGGGCCGCTTCAAGCTGATGGAAGTGCACTGCCAATCGTAAATGCATTGCTTAATAAAAGTCCATACACTGAAATGCCTGTGACAGTAATGTATGTGTATGTCAGGAGCTGTAACAGACATATGTCAAGTCTTTCAGTAATTACCCATGCCTAATTATTGGTTCTAACACCCATGGTAATATGTTTTAAACATTGAACCTGTGTTGTGACAAAGAAAGACAAAAGCTATCTTTAATAAATTCTAGGTGCGTTAAGAATCTCATTGCAATAAATTCCTGCTCCTCCCTTTCAACTACTACTGTCTCAGATCATAACAATTTGGGATTCACCATAATAGAAGGTTGGAGAATCTCGACTGAGGATTCCTTACATCTGCTCTGAATATTGCCTGTTGCCCAGCAGATAGAATTGCCATCTCTTTAAAGGAAAACAATTCTTGACAGTGACAACTTGCCACATTAAATATTAAAATAATTGGCTCAAGAATTTTGGAGCTGTTAAAATTTCATCTGTCTGCAAAACAAAACACTCCAGTTGCACATCCATTTTGCCTGAGTTACAGCAATTAAAAATCTGCTGGTTGCTAAATGATCAGAGCAAACAATCTATGTAAATAGATGTGCTTCTTTGAAAGAAAAACTCAAATACTTATGGGAGCATTTCAGCTTAATGAAATTGAAGTTGTTGGGTTATTGTGTGTTGTGTATAGCTTGCTTTTTGCCAGCTTATATCTGCTTACTGGAGCAGTTTTTATATAATCTATTCCCATGTGTTCAAATTGATTTCAGTCCGTTGTGGCACACAGGTCTACCTAATTGTTATTCTATAAAACATCGATTTTTAGTTTTTATGGATTGTGAAGTGAACATTTAATCATAATCTTTGTCATGACACTTGATTACAACAACAATTAAACATTATTAAACACCTATTCAATTTAATGTATTATCGTGAGCTAAAATATGTTCTGGCAATATAAGTGAAGGAGCAATACTATGGACCAAGCAGTTTAAAATAAGAGTACTAAGAACTGAATCAAAAAATGGTCTCTATGAATGGAGAAACTTTCTTTTCAGCATTGATAATAACACAAGTTTATGTTCTAAGTAAGTTTCCATAATTTTTACCTGAAACATTATGACATACAAATTTTCAATGGATCACTGCTTTAAAACACTCACCAACCTTACAGATTAAACCCACAGAAGAAGGAATCTGATCCTTTTGATCTACATTTGTGAGCTTTGCTGACTGATGGTAAGTGGCACAATGTTCAGGCAGACGAGGGTCAGATATGTAATTTGTACCTTGTAAGATTACTTCCAAGGGCATGTAAGGGGAGATTTCAGCTGATGGAAAATCTCCAAAGAAAGTGATATATATGGTTCTCTTTTGCTCTATAAAACTAAAGTACAATCTTAAGTTGTAATCTTAACATTTAACACAGTCAATTATTCTTTAGCGAAGAGCAAACCCAAATACCTAGCAGTATAGAGTTTTTTACACTGTTTTTGCTTTCTGTCTTTCCCATTGCTTGCAGCAATTTTGGAGAAAGAAATAGCTTGGTGCATACCATACAACAATAGAGAATGTCATTATTCAAAAATATTGACACGTTACAACTGTCTGAATTTTCTATTCAAAGAATGTGCTTTTTATTTAGTTTTACTAATAGTAAGTCAGCTGCTGTTAGCATCATCGCTTTCTGTTCCATGAAGCTTTGCTTATTGTGGCTTAAAGCGTTTTGCTCTTTGCACATAAAATGGATTTGCAACGTAGTGACCGGTCTTGTCTATGCTTCTGGTCAAAGTGACCGCGGAGTAGGACACTCCAACTGGAGATCCTCCAGTCCTTTTGTTTATTTCATGTTTCCTTCTCTATTTCCCCCCTTTTTTCCTCTTTTGGTGCTTTCTCTGACGTAGAGCGGTCTGGAAGCGTGAAGCGAAGCGAGGACGGCCAGCATGTCCCGAGCAGGCTGGAGGCTCATGTGGTGGGCTGGGGTGAGGGGGGAGTGTGTGTGTTGCTGCCATTGGCTGGAGACCCAAGACATGCGGGATGGCCAGCCAGTTGGAGGCTCAATCAGAGCAGGGACGGCCATTGGCTGGAAACTCGAACACGGTGGGACGGTTGTTAGACTGGGGACCAGTGTGAAGTAGTCAGTGGCTTGTGAGCCCAATCAGACCACGTGTGAAAGCCCTGTGCGCTGATCTTCTTAAGGCCCTTCATAGAAAGAATGCAATGCTTATCTTTTTAACTTTATCTCCCACTTTACTAACTTATATTACAGATAACTGGAAGTAAGTAAGTAAGGTTGTTGTTCAAAAGGATTCATGGAATGATTGAAGCAAAATGTAGGGTTGCAGTAATGTAAAGGCCTACATTGTCTTGAAACCTGAGGGATTTACTTAAATTTGCATTCTACATAGGCCATTAATCTTTCCTACTGCTCTCCACATAATGAACAGCTGCTGTAAAAGACGTGCTGGTTAATTTTTCATTTTTAGCATTTCTGGCATTGAGGTTCTGGCACACATTCATAGGGATGCCATGACCAAATTCTGAAAATGTGTTCACAAAACAGAGCTGTCTGCCAGGACCAAAAACACATTTACTTTATTGATTCAGAAAATGTTAGAAAATTAACTTAACCATGATAGCACAAGATGTGGTTTTATTTGTGAGCTGTCAGTAACAAAATAAATCATTTATATCAGACCTTGGCGGTCAGATATTCTCACGTGGGTGGTTACAATAGTTGGCTGTCACGTTCCACATGAGGATTAGGTCTTATGAACATGATGACGAGCAGGTTTTTGGTGGAAAACAAGTACTTCCCAAGGGCAGTCCACCAGGTCGGGGCCACCAGGATCTCACGAGAATACAGTCTGGAAAAATGTGTACCCGGAACATGTTTTCCACAGATAGGGATCTGGTACAGCAACTTCCCAGCTTGGTCCTTGCCAGGATGGCCATTCCCACTGCTCCCAAGCTCACAAAAATAAATTAAAACTTACTCTTTGGCCAACTGAAACTGTGTAGATCACACATAGTGCACACTCCAACAACTGAGTCTTAAAATGTCATTGTGTTTTAAAGTTATGTGGAACACATTAAGACAAAAATCCAGAAGAGCACTGAGCATGATAGGACATGTTCTATGAAACACTTCTCAGCATGCTGTACTGGCAGTTTTTACAGGGATTATTAGCCATGACAGCAAGAGGTATGCCTCCTTGTCACCAGTCAGCTCATTTATTCACATAATTATCTTCCTTGAAGAATTCAGGGAGGACAAAATTCCTAAGAACAAACATAACGTAGCAATTTCGAAGAGATTTTACATGAAGGATATATTTCATTTCTTGGGCAATTGAGAAGTAGTTGTATTTATTTTACTCAGAGTGTTTACTGCAGGAGCTAATGAAGTTCAATTCAATCCTACGTATTGCATCATACACTTTTGGAAATTTAGGGATGCCTTAAAACCAGAGAATCCCATTAAGCTGCAGATTGCCGTAGTCAGTGGATGAAATCCCAGCTCTTGGAAAAAGAATACAGACTATATGATGTCTGCATGATCAGATGGCATCCATATTGATATTACCCCAAAAATGCCTGAAATGACTGCCTCTCTTATTCTAACACGCAAGCACCATTCACTTTGTGCTTGCTAACCTACAATGGCTACCAGTTCATTGATCCATAAAGTTTGACGTTTACGTTCTTGTGTTCACATCATCCTGTGGGCTCACCTTTCTTTGTATGTGTTATGTCATCCAATACTGCAACATTCCCAGAACTCTGGTTCCTTCAACTCAAACCTTGTAAGAATCCTCCATTATCTTTGCCCACTTTTATAAAAGGAAGTCATTCAGGGAATATGGGCATTTCTGGCTAAGCCAGTGTTAATTATCCAACCCTAATTGCCTTTGAGAACATGAAGATGAGCTGCAATCTTGAACTGTTGGAACTCTTGGGGTTGAGGTATATCCACAATGCTGTTAGAGAGGGTATTTCAGGATTTTGACAAGCAACAGTAAAAGAACAGTGATGTATTTCCAAGTCAGAGTGCTGTGTGGCTTGGAGGGAAATTGTATTTTGTGATTATTCCCATGTATCTGTTGAAGTTGTCTTTCTAGGTGGTAGAGGGTGCAGATTTGAAAGGCGTAGTCAGAGAACACTTGGTGGATATATGCAGTGCATCTTGTGGATGGTACAAGCTGCTACCAAATGAAGGGAGTTAACGTGCAAAGTAGAGGATAGGGTTCCAGTCAAGCAGACTACTTCATACAGGATAGTATCAAGCTTCTTCAGTACTGTTAGCCCTGCACCACTCCAGGTAAATGGAGAGAATTCCATCAGTGTCCCGACTTGTGGTTTGTAGGTAGTAGACGACAATGGGAGACAGGAAGCGACTTACTTGCTGCAGAATTCCCAGCTGCTTTTGTAACCAAAACATTTATATGGATGGTCCAGTTCATTTTCTGGTCAATGGTAACCCCGAGGTTGTTGATTCAACTGTGGTAATGCCATTGAAGGTCAAGGGGAGATGGCTAGATTTTTTCCTGTTAGAGACTGTCATTCCTTGGCATTTGTGTGATGTGAATGTTACTTGTCACTTTTCAGCCCAAGCCCGAATGTTGGCTAGGTTTTGCTGCATATGGACATGGACTGCTTCTATACTTCTGAGGTGATTGTGTTTTCCATCAACAAGGCCTTCACCCTGAAATTGCCTCCTTAAACCTTTTTGTGTCTTTCTCCTCCTGTATAATGATTGTTAAAATTTATTTTATTACAGTTTAAGACACAAACCTTAATATTCTTTTTGGCTTATTGTATATGTTTGTCTGATTATGTCCTCTGGAAGGACCTTGGAATTTTTACTTTTTAAAGATGCTATATAAATACAGGTTATCTGATACTCATAGTCTGATAGCTCCATTGCAGGGACTGACGTGTCCTACTCATCCATAATTTTCATGGAGTGGGCCAGGATTTGTAGGCAGTTGTAGCTTACACCAGCGTTGACATGAATCATGATGTGCATGAGGTAATCTTTTGAAAGCTACGTTAAGAAGTCCTCCTCGTGTCAGTATGCTTGACCATGTTTTCCATGTATGCTTCTATTGACCCCTCAAGCTTCATTTGCCATGCCATGGCATGTCCATGCACATTTACCCAGTATACACTATATAGAGCCATTGAACACTATATTGACAGCACAATGTGTAAAAGAAAACAGCAATTTGTTTATGACTTATCACTGTTAAATAAGTTATTTTATGACAAGGCAATAAATGAGTTAGTCATGCAAATCTTTAAAATATCAGTAGTAGAAATGACATGAACTTAAAAGCTCTTAACCTTGTATAGGAAAATACTGTGCAATTGGTAGCAGAGATTGAAGAGCTAGAGCTGTAAATCAAACAACCTTTATTATTTGCTGGGAATGTGAATACTCAGAGAAGTGGTCAGATGAGGCCTATCGTGGCCGTTAATTGAATACTCAAAGTCCTTAACTAGAAGCAGATTGACAAACTCTTTAATATAACTTGTTGCCCAGATTCTAATTGGTGATGTGGCTATAAGGGAGTGAATAACTCTCTAAGTCCAACTCAGCTGACGATTTCCCCTTCGCACTACTAAATTACCCTACATGAAGGTGCAAATTTGCACTCTGAGGGCTGTGAATGTGTATCAGGGAACTTTAAAAGTGAATATACTTTTCACACTTTAAAGATAGGCAATTAAGAGCATATTGTTGACTTTTGAAAGATAAAGCAGTTCAATAATGTTTCAAGATAATAAAATGTGAGGCTGGATGAACACAGCAGGCCAAGCAGCATCTCTATCCCCTATTCCCAATTCCTCCGCCTCCGCCGCATCTGCTCCCACGATAAGACATTCCACTCCCGCACATCCCAGATGTCCAAGTTCTTTAAGGACCG
Organism: Stegostoma tigrinum; assembly: GCF_030684315.1. NCBI lineage: Eukaryota > Metazoa > Chordata > Chondrichthyes > Orectolobiformes > Stegostomatidae > Stegostoma > Stegostoma tigrinum. The sequence goes on from NC_081371.1 coordinate 37,121,936, forward strand.
CAACTTCCCCTCCACGGTGATTGAGAACGCCCTTGACCGCGTCTCCCGCATTTCCCGCGACACATCCCTCACACCCCGCCCCCGCCACAACCGCCCCAAGAGGATCCCCCTCATTCTCACACACCACCCTACCAACCTCCGGATACAACGCATTATCCTCCGACACTTCCGCCATTTACAATCCGACCCCACCACCCAAGACATTTTTCCATCCCCACCCCTGTCTGCTTTCCGGAGAGACCACTCTCTCCGTGACTCCCTTGTTCGCTCCACACTGCCCTCCAACCCCACCACACCCGGCACCTTCCCCTGCAACCGCAGGAAATGCTACACTTGTCCCCACACCTCCTCCCTCACCCCCATCCCAGGCCCCAAGATGACATTCCACATTAAGCAGAGGTTCACCTGCACATCTGCCAATGTGGTATACTGCATCCACTGTACCCGGTGCGGCTTTCTCTACATTGGGGAAACCAAGCGGAGGCTTGGGGACCGCTTTGCAGAACACCTCCGCTCAGTTCGCAACAAACAACTGCACCTCCCAGTCGCAAACCATTTCCACTCCCCCTCCCATTCTCTTGATGACATGTCCATCATGGGCCTCCTGCACTGCCACAATGATGCCACCCGAAGGTTGCAGGAACAGCAACTCATATTCCGCCTGGGAACCCTGCAGCCATATGGTATCAATGTGGACTTCACCAGTTTCAAAATCTCCCCTTCCCCCACTGCATCCCTAAACCAGCCCAGTTCATCCCCTCCCCCCACTGCACCACACAACCAGCCCAGCTCTTCCCCCCCACCCACTGCATCCCAAAACCAGTCCAACCTGTCTCTGCCTCCCTAACCGGTTCTTCCTCTCACCCATCCCTTCCTCCCACCCCAAGCCGCACCCCCAGCTACCTACTAACCTCATCCCACCTCCTTGACCTGTCCGTCTTCCCTGGACTGACCTATCCCCTCCCTACCTCCCCACCTACACCCTCTCCACCTATCTTCTTTACTCTCCATCTTCGGTCCGCCTCCCCCTCTCTCCCTATTTATTCCAGTTCCCTCCCCCCATCCCCCTCTCTGATGAAGGGTCTAGGCCCGAAACGTCAGCTTTTGTGCTCCTGAGATGCTGCTTAGCCTGCTGTGTTCATCCAGCCTCACATTTTATTATCTTGGAATCTCCAGCATCTGCAGTTCCCATTATCTCAATAATGTTTCAGCTGGGTAATAATCATAAACTATTATTATACCTTTTATTCCTAGTGGTTTTACATTTTATTACAATCTGGGTAGTCTGTCACTGTTTGCTTCAATAATTGTGATGGTTTGGTTATTGGGCGAGTATACAAATGCCATTCTATAAATATAATTTTTAGAAAGTAGGAACAGATGTTCAAAAATATATTTCCTGAAGAAAAAATATCAGTTGTAAGTAAATTATTTTCAAAGCTACTTATATATTTATCATTACACAGCAACTAACATACACGGTAACCTTTTTTTGGTTCATCATGACATAGTTTTTGGGAAGAATCAAGTTGCAGTTTGCTACACTACTTTATAGATATTGCCTACTTTGCCATAAATATAAATAATAAATATTTTGCTCTTTACAGGCTCAGTTTGGGTTGTCACTTCAATACAAAGATGCATCAGTCTATAACACAGCTCAATCTTTTCGCTAGGATGACAAGGTCTTCCTAATGAATCTGAGCATGGTAATTGGAAACTGTGGGAAAGACTGTGGTTTATGAAATATCACCTCAGGACCTCAAGTGTTCAACCAACAGTCACAATTTCTGTGGAAACACTGAGGTGGTAAAGCAATAATTTATTTCTTGCATATTTTTGGGACTGTTCCAATTGTGACTTCACAGTTATTTTCTGTCCTGTAGATATAAAAGAAAAACAACTGCAATGCAACTTGCTTAGGCAGACATGTGACTATTTGTGGATGAGAGTCCCTATGATTATCAAACTGTATTGAGAATAGGACTAGACATCACTGTCTAGACCAATATTTGTTGCCCACCTATAATTTCTAAGGCAGTTAAGAGCGAACCACATTATTGTGGTTCTGAAGTCACGTGAAGGCCAGACCAGATAAGGAGAGTAGATTGCCATCCCTAAAGGACATCAGTGAACAAGATGGGTTTTTACGACAATTGACAGTGGTTATATGGTCACCATTAGGGGTGGCACAAAGGTTAGCACAGTTGCCTGACAGCGCCAGGGACCCAGGTTTGATTCCATCCTTGGGCAACTGTTTGTGAGGTGTTTGCACATTCTCCCCATGTCTGCGTGGGTTTCCTCTGAGTGCTCCGGTTTCCTCCGACAGTCCGAAGATGTGCAGGTTAGGCAGATTCGCCATGGAAAATACAGTGTTAGAGGGATAGGGTAGGGGGTGGGTTGGCGTGGAATGCTATTTGGAGGATTGAGGTGGACTTGATGGGCCTGCTTCCATGCTGTAAGGATTCTATGATTAAGCTGACCTTTTATTCTAGACTTCTTTCGAACTCAAAAGTTTACTATCAGCTGTGGTGGGATTTAAATCCTTGTCCTTAAAATGTTATTCTCGAGCTCTAAATTACTAATCTAGTGACATTATTGCATTAACAACCTATCAATTTTGTAAATGTCTGTTCATTTTCATCAGCTGTGTTAGCAAATAGCACCTTACCTGTAACTACACTTATGAATGTAGAGAAGCTTGCCATCCTTCACTCCATGTGATGTTCTAACCTTGTCAGAGCAAAATCCATCTTTTCCACAATGTGTGCACGAGCATGAACTTTGTCATAATTGAATGAGGGAAAATTGGATTTTGTGAAAATGATGTTAACTTCTATTAAACATGAACTGCATGGAAATATCAAACAGTTAAACTGGCCGTGCAGTTTAGATTAAACAAGAGATTCAGGCAGCATCAATGCGTTTACAGTCAGTGGAAAATGATTTCATGCAGCCTAGTTCATTTGAATGACATTCACAAGAAAGTTTTGCCTGCATTGCTTTAGCTGACGCCCCTGTGCAGCAGGGTGCTGAAAGTGTTGCTCCATCTGAACACCATCTTCTCCCCTTCTTACTTGGCACAATGCTGCAGCTCTCACAGCTCCCCATTATCCATCCCATAGCCTCAGTGTATTCTTCAGTTGTCCAGAGCAGAGATTCCAAGAATCAAGTCACATCCTCTGTCTGGACAGTAATGGCACAAAAAGTCCTAAAAATGATCTGCATGGAAATCTGAATAGAGGAGGGCCATTCTACAATATGGCATTCCGACTGCCACCTATGGACAGAGCATAGTTCCACTGCCCATCCCTCATCTGTGTGGCATGGAAGACAAGGGACTATGGCTCTCCTGCACCTTCACCACATCACGTGGGCACCAACTGTTATAAGCTCTGCAGTAGGGAACAATACCACGTGCCCTGGAGGTTGATGCTCCTCCTGGGCTTGCAATAGGTTAGGGTTAGCATTAGGGTCAACTTGTGTTCCTCGTCCATTCGTGTAGAAGCCATTACTGCAGCAGCCAATGAGACAACCACAGATTCTTTGCCTGGATCCATTGGTAATTTGAACTGTGTCCTTGAAACATTGGGACATCGAGATCTACCAGGATGCTTCTACATCATTGCCCTGATTCAGGCTTAGGTTACTGACTCCTTTTGGTGCAGGTACAGTAGGAGATTGGATGTATGACAGCAATATAGAGGACCTCTCCCTTCCCATCAACCCCCATTGTACCCAACAAAGGCAGCATTACATTAGGATAATGGTGTGGAGGTTTTATTTTCCAAGTTGTGAAGGGAGTAACTCCTGCACCTTGTGCACTCCTGCACTATTAAACCTTGCAAGGTGGTACTTCGGCAACGATGATGAAAAACTTTCCAGTCCACAATACATTACATGTGCCTCACAAGCCATTACTAGGATTGATTTGTAATAATGTGTTCAAGAGTACGTATGGCAAGGATTCTTGGTTGATACAGCATGGATGTCTGTTTAATGCTGTTGTCCTTGAAAGCACAAAAGTGCAGCCCTCTCCCTCAGATCAAAATACACTTGGCCTGTCTATCACTTATGGTGGAAACCATTTTCATTTCAGTAATGCACTTGCAATTTGGATAAGGGTGAAAGGCAACAATGGTAGCAAGTGGTTCATGAATTGAGAGACAGGTTCAGCCTTTCAATCAAGGTGACCCCATCCCCTTACAACATGTTCCTTTTTCCCCTCCTTGTCAACCCCATTGGCTTTGAACTTCCCACCGAACCTATTTATTTAATTGCTCAATCCTCATTTTACTCCTTGAGCCTTAGGCATACAACATAGTCGTACCAAACATTCCCATGCTTTATCATATCCCACTCTTTATATCCTGAGCTTCCCCCCTTCACAATATTGTCTCCACTGCATTGCAGCCTGCTGCCTCTCATCCACATAATTGATTTCCCCCTGTGTCCCGAGTGAACAGACCCCTGGACTGACCATTTGCAACACCTGTTCTCACCATATCTTCCCAATTCATTCGCCATTGCTTATGAGCTAAAGGGCTAGGAAGATTCATTATAATTTTAACATTAATTACAATTCATTATAAATCTTCAAGCATCAAAGATGATTTGATGGGAAACATTTGAAAGTAGTAATTTGTACTTTAAATTACAACAGACACAGTTGAATTCCACCACTAACTTTTAACATTTATTCTTTAAACAAGAAAGCTGTGCGTTGCGCGGAATGTCATTCCTGCCTCTGAGCCGTACTTCGAAATACAAGTCCAATTTTTCTGGTTGAGTGGGCTCTGAGATAACTCTAATGCACAATCTGTAAACTCTGTCACAAGCAGGCCAGGGGGTGAACAAAGGGTCGGACTGATCTATTGATTGGAACTTTCTGCATTACTTCCAATACCTCAAATTCACCTCTGCAGGCTCCAATCAGTGGCTGTTTTGTTTGTTGGAGGAACCTTTCCATTTTGGTCAGGCAAAAGCAATGTTCTATTCAAACGGCGTGGCTGTTGAGCTGCTGGGCAGTTCCATGAATGCCAGTTGACAATACATTGGCTTCCATTCCCAGAAACCGCTGTTGTTCATGGACCTCAGAGGTCCACACAATGGAAACAAATATCAGAGGGAAAATTTGTCACAAGTCATGAGGTGCAGGGATATTTGTGGATACCACTAAAGTTTTTCCATTTTCCTCCTTGGATTGTATACTGTCATGATCACTTTCTTATTAGAGCAATTTCTTCAGGATTCTAGTGTCAGCAACACAAACTACATGTCCCACTCAGCTGATCTAGTTTTGAGTGATTAGTGCCTCAATGCTGGGCATGTTGGCTCGGGAAAGGACCCTGATGTTGGACCATCTTTCTTGCAGCTGGATTTCTCGTGAAGGCTGTAGGGTATAATCTGAATAAGATTATATCATGGCACCAATTAGCTAGATACTGCTATCTTGTAGGTGAGGTTGAAGTGCCAGTTTTGTTTACTGCCCAACTCCCTCTGAAACAGGCATGCGCAAACGGTAAAGTGTGGCTCACCTGCTCAAAAATACTGAGGGACACAAACTTCAAGCCCTCAGTCATCAAGATAGCAAAAAAGCAGCACAGCACCTTGAAGAATTCATCTTGAAAAGACAATAGCTCCATTTCTGCCTAACGCTTATTCAGTACTAGTGTTTTCCCTGAGAAAATATTGGAATGTACAGCAGCTATTCACATTAATTTGCATGGATGGTAGGCTTCAGTGATGCTCTTGAATATTTTCTGATGGTTTCACAGGCTGATAAGGAATCCGACAAGCCCATCATTATCCAATTGTTTTAGTGAGTTTTTTTTTCAGTTATGTTATGTTTTATACTTTATTTTTATCCTGGGTAGATTTCTTGTTCTGATGTTTGTCATGTTTTCTCTAGAATGTAGAAACTAGAATGTAGCTTTGGATAGTTCACAAAACACATTAACAGTAAATTAGCAGTGAATCAAAGACAGTTGCTTCACTATTTCTTTATTTCATAGAATGTACACCTAGGGGAAGCAATATTTTTTAATATTCAAGTAAAGGTTTCCCATTAGAGATGGAAGGAGAGTCTTGATTAGGCTTGGCTACTGTGTTTGGAATTCTGCAGTTATGCCCTGCAAATGTTCATGTTTCGTCTACCTTACCCTTAGCATTTGATAAAATATAACTGAGTTAATCAATTCACCAGTTATAGAATAGATTCTATCTACATTCTATTCTTTGTTTCTGTGGCTAAAAGAAGTTGAAAATGTCGATGTCATTTTATTTTAATGATCTATTTTCCCACAAAATTCTGATATGCAATTGCAGATGTCTTTACTATGTACAGTACACTTTTGAGGCTCAAAAGTTGCTTTGCATCACGTGCAGTTGAATATTCATAAAATTCAGTCAGAAAGCCAGAATATAATCAAAAGGGAAATTTTACACTCAAAATAACTACTTTTAAACCTAAATTGAATGAAATACTGTTAGGGTGAAAGCTTACATTTTATCGTTCATGTCATTTTGCTTTTTTTTCAGCCATAGGGAAGTTTTATATAGTCTGCAATTTTGGTTGTGAACTAATATTTACAGTGCCAGTTTGTGGAACATCATATGGTACCATTTTAAAGTTGATTTCATGAGGTCAGAACAACATTTTAAATTACTACATTTAGATTAGTGTTTCAGCCTTGCATCTGCAGCATGAAAACTATGATGAAAATATTGTAATAAGCACCCACTGTGCTGGAACACCAACAGGAACTCGATACACAATTAACTGCAGTGAATGAACTTAAAATAAACACAGAAGCATCTATCAACATTTGCAAGTGCTTATTCTGCAATTTTGTTTTCATGGATATTGCTTTTTGATCCCAATCCAGATGCCTGTAGCCTATTTTAATCTGACTTCAAAAAATGAGTTGATAGAAATAGTCACCATAAAGAGGGAAATAGTCACATTAGCTTGCTTGTTCACATCTCTAGTATGAATAATAGTTTGCAAACATGCCTTAGACAGTAAGCTGTTTCATCTCTGTGCAAGGCAACAGGGATGTCATGGCACTTCAGTACCTGTTGATGACATGACAAATCCACAAGCTGTTAACAAAAACCATAATGTATGTCTTCGTGGGATAGTTAATGTGTATATCCTGACCTCCAGCAATGGCTGTACCCCTCTTACACTTTACGTTTTGTATTAGAAACCTCTTTGATCAGAAAAGATTAGCATGCTGTACAAATAGAATGTTTTAAACCAAAAGGAATATACTCTTTTTACTTTTTTTCTCAGAATGTATTATTTTTACTATTTGCTTCTAATAAGTCTACAAACCAGATTGCATGTTATCTTCACAATAATGAATTTTCTTAGTTTGGCAATTTTAATGAAGAAAGAATAATGGAGACATTGACTTATTTTTTAAACTGATAAGTGATAATGAAGACTCTGTTCCATCAAATCATGATCAAAATATAATTAAAGTAAAGGATAACAACTTTAAAGGAACACAATGTATTCTGAGAGTAAAATTGCCTTTACAATTAATATTTTCTCTATAAGAATATAAATTTCCCTTTTGTTCCTTCTATAAGAAGGAACAAGTTATTCAGTTTGTCAAATAGTCCAAAATTCAACAAGATTATGGCTGACGTACTTCAGTTTATGTTTCTATTCCTTGAAAATTCTAACATACAATCAATGCTGATTTTGTGTTCAACACATATACCATGCAGTGCACAAGTATGAACAAGCAAATCCCTGTTAAGTTATCTTGTTGCAGTTTGCTGACAGCAATCACAGAATGTTCAGAAATTTCATGCTACCCTGTGAAGCTCTGTGCAAATTGTTAGGCTGCAAGGCAGGAACTTTCTAATGTCCATGTTAGTTTGAGTAATTCCTCCAAATAAAATAGTAAGCTCAGTCCTCTAGACACTAAATGAACACTTGCAGTCTGACACAATTGATTCACAGTATGATTCATCTTGTCTGATTTATCCACATATCACTAAACAAAAGAGGCCTTGTGTCAAGAACAAATTCAAAATTGCTGCCGAAATTGTCCAGCTACATGTGCCACATTGTATTTCATGCCTGAGCAATTAAAATTCAAAAAGAGCTAAACTTCTGTTAATATTTATATTGGCTAACATCATGATTACTACAAAATTCAAGATGTCTGGTCAACTTGCCATTTAGAATTAGAGAGAAATCCAATACAGCAATACTTCAAACAGCACTTCAACCGAACTTAAACACCAGTGTGGACCAATTGACATGAATGGCATTTTTCTGAGGTGTAAGTTAGATGCAAAAACACATTTGCACAATTTGGTATTCTTATGAAAGATCTCACTTCTAATTACATTGCAGTTTGACATATTTTAATTTGAGTTTCCTGAGTTTTATGAAGTATTTTATGAAGTATTAGCAAACACAAAATTTGAATTCAAAGGTTTTAAACAAAGAAAATGATGGTCCCCCTGAAAACATTGTTATTTTTAACTTTCAGGTGGTGACTTTGTTTACTTGCATTTTTTAAAATCTGTCACCCTAGTTAATTCAGCAAGTCCTTGCCATTCTCTATAATTTATTTTACAAAGATCCCCCTCTCCCCAAAAAGTTTGTGGTGCTTTTGCCATTTCTTTGGCTCCTATATCACATTCCTCCTTCCACTACTCCTTCAAGTCAGGAGGTAATGTTTCAGGTCTCCACAGTGAATAACATGTTATCCCTGTTAACTTCAACTTCATCACATGTAATTGATTCCCACCTCTTAGCATTCCTCACTTTCTTCTGTTATGACCGTCCTCTGACCTGGTCAACAGAGGCAGTGTGAAGTTTTCTGAGGCATTCTCTGATCAGTCCCTCAGCTCTGTTCTCCAATGTTTCCCCTGCCTCCAGCACATCTTCCAACTTTAGTATTTTGCCTCTGGAAAAGCAGTATTCAATTCCAGTTAGAAGGGAAAGGCAAAAAGTAAACAAAATAGGCAAAAGAAATGTATGAGAAGAGAATGGAAACAAATAAAAAGTATTCAAAATTCTTTCATGGGTGAAAGATAAGAGGAGTGATAAGGAAAATTAAGGGATCTACATGTATAGACAAAGAAAGTGGATATAATAAATGAAATTTGGGGCTTTCCAAGGCTTATTGCTTTTCTTGATATATGTGTATGTAAACACCTAGATTAATATGTATTTATGAAGAATTGTCACCGCAGTTCTTCATGGCAAAAGGTGCATCAAATAAATGTGCTGCCTCCTTCCTTTTTCCTGGTAAAGATCTCCAGGGCCTGGCTGGTCTAGGGAGGCAGAGGAAAACCACTTTTCTAATGAAAATAAATCCATGTTTTAAACAAGGCGCATGATGGTAACTAGCCATAAATTACAGACATTGTTTGTAAGACTATAAGAGAGACCTTAGTGTTAGGTCTTATTCCTTTCATGTCCAAAGCTGTTCTCCAACCTAGGTCCGCAAGGTGTCATCATATTGGCCGATGCTTAAGCACTTCTCAGCATTTGACATCCTTACACACACATACTACAATATAGGCAATACGCAGTTTCAAAAATGTACTATTAGTGCTAACTGAGAGACAATGACAGACTTCAAGACAGGTTAGTGGAATGCAGTATGAAGTGCCAATGAATTTGAGCACAGGGAAATTTGAAGTGATGCATTTTCGTAGGATAAGCAAGAAAGGGTAATACAAAGCAAAGGATACTTTTCCAAACAGAAACAGGAACTGAGGAGTCTGAGAGTTTACATGCACAGATAGTTGAAAGTTGAAGGCATATTGCAAAAGTCAAAGTAAGTTATCCTGGGCATGATATTCAAAGGAATAGAATACAAAAGCGATAAAGTCATGACAAACCCTTAGAGAACATTGGCCTCAAGTGTAATATTTGATAACACATTCCCCTCCCTAGTATGGTGTGAACACTGGTGAGACAGGTGGGAAAATCAGGAGAGAATTTTTAAAAATCAGACTCATGATGTCAAAAACAAAATTAACGCCTTAAATAGTGACATCAGAATTTTGTCATTGAGTGGTATCTATTTTATTTCCATGTATTTGAATCTTATTAAAGCCCCAACTTCCTTTTTCGAATGCCACTTTAATTCTCCTGTCCTTCCCCAAGAAAGTAGATGGTGTAAAATTCCTGAAATGTAACACAGAGTAGGTACCCGGCAGCTGCAGCTTCCAGAATATTCGTCCCCCTGCCTTCATGTAACTGTTTCTTTACAGTAACATCCTTTCAGGCTTTTTGGTCACCATTCACCCCAATCTTCATCCACACAGTTTAGCATCAGTGAGCCAACAATCTCAACACATCATGATGACTGATCTTTAACCAACTCTCAGAATACTGCAGCGCTTCAACTCTTCACTTGAAACTCAGGGATACATACGATGTTCATGCTTTTGCCAGGTCACTGTACGCACAGAAGCACATGTGCATCTCATGCATTACACAGAATGCATGTTATGGCTCTTAGCTGGCTTTCTTAGCACTCACTCACTTACATGGATGCTACCAGTTTCTCTATACTTAACGCTACTCCCGTAACACATACTCGCTGCACTAAATTATTAGCTAAGTGTCATTTTCAACAAGTTTTATGGTGAGTTTCTTTCCGCCTAAAATGTTTTCTTGTGTAAGTGTCCCATACCCACCTCATTCCATGCTGCTAAGCACCCCTCTTGCCCAATGCTAGCCTAATTCTTCATCTTGCTTTAGCGAGACATCAGGGTATACCAGCATCCGTGGTACTGGCACCTTACTCAAAAGGCATTAGCACACATGGATAAGTTCTGACAGTCTGAAGCTGTCCAGCACAGTTGCAGAAATTCACCTCAGACATGGCAGGCAAGATCCTGGTGATCAAGGTGGTACATGGGAAGGATGCCCTGTTCCTATGGGACCATTGGTGGAGACCATGCCACCAGATCCTGCCAGCCTGATCCAAGCATGGTCGTCATGGTCCAAAGGAGAGCCCAGCAATGCAGGAAGAAGGTCAATGACCTCTACTACAGCATAGTAAATGCCACCATCTGCTCTCTGTCACTTCACATTCACTCTTACTCTGTGCTACAGCACCATCAAGGCTCAGGTTCTTCTCCTCTCACAATTGCACATAACATCTTGTCCTACCTGGTCTCTTTCCCACTCCTCAATCCCTAAATGATGAACCCTGCATGGCGTCTGTGCTGCCTATTCACTCACAGAGGATACCTCATCACCTTACCCCTAAGCAGTGTCAGCACTATTACCCACTTTGCCTCACTCAATCCTTTTTCTCTCACTATAGAAGAAAAATGTCAATAACAGGATCAGGGGTGCACCACCTGAGAGTTTTGGTCATGGCTTTGAAAAGGCAATTTGGTAAGCACCTCAGGAGGACAGAAATTAACTTGTAAGATGAAGGGAAAGAGAAAGGGAGTGGTGTTATTTTCTAGCAGGGTCTAACAGGGATGCCCAAGGCCCAATGGAACTAGGAAACGGGTACTGGTTATATGTTAACTGAGGGTAATTCAGTGAGAATAGGGCTCAATGTAGCACGGTGATAGCATCCCTACCCATAGCATCTCTGAACAGGTTGATTAGAAAATGCTTAATTCAATGTTATGGTGCAGTTGTATAGTATCCTTACCTCTGGATCAGAATGCTGGGTTCAAGTCCCTTCTGCTCCAGAGTGATATATCATACATGAACATGTTGATTCAAAAGATTAATTCAAAGACAATTTGGTTGTGTATTTTCAAGTGATCTGTGGTTTGTGAGTTAGATTAAAAATTTAGTTCTGGTTGACCCGTTATAGGAAAGATATAATTAACAGGGTTCACAAGAGATTTACCAGGATGTTGCTGGGTATGGGAGGTTTGAGTTATAAAGAAAGGATGGTTGGGCTAGGACTTTTTTCACTGGAGCATAGGAGGTTGAGGGATGACCTGTAGAGGTTTATAAAATCATGAGGTATATTGTGTTAATAGTAGGTACTTTTCTTTCCTAGGGTGGGGAATTTCAAGACTGGGGGCATATTTAAGGGGAGAGGAGAGAGATTTTAAAAAAGACATGAGGGGCAAATTGTTTTTTTTACACAGAGGGTAGTTCATGTTTGGAATGAACTTCCTGAGGAAGTGGTAGATGCGGGCACTGTTACAACATTTAGAAGACACTTTAAATAATTGGAATGGTTTGGAGGGATATGGGCCAGGAGCAGGAAGGTGGGACTAGTTTAGTTTGGGATTATGGTTGGCATTGACTGGTTGGACTGAAGGATCGGTTACAGTGCTGTATGACTTTATAACTCTAACTATAACAGCACATATTTTGCTGAATCAACACTTCTATCTCTGGTTTTTACCATGTTGGGCAGGCAAAATTGTTATTGCAGAAATCAACATGATCTTGATGGGCTAAATAGTCTCTACCTGCTCTGTAATTATTCTGTGATTATGTCTACCTTCTCATGTTCCAACCTCCAATAATATTTATGTCTATATTAATTTCTGCCACAGGTGCCATGCCTCTCCTTGGACACACTTGTCGTCATGATATCACATTTTCCCACCACTATTACTCCTCCTGTAAGAGAAGAACCTTTCAGTCTTGAGGTCTGCAAGCTGTAAACATGAGAGAACTTAGTGAGCACAGTCTGTCCATTATCAAATATAGTTTGATCATTTCAGACTCTGCAGTCTCTCTCTTTTAATGGCCGAATCCCAAGACTATGACAAGAACTTCCTGGAGAACAAGAGACAATTTCAATTCCCTTTAGTTTGAACAAAATGTCTCCTTCTACTTTATCTTACTGTATCTTCCATTCTTTGCTTGCCTCAAAAGAGGATTGTGGTGCTGGAGAGCTAGGGAAGATATGCAAAAATCTTGGCTCCAAAAGTACAAATAGCCGCTGTGCTATGCCTGCCTTCTGAATATTCAGTTCATCACTAATTTTCTCCCCATTTTAGATCCTTTTATGTACCTCTTCCACGTGGTAATGAAAAGCTAGTTAACAGATCCGCTAAATAAATGCAGTGTGATTACATTTGCAAAGCCTATACTCCTTCACTCCATGTTAATCAGATCTCAGTAGAGGTGCTTCTAGCTTTCTAAACTGAAGTTAAGATCCACATTGACATCTCCACTTCACCGCTTAGTGATCAGAGATCAGTGATCTACTTCACAAATTCCACCAGCAAAAATCCACAGTGCGCCCTGCATTCTTCAATGTGTTGACTCCTTTAGCCACTAAGGGCTGAACTTCACTGTGTGCTGTAGTCCCCCCTCCCTATTCCCTTTCCCAGCTAAAATCCAATGGCATCTCCAAGCAGACATTTAACACTGGGAGCAGTATTTATTAATTTCTTTAAGGCATGACTTCCAACCCTTCACATCTTAGAGAGATCCAAGCCAGTCGGATGGCAGTCAGCTCTGTAGCTCTCACAGTGTCACCAAGAATAATGGTCATTCCAGAATGCTGAGGAGCCCAGGCAAAGTCTGAAGTCTTGCAACTTGTGTAGGGGGCTAGGTTTAAGAAGTCACAGTAGAGAAGGTTAAAGGGGCGGGATGATCTCAAAGGGGAGAGATTTGTCTCCACTGAGTTTATTGGTGTACAAAGGAGTCTCGCACTACCATCAACAACCCCTCCACCCTTTACCCTGATCCCACCATCAACCTGTGCAGTTTAAGTCGCCAGACTTCTGGCATGGTTAGGACCTCCACTTACACCTGCCCCACTATGAGTAACATACCTCCAATAGGGGAATGAAACCCTTGTTACCATTAATTCACCCGTTGCTCTCTGTTGCCCCTAACCGCCAACAATTCCACCTCCACCACCCACAAAATTTCAGATAGATTAAGGGACTGCAGAAAATCTGTTTCAGCACATTTCAGCCTTTGAAATGCTTATTGCCCTTCACCCTACAGATGACAACTCTGTTTTTTCACCTTATCCCATAGCTTCTTCAGTCTCTTTAAGACTCATATTTGGCCATTCTTTTGCTTCCTACTCAACTACCTTTATCTCTTATCTGGTCAATGTCCATTCAGTATCCATATCCTGTAAAGCTCTCTTAGAAGTCCAATTTTTACAAAACAAATTATAGAAATACACATTGGACTGAAACAGTGAACAGAAGACAATGATTTAATTGAAAAGAAGTGATATAATACTACTATGAAAATTTTGCTCGGTGACCTATCAATGCAACCAGAGGCCAGCATGAATTGCCTAGTTAGTACAATCACAGGATCTTACAGCACAGAAGGAAGCCATTTGGCCCTCTGAGCTTTGGTTTTCTCTTTGAAAAGGTTGTCCATCTCTGTCTCACACTCCAATGTTTTCATCATAACTCTGGAAATTAGTTCTTTTGGAACATATGTTCAGTCGCCTTTTGGAAGTTCCGATGGTATCTGATTCCACAACTGCAATAACAACTTGCCTTCATAGAGCCCATTTACAAATCACTATTTACAGGGCATATTTAACAGTGTAAACAATTCCAACTCACTGCACGGAAGGATTACTGAATAGGGTTTGACCAAGAGCCACACATGAGGAGATGTTGGGGTTCAAAATAATCTTCCCATAAAAACTAAGCCATTCCAAACCCAATAAGTTAAAATAGGGATAATTTTATGAAAATGTGGTCCTGTGATGAAATATTGCAGAACATGAGCCAATGTCACATGTACCTAAAGTTGGCGAATCTACTACCGTTGCAGACAAAGCGTTCCATTCCCTTACTACTCTCTGAGTAAAGAAACTACCTCTGACATCTGTCCTATATCTTTCACCCCTCAATTTAAAGCTATGCCCCCTTGTGCTTACCGTCACCATCCAAGGAATGTCACATAATTTTCCATCTTTTTATATTAATGGACAGGAGTATACCAACTCATGTTGAAATGATGGGCCGAGGTGGCTGAATATGTGGATATTAAGAAATGATTGAAGGGATTACTGAATACATCAGTCATACATGATGGTTCATGCTCTGATAGATTTAAGGAGACAGCATGAGTATCTTCTGTGAAGAAACTAGCTAAGGTCTATTAATGGTGAGATTTGCATGAATAAATATCATTACTTTGAGAATCTATTTATGTGTGAAACCTTTCCATTTGAAGGTTCGGTAGTTCATGAAGGAATCCATGAATGGCATGCTGTACACAATCTATGTCAAAGGTTTAATCTCAGTCATTATTAAGCTACCAGACTGTCTTACATTATTATTCTTTTAAAAATACATAACCTAGAAAGTTAGTCATTTTGTTCTTTATTTTCATGCAGGACTGTGAATTGATCATTCGGCCTGAAGAACCTTGTGGCATTCAGCCAGTGTCAAGCCGTTACTTCACAGCAATTTCTCAGATGCAGCTTCAGAACTGCAAGACAGGCGATGCCAAGGGTAGGTAGTCATCACAATGTGACTGAAACTTTTCGGAGAAATTATAATCGGCAGGAAATCCCTGTAGTGCATTGTAAAGCACAGGTAAAATTTCTGATTTGAGCTGGGTTGAGAGGTGGCAAATGGAGTTTAATGCAGTCAAGTGTGAGGTGATGCACCTTGGTAGGAGTAACTGGAAGGCAAAGTACAGGGCTAATGGTAAGATTCTTAGTAGTGTCGATGAGCAGAGAGATCTCGGTGTCCATGTACACAGGTCCTTGAAAGTTGCCACCCAGGTTGACAGGGCTGTAAAGAACGCATACAGTGTTTTAGCTTTTATTAATAGAGGGATCGAGTTCCGGAACCAAGAGGTTATGGTGAAGCTGTACAAAACCCTGGTGCAGCCGCACTTGGAGTATTGTGTACAGTTCTGGTCACCGCATTATAAGAAGGATGTGGAAGCTTTGGAAAGGGTGCAGAGGAGATTTACTAGGATGTTGCCTGGTATGGAGGGAAAGTCTTACGAGGAAAGGCTGAGGGACTTGAGGCTGTTTTCATCAGAGAGAAGAAGGTTGAGAGGTGACTTAATTGAAACATATAAAATAATCAGAGTGTTAGATAGGGTGGATAGGGAGAGCCTTTTTCCGAGGATGGTGATGGCGAGCACGAGGGGGCATAGCTTTAAATTGAGGGGTGAAAGATATAGGACAGATGTCAGAGGTAGTTTCTTTACTCAGAGAGTAGTAAGGGAATGGAACGCTTTGCCTGCAACGGTAGTAGATTCGCCAACTTTAGGTACATTTAAGTTATCATTGGACAAGCATATGGACATACATGGAATAGTGTAGGCTAGATGGGCTTGAGATCGGTATGACAGTTCGGCACAACATTGAGGGCCGAAGGGCCTGTACTGTGCTGTAATGTTCTATGTTCTATTATATATAATTTAAGTTGTGTCTTCAGTGCCTTTCTTCTCAGCAGAGATAAGTATGTCATGGACAAAGGTTACTGATATCTTCCTCCATATCATATTAAAGAAAGGTGCAAATGAATGAATTTTAAAAGAACCAATTTAAAATACATGTAAAGAATAAGGAGGCACCCTGACAACACAAACTGTTCTTCTCAGAATGCACTTTATACTTAATCCTTAAAACCACTTAGGTAAGAAAAAAGGTATTTCCTGGAAAATCTCAGCAGAAATTGCAGGCAAACCTCTTTCTCGGTTAGATTCATGTTGGCTATATTCATGTGACTAGTTGAAGAGTATAAAATCTTACATGCTCAATAGCATAGGAAAGATGGAGCAACAATTGATAAGACTCAGCTAATATCACTTAGATCATTGAAATTATTTAGTAGGTGGAAGGATGAAAGTTGCCTTTGTTAAAGATCTTACTGTTCAGTTTGTTCACCTGTTGGCTTTTGCAAAAACTATCGTAATCTTTAATGCTTTGCTTTTCCAGCCAAACCTGCATTGTTATTACCAGACATTTTGTGAACTGTGACAATTATGGCTCGTCAAACAAATGTTACTGATATTGTCCAGATCCGAAAACAGCTGTAGTGGTGGGATACTTGCCATTAATTTTCAGATTAGTTCTATGTGCTTGAAGGACTTTTCATGTGTATAACCTATGTCATATATCCCAGAGACTCTGAGACAACGATTAAACATTTCTGTTCAATATCAGCTTTGGTTTGCTTCATCCATCCATTCATGACATGTGGGCAATCCTAGCTAAGGCAGCATTTATGACTTATCCATAATTCCCCTGAGAAAGTGATTTGCACTTGCTTAAGTGTCACTGCAGGTACAGTTGACCTCAGCAAGATTATCTGTGAGGAGTGTTACTTGGAAGTCTTGATTACATCGCAGTAGATGAAAATGTCTTGGCAAAGTCCCAGCTATTGTCTGAAAATGTGGAGGCAGCTCACCAACCATAGATAAATGAGGCCTTACCATCAAAATGATGTGGGACTCTGATTCATTCCATTGTCAAGTGGCCTGATTGCCCTGTCAGTCATACAACAAAATAAACAACTCTTGTTAAAATGGAAGCTCTGTGTAGAACACCATTTTTCAAAACGTTCCTTGCTATTTTCAAACTCTCAAGACAAGAAGGACCATTCTCAAAGCTTACAACATGAAATAAATCAGTTACTCTGTTGTAATTTCTTCTATGTATCTATTATTCTTCATGAATCTGAAGCCTGCAATTTTTGCAATTGCAACAAAAAAGTGCATTGAAGGAAGAAGTCCCAAGGCTACTTTAATGGATCAGTAGAAAAATCTGAAAAACTGAAAAGAGCATACTCAACAGTTCTGAGATAACAAGGCGTACAGCTGGATGAACACAACAGGCCAAGCAGCATCAGAGGAGCAGGAAGGCTGACATTTCAGGCCTAGACCCTTCTTCTTTTCTGAAGAAGGGTCTAGGCCCGAAACATCAGCCTTCCTGTTCCTCTAATGCTGCTTGGCCTGTTGTGTTCATCCAGCTCTATACCTTGTTATCTCAGATTCTCCAGCATCTGCAGCTCCTACTATCTCGACTCAACAGTTCTGTCAGCCTTTGGAAAAAAACTTGTAAAATGGGCCCGAGGATCTTCAGTACCATATGGAGTGGAATTACTGTTGCGTCAGGCTGCTGCCAAGGACACCTTAATATTACTCAACGCAAAATGGCATCAGGGGTAACTGTAACATTGTTCAGGTCAGGGACTTGACATGTGAAATTAGTACTTCAGTGTCCAACAACATGGAACACAAGCATTCTAATGTGTGTTCTTACCTGTGATCAGACGATAATAGGGCATCAATAATTCCAATCTTTTCAATAAATTAAGAATACCATTTAATAACAGCAGGGTCCTTTATGCTGCTGTTTCAGGACAGTGGGTTGTCCCTTGTCTAAGCTGCTCAGACAACCAAACTTGTGATTGGCAGAAGGCACGATGGCAGCCAGAAAAATGTCAACACCTTACACCGACTAAAAGTCAACTTCAGCAGTGTATGAATGGAAGGAAGGTAAGGACTTGTCCCATATGGCTTTAATTGCTGTTAGCAACATCATACAGTCATGCAATCATCCTACAAGCATGAATGTACAATGTACATAGAATGTACAATGTAGAATAATACGTGACAAAAGTTCTAAGTGATTTTTGCATGTAATGAGTTAAAGTTTAATGGAAAGCTGTACCATAATGAAATAATATTGCACATTTGAACAATCTGCTGAATCCATTCTACTATTATAGAAACATTACATATCACAGTGGTGTGAGCAATGTTGAATGGAGGTTAATTTATTCACAGAAAGAAGAAAATAAACTAAAAGCTTTATCCTACTGCATCAATAGCAGAGCAGTGTTACTGTTATTTTATGAGGCCTTGTTTGTTATGTTCTCATTGCTGAATGAATGTAGAAAATAGCTCATATGAGAGTGGAAATAACTTTGCAACAGTTTACTTTTACTCAATAAAGGATATTACTTTGTAATTTACTTAATCTTTAAATGCAAATGAAGAAGATGATGTGAAAGGCAATAGATCGCTTTCAGTCGTAATGTGTATGCAATTTTATATGTTCAAATGATAGATAAATTTATCTAAATACAACAAAGTCTTCAAAACCACAAGCTGAACCAAATCAAACCCCACAGGCATATGGTACTACATACAATTCCAAAGTTCCTTCAACTGGTATGTGGCATGCAAGGGGTTGGTTAGCTCAGCTGACTTGTCAGCTTGCGATGTCACCATGAATGTACCACCTTCTCAAACTCTCTCCTTTTCTGATGTGTGGTGACGTTCAGGTTAAACTCACCACCAATAGTCTTTTTGTAATGAAAGACGACTGAGGTTTACTATTCATTATGCAGCATCTCTCTTTCCCATTTTCTCAATTATCATTTGACTCATGTTCACCAACAACCAACCAGGTGCTCAGAAATGGTTGTCACCCAATTAATACTCTCTTATAGAATCTCCCTGGTCAGTTCATGATAATTCCTGCCAAATGGTATAATCAGTTCAGGCAAAATTAAACTGGCAGCAGTAAAATTGTGCATTCACAATCTCTCCACTAACCCTATCTTCAGATTTAGAAACCATAGAAATGATAGAGCACAGAAGGGGGCCATTTGGCCTATCTTCTCCATTCCAAAATGAAGATGCTCTTTCTAATTCCATCCTCGTACACATGACCCAAAGCTATACAGCTTACAGCACTTAAAGTGCAGATGCGGGTATCTTTTGGAAGAGTTGAGTCTCTGCTTCTGAGACCAACTCAAGTAGCAAATTCCAGAGATTTCTGTTTTGTTTAATTGTAACACATACTCACACACCTTCCTCCCTGTAAATATGCCATCTCTATTCTCCCTTCTGCTGTAACGCTCTTTTTTTCTTTACCACAGTAGCTTGCAGTAACTTGCTGCGTCTTCCCAGAGGCATGGTTAGTGTGTTTGCAGATGACACCAAAATTGGTGGTAGTGAATAAAATTGTCTAAAATTACAAAGGGATTTTGATCGATTGGGCTAGTGGGCTGATGGGTA
This sequence comes from Stegostoma tigrinum, assembly GCF_030684315.1. NCBI lineage: Eukaryota > Metazoa > Chordata > Chondrichthyes > Orectolobiformes > Stegostomatidae > Stegostoma > Stegostoma tigrinum. The sequence goes on from NC_081371.1 coordinate 37,141,896, forward strand.
GCAGATGGAGTTTAATTTGGATAAATGCAACATATTGTATTATGGTAAAACAAACAAGGGCAGAACTTATATAATTAACGTTAGGGCCCTAGGTAGTGTTGTTGAACAGAGAGACCTAAGCGTTCAAGTGCATAGTTCTTTGGAAGTTGTGTCACAGGTAGACAGCGTAGTTAAGAAGGCATTTGGCATGCTTGCCTTCATTGCTCAGACCACTGAGGATAGGAGTTGCGATGGCATGTTGAGGTTGTATGAGACGTTGAAGAGGCCACGTTTAGAGTACTTTGTACAGTTCTGGTTGCCCCGCTATAGGAAGGATATTATTAAATTGGAGAGGGTTCAGAAGAGATTTCCCAGGATGTTGCTGGGACTGGAATGTTTGAGTTATAGGTTCAGGCTGGGACTTTTTCCACTAGAGTGCAAGATGTTGAGGAGCAACCTAATAGAGATTTATAAAAATCATGAGGGCCATAAATAAGGTGACGAGAAAAGGTCTTTTCCCCAGGGTGGGGGAGTTGAAAACTAGGGGGCATTTTTTAAGGCGAGAGGAGAAAGATTTAAAAAGGGACCTGAGGGGCAACTTTTTCTTATAGAGACTGGTTCATATGTGGAAAGAACTGCCAGATCAAGTGGTAAATACAGGTACTGTTACAATATTTAAAAGACATTTGGACAGGTACACGAATAGTAAAGGTATAAAGGGACATGGGCCAAATGCAGGCAAGTGGGACTAGATTAGTTTGAGAAACTTGGTCAGCTTGGATGAGTTGGACTGAAGGATCTGTTTCGGTGTTATATAAATCCATGACTCTTTGACTTGGAGACTTAGATCTTTCCTACTCAAACAATAATGAAAGCTAGGCTAAATTCTGCTTGTAGAGTATAATTATAGTCAGCTAAATTATTTTGCATAAAGCTAATTAATTTTTACTGTACAGTTCAATTCCTATTTGGAATATTACATGTAGTTCTGGGCACTGTATCTCAGAAAGGATATATTGATCTTATCAAGAATATGAGGTAGATTTGCCAAGATGATATTGGGCTGAAACAGTTAATTAAACCTGTCTTCATAAATTAATTTAAATAGCATTCAGACACAGTACTCAAATGTCTGCTCTTGTTTCTACGCTCATTAAAGATTTAACACTGGATCAGTGAATTAAAGTGCTTTATGCCTTGTTTAATTTTGGGTATCTCATGAGGAGTATGGATAAAATAATTGTGGCTGTTCTGTTAACACAAACGTAAAATTACAACAATATGCAATCCCAGAACATCCTCTAATATTCACACACAGAGCACTTTGACTCCCACAGAATTGACTACTATGAGATATTGGCACAAATCTATTGGTTAACTTGTCTTCTCAACTTGCAATTCAAACTAACCACCTGACTTTGCCAAAGAAATAAAGATAAAAGTTATAATAGAATCATTCCAATTGGGTAGTGTTTCATGTGTGCCTGAATTTTGGTAATTCAGTGAAATACTACTTGTATTTAATAAATATTTAACATTTGGCAATGTGTTTAATGGAGAAATAAAATATATATGCAAAAACGTCATCAAATAATGATTTAACATAGTTTATATGAAGTCATCTCCATCTCATAATATGATAAAGCAGTAGAATGTTTCAGGCTATATATTTCCCAATACACAAACGTTCTTAGGTTGGACAACATACTCGAATTAAACTACATGGCTTATTTCACAATCTAAATTCTGTTAATAAAATTATTTTAACCTATATCCCATCCAAAGCCACTGTGGAACAACTTTGTTTTGCATGTTCTATGCAGTGAAATCTCAAGTATATTCCAAAAATGGAATTGATTTACTACAGTATATTCTGAATGCCCCTTTCATTACATTGCCAAATAACAACAAATTAAACACAATGACTTCCAACCTAATCTGGTAGAAAAAGACATAAGACGTTGTAGTGTTCGCAATGTACTGAGTACTTAGTGCATTAGTTAGGTGAATACATTAGCTTTGGAATTATTACACATAATACTATAATTCAATGAAAGCATCATCTTATAGTGCAGAAAGCAGTCGTGCCAGACTAGCTTTTTAAAAGAATTTTGTTAGTCGCTGCCTTTTGCCCATTCCATTTCACATTCTTCTTCTACAAATATTCATCCAGTTTCTTTTTAAAATTTGTTATGGAATTTCTAGTTCCTGGAATGTGCTGCCAGAGGAGGTGATAGAAGCAAATGCAACATTTAAGAGCTTTCTTGACAGAAACATGAAAAAGCAGAGAATACAGGGATCAAACCACATAGGGGCAGAAGGTTTTAGTTTAGAAAGGTGTCATATATCAGTACAGGCTTGATGGACCAAAAGGCTTGTTCCTCTGCTGTTATTTTGTTATTTTGTTTCCAGCTTTAATTTTATGGACAGTATCCAGGGCAAGGCCTTTTCTTGTGCTATTTTGGTGATTGTTAAGTTTATGGCCACAAATTCAGCTTAGTTAATATGAGTTTTCTCCTTTTTAATTCATCAATGCTTTTAAACTTTAAACATCTCAACTTGTTTTCATTTCTCCAAAGAAAAGAATCCCAAAGTCATTAGGCTTTCTTCACAACAAAAGCTGCTTCTCCATCCTGTTAACAATTAAGACATTACTAATAATTGAAGTACTAGACATGGTCAAGTTTTACATGTGAACACTTTTTGGAAATAAGAATTTTGGATCCAAATAAAATTAGACAGGATGTTTAATCAAAATTGAGCTGTATTGATACAAATAGGACAGATATTTCAGGGATTATTTCAGAATACACGGAATAGATACATTCCAATAGAAAAAAATTCCAGAGGGATTACCCACCATCTGTAGTTAACTAAAAAAGTTAAAGAAAGTATCACATGTAAGGAAAAAGCATATATTTGCTCATAGACAGAGGATCGGACAGAGTATTAAAAAAATAAAGATTGACTAAAAGGATAATAAGGAGGGAAGAATTATAATATGAGAGAAAATTAGCGAGAAATATAAAAACAACTATTCAGAGTTTCAATGGATGTTTGGATGGGAGTTAACAAAGTGCATGTTGGCCCAATAGAAAGTTATTCTAGCGAGTTATTAACAGAAAATATAGAGATAGCAGATGAATTTAATGAGTATTTTACATCAATCTCCATTTTGGGGCTTACAAATAAAATCCCAGAAATAGCTGCAACTGAGAAAGTTAAAAGGAGGTAGAAACTCAAGAAAACTGCAATCACCAGGGACATGTTACTGACAAAATTGTTGGAGTTCCAGGCTGACAAGTCCCTGGTTCTGATGGCCTTCAACATAAAAGAAATGGCTGGTGAGATAGTTGATACATTGGTATTAATTTGCAAGATTCCTTCAGAATAGAAAGAAGTGAGTTTAAAAACAACGGAACAAGAGGAGTACAGCTCAGGAACAGCCCTCCAGCCCTCCGAGCCTGAGCCAATCATCATGCCCTGACTAAACTAAAAAGGATCTAGGTCCGAAACATCAGCCTTCCTGCTCCTCTGATGCTGCGTGGCCTGTGTTCATCCAGCTCTACAACTTGTTATCTCAATCGTCTACCCTTATTCCTTATCCTTCTATTCCCTCCCTATTCATGTAACCGTCCAGATGCCTCTAAAATGTTACCAACATGCCTGCTTCCACCTCCTCCTCTGGCAATGCATTCCAGGCTCCTACCATTCTCTACATAAAAAAAAACTTAGCTCTCACACCTCTAAACTTTTGCCTTCTCACCTTGAACCTGTGTCCCCTTATAATTGAAATTTCAACCTTGGGAAAAAGCCTCTGACTCTCCACCCTATCTATGCTTCTCATAATTTTGTAGACCTCTATCAGGTCTCCTCTCAGCCACTATCTTTCCAGTGAAAACAATCCTAGTGCTTTTAAACTTTTCCTCATAGTCAATGCCCTCGAGACCAGGCAACATTCTGGTGAACCTTCTTTGCCCTCTCTCCAAAGCTTCCACCTCCTTCTGGTAATGTGGCGATCAACACTGCTACACACTACTCCAAATGCAGCCTAACAAGGGTTTCATACAGCTGGACCATAGTTTGCCAACTCTTGTACTCTGTGCCCTGGCCGACAAAGCCAAGCATGCTTACGCCTTCTTCATCACTTTGGCCATCTGTGTTGCCACTTTTAGGTAACTGTGGACCTGCATGCCCAGGTCTACCTGTATATTAATGGTCCTAAGGATTCTTCCATTTACACCTAAATTTGATCCTCCAAAATGCATCACCTTCCTTTTGTGTCTCCCTCCCTTTGAAGTAACTCCTTTATTCCAAAGGGAGGGAGACATAAAACAGAAAACTACAGCCAGGTAACTTGATGCCTGTCATTGGTAAGACATTAGAAGCTATAGCCATTATAGCATAGTACTTGGTAAAGTTCAGTGTAATCAGGCAAAGTTAGCATGATTTTGTGAAGGGGAAATCATGTTTAACCAAATTATTGAAATTATTTGAAGAAAATATCATGTTTTGTGATTAAACAGGGACAAGTGAATGTAATGTTGTTGAATTTCCAGAAGGCATTTGATAAAGTGGCGCATTAAAGTTTATTGTGGAAAATAAAAGCTAATGGCATTGGAGGCAATGTATTGACCGTCTAACTGGAGACAAAGATAGTTGGGACAGGCTAGGCTGGAGTTTGGAACAGGCAATATGATTAAAGTGTATCAAATCTTGATGGGTCTTGACCAGGTGGATGTGGAAAGGATATTTCCTCTTGTGGGTGAATCTAGAACTAGGGATCACTGCGTAAAATGAAGTGATGTCCATTTAAAACAGAGAAAAGGAGGAATCTTAGTCAGTTTGGTGAGTCTTTGCCTTTTGACGAACAGCATTCCAATGCAAGAAAAGTTTTAAATATTTTTAAGTTGGGGATAAATACATTCTTGGTAAGTCAGGACAGTGAATGATTATTGGGGGTAATCCCTACAGTGTGAAAACAGCCATTCGAACCAACAGGTCCACACCACCCCTCCGAAAAATATCCCACCCAGACCCATTCCCCTAACCCAGCAGTTCCCATGTCTAACCCACCTAAACTTTCCATCCCTGGGCACTACGGGCAATTTAGCATGGCCAATCCACCTAGCCTGCACATCTTTGGGCTGTGGGAGGAAACCTACGCAGACACGGGGAGAACGTGCAAACTTCACATGGATAGTCGCCCCAGGCTGGAATCAAACCTGGGTCCCTGGTGTTGTGAGGCAGCAATGCTAATCACTGAACCACTTTGATATATGTTTGCAGATGTTTGCTCTTCCTCAATCATATTTCTGAAAATATGCCATTGTTAAAGAGCCATTAGATGTTATTTTACTTGCCAGTTTTGGATGGCAAAGGAGGAAGGGTGGTGTTTTTGTTTAATGTGAGAATTATCGTATTGGAGAAAGAGGATGTTTCAGAGGGTTTGGGTCAGAATCTATTTTGCTAGAGCTAGGAATAGGAACGGTGCGATTATTATAGTCGGTACCATCTATACACCAGTAGCTAGTGGGAATAGTATAAAGGAAGTAATCTGCAAGGAAATTACAGATGTGTAAACACTGGTGAGTAGTTGCAATGAGGGAATTTTATTACCAGTATATCGATTAGGATAGTGGTATTGTAAGGGGCAGCAAAAGTCGAGTGTTCCTGGATTGTGTTCAGCAGAATTTCACACAACAGCATGTGCCTAGTACAGCAAGAAAGGAGGCCTTGCTGGATCTGTTTCTTGGGAACGAGGCAGGCCAAATAGATCAAGACACATTGGGGAAATAGTTACAGGAGTGTTCATTGCCTCAAAAGATTTGGGATGGTAATAAAAAATGACTGTGATCAAAAAAGAGAACTGGAAGAGAGGGGACTACAATGGAGCAAGAACAGAGCCAGGGTGGATAGACTGGAATCAAGTGTTTGTGGGATAATTAAAAGCCGAATGATGGCTACCTGCAAAGAGGAGATGGTTTGCCATAACCAATGTGTATTTCCTCAACTTGGAAATGTAGAATATGCAAATCCAGAGCTCCCTGGATGTCAAAGGAAATAGAAATTAATTTAAAGAAGAAAAAGTATTCCTATTGCAGGTGTCATCTAGAAAATACAGTTGAGAACCTAACTGCTTACAGAAGGTTCAGAAACAAGGTGAGAAAGTATGAGATGCAAAGAGAGATTATAAGAAAAAATAGGCAACCAACAAAAAAGGAAATACTAAAGTTTTCTATGAGCCTATCAATAGTAAAAGGGTGGTAAAATGAGGCGTAGGGCCAATTAAGGACTAATTAGGGGAGTTATATTTATAGGCAAGAGGCGTGGCTAAGGTATTAAATGAATAATCTGTATTTGTCTTAACTGACAACGCTGATGATACCCAGGCCATGGAGGTTCATCATACCCTCCCTTTTCTTATACTCGATAGCCCAATTTATGAGTGAAAATAATTCAGTCACCGAAAGGGGTTAAACATGATAAGGAAGAGATTTTTTATAACTTGTCTGTACTTAAAGTTGATAAAGCACTGGGATCAGATGAGATGCATCCAAAGTTATTAAAGGACATGGGAGTGGAAATTACACAGACATTAGCAATTATTTATCAAACTTCAGGAGTATGCTGGAGAATTGGAAAATTGCAAACATTATGCCCTCCTTCAAAAAAGGTTTTAAATGTTGGCCCAGCAGTAACAGACAATTAGTTTCACTTCAGTGATGGGGAAACTTCCAGAAACAATTGTTTCAGACAGAATTAATAGTCACTTCAAAAAACCTGGATTGTCTTGGAAAAGCAGGCAAGGATTTGTCAATGGAAAATCATGTCTAACTAATTCGCTGATTTTTTTTGAAGAAGTTACAGAGAGGGTCATGGAATAAAAGCGACAGTAGGAACATGGATATAAAATTTACTGGAATATGGAAAATAGTAATGGTTAAATGAATATTTTCTGGGTTCGAAAATGGTTTGTAATGGATTTTCAAGGGGTCAGTATTGAGGCTGTTGCTTTTACTGACATATATAATTGATGGGGATGACTGTGGATGACACAAAACTTGTGAAAATTGTAAATTTTGAACAACAGTGTAGAACTTCTAAAGAACATAGACACATTGATGGAGTGGAAGGAAAGATAGCAAGTGAAATTCATTGTGAAGAGATGTGAGGTGATACACTTTGATACAAAGAGCATGGAGAAACAATCTAAAGCAAAAGGTGATAATGGGAGCTGCAGATGCTGGAGAATCCAAGATAATAAAGTGTGAGGCTGGATGAACACAGCAGGCTCCTGAGATGCTGCTGGGCCTGCTGTGTTCATCCAGCCTCACATTTTATTATCTAAAGCAAAAGGTACTGCTTTAAAGGGTATGCAGAAGCAGAGAGACCTGTGTACGTATGTACGTTCGTCATTAATAGTGACAAGACAGGTGAAGATAGCTGTTAATAAATCATATAGTATTCTGGGCCTCATATAGAGGCCTATCGAGTACAAGAACAGGGAGGGTATGGTGAATCTATATAAGATACTAGTTAGATCTCAGCTGGAATATTATGTACAGTTTTGGATACCATGCTATAGTAAGAATGTGAAAGCATTGGATTGCAGAAAAGGTTTACAAGAATGGTTTCAGGAGTGAAACACTTCAGTTGTGACAAGAGATTGGAGAAATGAAGACTGTTTTTCTTAGACAAGAGAAGGCTAAGAGGTGATTGATAGAAGTTTTCAATCATGTGTGGATAAGGAGAAACTATTTCCACTTACAAACAGGTCATGAACCACACAGCACAGTTTTAATGTGTTTTACAAAAGAAGCAAATGCAAAATAAGGAAAATCTCTTTCACACAGCAAGTAAAGTTGCCTTCTCAGAGGCTCATAGGGGTACTCTCTCATTAGAGAGAAGATTGATGGTGAATTTAACCTCAGGATCACCCCACCTTAAGTGAAGGGTGAGATTGAGCAGGCAGGACCTTCATAGTAACCTCAGCTAGGGCAAGAATTGAATCTGTGCTGTTGGTATCACATGCATCACAAACTATCCTGAGCTAAATGACCCACAACACAAATTAGGGCCTTAAGCGCACTACCTGAAGACATGGTGGAGAAAGATTCAATTAAGACAATTAGGAGGGCATTGGATGATTATTTAAAAGAAATCAATAGGCAGTGTTTTAGGGAAAAGACGGGAGGCTGACACTAAATTAGATTGTTCAGTGAACCAGTGCAGACATGATGGACTGAATGGCCTCTGTGCACTATAACAATTCTGTGATTTGATAACATCATATCTGATGCATTTTTCTTTTTCATCCATAAGGTTCTTTTTATTGGCGATTCAACTAACAGGGGAATGATGTATTATCTTATGGAAGAAGTGAATGAAACTCTTCAGGAATGGGATAAAGCTCATGACACTAAATTCTATCCCAATTTAAATGGAGGAAAAACATTCACTAGTTATGCTTATTATCCCCAATTCTGGCTGAATTTAAAGCAAAGACCTACATTTGAAAATACTTTGGAACAACTTATTCAAAGGTACTACAAACTTGACCTAATTTTTTTTTCTCTCATCACATTTCTTTGTTCATCTCATCTCATGAGTGCAATGACTCTATCAGGACTTGGCTTCATGGGCGTCCTCCCGCACCTTACCCAAATAGCTATTACTCATAATTAAGGTTTAACACTGACTATTGCCAAGCTACTTATAAACAATTAAATCCATTCTTCCTGGATTAACTACTAGATTAAGTGCAGATTAATTAGTTGTGAATAAACTCACTGAGCCACTAAGAAAAATTTCAGGTCTTCATTCAATGTCTAGAAACACTGTTTGAAGTAAAAGTCAATTTCAATAATATTTACATTTTAAAAGTGCAGGTTAAGAAAAGGTCATGACAGTATTTCAGTAATTCTTTTTCTATAACAGTGAACCATTGTCCTTCAGTAGTACAAACTTCAGTTTTTATGGAAAAAGATCAATTTTGTCAAAGATTTTTTTTCTTGTAGTAATCAGGACACATTGCAAAAAATACCAGTTTAAAAGGGAAAACAAAATTTATGCTAGTGCTGATAGGTTGGCAAGTGGACTATGATTAGTAGAGATGCTCTGGGAAATGCAGCTTTTTTTTATGATTAGCTTCTGCATTCTCCATTCTACAACAATCAGAGTCCAATTATGAACCAATCAGTATTCCCCTCTCAGGGCAGCCACATTGCCATAGTGGTTAGCACTGCTGCTTCAGAGTGCCAGAGACCCAGGTTTAATTCCAGCCTTAGGTGACGGTCTGCGCGGAGTTTGCACATTTTCCCCATGTCTGTGCAGGTTTTCTCCAGGTGTTCTGGTTTCTTCTCACAGTCCAGAGATGTGGTGTACATGTTATGTGGATTAGTGATGGTAAATGCAGGGATGGGTCTGGGTGGGATGCTCGTCAGAGAATTGGAAGAGAATAGATGGGCTGAAAGGCCTCCATCTGCACTGTGGGGATTCTGTGATTCATATGTGGCATAATTTTCATTTTACACTGGTATTTCTTGCAGCTTATCCTGATAAGTGGAGGATAAAAATCTTTGACAAAATGTGTCTTTACTTAGCAAAAAATAGTGAGATGTATTTGTATCGTAAAACAGAAGAGACTAGAGAGACTCAGCAGGTCTGGTAGAATCTATGGAGAGAGACAGAGTTATTGTTTTGAGTGCAGTATGACTGTTTTTTGAAACTCATTTTATTCTTTATCATCTATCCTAATTTCAGATAATTAAAGTGCAGTATGTACTTTTGAATATGTCCAGAGCACAAGATAAAAGAAAAGTTATATTTTCACAGCACTTGACTGCTAAAGGAAAAACTACTTGATTAATGCAAAACATATTAAAACTGTTCATATAATGGTGGACAATAAAATTGACTATAATATCTGGTAACAGCTTGGTTACTAATTTAAAAGGAATTAATTTTTGCAGTTAGCAAAGTGTGAAGCTGGATGAACACAGCAGGCCAAGCAGCATCTCAGGAGCACAAAAGCTGATGTTTCGGGCCTAGACCCTTCATCAGAGGGGGTCCAGGCCCGAAACGTCAGCTTTTGTGCTCCTGAGATGCTGCTTGGCCTGCTGTGTTCATCCGGCTTCACACTTTGTTATCTTGGATTCTCCAGCATCTGCAATTCCCATTATCTCTAATTTTTGCAGTTGTTGACTAGCGACTATTGGAATTAATTTATATTATTTTCACTCTTGAAGAGTGACCTATGCTCCCGAGCTATTCTCAACAGTCATGTTATATATCACCTAATTTGTGGTGAAACTCGAGAATGACAGCAAGCCACGCTATCATGGAGAGCAGCAAGTTCTTGCTAATCTTCTCTTATCTGACAACCAAATGCTCAATGCTGGTCAGATTTGAGAACCCTGGCCTAGAATGTCAATTATAAGCAAGTGAAAAATCCACATCACTATATTGGATGAGGTCATCTAGACCAAGTATCAAAACTAGGATTCTGCTAGTTCATACAGTTCTGTAATAAAATCATTCAGTACATTTACAATGAGCCACTTCCTAAAGTGATTCATAAAATACCAAGAAAAATTAATTTTGCCTCACCTTTAAAAAAGGTTGTATCAAATTGTAAATACATCCTATAACTATTACAAAGTCAATTGTGGGGAAATATACACACTGTAATGCAATTAATTTAAGAATCTTGTTTCTTCCTCCTTTCAGGTCACATCCTTTAGAAAACAATGATCAGACAGTTCTGGTTGTAGGTGGCGTTCAATGGTTAAACACATATCATTTGCACACTATACAAAAGGTTTTACAAAGGTAATGTAGAATGTATAAAGTGGTTTCGTTCCATTTTTACAATGTCTGTTAGCAAATAGGATTATTTTGCTGCACTGCTATCTTTGTTTAAAACAGGCATCCCTACCTTCATTTCTACTCTACCTTCCTTGAATACTTTGACATTTCCTTGTGCAAATGCTTACTTGGAACACATTACAACCAGGACTTGCCACACCACATAACTGCCATACGTCAAAGGCTTCAGCTGTCCCACATTAAACACAACTCTCTTTCTTTAGAAAAGGGTAAATTTGTACACAGAAATTTAGCTGTTCAAATTTAATTTTAATCCAATCACAACCCAAGACTCAACTCTACCTGAGGTTGAAATCTTGTCACAGCTACACTCCACTGATCTCTTGCTACTGAAGATTAATATGTCATTAAAATACCCAAACCTATTCACTTAATTTACACATAATCCAAAAATGCTAATTGGAGAACAGCTAGTTAAGCCATTACATCATCAATTAATCCATTACCAGTTCAACCCAATTCACAAGACCTAGTACTTCTCATTCTACCTCTTATTAGCATTATGCATGAGGCCAAAAGATTTTCTGAATTGCTGCTTTCATTGCAAATAGAATCTTTTGACACTTACTCCATACAACAAATTCACAGACTCCGAAAAGAATAATGACTTGTGATTAAACTAATCAATTAAGATATTGTTATTTTTCAGGGGAAAAAATCCTTTACAATTTTTTGATTTCTGTAATATTTACTAGTTAGGCAGATGGAAAGAGAAAGTTCATACAGTGGGTGGGGTTTTAATTTCTTGATCAAAACCCTGATGTTGTAATGACTTCTGTATATTGATCTGCAGTGACCTAAAAATACATATGTACCTCAATTTTAGTATGCAAAGTATTTAATTGGCCAGGGACATCTTTAACATCCAAGCACCAGCAACAGCATCGAGAGGAGGAGAGGAGGGTATGTTCAACTGTTTCAGACCACAGGAAGGTCAAGAAAGCTGAAGAGAAAATGTCTACTTTTGCAATAGAACATGCCTTTGATAAGAGTTGTTTCATTACTATTGTGGGGGACAGACTGACTGGGGGGATTTTCCAAAAAAGGTAAGGAAAGGATTTCAGAGGCAACAACACATTCAAGTATTTTCAAGAGAAAAGCAGATTGGAGAAAGGACATGGAGTCAAGATGATGACAAGAGATTTATAGGAAAGAGGGACAACATCTGATAACTGCTCATAATATTGAATAAAATGGGGTCTGGGAGAGAAAGTTGGGTGATCAGCAGTTCAGAGGGAATAGGATCAAGTGAACAGCAGTTGGGCCTCATTGGCAAGATGAGCTCAGAAGGAATAGCGAGAGTTCGGGAATAGGACAGAGGCAACATCAAAGGGACGTTTGGCCAGTTAGACTAGTGAGAGAGGGACATGGGAGAGGCAACTGATCTTAGTGACAAAGAAGCTTATGAGCATTCTTGCACTGGTTGTTCAAAGTAAGGGTTGAGAGGCCGTGACGAGGCCTTAACAAAATCATGAAGGGTCTAGGCCTGAAACATCAGCTTTTGTGCTCCTGAGATGCTGCTTGGCCTGCTGTGTTCATCCAGCTTCACACTTCGTTATCATTTAGAGTTGTGGATTAATCAAGAACATTCAACACAGATTTGAAAAAGAGAGTTGGGACTCACTGACTTGGTTGAATTTGTTTTGAAAAGGTACAAGGAAGAACCAATTGAGAGGAGTGTATTTGATGTAGTTTACATGGATTTTAGCAAGGTTTTTGACGAGTACACATGTGGCTGACTGATCATTAATTTAAATGTCCATGCAATTCAAGGGAAAATGGCAAGAGGCATGCAAAACAAGCTCAATGATTGAAAACAAAGGCTTTTAATCAATGTGTTTTAATAACAGAAATATGGTTCCCAGTGGGGTTCCACAAGTCTAAGTACTTTAGCTGTAGCATGTTAAGATATATATCAATATAGCTTAAATATAGCAGGTGTTGATTATGATGTTTGCTTTCGATTTGAAAATCGGTCATTTGGTTAATGGGAAGAAAGCAGTACTGCAGCAAGTTATGATTGGACTGTTCAAGTAGACAGAAAGTGGTGAATGGAGAGGCTCACAACAAAATCTCACTATTAGCTCTTGTGAAACGAATAACAGAGCATTAAAATTGAACAGCAATTTGTGGCAAATCAGAACCCATTACAAACATTTTTTTTCCACCACAAAGTGCTTGTTTATTTTTGCACTAGTAATGACGGGTACTGTGCACTCTTTATTAAGTTTCTGATAATGATCCCTTTTATTTTTATGTAGCCAAGCACTGAATTTAATTTCAGTTTTCCTGCACCTTGCAGATTAGCATTTAGTTTAATGTTTGTACTTAAACAGTGAATTGATTGTAGGAATAGTCATGGAATAAGATGATTTTGCAAAAGGCACAGGTCAGTATATGTCAGAAATTGCTATTTACGCTGTCTAAGAAATAATTGCAAAGCATAAGATCAGACATAATGCTACATGTATCAAAACTAAATTGAATAAAGGAACTGTGGAACTTTGGACTTTGCCAGAGGTGTGCGGGAAAATCATTGAAGTTGTGGCAGCAGAGTGGAAGCAACTTGATGGATGTTCATGACCAGAGGTTCTGTCATTTCAGAAGAATTTATATTAATTCCATCTGATGTAAAACAATTCCTTTCAGATATTGGTAGCATGCTTGGTCACTTTCATCTCGAATAATAAATTTTTCAATTTCTGTCAGAGGAAAGATAAATCAAAATAATAATCGAAAACCCCCATTCAATATCATGGCATTTGAAATAGGCTGCAGCATTTGTGGGAGTCCAGTACAAGAGCTACTCAAGTAAGCATTCCTCTTATTTAAGATAGATCAGGGTTTTGTGAAGTTTCTTCATATTTTGGTTGCTATTTAGATTTATGCTACATACATTGTTCTGTATTTTGAGTTTTGTGAGCACTAATTTATCTCAAGCTCACAAGCAAATACTCATTTTTGGACTTTGATAAATAAAAGTCCATCTTTATTGTTGGTGTTGTATTTAACTTATATTTTACAGATATTTCCTAGCTATCCACTCCACCTCATGCTCCTCCACTAAGACACTTCATAATGGATACTTCTTTCAACAAACCTTTGGAAAACCATTTGGCCCTTCTTAATTGATGCATACATTCAGAAGGACCCCAGTCCCTGGCATTAGCTGGATACATAGTCAAGTTGGTGTTCTGTCATTGTGTGTAAATACATTTCCAGTTTTATGTCCCAATTTACCTCTTAACGGTTGGAATATGTGTCCCCTTGTCCTTTGCACATTCCATGAATTTGTAATTAAAGGATTAATTGGGATCTTATTTAGATTCCATAACTGGCAACATGCTTTGCTTTGGCTGCACCTCACAAGTTTCGTCACCCCAACCCCATATCAAAATGGTGAGGGGCAGATTGGTAAATCTAGAATCACAGGCATCGGAGCAACAATGTGGTGTTCCTCCATGACAAGGACAATCAAAATATAAAGGCATGGTGAGTGAAGAATAAGTCAGCTGAAATGTGTAACCTTTTAAATTATTGATCTCACCTCAAATCTTCAACTCTGTTGTAATTTATATTTTGCAGAGAAAAGTTGTTAAATATTCTTGTAATCGTAAAATCTATAGGAATGGGATTTCACCTGCCAGTGGATGGAATCAGATCCTTGTCTTTGGTAAGCAAACTGGTGCTAATTCATGCCAATCTTGAATAAATTAAGTAAATATTTCTGTGCAAAGTTCAAAGAATGGAAAATTGCATATCAGTATCCTTAATTAAATATGAATATTGAAGATCTCTCAGTATTACAGATGTTTTTGATTTTCTTTTCAAAAAATGGTAAACGAATGGTTTTATCAAAATTCAACCTCACCAATGATTACTGGTAAATTATTCCAATATTGAGTTCCCATTTTATGACATGATTCAACTTCGTAAAATTGAATGCCAATGAGTCTGTTCCCACACAGTGATGTTTTTATCCGAATACCTTGATAAACTAGTTTGCTTTATGGAATCTAACACAAGGAGGCAGTCAGCTCTGAAAAGTCATTCCTCACTAGCCTATGTACTGTGTTGCAGAAATTTTGAAGTCTGTACAGTTATGATAGGATCAACAAAAGGTTCACTCACTGAATAGATTGAATTTGTCATTTAATTTGCTCTGAAGGTCATCTTAACCTTGCATAGTTTTCATTGGGTCTAAATTATGAAACATTCAGAGATCTTCAGAATCATTTATATCTATGGCATTTGCATGACTTTGAAATTCTGACAGCCTCTTAACATGTAACAGAGATTCAAACCAACTTTTAAAGCTCTGCTTCATAACATTCCTCTCAAAATAGCAAACTGAGCATGAATTTTAAGGTACAAAGCACAACATATAAAGAAAAGCCTGTCTTGTATCAAAGATACACAAGAATATAACAAAACTGAAGAACTTTAAGGCATGACTTAACTTTTGGTCTCTCAACTCTTTTGTGATATTTTTGTATCAATGCCACCTCTTGTGACAAAAATAAGCATTCCAGCAGTCAAAATACCTCCCCTATCAGTGCCTAATAAAGCACATAGAAATCAGGGGGTAACATGTTTGAGTTGATCATTTACCATGCAGAAAATATACATCTTGCACTGTTGACAATTTAAGTGAACAATCCTAACACGATAGATGAGTACTGCTAGGACCCTAAAATATAAAACAATAAATTAGCAAGTTCAACGTACACTGAAAATGCTAAGTCAAACCATACGTATTCCACTGATGCTTTCGGGCAACTGTTGCACAGCAATGCAAAATCTGTGTCAGGTCATGCAGGGAAGCAGACTTTTTGGCCCAACTTGACCATCCTCACCTTTACTGTAGTCTACCATTATGTTTGCCTTGTTCTTGCAGTTAAATAGTCCTTATGATTAACTACCAAAACTCCCAAAATATGTCCACAAAATCAAGGAAAATCTCGGCTTATTGGTATTTAGGCAAACTTGTTCCTTCACTGATTTGGTGTTTCTCCCTTGTCTGCTCTGAAAAAAATGCCAGTTGAATTTCCTCATCAGTTTCAGTCCATAAAACATAGGAGCAGACGTAGGCCATTCAGCCCATTAGTCTGTTCCACCATTCAATTAAATTATGGTGATTTCATAACTCTCAATTCCACTGTCTTTCAGAGCAGCTCTTTCCATCATCCTCACAAACAGTTTCTGATGGCTAGGCTACTGTCAAAAAATGGAGTCCAAGTATTATTTATTCACATACCATCATACTAAAATAGAGCTTTTCACACCCACTTCCTGGATTTTAGCTTTGGAATCAGAGACTGTAAATTGTAATGTGAGATCATTATTTTAATTAATCAGAGAAGTGAAATCATGAGCCATAGAAAGGGTTAGTTGCATTCAATTACTTTGTCAAACATTGTCCAAATTTTAAGACTGACTTGCAGGGATTTGCAGTTCCATGAGTATTGGCAGAAAAGAAAATGTCACATGGCCTTTCAACTCCATTTGTTTCAATGGAAAGTGTCCATTTTGGGTTTATATCACATGTCCACATTACGAGAGCATGGCATACCACCTCATAAGGAAGTCTGTTGTTCCTTTAGACTTGATCTCAACACTGAAAACGCGAAGTTTGTACATTACAGGATGATGAGTTCATTTGTTTTACTTTTCGAATGACTGATGCCTAAAACTATTAGCAGTTTTAGAGGATGGAGTTTAGCTGTAGTTCATCTGAGTTTTGTTTGTACAGTACAAAGAGGCTTCTAAATCTGTTACTGTAGATTACTATAGCATTGCAATGATGCTTTCAATGTCACCTCTGATGTCCCATGTTCCACACTTCACAAATTAAAGCCATCATTTTCAATTTAAGTTGCCTTAAAGTATTCATTTTAAGTTATCAATAAGTAAGCAGTACAACATAATATATGATACACTGGCTGATCAAATGCAATGGTAAATTATTAAGTTTAGCTGTCATTCTATTTTTGTTTCATTGTTATATAGATTATACATATGTAGCTTTAAGTGGTTTCAGTGACAGAAGGCATCTTTGTGTTAGTCATTAAGTAATTTACTTTAGGTCACAAAGAAAATTATATTTTCCAGCTTATTATTAGCAAGCTAAAAGTTCTTTCTGCAAGATTTTCCATTAACGCAGGATTTGTGTGACTTAAAAAATATACTTTTACTTTGTTTTAAAGACATTAATGGCATTTCTGTGGCATTGTTCTACTACTTGCAATTATGCATCTGGCTCATTAAAAGACAGATATTTACAGGTTCTTTTTGGTTGAATAAGTAAATACAGAGGGAGGTATTGTGTGTCAAACAGCCTGTTTAATGCAGACAGATTACAATTTATAAAGGTAGTGAAATCGGATTGTGTCGCCTATGCTTTGGGTGAGTCTGCCCTGACAGGTGAGGAAAGTAATTTGGCAAGCCCAGCCTTTCCTCCTAATTTTAATGGATTTCTTATGCATGACAAATGTCAGCAGGGTGTCTAGCGAATAGCATGGTTCCATGAGGATGGAAAATCGGAAGTAAGCTAAACTTGCCTTGACCTGGATGAAACCTGGGGAATGAGAGTAGTGGGACATCATTGTACCTATCAAGTCCATTTTGCCTTTCAGCTAGATCATGACTGATCTCCTCAGCACCATTTTCCTGTGCTATACCCATGGCACTTGATGTCACTAACATGTAGAGATCAAGTGACTCTTCTCTGTTCAAATTGCAAGTTTTGTTTTCACTTATCTTTTCCTTCCATTGGGAAAATGGGAAGCAGTAAAAGAAATGTGAAGAACTCCATTATAAATGCACTTTAATTACATGGGACAAGCATATACACATACCACATGCATCTGTGGCTCTTGCTGCTCCATGCTACGTGGACCTGTTTCGAGCTGGGATGGAAATGACCATCTGTACAGGTTGAGAAAGATGTTGAGGTCAGTACGAGTATGTGTATTTGTATGTTAGAGACTCACACAGTGAATTCTGATATCCAGTCATTTTGGATATCTTTACCATTGGATCAAGGCCTCACTCCACCAGGCCAGGTAGTAGCTGGTGTGCTTTGTCTACCCTATATTAAAGGAATTCACATACAGACATCAGAATCCTCAGACAATCCCTCAGCGACAGAGAAAACTTGTGTACTGTTTGCAACACCCAGGATCTCAGACATTTCCACACATTACTATCTTAAGTGAGATCTAGTGCTCAGGGGACGGCCAGTTCAAGGAACATGGTGGCAGTCCTACCATCTCGTGGAAAAATAAAACAAAGAAGAAAGTCGCCTCCATGGGATTGGTTTCACCATTAAAAATGAACTAGTTGGTGGTCTCAGCGACTGGATGTTAAGTGGAACTCTCATTGAAGTGAGAGCAAGCGTAGTGGGTGTTGGGGAAGAACCAGCCAGGCCTCAGTCTACCTTGACCCTGCGACTCTTGGACTCACCTGATCAAGGCCATTATTTGTCTTCAAAGTGGCAGACAGACATTCTTTAGCTCCATTCAAAGCCTTCTTTTGTGTCTAATTAAACTGTGCCATCTCCATGCATTCCTATTCATTTGTGATGGGTTATCTGCTCAGTGATTTCTCCTGAACATACTGTCCTCCAATTGAGATGGTTTCTAGTTCAACTGGAGAATAAGATGCAAACTGCTGTGAAGTTCTCAGGTTGTGATTGATATCAGCTGTTATTACTTCATTCAGATAAAACATTACAGAAATAGAACATCGAGATATGAAACAGGTTTTCAAGTATGGAAGACATTCCAAGACAACAATATAAGCCACTGTAATGAATGCATGGCTCTATGATACTAAGCATGTCAAGTGAGCAACTAAAGAAACCAATTATCAGGGTGGGGACAGAACAACTCTACACTCTTCTTTCACAGTTCCCAGATCCAAAAAGCCTGGAGTCATTTATTCAAATTTGGGCAGTTTTCCAATGGGAAATCCTCCACATGTGTACCTACTTATCATGACCAAGAACAATGAAAAACAAAACATCCAACCGTTAGAAATTGGTACCCACAGATAGCTAAATCCACAGTCAGTATACATGCCTCCGTGTGTGTGTACATTGTAATGAGTCAAGCATATCACTGTTGCTGGCAGTATTGGTTCTCCACATAGCCAACTTTTGCATCTTACTAAGCATACTTATAGGCCCTGCAAAAAATGTGCCTTATGTCATCTCTAGATTGAACATGTAGAAAAGAAAAGAATTTGCATCCGTTATTGCTCTTTAAGCTTGGTTTTGATCATTAGATCAAACGTGCACACTAAAAGTTTTCCTACAGTCCCTGCAAGATTGTCAGCAAAGTCTCAAAGATATCATGAAAGCCTATTCCTTGATTCCAAATATTGGTGCAAACGTAAAAGTCAAAGTCAAATATGGGTTTAATTATACTGACATTCTTAATACAACAAAACACTTTTCCCTTTTTTTAATTCTGTTGGAGCTGTAAGGCTCCATCTGTTTGCAACTTCTATCCACACAGCTTTGAACTCTATGTTGCACACCAGCATTGGAGCTTTGCCAAAGCAATTCTTCTGATAGTGAAACATAGAAACTAGGAGCAGTAATGGTTGATGCAGCCTTTCAATCCTGCTCTGCCGTTCAATACGATCACGGCTGATCCTGTATATCAATGCTTTCTCTGCATGCCCATTGATGCTTTTAATGTCTAAAAAAAGTTGCGAATTGTATTAACAATGAAGTTAAGATCCAAAAAAGGATGACATTCATGGCATGCCAATTTATTTTGATGAACTGGAACTTTTACTAAAAGTGAACTAAAGAACTTCATGTGAATATTTTAAAATTCATCTGTTATTTTTGCCAGCTGTAGTTTCTAGATTGGTCTGAATCAGTTTGTGCAGAACATCTGCATTTTCAGTTAGTGTTTTGTTGAGGGAGATTCATAGCACCTGACCCACCATTGGCAATTTTCCCCAATAATCCTCTGGTCTTCACTTTATTATGTATACAGTCGTGGTCTCCAGTGTCATTCTTAGGAAGCAAGCAGTTGGAGCATTGACAGTCTCACCACTGCCAGGGTGTTTCAATGTTCACACTACTGGCACCATGTTTAAAGACCAATTGTACGTTATTTCAGACATTCCCAAAGAGAAAAGCCTTCACCCTGTGGCTCTTCACAATTATGGCCCAGACGAAAGCAAAGTTCACTCATTGTTTCGTGGACAGGGACTTGGAGCTGCGGGTTGAGAGGAGGGCCATCTTGTTATCAGCTGACCGCCACAGGAGAACAAGCTAACTTGGACCTGAAATGCCCCAAAAGGGCCTCAAAGTCCACATTTGATGGAAAGTCGACTGCAAATTACAACACAAAGTGGCTGACACAGCAGCTGCAAGCAGAGTTGCCATAGTAACTTTCTGTTTAGGTCTTTGGTAGTGGAGTAAAACTTTTTGACTTTGAAGTGAGGAAATATCTTTTTCACACAGCAAGTCATTAGCGTATGGACTAGGTCATGGAGGCAGATTCAGTTGAGGCATTCAAGAGGGCATTGGATGATTATTTGGATAGTAAAAGTGTGCAGTGATATAGGGAAAGGGCAGGAGATTGGCACGAGGTAAGAGTACTGGTGCAGGCATAATGAGCTGAATGGCCCTTACTTGTGCTGTAACAATTCTGTCATTCACATGCGGTGTGCTGCCTTGTAACTGCTGGCACAGGTTGTAGGTGTGGTATTGATGTAACATTTTGCCAAACAGTAACATGACCACTGCTGGTGACTGTTCAATGTTCTCCAACATGACAAGGTGTCTGTCTTTTCCTCCACACTAAAAAGTAATGCAAGCCAGAGAAGGGTCAGACTGTAACTGACCAACGTTGACCCTACGTATGAAGAAAGAAATGTAAGCAGTAGAGAGGCTGGCAGCCTGTAAGTCAGTGCTGAACACTGTGAACGTGCACTAAGAAAGCAATGTGACGTATACAGAGACTGGCAACATCCACATAAGTGTAAAGTGAGTGAGCATTAAGAAAATAGGCTCAGAGCCGCAGGATGCTTCCTGTGCACAAAGTGGTCTGGCAGAAGAATGCAGGTACGAGGTGTCCCTGATCACCTAAGTAAAGTGCTAAAGGACTGACGAGGAGGCATGATGCCAATTTGCATGCTGCACAATCAAGGAAGATGCTGTCCATGGAGGAACATATTCGGAAAGAAACATGGAGATACCAAGAACGTCAGATGCTGGGGGGGGGGGGTGTCAGAGTCAATACAGTGTAGAGCTGAAGGAACACAGCAGGTCAGGCAGCATTAGAGGAGCAGGAGAGTCAATGCTTCGGGTCTCCCCATGAAGGATCTAGGCCTAAAGCGTCAACTTTCTTGCTCCTCTGATGATGCCTGACCTGCTGTGTTCCTCCAGCTCCACACTGTATTCATTGCTGAAGAAACAGTTGGATGATGGCAGGGTATGCATTCTGTTGAGCTATAGGTGCCCACTCTGACTCATATGCCGACAATTTTCATCATCTTGTCTCTCAGGCAAGGAGAAGAGAATTAGAAAGTCATGCATAAATAAGGTGAGTGGGGCTTTTTAAAAGTTTATTAAAATGCTGGATAATAAGGTAGTCATCACTCAACGATGAGATTCTGAAGTTGCCACCTAAGATTTGAGGGGAAACCTCAAAAAAACACTTTGATGTCAAAATTCTATTTTCTTCATTCCATATTTTCCCAAATGTTTTGTCATTGTTTACACTACAGCCAAGCAAGGAAAATCCCACACCCTTACAATTTTTTTTTACTGATAAAACTTAGCAAACTGTAAAGTTCTGAAACTTTGACTTATTGGAATTAATATTACAAAGATAGAAAGGTTAGCAGTTATTTAATTTGCTTCACAATTAAAAGTACATTTCTTTACAAATTGATGTTCAAGTGGACCAACTCAATAGTCTGATGTAATAGTAGTGATAGAACACTTTTTTGGGTTGCTAAAAATTTTGTCAACTGACTGTAAGATATAAAGTTAGTTTCGATTTAACTCATTTGAACTCAAGTTATTTTACATATAAACAGTTACTTCAGCACACTGACGAAAGAGCAGCAATCTGAAACCTTGTGATTTTAAATAAGTCTGTTGGACTATAACCTGGTGTCATGTGACTCTTGACTTTGTCCAATAGTGACATCTCCACATCACACTAAACCTCTAGTGATTGAAATGTAGACATCATTGTATATGAACGTAGAATAAAGCCAAGTATCCCAAACAGCTTCATTAAAAATAACAACACTGGATGTGTTTTGTTTCACTTCTTAAGACTTAAGTTTTTATACCAAATGCCTCCACAAACCAATTTTCTGTTTCTTTAGAGGCTTGCTGCTAAAACTAACTGTGCTGGGGGTGGGGGTGGGGGTGGGGGTGGGGGTGGGGGTGGGGGCAGGAGGGGAAATGGAGAATGCTATGATGTATTAGAGGGTTCTGTCTTTGAAGTTACTGGCACAAATTTTAGGAATCTGACAGCATAGTGACAATTATTTTCCTTGGTAATTGCTGTAGAACAGTCTGCAGGTCTTTAGAAAAATTTAGTAAAACATTGCTATGCAGAATTAATGCTCAAACCATGGAAATATTTGCACTGAGTTTCAGATGGTATATTAACAGTTTCAGTTACTTGCATTTTCTTCCTTCTCTTGGAGATTTGAATGAGAAAACCCTTAAACCAATTTGATCTTGACCTTACAAAAAAAAGCTATAATGCCATCCCATGTTTTTAGTTCTGTGCTCAAATTAGTAGGTCAGCAGTCACTCAGCAGAATTGGATTGCGAACTTAGGTTCTGAATTCAAATATTTGCATAAGACCCAGACCTATAAACCCCCCAGACAAATAGTGTAAAAGATCTGTGAATCTACTGTACCCAATTGCAGCTGTATCTCTGTGGAGGGATTCCAAATAGACCAGTCATTTAAGGCTACTTTACAGTCAGAGTTATATAGTAGTGGAAACAGACCCTTCAGTCCATCTAGTATGCTGACCATGTTCCCAAATTAAACTAGTCCCACCTGTGTTTGGCCCACATCCCCCCCAACCTTTTCTATTCATGTAATTATCCAAATGTCTTTTAAATGTTGTAACTGTGCCTGCATCCACCTCTTCCTCTGGCAGTTCATTCCATACATTAATCATTCTCTGCATAAAAAAAAGTTGCTCCTCCTGTCCTTTCTAAATCTTTCTCCTCTCACCTTAAAAATATGCTCCTAGTTTTGAACTCCCCTATCTTGACCGTTGACGTTTTTGTGCTCCTCTATAATGCTTCAAATTAACACTACCAAAAGCTTGGGAGCAAAGTACCTGCTTAATCCTTTGTCTTAGCTAAGAGTCCAAAGGCAAACAAAGAACATGAAACAAAATAGACAGTGACAAAAACAAAATCATTTTCAAATATCAAAATGTTAAAACTGTTGAATATTTATATCACTGTAGCAAAGTATTTTTCAACAATTACAAGAGAAATTTACCAAAAAAATACACTTGTAGTAGTCAATAGACCCCATTCATTGGGAATTTGTTAGTTCAGTTGACTGGACAGCTGGCTTATGATGCAGAGTGATACCAACAGTGGGTTCAAATCCTGCACCAGTTGAAGTTACTAAAAGACTTTCTTTCTCACCCTCTCCCCAAGTCTGAAGTATGATGACCTTCAAATTAAACTACCACCAGCTGCTTCTCTCTAATGAGAGAGTCCTATTGGCTACTGGGACAAAGGTGATTTCACCTTTTAATTATCATCCACAATAAGTCACATTAGCTGTAGAATCTTACTTTTTTTTGTTCTTCAACATGTTAGTCACAGCTGTTTCTTATTTTGAGAAATATAAGATACTTGTACATTTGTCCATTTCATCTAAAAACATGTCCATAACAAATGTGATATCCATGAAGGTTAATGCACTTAAGCAATGCTAAAGGCATTTCTGATCAAACTTTATTGTGGTGTTGTGACTTAAAGCAATCCTCAGCGTTAGGTTTTATAATTTCATGATAACAAAGTGTGAAGCTGGATGAACACAGCAGGCCAAGCAGCATCTCAGGAGCACAAAAGCTTTTGTGCTCCTGAGATGCTGCTTGGCCTGCTGTGTTCATCCAGCTTCACACTTTGTTATCTTGGATTCTCCAGCATCTGCAGTTCCCATTATTTCTGTTATAATTTCATGCTATTTTCAATCTGTCATTGCAAGTGGTAAAATTGTATTGGTAATTTTTCATATTACTTTGTTATTAATTTGATAATTGGACAATTTTTCATTTGGGTTAGATGATAACCTCCCAGTTGCCAGGGACAGAAAACATTGCTAAAGACTTGGATCAGCCTGCAGGCCAACTTTCTGGATATAAATGCTAACAAAACAAAAGGAAGGTAAAGTTGTTGAAAAATAATGGCCCTGATATTCCAATGGCCAAAAGAGTCATTGGAGCAGAGTAGATTGAGGTTGCACCTTGGAACCAAGGTATAGATAAGTCAATGGGAATGCCTACAAAGTTGAACTTCCCAGTGGACAATTCCCTCACATCTAGAATCCTCTGATACTATTAAAATCAGAAAATTTGAAGGATCCTGACTTGTTTAAGATTAATAGTTACCCAGGAAAGATTAGAGGGTTAAAAACCCAGTGTAATTCAGGACCACAGAATTGTTAAAGTACTGAATGAGGCACTGCTCTACACTGACTCTTTAAACAAGCATTATCACCCAGAGCTAATCTCCTGTTTTATTCCCAACACCCTTGCACACTATTTCTGCCTAACTAATCATCCAATGGCCTCTTGAGTGTGTCAGAAATGAACTCTTCATTAACAATTAAACTGACCCCCTCCAACCTCCAGCTTACCACTGACACTGTGCCCAATTGCATCTTCCCTGATCTCTGACACCGCACACCCTCTGACTAGTCCAGCTGGAACTGACTTAACACCACAAACCATAATCTGTCATTTTTTTCAATATCAACTCATAGCACTTTCCAAGTCCATTCACCCAGTATACACTCTGTACAGATCAAATGAACCCTGTAAGCACAATGGCATGTTTGGAAGAAGTGTAAAAATCAACACCTTAACTTTCTTTAAAAACTGAATTAACTAAAATCCTTTAATAGTGTCAATCAACCAGACCATTTAAGGAATCAATAGCAGGAATTACAAACACATGTTATCTCTTTACTTCGTGTAAATAATCATTGACAAAATATATCAATTGACAGCCAAGCCTCATTATAAATGCTCATGAGTGGTAGATTGAGTTTAAATCTGTCTTTACCTAATGACTTAGCCTACCTATTTCACTTTACAGCCTCTTTGCATCTTCCTCACAGTTTACTTTCTCCCCTCACTTTGTCTTCTATGATATGGTATTTCAAATATTTGTCTGTTTATGCTTTAAATGTGATGAAATATGAAATATGATGTGTTAAATTTCCTGTTACCACCCTTTCAGGCTGCAAGTTCCAGATCCCCAGCACCTTCTCGGTGAGATAATTCTCCATAACTCCCATTTAATCCTTCTTTTAATTATTTTATATTTTATTATCCTAGTGATTGGCCTCTCTTCCTACCTTCTAACCTCTGCATGGTTTTATATACATTAATTAAATCTCTCCTCAACTATTACAACAAAAGCAACTTCAGTGTATTCAATCTAAAATTATCCTTTCCTTGTAACATCCTCGTAAATTTCCTCTCAGGGACAATCTGTAATGTCACCTTCTAGGAACAATGGTGCAGGTAACAATTATCTGTATTGCAAACATACAATATCACCAGGGCTATCTCCAAGTGAAACCTCAAATACATAAATTGTATGTATGATGTAAGTATCTCTAACAAATTGTCTCACTACTGCTAATAGTTGCTTTGGAGTACATACCCCAAACACAGTTAAATTCAACTCACTTACAATCAGTCATTTAGAGCTCATTCATGCTCATTAATGTGATTTTATGAGAGGACACCCTCAAACATTAGCATGTGAGAAGCTATTAGTGATCTGCAAATCAAACAGTTTCTGTGTTATACAGCTCAGCACATGACAGCCCAAATCATTTCTGAGAGAAATGAACCAAATGGCTGTGGGATATCTGGCAATGATGTGTTTAATTAGGGTTACTCACATCCTAAAGTAGGGATGTAGTGTTATCAGGAGGTCACTAAATGGCTGAATAATTATCCGTCAATACTACATCAAGGAAGACACCTAGCAAGACCCTTCCAAGCATAGACAGCATAGAAAGTTCACACTGCAAATAAGTTCAACAAAAAATTAAAACTCTGCATCACCACTCAAAACAAGTTCTCTTCAGCAGCCTATGGTTCCTTTACTGTTTAGAAATTTACTTTGTTCATCATTTGGCAAAACTTATTCACACTCTGTCTGCTGAGTCTTAGTATCTTGTGCACTACCCCACTGTCAAAACACAGTAGTATACGTTGTTCTGGAGACTCTTCCATTTCATACAACTGAATGCCTTACTTTGCTGTTTCAAAGGTTGTTAAAAGACCGCTGTCACATCTGAGCCAGACCAGGTAAGGATGGCAGATTTCCTTCGTTAAAGGACATCAATGAACCACAGAACTTTTAATAAAAGAAAAATCAATTATTAATTAATTGGACTTAAATTCCACCATGATGAAATTCAGAAGTATGATCCCAGGGCTTTATAAATTTGGTTCTCCTGATTGCCAACCATAACATTAACACTACATGACTTCTCCCCACTATTGCACCAGTTCATTAAATTCATAGGCAAAAGTAGAGGCTTTCTGTATTAGCCCTTTATTTCAATTTTATCACACTACTAAACATTGATGGGTAGTCTTTTAAGCACATGATGTTTACTTTTAATTTTGTACTATGATTTTCACTAAAATTGTCAAATATTAAAAATTACAATTCTTCATACCAAACAGTTGAACCAAAATCAGTACAAAATCTCCCTAAGTTCAAGATAGCAAATGCATTACAACACCACAGAGAAGAAAGTGGAGACAACTTTGAGGAAATCCTTAAGTATAGTTTCTATGTGTCTGTACATTTGAAGTACTGCATATTTTGTGCATGCCACCTGGACATTTTATAAGTTACTTGATACTCTTTCTATGAAGGTTAAGGTTGACAGAATCAATCCTAAGGTATCATTTCAGAAGATTAAATATTTAATGACATTATGATTCAAACCTTTGAAAGTCTCAAGGTTGCAATGGGGATATAGCAGCAGGTGTGGTAAACAGAAGCACTAATGGATTGAATTTCAAGTCTAATTAACTGCATTGCCCTTTCATATAGCAAAACGCTTGGTTGACCTTAAGGCCTATAACATGATTAAGATATGTAAGTATCTTGTACTGCGGGACAAGAGCCAAAATTTAAAGTACTACTACTTTTAATATCATAAATCTCCACAGTCTTCACGAATTAACCAACTTACAGAAGTTAACTAACTTCTTTGGAAAATAATCATTGATGTCAAATAGCAGGGCTAGTCTGTTTCCATGTTGTCATTTCTATTGAATTCCATGCAAGAAAATATAATACTCTTGGGGTATCCCTGTGGCCAGTTTTAATGGAAGAAAGAAAATCTTTTGGTGCCTGACTGCTCTTCCTATAACGCTACCCTTGTATGGGTCAAACAGAATTTCCAATAACATTCAGGCTCGTAATCTTTTCCACAATTATCTGATATGCGCACATATACTCTTTTAAATATGAGCACAGAAAAGTAAATGGGTGGTGTACTCAGAACTCACACCCAAAGATATATACTCAAGGCTCACTAAGTTGCTGGGAATATGAACCCAGCTTTCTAATACAGTTCAACAATTGAGGGTCTGGAGAATTAGGTTTACACTTGGTATTGGCCTGCAGTTAAGTCCTGGGCAGAAGGAAGAACAGAAAGTGGGACAGCAAGCATAGGCTGGCAGCAGGCTACAGCCATGGAGCCAAGAGGAACTCTCTTTCTTTAAAAAAAAACTGCGGATGCTAAAAGTCAGAAACGAAAACAGAAATTGGTGTAAAAACTCAGCAGATCTGGCAATATCTGTGGAGAGAAAACAGTTATCGTTTAAGTTCCGCTGAACCTTCTACAGAACTTTTGCTTTTTTGTTCCATGCTAACACACAAATGAAATTGAGCTTTATATATCTTTTGATTGATGACCACAGTTTATGAGACCCAGACAAGCTCAAAGAGCACTTGATGCACACTTGGCACTGGGAGTACTAATTTCAAGCATTCTACTACTCAGCATGTTGCACCCTGATTTGCCCAATCAATGGGAAACCTTTGTCATTCAGCCACTCGTTCATAAATACAAGGGTGCCATGCTCTTCTATGAGGACATCCTGACCAATTCTCGAGGAGATCTCTCATGTCCATAAATTGGTTCCCAAATTGTTATCTTGGCAACATCATGGTACTCCCCAACGTAGTAGGTAGAAATGATGTAGATCACTATACTCTAGAGTTTCATGATACAGCTTGAGTTCAGTACTATTGCTCTCCTTTGAAAGGACGTTTGGAAAATGTTTCTCAAATTAAGAAATGCATTCACTTACTGATCTTGTCAGAGAAATGACTTACTTCATTACAGGAAAGCAAATTATAAATCTGCATGACCTACAATGTATTTGTACCACTGGTTCAAAATTGCAGTTGTCTTGAATCACATTCTGTAAGTCAGTAGTTTGTACTGAGATGCTTTCAAGGACTCTTGTCTTTCAGAAAATTAGGACAACAACAGGGATACCATAAAATAGCCATACAAGTGTGACCCACATTCTAAGAACAAATATGAGAAAGAATCAATAATGTTCAATAAAAGAGAAGTTTAGACTAATCCCCGATTGAACCTCCATGTCATGTAGTAGACTACAATTTGTTAGTATGTGAGAGATGCAAGACATCTCCTGTGATTTTTGTTATTACAGAATGAAGTACAAAACTTGTGGAAAGAAAACACAGAAATACTTTCTCAAGCAAAAGACTACGGTTACGATGTTATTGATACATTTAGCATCACTATGGGACGCCATAAAGAATTTCTTCAGGGAAAGTGTGCATGTCATTTTCATGAGGTAACTAAACTTGCATTTTTAAGTAACGTTTCCCCTGAGGCTTTCTTGAAATCAATCTACTATACTAACATTTTAAGTGCATTTACCTTTATATTAATTTACAGGCAGTAATTTTCAGCTTGTTTCATTTATTTCCCCTTTTTTGCACTTATTGACAAGTTAATGGGCTGATTAGCGTTTAAATCTCTCTTAGTAATTAAAGGGTTCCATAGAATCTGGTCCTGCATATTTATTTAATCATAACACATGAACTTCAGTTTTCCATAATGCTTTCCACTTCCCAAAATCTTTTGAAGGGTCCTTTTCCATCTCCTAGTCCTCCATCAAATTGACTTTGGACATAAGGTGACTTCTTTCTTGGACATGTGATTCAGCACCAGGATAGTACAGGAGAGGAGAGCAGCATGATCAGATCAAGAGAAGCAGCCAGCATAGCAGAGATTGGCAGTCTATTTATGTGTGCATAAATCATAATGGTCTTATTTGGGCCTCTTTGCTGAGCTATACATTTGACAGCTGCGGCTCTGTAAAGATGCCAGGGGACAATTTCATTCTTAAATTTCAATTTCATTTCTTCCCCATGGAAGGCTCATTCAGAAGGTCAGGAGGAATGGGATACAGGGGAACTTAGCTGCTTGGATACAGAATTGGCTGGCCAACAGAAGACAGCGAGTGGTAGTAGAAGGAAAATATTCTGCCTGGAAGTCAGTGGTGAGTGGGGTTCCACAGGGCTCTGTCCTTGGGCCTCTACTGTTTGTAATTTTTATTAATGACTTGGACGAGGGAATTGAAGGATGGGTCAGCAAGTTTGCAGACGACACAAAGGTCGGAGGTGTCGTTGACAGTGTAGAGGGCTGTTGTAGGCTGCAGCGGGACATTGACAGGATGCAGAGATGGGCTGAGAGGTGGCAGATGGAGTTCAACCTGGATAAATGCGAGGTGATGCATTTTGGAAGGTCGAATTTGAAAGCTGAGTACAGGATTAAGGATAGGATTCTTGGCAGCGTGGAGGAACAGAGGGATCTTGGTGTGCAGATACATAGATCCCTTAAAATGGCCACCCAAGTGGACAGGGTTGTTAAGAAAGCATATGGTGTTTTGGCTTTCATTAACAGGGGGATTGAGTTTAAGAGTCGTGAGATCTTGTTGCAGCTCTATAAAACTTTGGTTAGACCGCACTTGGAATACTGCGTCCAGTTCTGGGCGCCCTATTATAGGAAAGATGTGGATGCTTTGGAGAGGGTTCAGAGGAGGTTTACCAGGATGCTGCCTGGACTGGAGGGCTTATCTTATGAAGAGAGGTTGACTGAGCTCGGTCTCTTTTCATTGGAGAAAAGGAGGAGGAGAGGGGACCTAATTGAGGTATACAAGATAATGAGAGGCATAGATAGAGTCGATAGCCAGAGACTATTTCCCAGGGCAGAAATGGCTAGCACGAGGGGTCATAGTTTTAAGCTGGTTGGTGGAAAGTATAGAGGGGATGTCAGAGGCAGGTTCTTTACGCAGAGAGTTGTGAGAGCATGGAATGCGTTGCCAGCAGCAGTTGTGGAAGCAAGGTCATTGGGGTCATTTAAGAGACTGCTGGACATGCATATGGTCACAGAAATTTGAGGGTGCATCCATGAGGATCAATGGTCGGCACAACATTGTGGGCTGAAGGGCCTGTTCTGTGCTGTACTGTTCTATGTTCTGTGTTCTATGTTCTATGACTGTTTTGTCATGGCAATTAAGAGGTGACAAAAGGGAATATAAAAAAACTTTGGAAAAAGGCCAAAGGATAAGTAGTTAGGCAAAAAGTATACATGATACGAAAATAATTTTTAAAAAATTTTAAGATAATAAAATAATCAAAATGAGAGTTAAGAATTAAAGATATCCACAAAGGGACAAACAATATAACCTCAAAGGAGATATTGCCGAAATAGCAAGGTTACAAATAGATTTTAATGCTTCAGCTTCAATGAAGAAACGAACAAAGGGGAAATGACAGTCTTATTACAAGAGGTATAGTGCAACAGTTGAAAGTTTAAAAAAAACCTAACTATCTGATTAGATATTTTAAATCCAAGTAGGAGGCTTATTGGTGTCAGGATAATATGTTCCAGATTTGGTTGATTCAAAATAAAAACTGCACTGTTTGGACTTGAAATATTGAATCTAAACTTGTCAAAAACAAATGCTCTTTTAAAGATATAAATTAGTATTTTTTTCTTTCTTTTTAGGTAGATAAGTTTGAATTTTCCCAAACAACAATTCACAGAAAAATAAGACACACAACCTACTCCTTTGGGGGAAAAGGCACTTCAAGTCGTAGCAAACAGTCAGTGGTACAGGACATTTTACCTGTTTTAAAATCACACTATCATGTCACTGGTCCAATAAACCAGGCTTATTCAGAAATTTTTCTCAGCAGAGTCTGTGTGAACAGATTGAATATTATGACCCCTCAGCTATAAAAAATGGACAGTTTTAAGATTTGCTGTTTCCCTGGAGATCAGTGCAAAATACCACACGGCATGTATTCATTTCTCTCTTATTGGCTACGAATGTTACCATCAAAGACATGTGACACGTTTTAAACCTTTATGAAATCAATATGTGCCCCTGCAAATTTGAGGTTTCGAATGGCAGATGGAAAGCCTGAAAATTGATGTAACTTATTGTCTGGCCAGATGAATTGCATAAGCAGCTGTAACTGAAACAAAGTATTTTACAGAGGATTAAGCTACACAAGAGACTTGAAGTCCTTAAGTAAGCCAGTTAATCCTTTTGGTGCAATATTCATTCACTTTCTGCACTATTATTGTGAAATCAGTTATATGACAGTATTTCTGAATAAGTTTTATTTTTATATGTATTGTTCACTTGGAACCACATTCCCTAGATATCGCTGAAGATATCAAATTATATATACCTCACATTTCCTGTATTTATATTGCCTTTTTTTTTGCTTGCAAAAGTAGTTTAGGATAAAAACCTGCATTCTCAATGTCTTATTATTTTTTACACACAGAGATGTTTTATGTTTACAAAGTTTTGATATTTTGTATATCTACTTTTAATAATTTTTATATGCATTTATAATGTTTTCTATGAAAGTTGACAGTGCTTAAGCACCTGGTACGATGGAAGGTAAATGTTTTGTGATACAGGCATACAGTGAACATCATTACATTTGGAAAATTGGACTAAAGAATATAATTTGTTTTTAAAAGCCAGTTATAATCACTTTGTGGATTTTATCATGGATCTTTTTACGTAACTGTAAAAATAACTTGTTACATGTTGAATAAACAAGTATATCTCTCTGTCATTGCCCACAGATTAATTAAAGAATATGTTGTTCCATACTAATTGGAGTATTTATGTCATTTATAGTATAATATGAATGTCACCCGTTACTATGACTGAAAATTTCAGCTTCTATCTTTATTGTGATATTCTGGGATTATTTCTATATTTGTCCATTTAATTGTAAACCCATTACATTTTAAAATATGAGTTTGCATCATGGACCAGAAAAAACGAATAATGCATTTATTAGCATTAGATAAAGTAGATTAGCTCGTGTGTGGGGTCAATCTTGTACTTTGATGCTAGTGGTACCAATGCTGACATTTGGTAGTACTAGATATTGGCCCTGACTTTAGTAGCACTAATGAGTTCTCTTGAGATTGGCAGAACCTGGTAAGGGGAACTGGAGTTTGGCAGTTATGCAGTGTAACTGCTGAGTTCTGCAAGACTACTCAATCCTTTGATCCTGCAATTGTTTGGAAAGGAAATCTGGGGTTTGATTAATCCATTGAAGCCAAACCAGAGGTTCGGCAGAGCTTGGGATGAGGTTTGGCCCACGCAGTGGCTTCTTGGTATCAATCATTGTTGAGGAGAGGTTGAAGTTATAGCCTGCCAGCACTGGTGACAGAACTCCACTACCTTGCAGCAACAAGTTGTGACCTTGTAGAAGATTTGCACAAACAGTTGGTGCTTCTGGCTGGGTTGTATATCTTTGACAGTTGCTCTCTTTCAGCTGTGAAAAAATGTAAATACCTTTTATGTTTATGTTTATCAAAATACAGGTAATAACTGTTTCCTATCAAAGATCAATTAATTTGATCTCTTACCTGGCATAGAAACTCAGATTTTGATTAGGAATAACTCCAAGGGCTGATTTTCTTACCCTCCCTCTCATACACCAATGATAGACAGGAGCAACTGATCTAGTCCATGATAAAGGAAAATAGGATGAAAATTTCATCATGAACGATCTGTGTTTAAACTCTATTTACTTGCTCTATTACCAAATCTTTAGTGGTCTAACCCAATAAAGATCTGTTTTTCTCAATTTCAAATGTTCAAATGACACAACCTCAACAGCTTTTTGAGGAAGAGTTCCAGATTTCCACTACCTTTTCTACGAAGAAGTGTTTATTGATATCACCCCTGAATGGCTAATGGAAAGTGGTAGCCAAAACATTCTGCACAGACTTATCAATCCTAGGGAACGTAAGATTTTGGTCTTTCTCCTGGGATCACAAGAAATTCCTTTGTTGGCATACATTGAGGAGAGGCTGTAGTGCCACATTGATGCACACAAGATCAGAGAGCAAATTAGGCTGAAGCTCAATCTACCTATTTTCCTTTTGACTGTTCGTAGAAATGAAAATTCTTAGATTTTAGAACAATTCACAGAACAGTGATGACAATTAAATTCATTTGTGTTTTAAAATTCAGCTGTTAGTTGGAAACAATGAAATTAGCCTATGAGCATAGCAACAAACAAAAAGTGAGTCTAACAGCATTAGATAGAATATTACAGACTGGTTCAGTAGAACTGAAGGTAATTTGACCCAGTGATAATGGGAACTGCAGATGCTGGAGAATCCAAGATAATAAAATGTGAGGCTGGATGAACACAGGCCCAGCAGCATCCCAGGAGCACAAAAGCTGACGTTTCGGGCCTAGACCCTTCATCAGAGAGGGGGATGGGGTGAGGGTTCTGGAATAAATAGGGAGAGAGGGGGAGGCGGACCGAAGATGGAGAGAAAAGAAGATAGGTGGAGAGGAGAGTATAGGTGGGGAGGTAGGGAGAGGATAGGTCAGTCCAGGGAAGACGGACAGGTCAAGGATGAGGTTAGTAGGTAGGAGATGGAGGTGCGGCTTGGGGTGGGAGGAAGGGATGGGTGAGAGGAAGAACAGGTTAGGGAGGCAGAGATAGGCTGGACTGGTTTTGGGATGCAGTGGGTGGAGGGGAAGAGCTGGGCTGGTTGTGTGGTGCAATTTGACCCAATTGGTTGTACTCAACTTATCTTCTTCACCCCCCCTTTGTGATACAATTCTCCTAGCTCGTATTTGCCCATTTTGCCAGTTTGTGTTCTCCTGAAATCTATTATTATCTTTTTCATTGACTGTTGATTTTCCAAGTTTAGTGTCATCTGCAAATTTCGCTTTTAATTTATTCATTCATAGGATATAAGCATTGCTGGCAAAGGTAACATTTATTGCCCACCCCTAACTACCCTTAACAAGATGCTGGTCAGTCACTACCTTGTACTGCTGCAGTCCATGTCGCAAAGGTACTCAAAATCACAGAATTGTTCCAGTGCAAGGAAAAGGATATTTGTCCCATCACGACTGCACCAGCTCTCTGAATGAGCATTATGACTAAATGCTACTGACCCACTTTTCCCTTTAACCCTGTGCATTGTTTCTACTCAAATAACTACCTCATGCCCACTTGAATGTTTCAGTTGAATCTGTCCCCCACCACATTTCCAAGCAGTGCCTTCCAGATCTCAACTACTCAAGAATGTGAAAAAGTATTTTTCTCCCACGAGGCTTTTACTACTTTTGCAAATACTTTAAATACATGCTATCTTGTTCTTGATCCTTGTATGAGCAGGCATAGTTTCTTCATGTCTACTTTGTCCAGACTTCTCATGACTTTTAAAGCTTCTTTCAAATCTCCTCAGAGCATTGTCTTTTCCAAAAAAAGCAGTCTGTCTTCATAACTGAACCTTCTCATTCCAGGAGCTGTCCTTCCAAAGCTCTTCCGCACTCTTCCTAGTGCATTCACATTCTTCTTAAAGTCCAACTGTACTAGCGAGTTTTGAGAAGATTTGTAGCTCAGGTTGAGGTTCTGGACGTGAGTTTGCTCGCTGAGCTGGAAGGTTAGTTTTCAGACGTTTCGTCACCATTCTAGGTAACATCATCAGTGAGCCTCCGACGAAGCTTCTTCGGAGGCTCACTGACGATGTTACCTAGAATGGTGACGAAACATCTGAAAACTAACCTTCCAGCTCAGCGAGCAAACTCACATCCAACTGTACTGTTCTCAGACATTGTTAGCTTAGGGAAGTCATTTTTTCCTTCAGCAAACTTTGGTTCAGTTTAAGGCCTGAGCTTCACTGACATCACAATGGTTGCCTGGACATTGAGCTTTGGAGACCACCTGCTCACACCAAAAGGAGGGAAAGGCAGATAGATAAAGAACAATGCAACAGAGCAGAAGGTCCAGACTTCAGCGGCTCTGTGAAAACCCAAATTGAGCATCTGCAATCATGTTGTTAGTAGATGTTGTCTGATGGCACTGATGACTCCTTCCATCATTTTATGAACAATTGTCAAGATTAGATTTATTTGTTTTAATTTCTAAAATCTGCCACAAACAGTGCCACATGTAGCTCAGCTCAGGCATTGAATGACTTCAATGAAGTACACTGGTCCCCTATTCCCAAATTTGAAGTCTGGTACACAACTCTAAGTCTCTCAGTGACCTCACCACACCTTAACCTCTGCAACCTTTCAAATTTGCCAGTGTCCTCCAATCCTCAAATTTTGGCATTCTGTTCTCCCTCCCTCTATTTCAGCATTCGTGCAGGAGCCTTCAGATGTCTCAATCCTATTCTCTGAAACCCATTCTTTAAGTCATGTTCTACTTTTTATTTAATCCTTTAAGAAAACCAGTAGAAAACCCATTTATTTAAACAAACCTTCAATCATCTTGTTTCTCACTTCCTCTGGAGCACACGATGAAAAGAATAAAAGATTTACATTTAAATAGCAACTTTTATGACCACTGGACATCTCTAAGTGCTTCACAGCCGATTAAGCCCTTTTTGAAGTGCAGTCAACTAGAACAATATAGGAAATAATTTAGGAACACTTTTCTACATTGGTCAGACAGTACATGTTTTCCATTCCTAGTTATATTGAGAGTATTAAGAGTCAGCTGTGCACCGTAAGATCAGAGACCCATGTTGACCAGATTCCCTTGCCTTCACTGAAGGATGTTAATGAACCAGCTTAGTTTTACAATAATCAAGTAGTCTTTGTGTTCATTCTACTCATGACAATTTATTGAACTGAATTTCTTAACTTTCTATGGTATGATTTGAACTCATGAATTTTGAAGTCATCTTCCGGTACTGGACACATCAGACTGCAACCTTTTTAGGAACGTAGTTTATAATAAAACGAAAAGATCCCAATGCAGAATCACAGCCCATACAATATGGACTAGCAATTGATGAAAAGACAACAGGCAAGGAATCTAATTCTAGAAAATTTTTTAAAAATGTGTTGCAAGTGGAAAAGACAGAGAAACTAGATATTATGGGAAAGACCAAAGGATCATAGATTACAGCTTGTACAGACAGACAAGGTGAGCTGATGACAAACTATGAAAAATTAAGTAAATATATTAGAATGGGCAATGAGTAGGAGAAATTAACATCCAAGGTTTACTTTGGAATGTGACTTTGATTTATATCTAGCTTTAACATAGTAAAATACCCTAAGCTATTTCACAAGAGCATCAAATAAATTTTTAGGTATTATTACACACCTCTGCAACAGGAGGATGTGGGTACAATTACAATATTTAAAAGACATTTGGATAAGTACATGAATAGGAAAGGTTTGGAGGGATATGGGCCTGGAGCAGGCAGAAAGGACTAGTTTAGTTTGGAATTATGTTTGGCATGGACTGGTTGGACTGAAGGGTCTGTTTCCATGCAGTACAACTCTAGATGGAACTTGACCCCAAGCCTCTGGCTCAGAAGTAGGGACATTACCACTGCATCACAAGAACCCTTAGAACAGAAGCCTGGTTAGATAGTAGATTTTAGGAATGTCTTAAAGAGGGAAAAAGAGAAACATGGAGAGATTTAGGGAGTGTTAAACTGCAGACAATCAACATTTGAAAGAAGAAACCAGAACCAGTATTTACTCAAAAGCACATAAAGTTAAATATTACAGATATGTAGTCATCCCTGTGCCAGTTTCCAGGGCAGAAGTAGCCCCACCACACTGGATGGAACCCTTCACAACAAACTGATCACTGTGCGTTACTTCAACCATCTCTCCTTGTCATGAACCAGCCAACAGAGGACTCCCTGATCCTCTACTGACACCTCAACAGTTTCCATGCTGGTTTGGATTCCCTCATCGGCTGGCATTGGATTGGTGAATATTTGGCCTTTCACTAATGATGCAGTCAGTTGATGGCCAATACAATCAACTAAAGTTGTCTGAGATTTCTTTTCAATATAGATAGCACCTGACTCTACCTGTCTAGATATGGTATGAATCTCATCTCAAATTCATTGGTGACACTCCACTGAATCTTAATTTGAATGTCTGAGGGAATTGAGGTCAGAATGCTGTCTTTGATTTGAGGCATGGACGTTGTATCAGCCACTTCATCCTTCCTGCTGGGCACTGGTGAATTCTGTCCTGTGGTCAATTCACTGACTAAGGATGTTGGTATTTGCATTGCTTTTCCTTGACCCGCACTGGATCTGGAATCAAAACTGAATGAGTTCAGCAGGCCATTGGGTCTCTGTTGCTCCAAGCATGGTAGACATTTGAAAATGGGTAAGTGGGTTGCTGTCTGTAAAAACTTCAAACTCTGCACAGATTAGAATGCCTCTGAACTCCTGGGAAATAGTCCATCTCAAATTTGACAGCTGGAGTTGCATACTGGCATAATTTTCGATAATGTTCATTTGGCTCGAGACTTTGAGTGGCATAAGTGATAACCACACTTTTCTGCTCTTAAGCCTGTAATAGCCCTACTCCTAAGCCAATGAAACCAGTATGAGTTTCTAGTATGAAAGGAAATTCGAAATCTGGGTAAGCAAGGACAGGTGATGAGACAAGCTTCAGCTTGGTTTTGCAAAAGGAGTATTCACATGCTGGGGTTCAATGTGCTAAGATACTTCAAAAGAACTTCACCTTACATATTCTTTCTCAACCACTCCTTCATTCTTCCATTTCTTCAGTGAATCAATGGAGTCAGGTAGCCAATGATGCATAGCCATGCACAATGCTCCCATAGTAATTAGATAGATTAAAGAACCCACACAGTTCACACTCTGCTTTAGTCCAGGACCAAACCTCTACTGTTTTGAGCATCAGGAGTAATGCTTTCCTTTGTAATAATTTTCTCAAGAAATCACTGGAAATGGTCTCTGGTATGACTTTTAAGTTAAACAGAAACAAGCAAGCTGAGATAGTGTCTAGTCTTTCAAGGGTCTCATGGGCCTGAAGATTTGATTTCCTCCATCAATGCTGAGCCTTCAATGATACCAGAAGAGCTTCAGCCTCCTTCATAGATATTTTCAGCTTCAACCCATCTTCCATCCACTCCATTTCAGCATGGCACCTTTCAAACTCATCTGACATGAGTTGTTGCAGAGATAGTAGGAACTGCTGATGCTGGAGAATCTGAGACAACCAGGTGTAGAGCTGGATGAACACAGCAGGCCAAGAAAATTTCTGAAGAAGGGTTTAGACCCAAAATGTCAGCTTTCCTGCTCCTTTGATGTTGCTTGGCCTGCTGTGTTCATCCAGCTCTACACCTTGTTATCTTTGACATGAGTTGATGCCCGTGCTGTGGAATCCTATCATACATATTCAAACATACAGAGGGCCCAAAGATCATGAAGCACAGATTCTTCACTCCGCTATCATCAGCACATGACAAAACATGAACTGAAATAAGGTTAAACAAGGAAGTCACAGTATTTGCATAGAATTAAGCTTGTGGTTTACATTTGATGGAGGAAATCCTTTGTCTATTTAATCCTTTTTTCCTTGAGGCTTCCTTCCTGCAAAGGCACCCTTTCCTCTGAAAGGGACTATTCAACTATCCCGCTCAGTGCTCTCCATCACAATTGCCACTTACTACTGGAGATCCCAACACAACTCTTTGAGTTGCTCCATCCAGCCCTGTCTCTCACCTCCACCTTGATACTTGCAGGTTTTGTCACACTAAAGGATGAGAAATGGAAGGGGAGAAAACCAACTGTTATGGATCAGAAGCTGAGAAAAAGTTATGAAAATGTCATTGGATAAATGTATTTCCAAAGACCAGTCAGTTCATAGAAAGATAGCATAAGTTCACAATCACTACCAAAACAACATGTTCAAAGATTTTGCTTTTAAAAAGGAGAGTTTATTCAGTAGAAATCAGAAAAGTAATCAAAGTAGATTTCATAAGCTATTTTTTAAAAATGTTGAATATTTGGATAAAATGTCTAAGAAAGGAACATGAAGGTGGGGATCTTAAGACCCAGCACAAGTTCAGTGGACCAAACGATCCCCTCCCATGATGGAAAACCTCAAAACAAGTGGGTTTGCATTTGGATAACTGCCAGTCTATACAAGAAAAAATGTAGTTGTTACAAGGAACTTCAATTTTCTAAGTAAAAATAGGAAATCTATTAAAAAATTAAACGCCAAAATTCAAAAAATTAACACCCATTTTATGGGTGTAAAATGGGGGTCCAGAAGTTGGATTTCTCCTTGCAGATATTGAATGTAGTAGTGTTAGTTTTTATCTGATTTGTGGTATAACTCTTTTAAGGATCTAATGTTTTCAAACAGCCACGCTACATTAATTTATGCTCAAGGATACTGTCCGGACCACTTTTCACATAACCATGAAAGGCAGTACAGTTGCTGGAACTATAACTGGAAATTTTCAACTTTAATCTTACTTCAGCATTGTCTCCAATTCTTAATCCTTCAGATGAAACAAATCAAAATTCTGTGAATAGGAGTTGAAAACAGAAAATGGTCAGCAGATCTGGCAGCAACTGGGGCAAGAAACAATGTTCATTTTTCAGATCGAGAGCCTTTCTGCAGCTTTAAATTGATTTTTTGTTCCCTGTTGAACATTACAAAGTAATCAGTAGTGAAGTTTTACTATACATAGAATACAAAGCCCCAACACCAAACATTTTCCACTCCAATGCCAGGTATCATCATGGAACATTTGGATGGATTTCAAATTTAGCAAGGAATTTATTTAAAATGATGGATTCATACCCTGAGGAATGTGAATTGGGTGCACCTAAACTCATGAATAGTTCAATTTCTGATCTTATTTACCTGAATTAGTTTCAGCTCCAGAAGTGGATGAACAATGTGACAACACTCTGTGACATCCAATCTTCTCCGAAATTTGGTCAGTGTCATTATCTCTTACACAGGCAAAATGTAGGTATTGGTACCAAGCTAGTTAATATTTACATTGGCCCTTGGAGGAGTTAGGCTTTGAAAGGATTGTGGAAAACAGACTTATTTCAAGTTCTGCAGGGCTGAATGCCACCTCCAGGTGGTGCAAAGTCTAGAAGAAAGCTAACAGCACTCAAGAAAAAGGAAATAGCTGTCTGTCTAAAGATGGCACTGCCTGGATCAAACTGCATGAGCATGTACAATAGAAGAAAAAGGAGGTTATTTTCACTTAGCAGCTGCCTCTAATCTCACTTTCTCCATGCAGCTTCCCAATCTTTCCACAGCTTTTCCGTTAGTCCTAGGAAATGTAGGAGGCTGGCCTCCAACTGCATCCCCATACCCCATCACCACCACCTTGCTTCCAGGTAGGACTCATTGATACCATCTGCAGTGCAGGCATTCTCCACCTTCTCCACTGCCATTCCTGGAGCTGGTAGCTTCAGCCGTCCATTCGCCTTTCCCAAAACAAGCAGCCAGGCATTCTTCACCTTACTGCATTGCAGCAGATCACCATGCTTTCCCCATTCCTAGGATAGCCTTTGTCCCAACCCTGTAAGAGCCGAAAGCTCCACATCTCCTCCCTTATCTTTCAGCAGTAGCACATGTGCAGACATTTCCTGCAGTCTGTCTTGTCGTGACAAGGTGACATCTCTGGCCTCATCTTTGCATATGGATAATCATTCTGTTTGTGGAAATATCTGGACTATTTTGTCTCAAAAAAGGTCATTAAAATTTACAAAATTTCTTGTAAATCACCTCATTGGTAACAACTACTCACTTTTCTGCAGACCCCTGTGAAATAACTCCATGGAGGCTGGTATCCCACTACCAAGTTATCCATTACATACACATGCATCATACTTGACACTGGTCCAGCCTACTCAGAGGCAGCTCCCATTCTGAACAGAACCCTGACACTCATGTTTCTATCTGTCAGCCATGGCTCCCTGATTGGACCAGGTTAACAGCCCCAATCAGGGAACTCATATTCTTTGATGTCTATCTGATTGACCTTATTACAATCACTACACACTGCTAGGGCTGTTTTGAACAGTGACTGGCTCGAGCAGCTGCTTGTCTTTTCTGGTTGGGGTGGAGGGAAACCAGTTAAGAACAAGCCACCCAACTGATCTTTTCCATTTCTGTAAAGAAAACCTTCTTGATAAGTTCACGGTGAAAGTTGTTCAAAAAATGGAACATCTAAAGATTGTATTTCCTGAGCAAACGATGTCTGTAAGTCTTCAAAAACAACTGTGCATGATTACAGACTTGATAACACCAGCCAGAACATCAGCATAACAGACTCAGAAACATTCTTTGACCTCCAATAATAACCACTGCACAAAGACAAAAATTGCTAGCAAAATCAGCAGGTCTGACAGCATCTGTGGGGTGAAAGCAGAGTTACTGTATCATGTCCAGCGACTCTTCATCAGAATGGTTTATTCCACCACACAGTAAGCCAATCTCTGCAAAGGAATACTTTTCTCTTCTCTCCTGAAGGCTGTTCTAACATGTGGTTTTGCAAGGATTAACATTTATACTTCATGATTACTGTCTATGTATGTTAACCAAATACTGTTTCTTTATTGACTCAGTTTTGTTTCCATAATAAACCATTAGTTGTGTTTGTTAAGAAATTGTGTTCATAGATCTTGTGATAACTTGTTATTCTTCATTTGGTAACTGCAGGAAGTATTTATATTTTATATTGTGATTTGTACAGCACTGGGACTAGAGCCGTGCAACACTCCTCCAGCCTCAGTCATAAGAATATACATTTAAACCATATTAAAAAGACACGCATGCATGCACTTTGGAAAATAAATCTACAAAGTATATGGTGTATGTTATGACTTTCTATTTCAATAAGATATTTTACTTTATTCTCAGGAAATAAGTTTCAAAAAAGACATGCAAACAAATATAAATGATCCTTTGAGAAAAGTTACTATGGAATGTATTTTAATTTCAGGAGTTAACACTTCTCTGCCCAAAGTCAGAAGTGGGATTACTATGTTACTGTGGTTCTGAAGAAATGCTACCTTGTTTTTGATGCTATATTTCAAACACAATTTTAAAGTGAGGCCCCACCCAGATAGGCTGGTCAAAGAAATAAGTTTAAGGAGTGTTTTAAAGGAGGCATGAGAGGAAAGGAGGCAAAGAGAGGTTTAGGAAGCCACATCCACCAAAGAAGTGCAATTAAAATCAAACATTCAAGAGGCTGAAGGAGATTGCAAAGACAGGCACAGAACAGAATGAGATGAATTTCAAAACAAGCATGAGAATTTTATGACTGAGGTGTTCAATCAGGAGCCAATGTAGATCCGTGAGAACATATGTGATCAATGTTTGGAATTTGGTGCAAGTTAGGATTTTTGTTTTGTGTTTTGTTGCTAACTCATGGATGATCCAAATGGGAGGCTGTTCAATATTTTGTTAGATTCTAGTCTTGATTGTTCTAACTAAGAGTTGGATAAAGGTTTCAGCAGAAGATGGGCTCAGGCAAGGTCTGGAGTGAGCAATCTTAACATGGTGGAAACTGAAGGTCTTGGGCTTAACCTGGCCTCAAAGGTAACACTGAGGTTATGAATAAACTTGTTTAGTCTAAGACAGTTTCCAGGAAGAGAGATAGTTGCTAAGGAATGTGGCAGGGACCAACAATATTGGTTTCACTCTTTATTTACTTAGTTGGAGGCAATATCTGCTCAGCTCAATCATTTATAGACAGTGAAGAAGTCAGGAGGGGTGATGAATAGATAGAACTCGATATGGTAAACATGTGAGCAAAAACAGTATTTTGTACAATGTTATTAAGTGACAGAATGTAGGTGAGAAATGGGAGTGGGCAAAAGATAGATCTTGGTGGGTCATAAAGATAATGGTAAGAGTGTGTGAGGAGAAATTATAGCAGGGGGTTTTGTGGCTATGATTACATAAACAAGAACAGATCATAGTGAGATCAGTTCCCGTTGAACCTTGGTGGAGATGTTGAAGGAGGATATTGCAGTTAACTGTGTCAAAGACTGCAGAAAGGTCAAGAAGGATGAGGAGAATTATCTTAACTTTTTCAGACATGTGGAATATAATTTGTACTTTGATTTTTTTTAAAAATTGGAACTGGGCAGAAGTCTGTTGCAGGGATTCAAACATGAAATTGCAGGGGGGGGGGAACACTATGTATTTAGGAGATTACTTACTTAGTAGAACACAGGTTGGAGCTGAAGTGTTAGTGTGCAAACATAGTGGGACTATGGATTGATATTGCGAGGGGAGGCTTGCTTTAACACTGATGGGTTGGCACATGAGCACAAAGAACCATTAGCAAAGTCAGCTAACATGCCATGGAAGTCAATGTAGCATGGTAACGAGGGAATTAATACCAGCGTTGTAGGTGGATTTCACATGAGGCTTGGAGTTTACGAAGCACAATTTTAGAATTGCATCATGACGAACATAAGCACATGGAGTAAATGACTTTTTAGTATCTTCCTGGACAAATTGTTATACTATATGTTTAGTAGAATCCGTTTCACAGACAAAATTAAATTTAGACTCAATACACAAATTCCACCCTTTTTAAAACCTTTTACACTGCTTACAGATATCGTAATTGCTACATAAAATATTTGACGATCAGGTCATTTATTAGACAAGGCTCTTAAACTTTAAGAAACATTTTTAAGATAATGCTTTTTGGTGCTAAATCTTCAAGCGCTGTTCACCTATAATTTTGAGTTCATAGCAATAAAAATGTTTTTTTTTGCAAAATAACAACATGGCAAATGAAATGAATTGACACATGACAAAAAAAACTTGTGAAACTGTGCCTACTGAATTCGAGTGACAGAAAAGAAATTCACTCACGCAAAAGTTTCCGAAAGATCCAGTTCCTGTTGAAGATATACATTAAGTCAAAGCACTGGACGGAAACAAAACTTTCCAAATGTGACTGAAAACAATTCACCTCGGGATGGACACGGTGTTAAATAGATTGACATACGGCTGGTTTGGAGTGACGCCACAGGGACTGCACGCCATTCGATGTACCCTTGTCAGTGAAATCTACACTGCGGGCAGCGACGTGCTAGCAACTTGCTCTAAAAATATAGCATGATTTTCATAATTATTTAATAGGGACTAGTTACAAACAATAGATTCAACTGGAAGACTCGGGCAGTTATCGCAGCGCATTTTGTCTTAAAA
Source organism: Stegostoma tigrinum (assembly GCF_030684315.1). Lineage (NCBI taxonomy): Eukaryota > Metazoa > Chordata > Chondrichthyes > Orectolobiformes > Stegostomatidae > Stegostoma > Stegostoma tigrinum. The sequence goes on from NC_081371.1 coordinate 37,186,611, forward strand.
TCGGATTTTGGCTCACATAATCGTTTCCGGAGTAGGGGTGGCAGTTTCTCGCGAATTTAATACAGAATAACCTTACCAAACGACTTACTGCAGTTAATGTTCATCGTCCAAATAGAGAACCTAATCTTTTACTGCTAATGTTGCCAAATAAGAAACGACAGTAGGCCCCCTACGCGACTTTTTAAAACAATTAGAATTGATATCAACTGCAAAGTAATTTACAAATATACAATAGATGATAAAGCTCTTGGAAAGAACCTGAGTTCAGGTTCCATCTGACCCAGATGTGAGTCAACGTTTCTGAACAGTCTGGTTAGAAGTATCCACACCCAAATGACATTCTTTGAAATGCAGTCGTCTAGAAGTGAGAAATTTCCATTTTTTTCAGTAGAATGGATAGCAACCTACTTCACAAAAGGCAAGATGTACTTCTACCATAAGATGTGCTTCTTAACTCCACTATTTATATCTGAGCAGCAAAGAAGTAAACTCTTTCGTGTTTTCAATACATAGGATTATAAAACTAAAGTTTGGATAATATTTTATGATTAATACAGTACTATTCCAGAGTTGGCATTTGAACTCATTTGGACGAACCCAGTACGTGCTTAAAATACTCTAAAGTAGAACTGCAGTTCTTTGGAATTTAGAATTGCAGCTCAAAGAATGACACTGCTGAAGATTTCAGTTTCCATTGGTCTGAAATGCCAAGATTCAGATTTAAGAGAAAACGGCGTGGACGATCAATTGGACTTAGTTAAAGTCCAATATGCGCATATTTGCCTTTGTTTGTTTTTAAATTTATTCACGCTAATTGGTGTAACTTATTAAAGGGGTTATCCACAAGAACCTGCACCCAAATCTACCACAGTTTTGTATGTTAGATGTGACATTCAAGGCGTAAATATATATAGAATATGCATATATACTGTATATATAATAAAATCTGAAAATCTGATAAAAAAAGTCTACTTTATCTGTATAATTGATCGATTGTAGCTTTTGTTTATGGCAAAATCAGTTTTTTTGATAATACCATAATCTTTTCGATGACTGAACTATAGTTCTTTTAGGTTAATCAAATCGGCTATTTCTTAAGAGGCTGATTAAGTTACATTGTCGATAACGCCTACTGTAGAATCTGGAGCTAAAATTGCGTTAAAATACAATTGATGAACTTTCCATCCGATATAAATACATTTGAGAAATTATTGGCTACACTGTTTTCAAACACCATTCTGACCTCTCTTCCTCATCTCTCCTCCCCTCGTCATTTTTTAAAAGAATTTATTTCAGGTTAAATTGATTTTAAGCGTTCACTTGTAATACCCGAGTGTTGCGTTCCGCTTATGACTTCTGGTGTTTTCAAAATAGCTCATCGAGAAGAACGGAACGTTTTGGAAGCAAATCCACTGCTGCTTGGGGTCAGTCTGTCAGATGTGGAAGACTGTTAACCCTGGCCAACCATTCACTCGTCAAACTAAAGTGTTTGTAGAATCAGCTAACTGCACTGTCTGTACGCCTGCATCAGGACATATTTCTGTCTTCTCAAATGTAATTAATTGGAAAGGAACAGGAATCTCCAAATTGTTTCTACCTGGTTCACAGTGTTAGGAGGGAAAATATATGATGTAAATAGTTAAAAACAAATGAAGCACGTTAAGTAACATGGAAGAAGGATGTTCAACTGTGATTTTTTTAAAAAATACTGTATTCCCAACGGTGATAGCGTGCTTTATACAAAATATTAGCTCACATGCTAATTTGTAACGGAGTGACTTTCACAAGACGCTTCATGCTGACTAGGCGCGTCCCCTCGTTTCACTAAGCAATTTATTAGATGTTGTGCTGTGGAAAGATTTGTCAAGAAATCGGGATCACCCTGGAACCACCTGGTATATCACAGAAACAGATGGCCACAAACATCACCAAAAGGAAATTTGGATTAAAATTCGAATTAACACAAATATCTAATCAATCTTCTGTTTTCCTAAGATCTACAAACAAATTGTACCAAACTTGGAATACTTATTGGCTAGAGATGCGGCGGCGGCACCTTTCCGCCAGAAAGTGGAAAGAGGTGGGTACTGAAGGGTTAATTGTTGTTATTCTTTTTATCTACTGAAAGATTATTATGTTTACAGTTTCAAGTCCAACTGTTTTGAAACGTTCGATGCCTTTGCAAACAATACATATTTATTAATGATATCGTTGAAAACAGATGTTGCACTAATAACTTGACCGAGCTAACACTAACAAATATGATAGCTACTAACATCGTTCAATCGAACTTACTTCGTAGTTTAAACAACACATTTTCAGAATCGATATTCAAGTGTTAGCTTAGGTTTTCGAAGGCAGCATTCACTTCATTAACAAGAAAAGCAGTGTTAATGTTTAAGTGACTACGCGGATGCATTAACAAAACTGATGTTGGCAAGCAAATATACCAAATACAATTTCATTTGCTCCATGAAGAAAACAATCTATTATATTTCACAAATTCCGGGTAGATTTGTTAACACGACGTTTTAGATCACATTAAATCAGGAAGTTTAGTAGAATGGAAATGTAGATGTAAAATGCAAACGTATTAATCCAAACTTTCCAAATGTTGCTTCTCTCAGTATTTATAAGACATATTTCCAATTAAAAACTGATTATTGCTTATGACAACGCTACACGCGAGATATTTAATTGCCGAGGTAACATTCTACGCTGACGGAGTTAAAAAGAATGTTGCCAAGTCAACCTAGCCATTAGAACATACTCCCGGATTGTATCCAAACCCATTCAGACCAAATTCCAGTCCTACTATTTAGAAACGAATGGAGCAATTTTCCTAAAATAGTTTTGTGCATATCACTTTCATCTAGACGTTGTACAATGTTTAGGGAGAGTTGTTTTACATTAAATGCACTCATTCACCATTTTGACAGACTTTTAAGTGACTGATAGTTCCCCTTTTCCAAACTGGAGCTGTATAGACTGTTGGCATAGGATTATTATTCACTAAAATAATTGTCGAGGTAGGCAAAATGTGGCTTCCAATAATTAGATTCTACGGGGAAAGTGCGGTGTGTATCTCAGGAGTGTGTTAAGTAATGTGAGATCTATTTCACAATTTAGGAGAGTTACCAATGACCCCAACTGTAATTGAACTGGAGATATGATGATGTTTACTACCACCCGCATCATAACTTAAACTCCCTCGTGGTTAAATGAACTTTGGGTGCTCAGCTCCATGAAACACCACTTGTGAAGGTGATAACCGACCAATCGCTATTGTGGTCTATTTCACTGTAATTTCGCCTTTATCCAATGGTAAGTGTACGTGGGCGGGAACAACAAAATTGGCAGACAGAGGCAACACAACGCCGAATCGAATTCGTCCTTTCACAAAGATTTGCCCCAAATGTTATCTCTTTGTGAATTTATTATTCTCAATCTATTTCACACTCTGTCTCCGCATCCTATTTTGTAAAAAGCCCTCACAGGATTACAGCATGAATAGTGAGGCCAGTCGGAAAGATAATCCCCTTACATTTGCAACAATCTGGGCCGATTCTCAATTACATTAACAACCGTGACACTTTCGCTTGGCACAAGATAATAAATGATTCTGTCATGGAGAAAGGGGCTTCTTTTGGATTATTTCGGAGTTGTATGTTATTCGCAGTAATCCTAATACGCTTTCCCTACTACTGTCAAGGAAATTGGATGTAAGTAAACTTTGATCATTGAAAGAGTCGGGTTTGTTTGTGATACATTGTTTATTTGATAGTGATGTGCATTTCTATATACTCACAACAGGTGGTTAGGATCCACGGCCAGTGGAGTTACCGACAAGATGGGGTGTCTAGGTTTGCCACTTTCAAACAAACAGAAAGATCTATGTAAAAGAAAGCCCAGTCTTTTGCCGACCATTAAAGAAGGAGCACGCATTGGTATTTATGAATGCCAGAATCAGTTTAAACACGAGAGGTGGAACTGCTCAATTACAAATAACTACTCTGTCTTCGGCTATGAGCTAACCAGTGGTGAGTCAACGGTACAAACATATACTTGGTCTTTACACCTGGATTTGAGATCCGTATTCAATATTTCAGACAGTTAAGTGGAACAGCAAGATACTGTTGGTTTTGATTATTAAGTGGAAACAAACCACGTGGAACTACTGTTTACAAAAGTGAAAATGCAATCTTTCTCTTATCGAAATTCCATTCAGACCTTGTAATATTGCATAAAGCAGCTGCTAAATACTTCATTTAGTTTTAAATCAAACCTTGGACGTAATTGTATTTAACGATACTCAGGGTAATCTATTAACTGCCTCGTGAAATATCAAATAAGTAATTCTGCATAGCGAACAGCTGCGATAGGTTGCGGTAATACTGTAGCTCGATCAAGAAAGTCTCCATGTGGTTTCCGTTAACTTTCTCAACAGCATTTTAACCCTGATCAAGTGTCCGTATTTTGAAGGTAAACGTTTTAGAACATGAAAAAATATAAAGAACGTGAATAAAGTTAAAAATAATATTTAAATGAAAATTATCAGCATCACAACTGCAAAAAAATTACAATTTTAAACCATAAACCTAAATACATTATTCAACAAACACCGAAACATTACATAAATTAATGGTTTATTCATCTTTAATTTATATTTTATTACAAAATGCAATTACCTAATTAAAATAGATTTTATTAATGACTTATTTTAGTATAAAGTATTGTGATCGGTTGTTAATAACTGGCACAAATCGTAATGAATTGCAATTACTGTTGAGAAGCGTGGCTTGTAAGGCAATCGGGGTTTATTCAGATACACAACAAATCGCTCGAACTGCTTTACGAAGTCGCTCGGTTACATCTAGAAGGGGGAGTAAAAAAAAGCTGCTGCTCATGTCGCTCCTAATCTTTTGAAAGGCCGCATTTATGGTTCAGTGCACAGCCCGAAGCTGGGGAAAAGAGAATAATGAATTTATGTGAAATGTTTGATCCGTATCATTCTCCAGCATTGTGTGCAGAGTTTAGACAGGAAGTCACCCGACCATATTTCAGCGAAATGGAAATGAAGATCTGTTAGGCTAAGTCAAGCTCTTTTAAGTGGGTGCCGCCCACTTGTTCCCTTAAACCTTTCAAAATGTAAACCAGAGCCATCAAACAAACCGATGAGAATTCATCATTTGTTAAATATTCATTCAGGAAAACACAGTAACCTGCTCACCCGACACGTATATTGTAGTAAGTCTCCGCTCCACTGAGTTTATTCGCGCCTAATGCGCGGGAAGGGACGCCCAAACTCCCGCCAATTGGTTCCAAGGTTTTTGGGGGCAAGGGTGGGTGAACTTGGGGGTCACCATAGCCTGGAGACGGCCTTGTTTCTACCGCGTCCTTTTTGTCTTCCTCAGGTACGAAGGAGAGTGCCTTCATCCAGGCGGTGATGGCGGCGGGACTGGTTCACTCGGTGACCCGAGCCTGTAGCGCCGGGAACCTGACAGAGTGCTCCTGTGACCGGAGCCTGCAGAGCGGCGGCTCCGCCGATGAGGGCTGGCACTGGGGAGGCTGTTCGGACGACATCCAGTACGGCGTGGCGTTCAGCAGGAAGTTCATCCACTCGACAGAGAAACCTTCGAGCCCCGAACTCCCAGGAGAGAAGGAAGCTCGGGAAACCATGATCCTGCACAACTCCGAGGCTGGTCGCCAGGTAGGGGAGGGGAGGAGGTGAAAGGAGTAAGGTTTCAGAAGGGAGAGGTGAGGCGAAGGATGGGGAGAGATGAGGAAATAAGGTTTCAGAGGGGAGAGGCGAGGGAGTAAGGTTTCGGGGGGAGAGGGTAGGTGTAGGAGGGGGAGAGGTGAGGGAGTAAGGTTTCAGAGGGGAGAGGTGAGGGTGAAGGATGGGAAGAGGTGAGGGAGTAAGGTTTCAGAGGGGAGAGGTGAGGTGAAGGATGGGGAGAGGTGAGGGAATAAGGTTTCAGGGATGTCAGGCTCACCAGGACTGACTTGAACAGCGGGCCAGCAGACTTCCCATCTGAAAACAAAACATACTTAGGAAAGGAACCTTATTACTTGATGGAGGATAAACTGGTTGGTACCAAATATTGGCATTCACACTGTTGCCACCTGCCTTGAGGTGGCACCTTTTCACAGCTCATGGAATACTTCTGAAACCAACACAAGGAATGCTGAAGAAACTCAGCAGACCCGGCAGCATCTGTGGAGAGGGAAACAGTTGATATTTAGTCATACAGCATGGAAACAGACCCTTTGGTCCAACTAATCCACACCAACCACATTCCTAAACTAAACTAGTCGCAATTGCCTGCATTTGGCCCATATCCCTCCAAACCGTTCCTACTCGTACTCACCCAAATGTCTCTTAAAAGTTGTAACTGTACCTACATCTACCACTTCCTCTGGCAGTTCATTCTACACACTAACCACTGTTAGAAAATGTCACCCCTCATATCCTTTTTAAATCTTTCTCTCACCTTAAAAATGTGCCCCCTAGTTTTGAACTCCCCCACCTTAGGAAAAAGACCTTTGCTATTTACCTTATCCATTGTCTGTCATGATTTATAAACCTTTACAAGGTCACCCCTTAACTTCCTATGCTTCAGTGAAAAAAAAAGCCTATTTATATAACTCAAACCCTCCATTCCATGCAACATTCTGGTAAATCTTTTCCGTATCTTCTCCAGTTTAATCATTTCCTTGCTGCAACAGGGCAACCAGAACTGCACATGGTACTCCAGAAGAGGCCTCACTGACGTCCTTCTTCAGAACTCTATTCTGTGTTTCAGATTTCCAACATCTGCAGTATTTTGCTTTTATTGGAGTACTTTTGAAACTATTGCAATATAGGAAAATGTGACAAGCCTGTGTACAGCAAGCTCCCACAAAAAACAATATGTCAGTTTTTGTGACGTCAATATGAGAGCTAAGTAATGTCCAGGTAAAGGATAACTTGCCTGCTCTTTGAATTAGTGCCATTGGATCCTTTACATGTATCTGGTCAGGCACACAAAGCTTCTGTTTAATATGTCATCTGAAAATTGGTGCCATAAACAATGCAGCACTCATTCCACATTGGATTATGCATCTGGATATTAGTACTCGAGACTCTTGTCCAGGCCTAGGACTAACCAGCTTTCTTTGGCTCAGGGAAGAATCCCATCAACAGTGTTGATAAGGTGCTTCCAACAAGGTTTCTTTATTTTGGGTTTTTTTTGGTGACCTTCAATCAAGGCTAAAGAGCTGGACCTGTCCTTTTTTAATGGACTTCACCCACCCATTGCAAATTAACCTGGCACTTGCCTCAGTTTGTTTTTTGAAATCGGAGCCCAATTCCACTGACGACTCAGATAGGAATATATTGTGATGCAGCGCTTACTCCTTCCAGACTCCAATAGCCTACTGGTAGCTAAATCAATATTTAGATACCATGTTTTAGTTTCATTCACCAGACTGTCTTAAGTGAGACTACACCCCTTCACCACTAAACCAGAGGCTCAATCCAAGTTCATGCCATAGTTAGAAATAATTTGATTGGGCTAACAGGGCTCCCGTGACATCTAGATATTATAATTATTGCATTTGAATAGGGCAGCATGTGGCTCACAGCACCAGGGACCAGGGTTCAATCATGGCCTCGGGTGACTGTGTGGAGTTTGCACATTCTCCCTGTGTCTGCATGGGTTTCCTCTGGGTGCTCCGGTTTCCTCCCACATAGCAAAGATGTGCAGGTTAAGTGATTGGTCATGGTAAATTGCCCGTAGTGTTCAGAGATGTGTAGATTAGGTGGGTTGTAGGGATGTGTGTCTGGGTGGGATGCTCCAAGGGTCGGTGTGGACTTGTTGAGCTGAAGGGTCTGTTCCCACACTGCAGGGATTCTATGATGAATGTTACAAGTATCATTCAGGGAGAATTAGCAGGCTGGGTTATGTGAAAACTATCTCTTGTAGATAGCTGCAAGTTATATTGTAAATAATGCAATGTTGTAACATGAAACCAGCAGGACTGAATGTGTTGAAATTTTAAATTGCATTATGACTTCTGAAGGCAGACAAGAATTAAAAAATTCAAATTAATTTTGATCAATCTGTCTGAGGCAATGCATGTTGAAAATATGTTTCAATTAGTTTCACAATTATTCCTCAGTATCAATAATGCATTACTGTTTTCATAATTCTGGACAATATTTTGACTTCACGTGACATTCAATCTCTTGTTAATATTTGCTAGATAATATTCAGAAAGCTACATGCTTTTTAATTTAGTTATAAATGTTTTACCTGTATTGTTCACGCCTTAAATTTTAATGAAATTTAATTAATCAACAATCGTATTAACATAGTCTGGAGTATGCTGTTTAGCGAAATTAGTAAGACTTTTGCAATGACCTGAAACAGTATAAGTATAAACAGTGGGCTCTCACACCTGACCATTATTAGTAACAATGCATAAATCATTTTTGTTTAGCACTGAGCACACAGTTAATACTGAAATTCAACTGCAATCCGAAATTAGGGTTTAATTTGGCGTTGATGCCACAGGATTAACGTTTCCTCATGGTTTGGAGTAATGTCATGTGTAAAAATCTGGTTTACATTCCCACATCTTTAGAGATGATAAAAGGCTTTCAATTGCAATAAATTTATATGTAACTGATACTAAAGCTAAAGTAAGCACTTCGGTATTATATAAACCTAGCTAAGTGCAATGCCACATGTTACAATTTTATAACAACACTTTTCAATGTTAGACATCAGAGGCTCCCCTTCCCAGTTTATAGTTTTAAAAGTAACAGTTCAGAGATGGTGTGCTGAGCACGTCAAAGCATAAACGAGCAGTGTTACTTTGTGGCGGAGCAGCGAGGCAGTTAATAGTATAGTATAGTTACTAGTTAATAGTATAATTCCAGTGATTCCTGTGTTTGAACTTCGGCAATTGCTGTACAAGCATAGACTTAAAGTATGGACAATGAACGACTAGTGGTTTGTTTTAATTAACTTGGGTTGCTGAGCAATTTTCAAAAGATTCAAGTGGCTAATGTGTCTTTATTTTGGCTCCGATAGGCAGTGTCCAAATTGATGTCTGTGAACTGCCGTTGTCATGGAGTCTCTGGCTCGTGTGCTGTGAAGACTTGTTGGAAGACCATGTCCTCCTTCGACAAAATCGGTCAATTTCTGAAACAGAAATACGAGCACAGCATCCAGATCTTAGACAGATCAAAGAAAAAGTTGCGTCGCAAAGACAAGGTGCAGCGGAAAATGCCTGTGAACAGGGAAGATCTGGTACATATTAAAAAGTCACCAAATTATTGTGTGGAGGATAAGAAACTTGGGATCCATGGGACCCGGGGGAGGCAATGCAACCGTACCTCACCAGCCGCTGATGGTTGCAACTTGCTGTGTTGTGGCCGGGGATATAACACGCATGTAGTCCGGCACGTGGAACGGTGCGACTGTAAATTTGTGTGGTGTTGCTACGTGCGCTGTCGGAGATGTGAAACTATGACTGATGTGCACACCTGTAAGTAGCCGCTAAGCACAAAACAAGGATAGTTCATGAATGGTTTGGGCTAAATGAACACATATTCAGAGTCAAGTGATATTATTTACCTCTAATGAGCAGTTGACGCATTACAACACTGAGCAAGCATAATTGAAAGGAATTTAAATAGACAGGACATTCGGTTCAGTAGAAAATATGTCCAATATCCTATTATCTGTATCGGTGATCTGAGCAAACATCAAAGGCCATTTTGTTTGGAGTGACCACAACCATTGTTAAAATCATTTTAGATGAGCCTTCAAAAGAGCAACAAGGAAATCTCAGAGAAACAGCAATTATACTGAAGTCTTATAGTAATAGCATTTATAACAGTTCAAACAATATAAAGTAGAAATGCTAACATTCCACAATGAACATCTGAAAATTATTAGGTGTCAATAGTGTAACTATTATAAAATGGTTGTACTAAATTTGTTCTAGGATTTTAAAGATAATTAAAGATTCCAAGAAGCTTGCATTGCCTGCAGTCCCTGGCATAATATTTACCTCTGGAGGATAAAATCTTCCAAATTGTTGTCTGTTCAGAGTTGGAAATGAAAATATGACATTTACTCAGAGATGACACTGTATTTCAGTTGCATGGCAACTATGTATCAAACGTTATATTACTTACAAAGTAAAAATTTAACTTGCTATGCTGAGTTCTAAAAGAATAGCATTTCATACTTTTTTAAAATATATGTACAGAGAACTTTAGTTTTGGATAACAAACATACTAACAGCTTATCTGTAAATATTGTTTAACTTATGCAGATCATGTATAAAAGTGTCAATCATTCTTTCTGTAAAATATGTAGATTGTCACTAATCTTGTACTTGTTCAATATATATAAAGAAATACTGAGTGAATTGGTAGCATTTTAAACTTGTCTGTTTTTCTTTTAGTTTTCTGTAGATTGTTGATAAATGGCAGTTTTAGTGTTTCAGTGATTCTGATACATTGATTTATCTTTCAGGAAGTATTTTGAGAACTGGAAAACAATAAATATTTCTTTTGGAACAAATGCATTACCTTTTAAGTTATTTGAAACTAGGACTGTATGTAACAGTTACCCAACTTCTCTTAAAGCTCAAGATTGTGTGGGGTAGTGATTTGTGAAAAATAACAAGCTAACGAAAAATACCACAAGTCCATTTTTTTAAAGAAAGAATTTAAGTTAAATCATGACCAGGGGTTAAAAGTCTAGGCCTGTTTTATATAGTCTGATGTAAAGATGAAAAATAACAAGTAATCTACTGAGAATCAAACAATTTGACATTTGTTTTGGCTGAAATGAATTTTCTAACTGGACTTTTAATTTTCACAATATTTTGATGCTGTCACAATATAATGATTTGAAGTCTGTACCTATTGCATAGTCTGCAATTCAAAAAGTAATGGAAGTAAGAATGCAAAAGATTGCACTCATGATCTTGCTATGCACTTCTGTGTATTTTGAGTTTTAGTTCAGTTATGAGTAGTGATCTTTGTCCTCCATCATGCTGCTTCAGTCTTGCAACTGTCCATTCAATGTATTGACAGAATCTCAGAATTGTTACAGTACAGAAAGCAAGCTATTCCACCTGTTATCTGCAGCAGCTCTTGGAATATTTTGACTTGTTGCCAATATCCTGCCTTTTACCTTGCATAATTTCAAGGTTTCAAGATTTCAAGCCTGTTTCCATGCTGTAGGGAATCTAATCTAATCTAATAGCTTTATTACTGATTGAACGGCAAGAATAATAGTAAATTGATAAAACTTCATTTTTATGTAGAATGTATGAATTTTGGACAAATCCCAGAAAGCTATAAGGACATTAGAAACAGAAGTATCCTGTATAGGCAGGCCCATCAACCCTTTGAGCCCACTCTATCATTCAATGAGATCACAGCTGACCTACTTTAATACAATTTTCCTTAAATATTTCTTGCTGTTTTGAATACGTAGAAATTGATCAATCTCTTCGTGAAAAATATAAATGATTCTCAGCCCTCTGAGTCAGACAATGAAGAAGTCCCTCTTCATTCCATTTTAAATATCCTGAATCGTATTCTGATACTCTGTTCCCTGGTTCTAGACTCACCAATAAGTGGTAACATCCACGTTTACCCTATAAAATATATGTAAATTTCATTGAGATTAATTTTTCATTCTTGGAATCTGTAGAATATAAATGTGGTTTCTTCAATCTCTCCTCGTAAGGAAATCCTGCCAGGAATTACTTAATTGAACTACTTTTGCTGTATTTCCTCTATAGCAAGTACGTATTTCTGTGGCAAAGAAGTCCAAAATAAATAAGTGTCTAATATCCTTGTGCTGATTACAAAGTATGTTTTTTTTTCTGTAATTTAGCTAATTTGATGTATTTGATTCACAATATATGGTATTGTCAACTGTGTTTTTAAAATAGGAATTACTTATCAAGTTTCACTAAAATGAAAACAAAACCTTTAGTTACAACTACCAAAGTAACATCTTATGTCATGCAAATATCACAGACTACAGCATCAGTCTCACAGGTAAAGGGGAATTTACAGCAAACACAAAGAAATGCTTCACACAAATGAATGAGTATGTACTATCAGGCTGAATTCTTAAATTTTTTGCAGATAGTAGATAATCTGCTTTAGATCTTTATAAATAAACATTTTCTTGCATTTCAATGGACTTTGATATTGTACCTAAAGCTCAATTCTGGTAGGAACTGTGCTGAGTTGGTGTACTGGAAATAAGACTTGTGCCTTATTTGAAGTTGGTGGTTTTGTAGACACAGACAGAAATATTTGCTAACAATAATAAATATTTTGTGGGAGTTACAAGGAACAAAAATCTTAATTGGTTTTATAAGGAGACCCTCTGGAGAATTAGGAATAGGCAATAAATGTTGGTGTAGCCAGTGACATTCTCATCCCATGAATAAAAAAAAGATGAACTCCATTGAGACCAGTATAATGAAACAGATTTTCTGAAGAAGGGTCTAGGCCTGAAACATCAGCCTTTCTGCTCCTCTGATGCTGCTTGGCCTGCTGTGTTCATCCAGCACTACACCTTGTTATCTCTAATGACAGATAAGCTGCCTCCCAACACCCCACTGTTAGTTTCTGTCATACAGGGACCATAGAGGACATTCATAAAGAGAATTATTTTCTTAAGGTATAAACTGAAAAACAGTTCATTTCTTGAAAGTTTTTTGGAGAGATGTACACAATCTTTTTCGTCCCTATGCTACCTTCAGTATAATTTTTAAGTTTTATTACTGTTTCTAATTGTAGTTGCAGTGTTTACATTAATCTGTTGTATCAATGAAGTTATCCTTTTGGCTATTTTCATGTCTTCAACTGCTTGAAAATTGCTTTTCTCCTAATACATCACATTGTTGTGTAATATTAGTACTCTTGTTCTAAATTTGCTTCCTAATGTTAATTTATTTCTCAAGACCAATTTGTTGAAAAGCAGTTGTTACTCAAATTATGAATGAAATAAATTGATCTCACAAACTACTGAAAATAGATCTGTGCCTAACAGAAGAAAATAATTCCATTCTAAACTCTGAGCATATTGCTAAAACATTTGTAAGAAAAGCAAACTAAAAATGAATTAATTACATTTTGGAAAAGTTGAAAAAGCCTGTATCATTATTGCTGTTGAGGTTAATTCTTTACTATAATCTATCACAGGCGTTGAATTTAATTTTGGGCAGTTACTTATTTCAGGCTGTACTAATTCAGCTGCCATTATACACAAAGCCTTGATAGTCAGTTCCGAATTAAACCGAGTGGCGTCTGTACTGGAATGTAAACAAATGATCTATACAATCGATTTGGATCACTGCTTGAAACCAACTTCTATTCAATAGAGTTCTAGAGGTTCTTAGCTACATATCTACCTGCCAAAAAGTCCAATCGTGCCCTACTAAATAATCTGAACTTAATTAAATTTATGCTTAGAGATATTTTCTGCAGCTTTTATACGTATACAGTTGATAGGTAAAAAGTTACATGCAGAAGGAACCTATAGTGAAAAATTACATAACAGCAGAATCACAATTTAAGCTAAAATCTTGGACTATATATGAAATTAGACAAAGGTAAAAACAGACACTTATTGGAAGAGAGGAGTTAAAACAGGGCAAGTGCTGAATGTCCAAGGGATTACTGATCCAAATGCTTTTATATCCAATTTCCATCACTTGGGTTGTTTTTCTTTCATCTGCGTTCCAAAGATATTATTTATTCAGTTCCTTAATTTTGCATAACCAATCTTTGTTTATCTATTCCAGCAACAGAATTAAATACCTAGATTTAAAGTGCAAATGTCATTTTAGCAGAGACCAACTGAAAAAAAACTACACAGACGATGACAATTTGGGAAGTGGAGCAACTGAAGCTAAGAATGCAGCCCTGCAATTGCAAACTATGTTAGACCAAATGTGTAAGTGGCTGGAGACAGGTTAAATATGAATACAAATACAAAATACTACATAGGAAGAAATAAGAATCAAACTTTCCTGTGCCCTGGGGGTCAGTGTTAAGGAATGTGTACCTATTACACATGCTGCCAATTTTTCTTCCAAATGATTTTCTTCCTATGTAATATTTTATATTTGTATTCATATTTAACCTGTCTCTGATATCTGGACAGAATGGACAAGGGCACTAAAGGTATTTAATTTAGAGGCCACCACCTTAACTCTAAAGAGACCAATTTATTTCCCTCTAAGAGGGACTGTCATTAGACCACTGAAGCATCGACAACAGGTAGTACTCACAACTGGCGTGGTCAACAGTTCCATTTACAATAAATATGATTGCATTGTCATCATCATCAAGGTCACAATTTAGCTGTATCCGACCATAAGTTCATAAGAAATAGGGGCATAATTAGGTCATGTGGCCCAATGAGTCTACTCTGCCATTCAATCATGGCTGTTCTGCTCTTCACCCCCATTTTCCTGCCTGCTCCCCATAACTTTTACCAATTAAACGTCTGTCTAACATTTCATTAAATTTACTTGCTGTCTCAGCATCCACTGCACTTTGGGGTAATGAATTCCACAGATTTACAACTCTTTGGGAGAAGAAGTTTCTCCTCAACTTGTTTTAAATTTGCTAATCATAAGACTATGACCTCTTGTCCTAAAAAGACCCACAAGAGGGAGCATCTACTCCATAGCTGTGTTATCTATGCCTTCTATCATCTTGAATACTTCAATCTGATCTCCTTCATTGCTCTAAAACTTCAACCAAAGAATGATTCAATAGTTGGAACTGCAGAGCATCACCAGTATCACCTAGTTGTTGTAGACCCCAACTTCTGAATTTTTGAGCACATGATTTTATGCTTAATCTATAAGTAACATCTACCAGCAGTTATTGCAAGCCTCCATTTTCTCATAAACTATAGAATGCCCAAATGCAACAATCAATGTGGATGAAACAATCCATTAACATCTCATGATGCATCATGCACTTTAATGTTCTTTATATCCACATCTAATATGAAGTAGCAAAGTTTACTAGTCACAGATTGCTTAATGTAGATCTTTATGTAAGGAGCTTTGACCCCTGCTATATGAAAAATTAAATAATATTTCAGCATATTTTACAAAATTTCAACTGACAAATGCATAAATTCAGCTTAATTAAATACTTAAATTACGATATCAGTAAAATTCTGTGTGGTTGAATAAATGCTTGACTGGATAAAGTGATTTTATCATAAACTTTTTCTTACAAATTTACATTTGACTGCAGGATGTTGTTATTTTGAATATATAGTTCTGATGAAAAGGAAAAAAATATAATTACAAGCCTACTTTACAGAAATGTATAAATACAGCTTGTGGTTAATAATAAAGACAATCAATTATTTGGTATAGTAGTGCAAATGTAAATTATGGGGAAATATCAAAGGACCATGCTAGATGGGAAACCCCACCAACCTCTGAATCCAACACTTCATCCTCCGACACTTCCACCATCTGCAATCTGACTCCACTACCAAAGATATTTTTCCCTCCCCACCCTTATCTGCTCTCCGGAGGGACCACTGTCTCCATGACTCCCTCGTCCACTCCACACTCCCCTCCAGCCCCACCACCCCCGGCATTTTTCCCTGCAACATGAGCAAGTGCTACACTTGCCCCTACAACTCCCCCCTCAAGCCCATCTCAGGCTCTAAGAAGACTTGCCACATCAAACAGAGGTTCACCTACACATCTGCCAATGTGGTATACTGCATCCACTGTACCCAGTGTGGCTTCCCTCTACATTGGGGAAACCAAGCGGAGGCTTGGGGACCGCTTTGTAGAACACCTCCGGTCGGTTCGCAATAAACAACTGCACCTCCCAGTCGCGAACCATTTCTTCTCCTTTATCCGTCTTCTATCCGCCTCCTCCTCTCTCCCTATTTATTTCAGAATCCCCTTCCCCTCCCCCATTTCTGAAGAAGGGTCTCAACCCGAAATGTCAGCTTTCCTGCTCCACTGATGCTGATTGGCCTGTGTGTTAATCCAGCTCTACACCTTGTTGTCTCCGATTTTCCAGCATCTGCAGTTCCTACTATCTCTGTAGCCTAATCCAGTGGGTTTTTCACTTTGCGAGTTCAAATTGTCTCCTATGCCTGTAACCATAGGATTTGCTTTAGAATATATTAAATTCCAGTTATCATTTGGGCACAACAAAAATAATTTTTATTCATTTTTAGTGTGTCCTTGACTATAGATCGCTCCCCATGGCTGAGTTCGGTCATGATACCACAGTAAGGAAGTTGAAGATGTAGGCCACGAGAACTATCGGCTTTTGCAACGAACTCATGCTGTCAAACGCATCAGTCCTTGTACTTATTCTGCAAGGTATAAAAATGAGGCACATCTGACAATGCCAGTATCTTTTTGCAATAGTAAATAATATAACTATCATTAGCACAAAACAGGTAAAGTTCACATCAGTGCAGATTTTAAACCTCGCTGTTGCCTGTCTTATTGAGTTGAATCTGCAGCAATGCAACACAGTTGATGAACTGATGCCCTCTAGTGGAGAACAGTCACATTCACATGGTTCGTATTGTTTCCAGTTAGCATTAGAATTGTAGTCAATAAGAGAAATTCAGGTTTCATTTATAAAATTCTAGATCCTCGTTTGAAAATGTACTAATGTATACCTCTATAATTCCTGGATGACTATCTAAAATAGGCACAGCACTTGCCAAGTCAGCCCCTCCACCCCTAAAGACAGACCATCCTGATTTGGAAATATTTTGCTACTGCTTCACTGTTGCTAGGTCAAAATCTTGGAATTCCTTTCCTAACAGTCCTGTCCATGGACCTGCACCAGTTGGATGGCGACAGCTGAAGAATACAGATCCTTCTATCCTTCTTAAGGGAAATTAAAGATGGGCCACAAATGGTGATTTTGCCACCAAAGCTCATAACTCATGAAAGAATAAAAACGAGGGTGGCAACTTTTGCTTCCTACTAAGCATACTAGAGATTCAGGGCATGAATTAACAATTTATTGGGTAAGTGATCTTGGGCATCTCTGAAAGTAAAAATAATCAGAATCAATGTTTTACTGCAGTTGAAAATTTTGAAGTGCATATACATTTTAAATAGAAACACAGAACTCTTCTAATAGATTAATTTCAGTAAAAAAAATCATAATTTGATTGTTATTGGTCATTATTAGTGACAGCTGGTTTGAGCACTGCCCAAAGTCAAAAACATCTACTCTTACCTCTAGTGTCATACATGGCCCCAAAAGGATATGTATGAGAATAACTTATTCTCAATAAAAATAGACTGCATGTTTAAATGTAACTTTAATTTGAAAGGTACAAAAATTCAAACTCTTAAAAATGAACAACTCTCAAATGTGTCCTGGCATTGGCTTGACCACAGAAATTTTGTGTTCTTCTTTTACAAAGCCATCAACAGTGCCACCATGCTACTAAAGTTTGTTACAAATTTCCTGTAGAAACTGCTCAATCCTAAAAATCGTACAACTTCCTTCCTTGAGGATGGTTTTGGAAATTTCTCAATGGCCTTCGTCTTCATGTTCATCTGTCATCTGTCCATATCTGATGTTGTACGCTAAGAACGTCACTTCTACCTTCGCGAGTTCTGTTTTTGCTAAGTTCATGACCAACTTTGCCTCCCATCATCTCTCAAAGAGCTCTGCCAAGTGCTTCATGTGATCTTTCTACAAATGACTCAAGATCACTAAGTAATCTATGTAAACGGCACAATTGGTCAATCCCACAACAACTGTGTTCATAAGTCTTCGAAAAGTGTCTGGTACATTTTTCATTCCAAAGGGCATTACTTTAAATTGATATAGCTCATTTGGGGTTATAAAAGCAGAAACTTCTTTCACTCTCTCCAACAAAAGTCCTCACTAGTAGCCCCAAAGTAAGTCCAAATTTCTGATATAAGTAGCTTGTCCTACTTTTTCCACACAGTCTTCCAGCCTTGGACTTGGGTACCTGTCAGATTTGTTCTTGACATTGACCTTCCAATTACCTACACAGAATTGTTGAGTACCATCAGGTTTGGGAACCAACACAATTGATGAACTCCACTCACTTTGACTCAGCTCTATGATGTTTTCTTGGAACATTTCTTCCACTTCCTTCTGAACCTGCGCTGCTTTGAAAGGATTAAGCCTGTAGGGGTATTGTTTTATTGGAACAACAGTCCCTATATCAATCTCATGTATTACAGTATTAGTTGTCCCTATTCTATTTCTAAATATGTTTTCACTGCAATGTAACAAGTCTTTCAATTCAGTTCCCTGTTCCTCAGTCAGATAGCTCACTACCCGATCCCATTCCTTAAGGACTTCCTCATTATTCAGTTTATTCTGGGGCACATCAAAATCCATATCACCTGGATTTGATTCTTCACTCTGAGTAGCATAATTAATACCCTGTTTATCTGTCATAATAAGGTTTCAGCATATTCACATGACATACCCAATAAGTTTTTTTTCCTATCTGGCATCTTTACCAGATAATTCACCTGACTTAATGTCTTCTCAATCTGATAGGGACCACTAAACTTAAAAGGCCCTCTTACTTTGTGTCTGAATATCAATTCAAATGGAGTAAACTGAGTCGATTCATATGGAGAATGTCTAATAGCAAATAATATAAATGGGATACCTTTATCATAATCATTTGGGTAATCCTGGCAATACCCTCAGCTTGGTCTTTAGGGTCTGATGCCACCTTTTCAATGCTCCCTGGGATTCAGGATGGTATGCACTTGATTTAAAGTGATGCCTTCTCAAATAGTTTGGCAGTAAAACTGGACACTTGGTCTGACTGGATACCTGTGGGTAATCCATAATTAGTAAAGAAAGCAAGCAACTCCTCCACAACCTTTTTTGCATTGACATTCCATAATGGAATTGCCTCTGGAAACCTGGTAAACGCATAGTTAGGAAATACAGGTTCCTAATTTTGGTTTTAGGGAGGGACAATCAATTATAACCCACAAAAAAGTTCTTCAATTGCAGGAATTGGCATCAAATGCACTGGTTTTATCACTGCCTGTAGCTTTCTTACCATCTGACAGGGCTTTTTTCACCTTTAGCTTTCAGTAGCAGTTGCTAGGGTCTTGAAGCTGGATGTGGAAGCTCTTATTCCTCTCTTCTTGGTGCTAGAATTGCATGTGAGACAATCTATTTTACAGAATTTACCTTTGGCAAGGGTGTGTTTATAGGATGTTACTTTATTGGGACAGTCAATTAGTAGTAGTTTATCTTTTGTTAAGCATTTTAACACTTAAAGTTTAGCAGTTTGACCAATTGAATTGCATCTGGGAGGCAACCTATAAAATAAGAAAAAGTAAGGATCTAAGCTATCTTCTTGATATATTTTGAAGGGTGGCTAATCCATGCGTAGCACATACTAGATCAGAAGATCAGACTCATCTTTGAAACAAGCAAGGAATAGCCAAGGCAAAGAGAGAAATCAGAACATGAGAAAAAAACTAGTTAGAAATATAAGCGCAGATTGTAAAGATGTTCCCAAATACTTAAAAAGGAAAAGAGTAACTAAAATGAGTACTGGTCCCTTACATGGTGAGACAGGGAATAACGAGAAACAAGAACCTGGCAAAAGCTTTGAACAAGAATTTTACGTTTGTCTTTACTACAGAAGAAGCAAAAACCTCCCAAGAATATTTAAAGATGACAATGTAATACCTCTACCAAGAAAGGGAAGCTGAAAGCAGGATGCTATAAACCAGTTAGCCTAACATTTATCATTGAAAAATTGCTAAAATCCATTAAGGTGGTAATAGTGGTAAGTTGAAAAAACATATCAGGTAGTCAATGACAATATGGTTTTACGAAATGCAATCCATGTTTGACGCATTTATTAGCTTTTACAAGGAACTTACAGGCAAGATGAATAAAGGGGAACCTATAAAGGTGATGCTTTAGGATTTCCAAAAAGCTTTTAATTATAAGATGTCATATCAAAGATTCCTACATAAAATAAATGGTCATGGTGTAGGGGTCGCAAATATCAATAGAAGATTGGCGAGCCAACAGGGAGTAGAATGTATGAATAAGTGGGTCATTTTCAGATTCACAAGCTGCAACTGGTAGAGTGCTATTATGAACTACGAGCACTACTAACAATGTCAGCATTTGATGCCCACCCCAACTGTCTTTAAGAAGATGGCAATAAGCAGACTTCTTGAACCATGGCAATATTCATGGCATGGGTATTACCACAGCGCTGTTTGGAAGGGAATTCCAGAATTTTGATCTAGCAAGTGAATACAGTTCCACATCAGGAAAATGTGTGGCCTAAAAGGGAACTTTCAGGTATGTTATTCTTATGCATCTGCTGCCTTTGTCCTTCTCTACTGGGCAGGTCAAAAGTTGGAAGGTGTCAAAGTGGACTTGCTAGGTTGTTGCAGTGCATCTTATGTGTAGTATGGGTTTACTCATTCCACAGTTTGCAAAGTCTGATCTGCTCCTTTATCCACGGTATCTGAACAACCACTCCAGTTCAGTTTCCATTCAATGGTACCCAGGTGTTGATGCTGACTGGACGTTACCACACCAGACATCAATGCGATATGTTTAGATTCTCTTTTCTTAGGAGTGGTCATTGTTTGGTACTTGAGTTGCACATAGACCAAGAATGTTATGATGAATCTGTACAGAATACTGATTCAGCACTGCACTTTGGGAAGGATGTTAATGTATGGGAGATGGTATCAGAAAGATTTACAAAAATGCTCTCAAGAGAATGAGATGATTGTTACTTTGAGAGATTGGAGAAGTCAGAACCATTATTCTTACAGGACGGAACATTAGAAAATTTGATAGGGGTGTGCAAATTCACGGAGATCTGAAAAGTGTGTGGTTAGGGCCGCCAACCTCTTGGTCTTATCCTCGAAACTGCAGGAATCAAAGATTAACTTCTTGGACACACGAATGCCAGTAACCCAAGAGGTAATCAAAGACGACGGGAAAAAAAATAGAGATAATGGGAACTGCAGATGCTGGAGAATCCAAGATAACAAAATGTGAAGCTGGATGAACACAGCAGGCCAAGCAACATCTCATGAGCACAAAAGCTGATGTTTCGGGCCTAGACCCTTCATCAGAGAGGGGAAAAAAATAGGCTGTTCGACCACCAAAAATCACGTACTCAAGCAACGAAGAGTATTCCAGTCTTCACTTTAAAAAAAATGAGGAAGGAGCACGAAGAAACAGAACCTTCCAAAAGCAGAACCACGACCAGCAGTAACTACCAGGAAACAGAAAAGGTGGGGCTTGGCTAGCGGAAGTGACGCAGGCCGACCGTGTGTTTACCCGGATCGAGGTTCGGGGGCGAGCGGGTGAGTGAGAGGTCGTGTGTTTCCGTAGTAACGGGAAGAGGTGTGGGCCTGGTTTTGGCTTCCCCCGTCACCCAGCCGGTGTGAAGCCCAGCCCTCGGGAAATTCACGGCCGGCCACGGGTCAGGTCTGTCTTGCCGCGCCGGCTTTGCCATGAAGTGTGGAGTTATGGTAAACACTGTGTGGAGTTGGATGAACACAGCAGGCCAAGCAGCATTTGAGGAGCACAAGATGCTGCTTGGCCTGCTGTGTTCATCCAGCTCCACACTTTGTTATCTTGGATTCTCCAGCAACTGCAGTTCCCATTATCTCTGGTAAACACTTTCGGCTTTCCACGGTTTATCCGGGTTGAAATCGAATTGTAGCAGGTTCACCGCATCCCGGGGGGGGGTCCGCCTGGTTGTGTTGAGACACTGTCTTGAGGTGCTGCTGCTGGATCGGGGACTTTGAGATGCACAGCATTCATTATCGAACTGAATGGTGAAATAGGCTGGAGGCATTAAATGTCTCTCACCTGTTTCTTTTTTGTCAAGTTTGAGTCTACAGCCTTGCAACAGCAACAAAGTATTTTACCATAATGTGCATCTCATTTTTAGAAGATGACATGCACATTATAGTAAAATACTCTTGTTGCTGTTGCAAGGCTGTACACTTAAATTTAACAAAACTGAAATAGGTGTAAAACGCTTAGTCCTTCGAGCCTATTGATGCAGTGGTGATAATGTGGAGCAAGGTCCCTTCTGCCCTCAGCTGGAAGCAAATGATCCCATAGTCATTTTTTAAAAAATAAAACAAGGAGCTATTTTGGTTCCCTGGTCTGCATTTATGATTGGACTAACATGTCTGCGTTGGTATCACAATCGTTGTTTGTGGTAATATGCTTTCCATTCACCCAGTGAGGTTGCTAAATTTGCTGATGATATGAAGATAAAGTTGTAAAGAGGACATAAGGTGGCTGCAAAAAGATATAAATAGGTTAAGTGAGTGAGTTAAGATCTGACAAATTGAGTATAATGTTAGAAAATGTGAAATTGTCCATTTTGCTTCAAATGATCTAAATGATGTGTAATTGTAGAGTTCTCATGCAAAAGGATTTGGTGTTCTCATATCACAGTCACAAAAGTTGATATGCCAATACAGCAAGTGATTAGAAAATCTCATAAAATGTTATCATTTACTGTGAAGGGAACTGAATACAAAAGTAAGGAGTTTATGCTACAGTTACACACAGCATTAGTAAGACCACATCTGGTGTATTATATGCAATATTGGTCTCCATAGTTAAGGAATGATGTAAATGCATTGGTAGCAGTTCAGAGAGGGTCTGCTAGACTAATAGCTAGAAGAGACAAGTTGGCTGATGAAATTGTATCCACTGGAGTTTTAAAGTGGGTGACCTGATTGAAGTACAAGGTCTTTGAAATTTTTGACAAGGTGAACATAGTAAGGATGTTTCTTCTTGTGGGCAAGTCTAGAACCAAGGATCACTGCTTTAGAAATAAGGTGTTATCCAAAAAGACAGAAGAAGAATGTTTGTTTGTTTTTCTCAGATTTCAGCATCTTTGGAGCTCTCTTCTTCTGGAAACAGTGGAAGCAACATTGTTGAATGTTTGTTTTTAAGGCAGTGGTAGATGGATTCTTGATGAGCTAGTGGGTATGAAGTTATTGGAAGTTAAGTGGGAATGAAGAGTAATCATGTCAGCTACGATTTAACCGCATGGTGGAGTGGGTTTGAGAGGCCAAATGGCATAGTTCCCATAATTTGTATCTCATGGTTGCTAGGACTATCCTTACACTCTCTTACTTGAGAAGAGTGTAATATTTGCCATTCTCTGCGTATCTTCGGAAACTTGATAAATGAAAACAAGCCCTCTCATTATCTTTACTCTGACTTCCTTTAGCTCCTGTGCTACCACCCATCTAGACTAGGCTTCTGATCTACCCTAAGGATAGCCAGCATTTTTAGCACCTCCTTTTTCAGTTTTCACATTATCTGTTTTCTCCATTTCTACCAGTACTTTATCAGACTGTTCTCCTATAGGTATTCTAGTCTACCCTGTACTAAGCATATATCACTGTTTTTGCCCATAATAGCACTGAATCCATATCTCGCTATCCCTTTAGCACTTGCTACAAGCTTTTTGGACCACCTTATGTGTTGACTGTCTTTACACGCTCGAGCTATCTTTGCAAATACACTCTCCACTTCTCTCTTATTGTGTTTGACTTGGTTGTCACTCAAAGAATTCACTTGACATCCATCATGCCCCTCCTTTTTTGTTTTGCTTGTCCACCTCCAACATTTGTACCTCTTGTGTCTTTCCTTAAAAGTGGAAACCAGCATTCCACACAGTATTCTTAGCTATGATTTCACCAACTGTGCAATTGTAACAAGGCTTGATTATCTTTGTACTTGAATCCACTTACAATGATGGTAAACATGCTCCTTGTCTTCTTACTTGCTTGCTATACCTGCATGCTAACTTTGAGTTCCTTATACAAAAGCACCCAAGTCTCTCAAGTGCTTACTGCTGGTTTCCCAACACCTGATTTTAACTGTTAGTCAGAAGCTTCCTGCCAGTTTCCTTTGATCAACAGATAATGTGATCAAAGCTTGGCTTTCCAAATTGGTTGAGTCTACCTGCTGTTGCTTCCAGACAGGCACATTGCAAGGTTATAAAATGTGAGGCTGGATGAACACAGCAGGCCAAGCAGCATCTCAGGAGCACAAAAGCTGACGTTTCGGGCCTAGACCCTTCCTCCCTCTGATGAAGGGTCTAGGCCCGAAACGTCAGCTTTTGTGCTCCTGAGATGCTGCTTGGCCTGCTGTGTTCATCCAGCCTCACATTTTATTATCTTGGAATCTCCAGCATCTGCAGTTCCCATTATCTCTGATACATTGCAAGGTTTACTAGTCTGCTTGCGAGAGAAATTGATTCTCTGTTTTATCTTGTGCAAATATTTGTCCTGTTTACTCCTGACCTTTTGTCTCCTCATCCTGGTCTTATTTGTATGTTTCTGTTTTCCTTTAGTAAAATTGATGCAAATACTTATACTTATTTTCTAATAAATGAAGGAAAATGAATAAATCATTGACTCCAAAATCCTACATCCGCCACCTGAACCATGGGCTCATCCAAGAACTGTCAGACATGCTGGATCCACAAGATGGTTGGAAGAAACTAGCAGTAAGCATAAAAAAGCCTACTGGAGAACTAAGATACAGCCAGTTACATATAAGGTAGGCAAGACTGTTGAAGGGACACAATTGCTTGAAGATGGTATATAATACTGCGGAAGATCCCAGCAAACACCAAATACATTGAAGATCCTTGGCACACATTCACTGTTTAATTTGCAGCCAGAGTTAATTTATACTGACCAATTACCATACCAAAATCAGGAAAAGACAACGGTTTGTTAAAACTTTTCAGGTTGATGTAAAAGATCACATGGCTAAACACAATTATTCTATTTTTCAAATTGACCTGTGTGAAGTTGTTATTACACATCTCTGGAGCAAGTTGGACTTGAAATCCATGCTTCCTTACTCGAGATTGAGACACAGCCACTGTGCCACCCTTTAATTACTTGAATGCTTTAAAGATAGCAATTTGCGTATATGGAAAGTTGACTTAACAAATAGCTTTTAATTAGGACAAAACGTCTCATCTAAACCCTACAATATTAACTGCAGATACAGATGAAGTTTATTTCACAAATTATTTTACACTACCGTGCATGGAACTGATCAAATGCAGAAGGTATCTGATTGAAAAGCAACTAAGCATTTCATTCACTTACAAGGCTAGATTTTATGCCTCCCAACATGGGTATTGGGATGGGACATGTGGGGAAAGGGTGCCTGTAAAATCTACACCATGTTACCTGTTCCATGACTACCACCTACCTGCCTACCACAGTTCTACCAGGGGTACATATGCATTGAGAGGCAAGTCTGCCTATGAGTGAATTGAGACTCTTGCCAGAGCAGGAGAGACCCCTGCCAACCCCAGTAGCTTTCATTATGTGGGGAAAGGGGAATTTCTCCCCAAATCTACCTTTAACTCTAGTTCCGTGGCTCCTAGCCACAAACTTCCAGCAGTGATACACACTTCCAGCAATGCTACAGGTACTAGAGAGCAGTTGGCCACTAGATTGTTCCACAGCTCTCAGAGGCAGGACTTTCTATTTAGATGGGTGTGGAAATCTTGCCTTAAACCCATAATGGCCTGGTGACCCTAAATCAACCAGCACCAATGGGTAGACTCATCTAGCTCTATGACTTAGAGCTGCGAAAATATTCTTCTAGGAAAGGAATAAAATTTACTTTCCCTCAACCCACCAACCTTCCTGCCATGTCCAGCACTTCTCTGCCACCAATAGTAGTACACTGGATAGCTTAGAACTCTCAATCAGTCTCTGCTGTTTAACTCACTTGAGAGATTGCCATACGAACTACACCAGTTACTGCTCTTATGGTGATGCACTTAAACATCAAACATAAGCTAATGACTGTACCATTGCAAATATCTGTTCTGACAGGCTAGCACTTGAATCCATTAGTTGAATATACATCAGCTTAACAGTTCAACTAACAGCTTTCCAGTTATTTAAATGAATACTTTACAAGTCCTTTGTAACACAAACTGGGATTCAGTAGTGCTTTTTCCACATTTCACCTATTATTAATATTTCAAAGTACAATTTATTGTATAGTGTAATATATGATGTTACAATTTTTAGTAATTTTCATTTTTCAATATTATTTATGTGTAATTCTGTTTATTTGATTGTTATGTTTAGTACACAGTGTAGATTTGAATTATCAATAATAGATTTTTGTTTGTTGTAGTTGTTAACTAAGCATTGTTGGAACATCTTACTTGGTTCGAAGTTTGCAGCATTTGGTTTGCGTTTTTATAATCATTGCAATCCAGTAATGGGCCTGAATCTTTGTCCTGATACAGGGACACATACAGAGGTCAGCATGCCAGTTTGCTGGCAACATCCTGCAACACGGATGTGGAAGGACTACCCTGCCACAACAGGCAGCTGATGGATTAAAATAGGTAACAGGGCAGTTAAGGTCAATTATCAAATTTTATCTGAAATTTTCTATTTGACCTCCAAACCCAAGTAGCTTCATGGACAGGCTAGTCTTCAGATTTGACTTCTAGGTGGCAGGTTGGGTTTGAGGGACAATGGGGAGGATACCTATGCAACAGGCAGACTTTGACACCCTACATATCTACTTGGCCATGGCTGTGACTGTGTGTGAGGATTCCAACATGTTGGTCCAATTGTTGCAGCTATTTTTAAAATATATCTTTTAAACATTGCTTAGAAGGCACTTCAAAATGGATGTATCCTTTGCCTTGCACGGCAGTTCCTTCCACACTGATATCAGAACCAAAGGGACCACCGATCTGATTTATTGTCATGTGTATTAATTAAAAACACAGTGAAAATGTTAGATAACAAAGCGTGAAGCTGGATGAACACAGCAGGCCAAGCAGCATCTCAGGAGCACAAAAGCTGACGTTTTGGACCTAGACCCTTCTTCAGAGGTTGTTTAGTGTCGCTACTGGTGCCATCTTAAAATACAGAAAATAAATCAAAACACAGAATACTGTTGCCCCTTCAGGTGGAGAGCCTGCCCATTGCCTTTAATTGAATGTTGAGTATAGAGACTTTTTTTCAGGCTATTCATGGGCATCAGGGGACACTGCTGGATTAAAGGTAGGGGTACTACAACAGCATCACAAGAGCCCTTTTGACCTAGTTTTTCCTAATCAACCTGTTCAGAGATGTTATTGCACACCTCTGGAGTAGACGGGACATGACTCAGGCCCCTCTGGTGTGGGGCACTGACACTACCACTGTACCACAGGAGGTACCCCTAGAGCCTCTTGAATGTTAAGTATATTCATTAGACACCAATTGGCCAATTTATGGAAGGTCGATGCTGGACGACCGCAAGTGATAGGATTACCTCTTCGGTTCTGATATCTGGGTGCTTACTCAAAATTTTGCCTATGATTTCTTGAAGAGGAAGAATTAGTTGTTTGTGGACCTTAGCCAAACAGTTTTAAATTTAATAGAACAATTTTTGTGTGTTACAGGAGATTTGAAGGAGTAATTCCTATGGGCAAGAGCCCCACTGCTGAGCTTCTATTTGATTGGGGAACAACCAATGCCACAGTTCATGATTTTGTAGAAATCCTGATCCAAAATAATTTTCTAGCTGCAGCTAGCTTGGTGCTTCCAGGTAAGGAATTTTGTTGTGTTTTTTTTTTAGTTTCCTGTAACCATGACTCAATACTACTGTAAATATACTTTTGCCAGAATTTGAAAAATTCATAGCATTGAAACATGTCCTTCTATGCGGCAGCATTTCCAACAGCACATACATCCTTGCTTTTAACTTTGTTTTAGTTATATGTATTGTAATAGTTGAAGTAGTCTTTTCAAAATCAAATTACAATAAAGAATTATAATTTTTTTATTCAGCCCTTTTTTGTCTAGTGAGTGAATGTCCCATGAAATTATGGTTAGAAATTATTAAAGTTGGATAGCATTTTTTATAGAAAGGTTTAGTGATATTTCTGGGCTTAGTTTTATAATTGTGAACAGTTGCAAGGAAACTGCATAAAACCACTTTCACAATAATTAAAATTATATTATCTATATATTTCTATTGATTACAATGTTTCATATAGGTAAGAAATAATTTGTAAGAAATTTGTGTAGCAGTGTTGGAAAGTTGGAGATTTGTTGGAGATGGTGTTTGAAGAATGGGCTAGGAGCTTGCAAGGAGGAGCCATTGAGTGCAATTTTCCCCCCTCTGGAGGTGGTAAGAAGGGCAAATAATTGGGTGAGTTAGGCCTGATGACATACTTGCACTTGCTCATTTCATCAGTTACATGTTGAATGAGAATATCCATGGAGGGCTTTGTCATCTTGCCAGCAATTGAAGCCTTTATATAGTCAATTAACAGCCCTGATTGCCCCAGTACCACCAGTCAATCACCTGTCTTCTCGGCAGATGAGAAAATTGGCTGGGTAGCCTGCCTGCTAGGTTGGGAAAGGAGGATCCTCCATTTTCACCAATCTGGAGCCAGTTGGGTCAGTAAATGTGAGGGAAGAAGGTTGCCTCTGAAAGCTACACCCCCATTCTTGTCTCTGATCTCCTGACTCTCTTAACCCCACGACCTCTATCCAGTAAGATTCCAAAGTAAAACACCTACCTTCTTCCAATTAGATCTCAAGGGATGCGATTTTCCACTGTCAGGTGGCAAGAATGTTGGCAGGCATGATGAGTTAATGGGCGAGAATCCAGACACAAGCTGTCAGATATTTTAACTGTTTTGGGAGGTTAGAATTGCACAGTTAGTCTTGGTATGTTGGCTGTGTCATAATCATACAGCACACCTGGCCACCTTCCATCTGACTTGTCTGTGTCAACCACACATCCCAATCTGATCTAGTCTCCTTTGTAAGCATTTGGCCCATATCCCTCTTAATTCCTTCCTATTCGTATACCTATCCAGATGCCTTTTTAAATGTTGCAATTGTACCAGCCTCCTCCACTTTCTCTGCCAGCTTATTCCATACGTGCAGCATTCTCTGCATGAAAAAGTTACCCCTTGTTGCTGAGTGTGGCAATTTTAGGGTAGGAACAAGTAAGATGCCTTCGATAAAGGTGCAGTAGCAGATATTAGCTCAGTTTGGTGAAAAAGGAATAGGCAGGATCAGACAAACATGATGTTAGAGATTCTAGCATTATTTCATTGATGCAGCTCGAAGAACATAAAGCTATGTAGACGTGGGGACATTAAAAACTAAGAATCGAACAGAAGTAGGGTTAAGTCTGATGAGAAGTAAGAAACCTGTATGACACAATGACATGATGGATTTAAAGAATGAAATATCATTTGACAGCTTAAAGATGGCAAAGTACACTTGTTGGGAAGATTTTCTTAGGGAAGAAAACTGTCAGTTCAGTCATAAGGTCAATTCTACAATGTATACTACTTTGTCTTCCACGCATTCCTGAGTTTAGACACTCATGCACATTCTTGAATTTAAATTATTTATTATGAATGAAATTATGAATGAAAGTTCAACACTCCACACGTTCTATTTCTTTGTACTGAGGTAGAACCAGATAACATTCACAATTGTAAGTATACTCAAACAGGGACATTTTGAGGCTCCGTAGTTAATGGACAGAGAATTGTAACTTATTTACCATTTGAATATACAAGCTTAATTTAATGTACCAAATATAAATGAAACAGAGTGATCTTGATGATTTGCCAAAGCATGTACTAATGGTAAATGTTGAACTTCATAAATCCTGTATGCATCTTCCATTTTGGTCTTGATTTATGAGTCCTGCTGCTTCGAAAATTTTGTAGTGCTATCTCATAATTCCCAATGATAGCTTTCTCACTTAGCCACCAACAGCTAGTCAGGTTCCTCTTTAACCATATTAGCTGTGGCTGATTGGCAGTCCTGTTACCCAAGCAGAGCATTGTGGTATCAAATTCCACTCCTGAGACTTGAGCGTCAAAGTCTAGGTTGCTCTCCTGTGTGGAACTTGAGGCAAAGCTGTAATGTTGCAGGTTGACAAGTTAAATTGGTACTCTGTCTTTCTCTCAGGTAGATACAAAAGATTCCATGTGAGGTAACGCTAATAATCTGACCAGTATTTATCCCACTATCAACATTGTGTAAAACAATTTCTGTAGTCATTACGCTGTTTGTGTTTATTTTGTACTAAGTTTGTGTCGTGTTTTCTACACTACAGCATGAAAAGCATTTCAAAAATACTTGATTGGCTGCAAAGCATTTTATGGTGTCCTGAGGTGATGAGCTATATAAATAAACTCATTTTCAATTTTTTCAGTAAATTCTTCTTATAACCCAAATTCCAAAGGTGTTGACATTGTTAGCTATGCCCACCAGCAAAACAGCAAAAGCAATCCAAAAGAAGAATGCCTTGATATAGAGTCATAGAGATATACAGCACTAAACTGACCCTTCAGTCCAACTTATCCATGCCAAACCAGATATCCCAAATAAATCTAGTCCCATTTGTTAACGT
Organism: Stegostoma tigrinum; assembly: GCF_030684315.1. NCBI lineage: Eukaryota > Metazoa > Chordata > Chondrichthyes > Orectolobiformes > Stegostomatidae > Stegostoma > Stegostoma tigrinum. Next base: position 37,217,140 of record NC_081371.1, read on the forward strand.
TTGGCCCATATCTTTCTAAACCTTTCATATTCATATCCCTATCTAGATGCCTTTTAAATGTTGTAATTGTACCAGCCTCCACTGCTTCCGTTGGCAGTTCATTCCATACATTCACCACCCTCATGACCCTTAGGTCCCTCTTACGTTAAACCTATGCCCACTAGTTTTGGATTCCTCACCCTGGTGAAAAGACCTTGTCTATATACCCTATCCATTGCCCTTCATGATTTTATAAACCTCTATAAGATCACCGCTCAGTTTTTGCCATTCTAGGGAATATAGCTCCAGTCTATTGAGCCTCCCTATACTCAAACCCTCCAACCCTGGCAACATGCTTGTAAATCTTCTCTGAACCCTTTCAAGTTTCACAACATCCTTACTGTAGGAGGGAGACCCGAATTGCATGCACTGTTCTAATTGTGGCTTAACCAAGGTCCTGTACAGCCACAACATGACCTCCCAACTGCAATACTCAATGCACTGACCAATAAAGGCAAGCACACCAAACGTAGCTTCAGATTAGCAGATTGTAGGTGAGATTGTCATGTTACCATGCCAACCCATTACAGCAGAGTTGGACCATGCTAAATCATCATTTGATATCAAAATCTGCCTGCAAAAGAACATTCAAGCCCTGTAACTGTGGCAAAGCCTGTGAGAAAATTCTGTGGTGATTGGAAAGCAAGTGAAGTTGCTGCAGTAAATGAGAACCCATGGAATAAAGCAAAAAGCAGGCATTGCTAAAAATCGAGTTTGTCAATGTTTTTGAAGCATAAGGCAAACGAGCAAGCATTCTCTCCAGCAAGAGAGAGGGTGAGAATGGTTCCCTGACATGGAAGAAGCTCTGCTAATGTGGTTCAAGAGGCCTACCCCATTAATGGTAGTTCTGCAGGAAAGGGAAGTTGCCCTGGCACAGAGGCTGGGCCCCAAGAAGTTCACCTGCTGTGATGGATGGCTGGACCGGTTCAAGACAGTGCACTGCATTTCCTTCTGCATTGGAAGGGTGCAGTGGTTATGTAGTATTGATAGATGATTGGCGACAAATTGGTTTTGTAGTCCTGAATAAGTAAAAGTTTTGAATGGATTTTGGACATTCTGCTACAGGTAAATCTTGCTGTCATGATGATTTAGCATGGCCTAACTCTGCTCTTACTGGTTGGCATAGTCACATGGCAAGTTTGCATGTGCTTGGCTAATCCAAGGTATTATTCTATTGGACTTACATTGGACTGTTCACTGGCAGAAACAGCTGACAACATAAACACCATAGGAATTTTGGGTTATCTGAATTTGACTCACCACATTTCAATGGTGGAGGCACAACAAAAATTGACTGGAAAAAAAATTGAAAAATATTTACAAAGCTCATTACAGCACCTCAGGGCATTCCAACATGCTTTGCAGCTAATTAGTTGTTTTTGAAATGTTTTCCATATTGTACATTAGAAAAAAGGCGTGCATTTGTACAGAATGAGCTATCACAATCCAGTGTGTTAATGACCAGAAAAACTTAAGTTTTTTTTTCAGTGCAGACTGTTTATTGTCCTCTTGTCAGACCATTATTTGAAAGTTTAAAAATGAAACAAGTGATTATGAAAAGCAGGGCAAAGAACATGTCACTGCTATGGCCTACGCTAACATGGATATCACTTTCAAAAGCTACTGCTTCTTATGATAGGAAAATCCAGAAAAAACATGTTGCTTTGCAAATGTCAAGACATAACCCATGCAATATACGGCTAACAAAACTGCCTGGATGACCTCCAGTGTATCTGAGCTGAAGATTGATAAATTGGACAGACCATACCAGTGAAAGAAAAGGGAATTTGTCATATATAGAGATAGCTGCCCCAAGATGCTGATGTTGCTAGTCTTGACAGTCCAGCTGACACTGTTACCTTCTAACACCATGGCAGACATTCAGCCAATGTAAGAGTGTCTAGGACCTGAAGACACTTTTCTAATGGTAGTCGATCTCACAGGCTATTGAGGCAATCTCTAAGAGGTAGCAGCGCAATTCAAATGTTATAGATGCCATCTTCATGGTGAAGGCATGGAAAATAGTGATGGAAGCCACAGTCATTAATGCTCCGTGCTGGGTTCAAATGGGATATGAATGTGGAAATTGCCAAGGAATGAGCAGGAGAAATTTAATGCCCCAACTAACCCAAGACTGGGTCTTTTTATTTACCTGCAGGAGACTGTGATGGAAGTTCTAGCAAAGACAGTGTAGGAAATGTATCCCACAGTGGAACACACCATTTGCTGCACAATGGAACTGACAGATGAGCTGTTTGTAGATGCAGTATGTCTTTTAACTGAGGAGGCCCATAACCCTGAAGAGTCTGAGTATCTACTTACTCACTCGTCTGTTACTGGGCGAAGCCACAAAGACTGTATAGATGCTGTGGTATTTTGCACTGCAGCACAAAAACCAAAAAAAATTTTGACTGCATTGACTATATGCTAGAATATCTCTCAAAGTTTTTCCAGACCCGACTCCCTGCGAGCAAATTGAAAATAGTCATTTTCCACATTTACTACTTTACCTGTTTTCATTTGGGATTTTCTTGACATAGAACATGTTTATAGGCAAAGTGGGTTACAAAAGGACTTTCATAGCTATCATGCAACACAAATTTTGGGTAGAACCCCAGCAATTCTACTCCTCGTGGTTTCATGGTTTTTCTCGTTCCTATTTTTGTCTCTCCTTTTCTGCCAGGTTTCTTTTCTTTACTGTGATATACTATGGTATAAATAGAATGGGACAAATTTTTAGCAGCATTGTTATCTGAAAGAAAGCAGTATCGGTGCTACCAACTCATCAAACTTTTCAGTACTTCACTTGTAGAAAATGGATTAAATTTTAAATAGGGTTGCAAGAAGCTATTATTATTTTTACATGCTCATAATGTGTGCTAGATATCCTGAGTTCATTACTTTGGCAATTAATTGCAAAAAAATTACAACTAATTATAAAAAACAATCCAAACTCAAAGTGGAATTGATAGATGAACTGAGTAACATTTTAACCTAAAATAATCTCAAAAGTATGAATAACTTGACATTGTAAAGTTAATTAACTTTACATCAAATTTTTGAATTGGCAATGTTAGTAGTTGCAAATCATTGACACTTGAAGTTCACAGGAATGTTTGTGATGTGATACTGCAACTGCATCAAGAAATAATCAATTGTAGTACTGCCAAACCAAAAGCAGTGGTGGTCGTCTTACAATCTAATAAATAATTAATTGTCCTTCATCTATACTTGTAATGAATAAATGTGGAAGCATAGGTTGTGAATGATGATGGACAATTAAACAGCTCACTGGAGGAGGAGGCTCCACAAATATTCCCATCCTCAATGACAGAAGAGCCTAGCACAACAGTGCAAAGACAATGCTGAAGCATTCGCAGCAATCTTCAGCCAGAAATGTTGAACCGATGATCTATCTCAGCCTCTTCCACTGGTTCCCAGCATTACAAATACCAGTCTTGAGCCAACATCCTGGGGTTATCAGTCACCAGAATCTCAACTGGACTCACCACATTATCACAGTGGCTACAAGAGCAGGCCAGAAGCTAGGAATCCTGCAGTGAGTAACTCACCTCCTGGCTCCTCAAAGCCTGTCCACCATCTACAAGGCACAAGTCAGAATGTGATGGAATACTCCCCCTTGCCTGGGTGAGTGCAGCCCCAACAACACTCGAAGCTTGACACTATCCAGGATAAAGCCGTCCCCTTGTTTGGCACTATGTCCACAAGCATCCACACTCTCTACTACTGACACTCAGTAGCAGCAGTGTCTACAAGATAAGCTATAGAAATTCACCAGAGATCGTCAGCCAGCACCTTCCTAACCTGTGACCACTTACATCTAGAAGGACAAGGGCAGCAGACATATGGGAACACCAACAACTCCAAATCCCCCTCCAAGCTACTCACCATCCTGACTTCGAAGTATATCTCCATTCCTTCACTGTCGCTGGGTGAAAATCTTGGAATTCCCTCCCCAATGGCATTGTGGGTCAGCCTACAGCAGGTGGACTGTAGCAGTTCAAGAAGGCAGCACACCACCACCTTCTCAAATGCAACTAGGGAGGGACAAGAAATGCTGGCCAGCCAGCAACACCGACGTCCTACAAATGAATAGGGGAAACAATCCTACTTGGTGACAGAAATGTGCTGTGGAATCTTACAAATGTGGTTTCTTAGTATCCCTGCAGTGTGGAAACAGGCCCTTCAGTCCAACACATCCACACTAACCCTTAGAGAATCCCACCCAGAATCATCCTCCTATAACCCACCTAATTTACTCATTCCTGAAGACTATGGGCAATTTAGTGTGGCCAGTCCACCTAGCCTGCATATCTTTGGACTGTGGGAGGAAAGCGGAGCACCCAGAGGAAACCCATGTAGACACTGGGAGTATGTGCAAACTCCACACAGACAGCTGCCCAAGGTTGTAACCCAGGCCATTGGCACTGTGAGGCAGCAGTGCTAAAAACTGAGCCACCGTGCCGCCCATATGGTTTCCCCTCATTTTCAGCAACACCCCGCCCCCACCTGAAACCTCATATTTGTGTTCCGTGTCTTTTGTTGTGACAGTCATAAGGCACAACCACCCTGGAAATTTATATTCAAATGCAAAATACTGCAGATGCTGGAAATCTGATAATAATAAGAAAACAATATGGAAAATACAGTAGGTCAGAATGCTTCTCTCATAGACAGAGTTAAATATTTAACTTCACTTATCTTTCATCAGAACAGATTAACTCTTTCTCTTTATGGATGCTGCCTGAGCTGAGTTTTTCTAGCTTTTAGTCATTATTGAAAATTTTATTCCCTAACTTGTTACAGTCAATATTCATGGGAGATGAAATAATGAGGCCTTTTTTTTGTTGTTTTAACTATCCATGTATCATTATTTCTAAAAGAGAAGAGGGGGTTATTTAGTGGAAGATAATAGCATGACCTAAAGACTTTATTTAATGCTTTGTTGACTTTGATTTATGATTTTACTTAGCAGATAAAGTACCATTGGCTATACCACCTGATTTATTAGCTGGAAAAAATGATAACCCTATCTGTGACTCAGCCTATAAGCCAATGCTACAGGTCTCTAATAATGAACATACCCACCACTATCCAGACAGCAGCACTGAGAAAGAAACTGCCTTACTGGCAAACAGTTCGGTGCCACCATGTCCATCTTATGATTGTTCAGAAACATGTAAGTCAGTTGTTTTTGCAGCATTGTGTGTCTGACATATGAACTATGTGTCTAAAGATTTCAAAGTAAATTTTAATTGTCATGCCAAAGAATTTGCAGAACTTTAAATGGAATACCAAGCACCAAAGAATTGATAAGATTACTTGTTTCAAAATCGGATATGTAATAGCCCTGTTTTTGACTTGGATCGAATACATATGCTGGACAATCATTATCCATAACATACTTTTGATACCAAGCAATCTGCTTCATAGCCATTGACTTGTAATACTCTCTTTTCGGGTGTTATTTAACCCTAGCAGTATTTTGCCAAATACATATTTATACACTTAATGTTTGACTCCATTTTAACATTTGGTGAATTAGAAATGTGGTGGCTTATTTCGGCATCTCGTAAAAAAAATTAGCCTCATTATTCTCGTGAACTAAAATGCTACTCTGGTTAAATTCTTGCCAGTAGAGAATGTTTCTGTTCAACCTACTAACAATAATTTTGAAACAAGTTTACCAGTGACAAATAATAGTTATCACTGCTGAATTTCTGATAGAAGTTAAGAAAATTACAGCTGTCATTTTACATTTGCAAACCAGATTGTTGCTGACCCTTGCAAATGTAAAATCCCATGTGGTGATGTTGTATTGTGAACCTGTACTGTGGTAGTGGATAGATGCCAAAATTGGCAGATTTTTAACACAAAATGATTAACAAGCAGTGAGTTTGGTATCAACCAATTGAGCAGAATGTTGCACTAGCCATGTAGTTGGTAAGGGCTCTTGGCACAGTGGTAGGGTCCATACCACTGAGACAGGAGGCTTGGACTCAAGCCCCACCTGTTCCAGAGGTATGTACAGTAGCATCTCTGAACAGTTTGTTTTAAGGAAGAAGAAACATAATTTGGTTTGGTAAGGTAGCTGAGAATGGGAATTCCACTTTAATTAAACTGCAGTGAAAAAGCAAGAAGGAACAGAATGCGCATCCAGAGGAATAAGGGACACCTCCACCCTCATTTGTGTCTTTTTGCTTGGTTTCCACAACCCACCGACCCACCACTTCAAAGCCTGCATGAGTGTCCAATCCCTCCCCAACTATCAATGTAATTTGTAGGCCTCCTTGCAGCCCCAGCCATACCCATTACTGAGTTCTATGACATTAGAACTGCCAACCAATCCAATTTGCTAGGAGATCTCGGAAATATTTTTGTCTACTGTTATCACTGTGGAGTGGCCTTTTTTCATTTTCAGGCAATTCATGGGGTGGTGGGAAAGTGACTATAAAATTCTCTCCAGTGTTTTACAACAATATATAATGGTGCCAAACTCAAGTCATTTTATACGTTTTGAAAATGTTTTTGAAATTTTTTTCTAAAATGTCTGTTTAAAATAAGCAATTGTTTGTAAGAAAGCATGTCCTTTGAGTGCTAAGATGAATATCAAAATTAATATTAAACATTTATATGTAGAGCTGATATCTTGTACAAAGTTCAAATATGAAATTCAGGAAACAAAATTTAATAGATTTTTTAAAAACATGATAATTATTCTATCATTTTGGTAGTTTAATAACATGTTCTGAATTTTTTTTTCAGGTCTTCACAATTTCAACTATTATGAATTGATGCAGAGGACTGGTAACTTTGATGAGCGTCCAGTATCACTTGGTGGTAGTAAGATTGGAGAGGGGGGTTTTGGAGTTGTGTACAGAGGCTACATAAATAACAGGATAGTGGCTGTGAAAACATTGACAGCAGTGAGTATTAATTTATAATGTATAAGTGAGCTGCAAGCATTTTTTTATTTTCTGTTATATATTATTTTTTATACGAAACTAAGCTGTGTGTTGATTTAGACATCTTGCTGATTGGTAATTCAAGAAAAAAAATGGAATTGTGCAAGAAATCTGTACAGTTTAATTACAGTGCGGGAAGTGTGGATTTAAGATGATGGAAAAAAGAACTAGAAGTAACATGAGGAATACCTTTTCTAACAGTGATTAGATTCAGGAACACATTATCTGAGAATATGTTGGAAACAGATTCCGTTTTGGTTTTCAATTGGGAAATGGATAATTTTCTGAAGTGAAGAGAAAAATTACTGAGGTATGGGGAGAGGCAAAGGAATGGGACTAGCTGAGTTGCTCTTACAGTGAACTAACATGGATACAACAGACCATATAGCTGCCTCCTGCCTTGCATTAATTATTATGCTGTGGGGCTGAATTTTGAATTGTATTGTGCTTCCATCCATCTTCCCTGACCCCACCCCACACCTCAACCATTACCCGCCCCTCACCACCCCATACGCACACGCGCACACACCCTGACTAGAAGATTTGTCAAATGACAGCCCACTTAAAAAGCCCTGTGGCCACTATATGCTCAACGACCTGTTAATTAACTAAGGGCAAGACTTTTGTTTCATTCTTTCAAGGGATATGGGTGTCACCAGCAAAGCTGGCAATTACTTTTCATCACTTATTTCTTTGAGAAAGTGAAGATGAACCAGCTGTTTGAATTCTTGCAGCCTGACAATGAGGATAAATGGATTTACAATGCTTAGAAAGGGATGGTCAGACACTGAACAAATTCATAAGAGACTGTCCATGTACTTTGAACAAAAATTTAGTACACACTAAATTTAATAATCACAAACAATGTTCCATGACACGAGAACTATTTGAAATGGTCTTACAGGTATCAGAAATAAAGATTTAACTATTTAACTTCAACAACATCTCTCTGTCTCTTCTCTGCTTTTACCCTCCCTCTGCCCCTCAGTCCCTCCCTCCCTCTATTTTGCTTTCTTTTTCACCCCCACCCTCCCTACAAAGATGCTGGCAGAGAGCTGTAAAATCTATTCTTTTGATTCTAATTATCAATGCATGCAACCTTGCCTCAACAGTGAATTGTCTTACCTCTTAATCATGGTCATGAGTTCAAATTCCACTCCTTTATTCTTTATAGGTCAGCACTTAAATATAGTTCTAGGGAGTATTGTCAGACATTATGTCTTTTAGATGAGATACTGTAATGGAAATTCTTAAGTTTCATAGAAAGAAAATTCTCTATTGGGAAACTAAAGAAGCTCTGAAATTAGAGCTAGGCATTCCAGGAGTAAAATAGGGAAGCATGTTTTCATTCAAAGGTCATGAAGTATATTTTTCTCCCTTGTATAAATAACAAGTTGCTTAATAAATGATGTTTGCAAGCTTGAGATGGACAGATTTTAGTCGGTATACTTATCAAAAACTGTGGAGTCGAGTTAAAGTACAGATCAGGCACAATAAATCTGAATAGCTGAACAGTGTTGAGGGGCTGACAGGCTCTGTTTGATGCAAAGAATAGGAAGTATTTCACAGTTGCCCAACTGGTCATACATCACTTGAGTAGCTAGTGTTTCCTAGTACTGTTTGATTCGTTTGAGAATTAGAAAATTTACTTCTGGTGGACCATATTATGACATTCCAGAAAGTATTAGATAACTCATTTAAACATATGATTTTTCAGCATATATGCAAAAAGAAGTTGCTATGTGATTATGTCGTGCTTCACTGATCACTGTTTCTCCCTTAGTCACCCTCTGCACATGGGTTTGTAAGTGTTGCAAGCCATATCAATTTTTAGCCTGAACTAAAAAGAATTTGAGAATAGGCAGTTAAATTGGAAATGTTGTGGTCATGTCAAGATGTTAATTAGCCAATTTTTTTTAATTATTAGATTATGACAGTGCTTCCTTTCCACCTCTCTTCAAGATCTTATATAGATTTTAGCACTTGGTTATAATATTCAAACATAGAATTTACAGAACCAATTTTAAACTGTTGGACTTGGCTTGTCTATTGCTGCTATACCACACAGAACAAGACAGTTAGAATTCAGATCACCTCTGCGTTAGAATACAAGAACTAGGAATGGATACTTCAGCCCCTTCAATCCGCTCTGCCATGAAATATGATCACGGATGATCTAATCTTGGCCTCAACTCCACTAACCTGCCCACTCTCATAAGTATTAAGTAAAAATCTATCTAACTCTTCCTCAAATTTACTCAATGTCCTAGCATCTGCCTCAGTATGGATTAGTGAATTCCGTAGATTCACTGATAATGGGAACTGCAGATGCTGGAGAATCCAGGATAACAAAGTGTGGAGCTGGATGAACACAGCAGGCCAAGCAGCATCTTGTGCTCCTGAGATGCTGCTTGGCCTGCTGTGTTCATCCAGCTCCACACTTTGTTATCTTCCATAGATTCACAACCCTTTTGAGAGAAGTAACTTCTCATTTCTGTTTTAAATCTGCTACTCCTTATCCTAAAACTAAGACTTCTCGTTCTAGATTGCCCCACAACCAGAAGCACCCTCTCTCTAAGTCACTTTGTCAATTCCCTTTAGCATCTTGTATATCTCAATTAGATCTTCTCTCATTTATCTAAACCCTGGAGAGTATAGGCTTAGACTGTTCAATGTAGCTTCATAAGACAAACACCTCACCTGTGGAATCATGCTAGTAAATCTCCTCTAAACTGCCTGCAGAGCAACTACAGTACAAGTAAAACTGTACAGTTGTGACACTTCTATACTTTTATTCTCTATTCCTTTAGTAATAAATGCCAAAATTCTCTTTGCCTTCCTTATCACCTACTGTACCTGCTCACTAGTTTTGTGATTCGAGCACCCAGATCCCTCTATACCAAAGCACGCTGAAGTTTCTCTCCATTTAGATAATAAGATGCCTTTCTAATCGGACCAAAATGGACAACCAGCTGCTGAATTTTAGCCCATTCACCTAACCTATCTATATCTATTTGTAAATTTCTTATTTCTTCATTGCAGTTTACTTTCCTACCTATTTTAGTATTATCTTCAAATTTGGCTGCAGTAGCTTCTATCCTTGTATCTAAATTATTAGTAAAGATTGTAATTAGTTGGGCTTAAGGACTGAACCCTATGCTTCATCTTGCCAAATGGATAAAGTCCCATTTATCCCGACAGTCTGCTTTCCGTTAGTTTGCTGATCCTCTAGCCAAGCTAATAAATTATCTCTAACCATAAATATACTTTCTATTGCATTATTTATAAACAACCATGAAAAGGATTTATACTATGCCATCAAAATTTCCCAAAGCAGTTCACATAATTCAGCACCAAGTAACATTTGTTATTAAATGACTTGTATATTTTAATCAGTTATTATAAAACTCAGCATTTAATTATATTTTTTATGTTTAGGCACTGGATCAGCATAATGTCAGCATCGGGGAGCTGAAACTTCAGTTCAGTCAAGAAATTAAAACTTTGGCTAAGTATGTAGAGCTTTTAGAAGTAGCTTACACTAATAATTCTAAAGTATATTATTTAATCTAATGATAACCATAATGTGACCTATTTATAGATTGAAAAATGAAAACCTGGTTGAGTTACTTGGCTTTTCTAATGATGGAGAACATCCCTGCCTGGTATATGCTTACATGTCTAATGGATCATTGCTGGATAGATTGGCATGTCTGGTAGGTACAAGTATATTCCGTAAAAGTCAAAATGTGGTTTTATTTATTTTAAAGAACTTTTTAAACAGAATTTTATAATATTCTCTTTACTATTAAGTTAATTAATTCCAAAACTTTTTCAGGATAACACAGCTCCACTTTCTTGGAATGAACGATGCAGTATTGCTGTAGGTACAGCAAATGGATTAAAATATTTACATGAAAATAATCATATCCATCGTGATGTTAAAAGGTAAAGAATATCTTTTAAATGTTTCTACTCCTTCTTTGCACTTCATATATTGTACTCGGGATATATAATTTGAGTACTGCTGAGAATAGACATGTTTTGTTGAAAAGTTTTAACCCTTGCATTCATCAGGATGTTTCACAAGAAATACCAAAGTAAACAAACTCTCCTCTCTACCTATCTTGTTTTCTCCCCATCTTTGGTACGCCTCCCCCTCTCTCCCTATTTATTCTGCGTCACTCTCCCCATCCCCCTCTCTGAAGAAGGGTCTGGGCCTGAAACATCAGCTTTGTGCTCCTGAGATGCTGTTTGGCCTGCTGTGTTCATCCAGCTCCACACTTTGTTACCTCCCATTATCAATGGTGAGAGGGGAGTGCTAATTAGTTTATATTGTTAGAAATGTTTCCATGGAGAACGCAACAGTTAACTGCAAACCCTGTTTGAATTTTAAACAAGGCAAGTTGACTTAGCCAAAAATATATTTTCCCTACCACGTAAATGAATAATGTGATATGTGAATTTCAGTACCAGTGTGATGCTAGGTGAGTATAAAATACAACTCAAAGACTGACTGATCATATCAAGCAGAATTGTCGTTTCACTGTTTTGCCACAAGCAAAGTATTGACTGTTCCTAATCAGGCTGCACTTGGAAAACTCTCAACTGTGTCCAACATTAGATATGATTCCACTATTCAATGACACAAGCTACATAAACCTGAGTCTGTGAAGAATTTTGTTAATAACCAGTTTAGGATTGAGTAATAGGGTATGCTTGCATATCCTGGGAACTACATATTAATGTACAGGGCCACATACTTTGCAGACAGGAAGAATATGTACATTCACTGTATTTGTATGAGATTCTCATGTTGATTTATCAGAACAATACATTGATTAGAGTCAACCTGCTTTGTTTAAAATGTAAACAAAGTTTGGCAGTTAACTGTCAATTATCATTAAATGATCCATTTTCCATGGCAACACTTGTCTACATTCAAAAGCCATTGCTAACCAATCAGCACTCTCCACACATACAGTATCATTCTTGTTCTCCCTTTGCTATTTCTTGCAAATTGTCCTGATGAATGTAAGATGAATTTTTTTTTTGCAGCAATACTCCAGTTCTGTACTAAGAATGAGTTCTAATTCTAGTAATCCTACATTATATAAAAGTCAAAGATTATTGATTATTAGAACACTTGCATTACAGTGGATTCTTTCATTCATCTAGTTGACACTCTACTAAAGATTGTAGGGAAAAAATATATAATTTTAACAATAAATTTTCAGCATTGAAGCTTCCATTTCATATTTCTTTCTTAGACAAAGTATTTAATATAATACAATGAACATGGAATATGAACTAAGAAGCTGGTATAACATACACAAATGCCAAGACCGCAACCTGTCTTTACATACAGTTTAGCTCCTTAAAGATGATATGCTGGTCGCTTTGTTTTTCAGTGCAAACATCTTGTTGGATGGTCTGTTTGTTCCTAAGATTTCAGACTTTGGTCTTACTCGAGCATCGTCACATTTAATGCAAACAATGTTGACTGAGAAAATTGTTGGCACAACTGCATACATGGCACCAGAGGCAATGCGTGGGGAAATTACTCCAAAGTCAGATGTTTTTAGCTTTGGCATAGTAAGTAATATTGATATTTCTCCAGAGATTGAATGAGTCAACTTTCCTTCAGTTAGCAAAACTGTTAGAGTATACGTCTCAGAAAACTGAAGTTATTTATAAATTTTAAATGTATATGAATAGATTTTCCCTTGCCCTTCACTGAGGGCCTTTGGCAGGCTGTTGGGGCAGTCATAACCCTCAACCCAGGAATTTGGGCTGGAGTTCCATCCTAAATAAATTCTGGAAAAATTCAGGAAACCCACACGTTCTATCTGTGTTAATTTTATATTCACTCAATAGTGACTACTGTCACAAAGTAAACATGGAGTTTTAGAACCACACTCGATTTAAGTTACAACAAAAGGACTGAGGGGTACCAGTGGCATTGTAATAATGTCACTGAACTAATCATCCAGAGACCCAGGCTAATGTTCTGCAAACATAGGTTTGAATCCTACCATGGCAGACAGTGAACCTTGAATTCAGGAATTAAAAATAAGCTAGCCTGATAGTGACTATATAACCACTGTTCATTGTGTCATTTAAAAAAAACCAGTTCACGAATGTCCTTTAGGGAAGGAAATCTGTCATCCTTTTCCAATACGTGTGACTCCAATCTCTCAGCAGCGTGGTTGACTCTTAACTGCCCTCTGGGCAATTACAGATGGGCAGTACCTGCTGTCCTCGTCAGTGACACCTATATCCCATGAAAAAATGGAGAAAACGATCAAACTGACTGTGGTGAATTATACCTTGTACTCCATACTGCACTTAACCCAATTATCAACAACATCCTCTTCTACTCCTTTCATCTTTTGTTACTGGATCACTCTTGCTTATTTTCAACCACACCCATCTGATCATACAATTGTACAATCCAAGCACTTGTTTCTTTTCCCACTGCTGCATTGTTACCTCTGGAGATCTCCAAAGATCAAATTTTGGGTTGTCCTCTTCCTTATCTACAGCTGACCCTTTGCTGTGTTATTCACACACATAGGGTCAGCACACTAATGAGCTCTGAGCTTTAATCATCTTAAGACTGACTGTAATTTGTTCCAATTGAACATTGAGAAGTCTGAAGCAATTATACTCATCCTTAGTACAAATTTAGTACACTTGTCATTTTGACCATGCCTCAGGCTAAACCTGATTATTTGCAATTCTGCTATCATGTTCAATCTTGAGCTGAAGTTCCAGCTCCATTTACTCATCATGAAAAAGACCACAATTTCTGCTGTTTCTGCTCCTACTTTTGCCTTCCTGCTCCAAAAATCCTCAACTGTATTCATCTCCACATTCCACTAGTTCACTGTAGTCGTCACTTTTCCATCTCCTGGCTGTTGGGAATCACAATTGTAATTGCCTTGGAATGTAGAACTAGGTGTAGGCAATTCATCTCCTCTACCTTACTGTGCTGTTTTAGATCATAGCTGTCATCCATCTCTCAATTTTCCCATGTCCCCATATTGTTAGATTTCAGTTTAATAACATCAATTGGACTCTGTCTTGAACGTACTTAATTACTGGAAGTCCACATCACTTTGAGTTACAGAATTTCTGTGGCAAGTGGAAAAAGTTCCAAGTCCTCTCAATGCTAAATTGTTTGACTTTAATTCTGAGACCGTGTTACCTGGTTGTGTGCACAACAACCGGAGGAAATATCTTTACTGTATCTACTCTGTCTGTCCCTCTTAAGAATTTTGTAAGTTTCTATGAGGTCATGTCTCATTATGATTTGGTTGTTGGAGGTCAGCCAACTCAGCTGTGATGCTCCCCACTTGCCTGGATGAGTGCATTTCCAACAACACTCAGGAGCATGAATTCTGAAGTCAGCAGTTAACGTAAACAGCTTCCAGTAGGCTCTAAGGAATACTCACTTATTTCTTATAACTGGGATTCTTTTCTCAAACCATTCAATAAATCTTGAACTGGAGAATTACTAGAAAGCAACCAAAAACTCTGTCCTGTAGCTTTCACAGCCAGACTGCTTATTGCCCAAAACCCAGAATAAACCAATTTGAAGTATGGTTTTCCATATTTTTCAATGTTTTGTGTTTGACAGGTCAGCACTGTTCCACCTTTGATTGACCCATTCAACATCCAACAGTTGCCAGTTCTTGACTATAACACATCATGGTGTTGAAGTGTCTTTTATTCTTAAAACAATTACTAACCTGTGACTAACTTTCAGGGTCAGTTCTCATAAGAAAATATCAGTTTGTTTGCTCTTTTATCTTAAAAAAAAAACTAAAATCAAGCTGTTATTTAAAGTTTACATCTCAAATTCAGCTCTCGGTTCCAAATCAAAAATAAAAATCACAATAATGAATGTCTCAACACATGTTCTTGCCCACTCCCTCTGACTGTTTAAATCCCTTTTAAACGTCTTTGTATTCTTTTCACAAATTACGTAGTTTTACAGTATACAATTGGTCCCCACATCCAGATCATTGATATGGGTTGTGATCAGTTAGGGGTCTAAGCACTCATCTTTGTGGTCCACTAGTCAATCCTGCCAACCTGGAGAATGACCTGTTAATTTCTATTCTCTGCTTTCTGCCAGTTAACCATTCCTCAGTCAGTGCTAGTATTACTATTGATTCTATGCACTTTAGTCCTGTGTATTAACGTGTGTGTCACTTTTTATCGAAAGCTTTCTGAAAATCCAAATACATCACACCCACTAGTCCCCTCTTATTGACTATCAGTAACATCCACAAGAAAGTTATCGGGTTTATCAGATTTGACTTTCAATTCATAAATCTGTGTTGACTCTGCTGAGTCAGGCAATTGTTTTCTATATCCAGTAATCACATCCTTTATAATAGATTTTAGTATTTGCCCTGGTGTTGCTAACAAGTCTGTAATTCCTCATTTTCTCCCTTTAAACAGAGGGGTTACATTTGCAACTTTCCAATTTGAAAGCACCATTGCAGAATTAGAATTTTTAAAAGATAACCAACATATCCACCATCTCTATCACCATCTGTTTCAATACATGCCAATCATGAGATTCTGAGATTTGTAATTTTTCCAATGCTCATTTTTTAATATTAAATGTCTTTTTCTTCTTTTTCTCAACCTATATAAAAACTGAATATTCTTTAGTTTTAAGTTCGCAGTCTTGATCTACATTCTGGACCAAAAACAGAAGTTACTGGAAAAACTCAGCAGGTCTGGCAGCATCTGTGAAGAAAAGAATCTGAGTTAATGTTTTTGATCTGGTGACCCTCCCTCTACATTCTGGAACTTCCTCTGTTAACCCTTTCTTGTCTCTATCTCATGCTTTAAGTCTGCATGTAAAATCCAAGTTTTTAGACACCGCTGCTCTACCTTTTTTGATTACTCTTCTGTGGACACACCAAAGCGTTTCAGTTTTGCCACTCGTTGGGTGTTCCCTAAATAGGCACCCTGTCTGATTGCGGGACTTGGCAACAGGAAGAGGTAGAACTGACTGATGAAGGCTGTCACCATGAACCCCCTCTTACCAGGGATCACACTTTCAGGCTAAATATGATCAGACATCCTCCTCCCAAGTGGAATTTCAGATTCACTGACAGGTATTGTGAGCTGTTGTAGTTTTAAAATATTCAGGATAACTTGTGAAACATATGAATAACTATTCTGTTTCTCTTGTTGCACCATAGGTCTTATTAGAATTAATAACAGGACTTCCACCAGTTGATGAATCTCGTGAACCACAATTACTGGTAATGCAACATTCTCATATATACATTTGTGGAACGGAACTAAGTATCAATGCGACTGACATCTAGCTGGCGAAGACTTAACAAGTTTCAGTCCTCCCTCAACTATCTCTTTGTCTCTTCCCCTTTAGCCTAAGATATCAGATTTAACAACAAAAGTACACTGTCAAAAAATGAATTAATTTTAGGATTTAGATCTCTTGATCAATCATTGAATTTTGTAATCAATGAAATACAATGTTTATAAGCATCAAATTTGGTTTCTTTACTGAGAAGTTTGCCAGATGAGTTCTGATTTTTCTAACTTTACCTTTAATACTAAAGTTTGATATCAAAGAAGAAATTGAAGATGAAGAAATGTCTATTGAGGATTACACTGATAAAAAGATGCAGGACTGGGACTCTGTGACAATTGACAAAATGTACTTAACTGCAAGTCAGTGTTTAAATGAAAAGAAGAATAAGAGACCAGATATTAAAAAGGTTTGTACATTGTTATATTTATTCTATTTACAATTATATAAATGTTTTAAATATTTATTTTTAATGCAATATTTTTAATATTGTTTACAGGTATATAATTCATTGCAAGAGATCTCTTCAGTTGCTTCAGAATGAGATGAAGTCTGGACTCTCTGATGCAAGACACAACAAATGTTATTGAGAATACAGTAGAAAGTTTGGATCTCTGATAGCCACATTATTCTGGTCAGTGTTATTTGAATGTGAGATGAGGTATCTTAAATTGGACATAGGTGACTGAAAATAGGAAACTCACCACCTTGTGTCTGTTCTGCCATTTGATACAATTGTGGTCAATCAGGTTGTAGTCTTTGTTGTACTTCCCTGTCTACCTCTCATAAATATATCTAGTGTCTATCTAGCTCTTCCTTAAACTCAAATGTCCCTGCCTCTACTGCCTTATTGGGAAGGAAGGCGATGAGATCTTTTTCCTAAGACTGAGACTTGTTATTATTAAACTATATCTCTTGGTTCTTGTGTCCTGAAGGAAACATCCTCCCTGTACCTACCCTGTCAAGCCCCCTCAAATATTATGTGTCTTATAAGTTCACATCTCATTCTTCTAAATTCTAATTGGTATAAAATCTATCATCATAAAATAAGCCCTTCATCCCAGGAATGAGTCGAATTAAAAACTGAGAAAGATGAATTGGCCTTCCAGGAACTGCTTCTAATGGAATTTCATTTTTTTTTAATAAGCGAACCAAAATTGTCAAATAGTTCTATAGCTGGCTCTGTACAGTTGCAATAAAACTTACCTTTTATTTGCCATAATGCTTGCAATAAATTCCAGCATTCCATTTGCTTTCCTAACCATTTGCGTGTTTACATACTAACATTGAATTTCACATATCAGGACACCCAGTTCCCTCCGGGTTTTGCAAGCTCCCTCTATTCAAACCCTGCTTTTGTATTCATCCTGCCACAGTGGACAAGTTCCGGTTTTTGACATTGCGTTCAGTCTGCCAGGTTTTTGCTCACTTACTCATTTATGTATCTTTGCAGACTCTCTACCAACTGTCAACAGCTTGCCTCCTTTGGTGTCATCAGCAAATGTAACAACTATACAATTAATATTTTTGTCCACTTTGTTGTAAATTGTTGGGGATCCAACACTGCATCATGTGACATTCCACCAATTGCTGTTTGCCAATCCAAAAGGTGCATTTATTCCCTATTGGTGATCAATCCTTTATCCAGAACGTAAGAACTCAGAGCAGTGAGAGGCACCTCAACCCCTTGAGCTTGCTCCATAATTTGATATAAAAAAGCTAATCTCACCGCAGCCTCAACTCCATTTTTCTGCTCACTCCCAATGATCCCTTAACCCATTAACTCAATACTAATTGAAAGTCTGCCTTCATCTCTGTCTTGACCTTTTAAAACTGTGACTTCACATTCTAGATTGCCCCACAAGTGAAAGCATCTGCTCTACATCTACTTTGCTGATCCCCTTCAGCATCTAATAGATCTCAATTAAATCTCCTCAACCTTGTAAGTTCTGGCGAGTACAGGCTTAAACTGCTCAATCTCTCCTTATATGACAAGCCTTTCATCTCTGGAATTAATGCAATTCGGAGAAGGTTCATTGTCTCCAATGCAGTTATGTTTTTTCTCAAGTATCTGTGTTAGTGTGTTAGCCCCCAATATCATAGATTCTTACCTTGTGGGATAACCTTTGATGCAGAACCTTGTGTCTTTTGCAAATGTAAGTGCACCAAATCTACAGGGTCCCCCTTATCCATTTTGTTTCCTTCAAAAAAAATGCTAATAATTAAACATGATATCACCTTCACAAAGCTTTATTGATTCTGCCTTAACACATTATAGCTGCTACTTAGAAAGTAACCTCATCATTGTGGATTTTCACAATTTCCCTAAGACAGATGTTAGGCTAACTAGTGTACAGTTGCCAGCTTTCTGTCTCCTTGCTTTTGTGTATAAAGGTGTAAATGTAATTTGCAATCCTTTTGGTTTCCTTTCTGAATTTAACGGATTTTGCAAGATCATGAATACCTTAACTACCTTTGCAAACACATCTTTTAAGACCTTAGGATGGAGGCCATCTGTTCTGGGGTATTACTCAGGCTTTAAATCCCAATAGTTTTCCCACCACATTTTTTTCCCGGTGATGTTGATTGTTTTGATGTCTTCCCTCCCTTTCTTTGTGTTAGTATCTTTTGGAAACTTTGTCTTCTACATTGAAGACAGACACAAAATATCTATTAAATTCCCCTAACTTTGCAGAGAAAGAACAGCAGTTTTAGTAAAACTCTTCCTTTAAGTACATGTAGAAACTCTTACCTTTTGTTTATATATTACAGGCTACCTTTTTCCTCATACTTTTTTTTAAGCTATTCTTTGGTCACCTTTTAAGAACTAGCAATCTTCTGATCCTTACAGATTTGTACAGTTTTTCTTTTGATTTTACGTAATCCTTAACTTCCTCATTTAGCCACAGATGATGTCTCTTGCTTTCTCATTAGGATAAATCTTTACTGATAGTTATTAGAAGTCTTAAATCTCTAATATCATATTTTAATATATTTTCCCAGTTCAGTTCAGCCAAATCTGCCTTCATAGATATTTCTTAATCAACCTGTTCAGGCACGTTATGACATACTCTGGAACAGGTGGGACTTGAAGCCAGGCCTTTTTGACGGATTAACATAAACTTCAATAGGGATTTGGTCAGTCAGTTTAAATAAAACTAAGGAGTGAATATGATAAATGAAGTAAAGGCAGGTAAATCGAATCAAGGTACAAATGAAATATAAATTTTGTATGAAATAAGAATTACAGAATGGGCTTGGCTGAATTGCTTGCACGTGTATATATTGGAAATATTTCTGTAATCCTTCCATAAAATATGAAAAATATTTTAACTAAGTGGGCCCCAGCTCAAAGGTAAAATACCGTAGATACTGGAAACCTGCAATAAACACTAAAATGTTGCAAATCAGTTCGACAGTAGCTGGGAAGTGGTGGTAGTGTACCCATGCATTTTTTAGTCAATTTTCTTCTAAGCAGTCAAGGTTGTGAATTTGGAAGTGCAGTCAAAGGTATGTTGGCAAGTTGCTGCAGTGTATCTTGATTTCGATACACTGCATCAATGGTGGGGTGAATGAATATTTAACATAGCAGATTGAGTGTCATTGAAGTTTTTCTTTAAATGGTGTTGATCTTGACTGTTAGAGACTTGTTCATCCAAGGGAGTGAAGATGTATTCCATCACAGATTTGTGCCTTTTACATGAGTAACAGACTATTGTGAGTCAGAAGATGAGTTACTTAGCGCAGAATTTCCAACCATTGACTGCTATTGTAACCACATGATTTTTTACAGCTAAGTATGTGGGCATTGCTAACTTCTAGGCTGTTGATAGTGAAAGGTCTTTTTCTTCAGTCTTTGTACTTGCATTAATGCTCTTCTTGGGCTAATTTTTTAGATTCCCAATTTAAATATTTCTAACCAGTGTACTCAAGCTTGATTCTCTGCTTTTTAGATGAGTCAGTTTTGGTTGTCTGTTTATCGTCTGAGGTTGATTTTTTTTTGTTTCCGATAATTACTTATAAACTTCACAGCTGCTCTTGGTCGCCAAACGGTATTTATAATCAATTTAGTTACAATTTTGCAGAGAACGAGAGTCCAAAGCAAAAATAGTTTTCACAGGCGTATCAATCTCTTATGAATTGCGCTTTTCACCCTTTCACACAATGTAAATGAGATGTCGATGATAACCTGGTTGTGTTATCTTTGCATTATGGGTTCTTCTATCCATTGAGAGTAAATGTCAAAGCATGTTACTTAAAACTAATAGTCAAATTTGTTTACAATCCAATATAATTACAGAGAAGGGACACAGCAAGTTAGTAGTAATAAAGTACTATAACTATTTTTGTAATAACACCTCACTAAGCTGCTAAGAAATTAAAATGAAGTTTGATTATTGTGATCATTGCATGATAAATCTATCCATTACACATTGATTTTAACGTTCCTTCCACGGAGCATTACCAAAAATATTTCAACCACGTGGATACAAATACTATTTTGACAGCCTACTGTACAACTTAGATTCCTAGTTCTAGAACTGACTGATCAGTGCTTTTCTAATAGAAATCTGACTTTTCTTAGACTCACATGTTGTTGCTGAAAATATATTTGCAACTACTCAACTTACCAACTTTTCCTGATGAATTAGCAAGCATATTTTAATGCTATTGTATTTTTGAATGTAGCCATTTGCAAGCCTAAATACTGATTTAATCTGTGCGTAGAAAGTTATTCATGCCTTATTATGAGCTTAAGTATAATTTAGAATTTACAACATTGAGAGAATTGTGGTGTTGATTAGCAAAATATTTATTTCATTGACATTGTGTTGGATTAAAGATTGCATATGTGCCAGGTTATTTGCAATGTAAAGTGCAACAGTTTTTTGGTCTATAAAGTCATGATGGTCATGTATACGAGCTTCCATTTATTTTATAATACAAGACTGAATATTTGGTCTGTGAAATTTTTTTTATTTTACGATTTTAAAACCAATTTCTACACCAACATTTTTTTTCAACTGTTAAAAAGTAAGATGGATAAAATTGATGGTATTTAATGCACCACTACATTTTACAGCTAATTAAATGTTGAGTCAAAGTATAATTTTATCCCTTATCAATCCTAATTACATTTTCTATTTAGTCAGCCACTATAAAAGATTAACCACAATTCAAATAAGACTCATTTTCCAACAAGAGGATTTTCATTATAAATACTGCATGAAATATTGCACAACCAGCAAACTCTTTATTAGATTATGCTAAATGCTGCTTCAAAATTGTGAAAAGCAAAGGACATGCAAATGTGAAAACATAAAATCACAGACTAATATTTTAGTCAAAAGTCTGTTACCTTCTACTTGAGTTATGATTTTGAGGGACTGATAGAATTGATTTGATCATAATGGAATAAAGCAACAATCAACAGCACTAAAGAATTCAATGAGTCCACTAATATTTATTGTAATATTACAAACTCTTATACATTCCCATTTTCAGTACTCTGATTTGCTATCTGAGTTCTGAGTGACTGAATAAATTTTCGCATAGCCAGTTTGTATGACTTCATTGTATGGACCTTCCTTGTCTTCATCACAACCATTGGTGGTCCAGGTAACCTCAACATCCTCGCTTCACAAGTAACTTAGACTTCTTTTACAATACCAGTGGGTGATCAGTTTCACCCTGTCCATTTAATCTATTGGCAAAAATTTTGTCAAGTGTTTACATATTTCTGCATCTACTTGAATGTTTTCACCTGGGTGTGCACCTAGACAAAGCCCCCATTTACCATGACTAATCCACCTACTTTGCATATCCCTGGACACTAGGACAATTTTGCATTGCCAATCCATCTAACTTGTACATCTTTGGACTGTGGGAGGAAACTCGAACACTTAGATACTGGTGCAGATACTGGGAGAACATGCAAACTTGCCACAGGAATTGAACCCAGATCTTGTGAGGAAGCAGTACTAAAACAGTGAGCCACTGTGCCTCCCCTTTTTATTGGCATTTTTTTAAAAAAATCCCAAGCAAGTATTTGGTGCAATCAATAAGGGAATGAGAAAATAGATTAGTTTGTTGGGAATGAAAAAAATCACAGAAGTTGGAATAAGCTTTTTTGGGGGGGGGGGGGGGGGGAAGAGATCCAGGATGTTGACAAGCAGCAGTAAGTGTACTCCACTATAGCTTCAAGGCAAAATAGCATGGAGGTAGAATGTATTTGTACCCTTGGCCCTTTCAGTGATAGCACCTTCCAAACATGTGCCCTTTCTGAGGCATCCTGCTGAATTAGTGCAGTCTATCTTGTAGGTAGTGCACTTGCTGCAACTGAGCATTGGTGTTGAAGGGAGTAAATGTACATGCGGGTGAATGGGGTGCCTATCAAGGGGCTGCTTGTCCTGACTGGTTTCAAGCTTCATCACTGCTGGGAGCTGTATCCACCAAGGCAAATGGAGAATCTTTCATAACAATCCCAAATTGTGCCTTTTAATTGTTGGACAGACGTTAGCAAGTCAGATGATGAGTTCTTGCTGCAGGATTCCTAGCCTTTGACTTGTCATTAGCACAATATCTAGACGATTGGTGCAGTCTAGTTTCTGGTAAAACAAACGCCCAAGATGTAGTTAATGTTGGATTAGAAGCTTTGCAATGAACAGCAGGTGGTGATGATTAGTATCTTTCGTTGAAGGTGGTCACACAAATGGCAGGCAATGTTAGTTTCTTGTTGCCAGCCCAACTATGAATGTTGACTGATTCTTGCTGCATGTGGACACAAGCTGCTTTAGTATGAAAAGTGGTAATTGATGCTGGACATTAAGAACTGCACAATGAACATTGCCACTTTTGGCCTTGTCATGAAAGCACAACCATTGCTTGAGCAACTCAAAATGATTGGATATGAATTATGTACCGATGGTGAAAATCAACTGAGGAGGTTATTGCAAGTAGCACTTTTAAAAATACTGTTTATGACCCTATCCATCACTTATCTGACATTTGAGAGTTGACTGGGCATGAATGAGGTCAGAAAGGAACTGTCTTGTTTTTGTGGACAGAACATATGGGCAATTTTGCAATGCCATAAAGATGGTAGCGTTGCAGATACAGTGGAACAGCTTAGCTGGTCATGTGTCTAGTTCAGAATAATTGCCTTCATAATCTGCAGTGACTTGGCAAGTCTTGGTTTCATTATGGATTGAATCAAACTGGTGGAAGACAGGTCTTTGATACACGGGGGGGGGGGGGGGGGGTGGCGGCCAACATGGCTCAGGAGGCTTCCCCTGGTAGCACTCTGAACCTGCTATTGCTGCAGGGAAATCATCTTCAAAGAATACCATCAGCAAGGGCTACAGGGAGAGTGCAGGGAAGTGGAGTTGAAATGCCCATCAGCCATGATTTAAGTGGTGGATTGGACGTGATGGGCCAAATGGCCTTACTTCCACTCCTATGTCTTATGGTCTATTGACACAGAATTAACACAAAACCTCAAAAACAATATACATTTTTCAAATTATTTAGTTCCTACTGGAACACAGTTCACAGTCTATAAACTGATGACAGGATTACCCTTTGATGGCAAATATCCTGTTAACTTCAAATATCACCAACTGCAACCTGATTATCACTTAGTTAGGTCCTAGGTTACAACCTTCAACTGCTTGAGAACAGTCCAGGAAAATGTGGTCACTGGATCTACAAGTGGAATAACAAATTGTAACTGTAGCCATTAAAGTCACACTTCTGTCCATGCACTGAATTCCTGCTCAGAGACCCACAGATTCCTGGTGGCATTATTACCTTTCACAACAAGCCACTTGGCATTAGTAATATGAACACTGACTATAATTGTTATATAGTTCAGTCATCTGGTCAATTCTTCTATGTAAGAACTAAAATGATCAGAAATGTAGAATTGTGTACTGGTTTTTTACAAGTTGCAAACTGACTGTTGGAATCTCCAATATACTTATGAGTCCATGAAGAAAAAAAGCTGAAGGACATTTCAGGCCTTATCCTAGTACTGGTGACGGTGAAGACCTTGGTTTTGTACCTGATTTAGGATTCTGATTCAGTGTGCCATCTTTACACTTTCATGTCTTCAATAACCTCTCTCTTTTCTTTTGCAAATGTCCATGATTATATATAGCAATTCAGATCTATAATGCTACACAAAGATAGTTGTTTATTTTTCAACTTTTTCCCCCTATGATACGAGTAAAGTTAGGAGAGAAAAAGACAAGGAAACATGGAAGTCACTTCATACAAATATACAATTTTATAGATATAGCTGTAAACCTGCACATTTTCATTCCACTGTACCATGGGAAAAGTATTGAGCACCATACAGTCAAGTTTTCATATGTTATCTATTCTACTGTAAACAAAATGCAGTTCATCCCCTTGGTTTTATATCATTACAAAATATAGCACTTAACCAAAGTAAACATTTGAAAAAGCAAGAGCATTCATGAAAATGAAACAAAAAAGTTGTTTTAACTAAGTTGCAACCTGGAATAAAAATCATTTATAATATCAAATACTCAACTTGCATTGCCCAATGATTTAATATGTATGCAGAGTTCAAACCACCAACAGATGTTTAACCAATGCTGTAAACCAGATTTCTTCATACAGTGAAAGTAGAATTCTTGACATAAGAAACTGAAATTTAAAAATAACTCATCTAACCAGAATGTATTAAAGAACAATATAAACTAAATATATGGATGACAGTTTAAATCTTAGCATCTTAACTGTAATGAGCAAGGCTTTAAAAAGTCTTCAAAATGTTCTGCTCTTGATTTGTACAGGACTCTGATTCAAGATCCAAACGTAACAATACTAAAGAATCAATCCTGTATTAACAGTTTGAAAATGGTCATACTTGAGATTTTCTCAAAAGCGAAAGCTAATCTTTCCTACAGAATGTTCTGAGAAAAGTCACAGACTTGAAACAATAGGCTGAATTTGTCCCTGGATTTCAAGATTCCAACATCGGGACCAATGGATTCCCAAGATTGGATAATATCAATAGTATAATTTTCATAGAGGCAACCTCCACACTCACTGTCACATGGTGGGCCAACCCCCAGGTCAACAACTATGCTGTCTGTCCCATGGGTCTAGAAAATTCTGCCCAATTTTGTTTCTTTCTTTCTATACCTGGAAATACTGTCTGGCAGCATCTTATTTTTTGGTTGTTACTACAAGGTATCTTTCCTCTTTTGAAAGGACCAAAATAAAACATACTTGACATTCTATTTTATTCCTCACAAAACTATTTGTAAGCAATCTCATTTAGCTGAAATTACAATCGGTGGAACAAAAATATTTTCTATAAATATTAAAGAATATAGTTGTAAATTCATTTTAACAGGCTCCAAACGTTCAGTTGCCTCTGCTCCAGTTACTGACAATATCAGCATTGAAGTGAGAGCGCGCTAGGGCCTTAAACTGCTGCAGACTATGGGGAGGTCATGCAGTGCTGTCAAGGAAATGTTGGCAGGTTGCTGCAGTGCACCTTGTACACGGGACACATTTCAGACAGCAACAGAGGGAGTGCACACTTAAGATGGTGGATGAGATGGTAAGCAGTGGAAATGTTTTGCCCTGGATAATATTAAGGTCCCTCAGTGTTATTGGAACTGCAGTCATTTAGGCAAGAGTAATTTGTCAAGCTACTAACTGCCTTGTTAATAATATTAAGGCTTTTTGGAGTCAGGAGGCAAGTCACTTAATTCAGAATACCCTGACTGATTCATCTTGTAGCCACAGAATTTTGGCTAGGTGGTCAAGTTAGTTTCTGAACAATAATAAATCTCAGGAATGTTGATGATGATACAAGACATGAAAAATCAACAGACAGATGGTTAGTTAGTCTTTCTCTTGGTGGAGATGGTCATGACCTGATAGTTGTGTAAAGGTTAAATGCCACTTTTCAATCTAAGCCTGATTATGTCCAGGTCCTCCTGAATATTGTAAATTAACTATTTCATTATCTGGGGAATATTAAACTGAACTAAACATCATTTCAGTGAACATCTCCACATAAGATTTTACAACAAAAGATGGCTGGGACCTAGGACACTGCCCTGAAGAACTCCTGCAGCTATTTCCTAGGGCTAAAGTAGTTTCACTGGATCTGAATCCTGCTATTCTTCCCAAATCCTTTTGACTTCAGTTTTACAAAGATCTTCAAAGGCACTACTATCCCTGAATCCCCCACTATCAACATCTTGGGCGGTTACAATTGACCAGAGGCTGAACTGGATTAGCCACATAAATACAGTACCAATGAGAGCAGTTCAGAGGCTAGGAATACTGCAACAAGTAACCTCCCAAAGCCTCTACAAGGCACAGGTCAGGAGTATGATGGAATACTCCCCACTTCCTTGGATGGGTGCAGCTCCAACAACACTTAAAGCAACTTGACACCATCCTCTCCCTCTGTCACTAATGCTTGGTGTGGCAGCGTGTAACATCTACAAGATGCACTGCAGAAATTCACCAAAGCTACTTAGAAAACCCCTTTCAGGCCCACAACTAATACCATCTTGACAGGCAGGGCAGCAGATACATTAAAACATCATTTGTAACATTCGCTCCAAGCCAGTCACCCTCCTGACATGGAAATACATCACAGTTCCTTCACTGTCAGTGGGTCAGAATCCTGGAATTTCCTCTTTAATGGCATTGCGGGTCTACATACAGCACATGCTGCAGCAGTTCAAGAATGCAACTTACCGTCACCTTATCAAGGTAACTAGGGACAGGCAATAACTGGCCTAGCCAACAAAATTCACATCCCAAGAGTGAATAATAAAACAGCCAAATTCTGTCAGAGGCAGCCATGACAAGTGCTGTCATTTTTTAATCTCAACCACAGAATTTAGTACTTCTATGCAAGTTTGGACCAAAGCTGTAATGAGATCAGAACGCTGAGCAGTCCTGATGGTATCCCAGTCAAGGATGTTACTGGTAACCACTTTTGATAGCACACTGCAACGATGACTTCCATAACATTAATGATATTGAGTGTAAACTGACGAGGCTGTCAATGATCAGATGGATCTTTCCTGCTTTTGGTGGACACAGCATGCCTGGACAAATCTTCTAATTTGCCAAATGGACGTCAATATTCCAACTATAGGTGTGGTTAGTTCTGGAGCATAAGTCTTAAGCACGTAATCAGGATGTTAATGTGGCTCATACACATCCATTTTCTCCCTGCTTCACCATTACTTGTTATTACAATGAGCAAATGAAATTGGCCAATAGCCAGTTCCTGTGATGGTGGAACGTGAAGTGAAGTGAAGTGGTGGATGAATGGAGTTGCAGGTGTTTCAGTCTTGTCTTTGGCACTCATGCCAGGTTCCACTTACCATTGAGTTTGGGGGTGTTCATACAGCCTTCTGTTCTTCCCTCGACATTTTTGCTTTAAGTTGTCTGCCACCATGAGCTACTGAACAAGCTAATTCAGATCACTGCACATAGATATTAGTTACACAAAGCCACATGTATTCTTATCCATGCTTTCTACAACAATTATTTGCATTTTTATTTGGATTCGTGTTTCAAGATAGAAAAAAAATTATATTGAAAATGTTGCAAGAAACATTTTAAGGCTCTGCTTTGCAATGTAACTTGCAAGAAACTATCACTATCCCAATAGTGACCCACTGAAAGTGGTCCTGGAAACTGTTAATCTGTTGCAGCAGAAAACAGAACTTTGTCACTTCTGTATTCTTTTCCTTGTCCACATGTTCTAAACATGTAATAAGAGCAATGAAAAAGTAATTTTAATCCTTCCGCCCACCACAATAAATTGCCCAGTATAATACAGGATGTGCAAAGCACGTAAATTACAAATATCCACTTTCATAAAATACATGATTAAACCAATTTTCACATTATCTGTACGTCTAATTTTGTTTCCAAGATTCAGAACACTTATCAGCCATTTTATGCATGTAGGACAATTCTATAATGACATGCTTTCAAATTTAAAGCTGAATGAACTTGACATAACATATTAATCGCAAAGAACCTCCTTAAAAGCAATTACAAAAATTAGCAGAACATGGCCCATGAAAATTGGTCAAATTTATAAACTTGTGTGCGAACAGCAAACATCTTCTGCAGTGAAGTGAAATATTTAATTGCATTTGTTTCAATTTTAGAGATGCCATACTTAGCAAGTACCTACGAATTGGTGCTCACTAGCAACACTTTGGGGAAAGAAAATATGTAGAACTCAGAAGAATTATTAAGGCCTTTGAGCCAGTTTGTTTTTTCCTTCTTCTTGTTCACAGAGTTTAAAATGTGTGTAAAACAAAATACCACACAATGTACACAAAATCCCCAGACCTTGATTAAGTGAAAGGGGATCTTTAAACAAAATATAACCTCCCAGTAGGGTAATGCAGAACTTAAAATGTCCAAACATGTTGTATCTGAATGTTTGTTTGTCAAGGAACAAATCTCTAGAAAAGACTGCATTTTATCCTGTTTGGTTAAATATAAGCACAAGAATTAAGTCGTCAGAGACAGGTGCATTATAGAAATCACATGAAGAAACAGTGGATGCTTCGGAAATACTGAAGACAACATTACAGACTCATTACTCAAAGCACAACTTAAAATCTCACTCTACCTGCAAATCTGTACATCTTCAATGACCAGCTAGATTTTACTTCAAGATTATGATTTGTGTACAAGGGACAAAGTGAGAGAACATCCTCAAATTCGTATGCTTGCTGAAGGAAAACTGTAACCATAAAATCTCACCTGCTTCCAGCTGCAGCAATTGTTCACATACATATTACTATGTATACCCTTTATTCTAAAGGCTGGAATCATGCTCCCTTCAAATTTTATTTTCTTAAAATTAGGAAAATACTTAACTTATGCCAGCAATTCCTCGTAATGAAAATCTAATGTCTTAGAATCAGGGTCCTATTCTTCTGTGCTCCCTCTTTAACATTGTTTCGAAATTGGGCAGTAACCATCAAATGTAGCTTCAAAGATAATTTAACTTAAAACTTATTTCAGCTTAGCCCGTGAAATGTATCCTATGATCTGACAAACCAACAGATTAACATCCAACATAAATTTCAGTGAATGGTGAATAATCACATCCAAACCATTTTTAAACCTTTAGCAATATTTTTTCCTCAAATACATTTCATTGCACCTTTTCCAATATGAACTGCTTTTATTTATTCATTCACATTTCAATAATTTTCCAATCCCTCAAAAGGTACCTGCTCAACTGTATAGTTCACGTTTGTTTGGTATTGGTCTCCTTGACAAGGAAATAGATAAGGAAGCTTCTTATACCTGAATCAATCATTCTCTGGTATATATTTACAAGACAGCATCATAGTGAACTAATTTATAAACACAGTAAGCATAAGCAGTGTAATGTTCTGTAACATACTAAGCTTATGTAAATATAAAATGTAGATCTCTGAATAATTCCTTATGCAGTCAACTCATACGTTAGCCATATCAAACAAAGGAACTGCCAAGTGAAAGCTGGGTAATTCCTGCTGGAAGAAAAATTCTGATTTAAATATCAAACCACGTTCACCAAGGGCAGATCACCAAATTGTTCCAAATGCTGGTTAACTTATTTTATGGAGATGCTTGAATAAAAGAAAATGTGTGTGCATATTAGGCACAGACAAAATTTCCCCAGGCAAAGCAACCCAAAATTAAATAAAATTGGGTTAATTGAGTTAAAAAGAAAAATCTGTGAAGGTAGATGAACACAGCAGGCCAAGCAGCATCTCAGGAGCACAAAAGCTGACGTTTCGGGCCTAGACCCTTCATCAGAGAGGGGGATGGGGGGAGGGAACTGGAATAAATAGGGAGAGAGGGGGAGGCGGACCGAAGATGGGGAGAAAAAAAAAAGATAGGTGGAGAGGAGAGTATAGGTGGGGAGGTAGGGAGGGGATAGGTCAGTCCAGGGAAGACGACAGGTCAAGGAGGTGGGATGAGGTTAGTAGGTAGGAAATGGAGGTGCGCCTTGGGGTGGGAGGAAGGGATGGGTGAGAGGAAGGACTGGTTGGGCTGGTTTTGGAATGCAGCGGGGGGAGGGGACGAACTGGGCTGGTTTTGGGATGCGGTGGGGGAAGGGGAGATTTTGAAGCTGGTGCAGTCCACATTGATACCATTGGGCTGCAGGGTTCCCAAGCGGAATATGAGTTGCTGTTCCTGCAACCTTCGGGTGGCATCATTGTGGCACTGCAGGAGGCCCATGATGGACATGTCATCTAACGAATGGAAGGGGGAGTGGAAATGGTTTGCGACTGGGAGGTGCAGTTGTTTATTGCGAACCGAGCAGAGGTGTTCGGCAAAGCGGTCCCCTAGCCTCCGCTTGGTTTCCCCAATGTAGAGGAAGCCACACCGGGTACAATGGATAAAGTATACCACATTGGCAGATGTGCAGGTGAACCTCTGCTTAATATGGAAAGTCATCTTGGGGCCTGGAATAGGGGTGAGGGAAGTGTTGTGGGGGCAAGTGTAGCATTTCCTGCGATTGCAGGGGAAGGTGCCGGGTGTGGTGGGGTTGGAGGGGAGTGTGGAGCGAACAAGGGAGTCACGGAGAGAGTGGTCTCTCCGGAAAGCAGACAAGGGTGGGGATGGAAAAATGTCTTGGGTGGTGGGGTCGGATTGTAGATGGCAGAAGTGTCGGAGGATGATGAGTTGTATCCGGAGGTTGGTGCGGTGGTGTGGGAGAACGAGGAGGATCCTCTTGGGGGCGGTTGTGGCGGGGGCGGGGTGTGAGGGATGTGTTGTGGGAAATGCGGGAGACGCGGTCAAGGGCATTCTCGACCACTGTGGGGGGAAAGTTGCGGTCCTTGAAGAACTTGGACATCTGGGATGTGCAGGAGTGGAATGCCTCATCGTGGGAGCAGATGCGGCGGAGGCGGAGGAATTGGGAATAGGGGATGGAATTTTTGCAGGGGGGTGGGTGGGAGGAGGTGTATTATAGGTAGCTGTGGGAGTCGGTGGGCTTGAAATGGATGTCAGTTACAAGCTGGTTGCCTGAGATGGAGACGGAGAGGTCCAAGAAGGTGAGGGATGTGCTGACATGGCCCAGGTGAACTAAAGGTTGGGGTGGAAGGTGTTGGTGAAGTGGACCACCCAAGACATTTTTCCATCCCCACCCTTGTCTGCTTTCCAGAGAGACCACTCTCTCCGTGACTCCCTTGTTCGCTCCACACTGCCCTCCAACCCCACCACACCCGGCACCTACCCTGCAACCGCAGGAAATGCTATACTTGCCCCCACACCACCTCCCTCACCCGCATCCCAGGCCCCAAGATGACTTTCCATATTAAGCAGAGGTTCACCTGCACATCTGCCAATGTGGTACTGTATCCATTGTACCCGGTGTGGCTTCCTCTACATTGGGGAAACCAAGCGGAGGCTAGGGGACCGCTTTGCAGAACACCTCCGCCCGGTTCGCAATAAAAAACTGCACCTCCCAGTCGCAAACCATTTCAACTCCCCCTCCGATTCGTTTGATGACATGTCCATCATGGGCCTCCTGCAGTGCCACAATGATGCCACCCGAAGGTTGCAGGAACAGCAACTCATATTCCGCTTGGGAACCCTGCAGCCCAATGGAATCAATGCGGACTTCACCAGCTTCAAAATCTCCCCTTCCCCCACCGCATCCCAAAACCAGCCCAGTTCGTCCCCCTCCCCCCACTGCATCCCAAAACCAGCCCAGCCTGTCTCTGCCTCCCTAACCTGTTCTTCCTCTCACCCATCCCTTCCTCCCACCCCAAGGCGCACCTCCATTTCCTACCTACTAACCTCATCCCACCTCCATGACCTGTCCGTCTTCCCTGGACTGACCTATCCCCTCCCTACCTATACTCTCCTCTCCACCTATCTTTTTTTCTCTCCATCTTCGGTCCGCCTCCCCCTCTCTCCCTATTTATTCCAGAACCCTCACCCCATCCCCCTCTCTGATGAAGGGTCTAGGCCCGAAACGTCAGCTTTTGTGCTCCTCAGATGCTGCTTGGCCTGCTGTGTTCATCCAGCTTCACACTTTATTATCTTGGATTCTCCAGCATCTGCAGTTCCCATTATCACTAAAAAGAAAAATCTGTTGTTTGCAATTGTAACGATATATTAAATGGTCACTACTTAAAAGCAATACCAAATGCCGAAGGATACGTGACAGGTGAGGTATTTCCAATAATCCAGTAAATTGACAAGTTCACCAGAAAGGCAATAATTCCAGAAAGCAACACCATCATCTATAAAAGATAAAACTTACATTGTGTTTAATGCTTTTAAATTATAAAACAGATAAGAAAATAATGCATGTTCATTATTACCCACTACTTCTCAAATGTACACTATGTACTTCAACAAATCCTGTTAATAAAAGTATACTTGGATTTAAAATTAAAAATTACAAAACTGACAATACAAGTCAAATGATTCCTAGTTGGAGGGAGCCATCTACATTTGAACCCATCCTATCTGCTATTTCCTCTGATGATGTAGCACTTTGGCATGAAGGCTGGAACTAGGAACTGAATATATGAATTTTGCATGCAAATAGTATTCTGCAGTGTTAAAAGCCTCCCATTATTCTTAATTTTAAGAAAAATGACACTGGAGTGATTAGGAATTGCCAGGACTTGTTCAGTAGCTCCAAAAGATTAAACATGCAAAATCAGCCTGTGTTTAGTCTGTGCAAGTAACCCTCACCTCCTGACTTCCCAATGCTTTGCTGCCATCTGTTTTCCCTTTATTGTAAAGACTGGAATCATACTCCCCTCAAATTTTGTTTATTTTTTTCTAAATTACAAAAAAGTTCAGTTTTGCAAGCAATTGTTTGTGTCTCAGGTTCTTAATCTTCTGCTCCCTCTACTTAAATCAGGCGTTGATGGACTTCTGAGAGCTGTCTGGATGAAGTCAGCTCTGGCAACACTCAAGAAGCTCAACACTATCCAGGGCATGCTTGTTTGGCATCAAGTCTGCATTGTGCATTATAAGTTCAACACCATCCTGACATGGAATTATATCACGTTTCTTGGTGTTCACTGGGTAAAGTTCCCGCATTCTCTTTCTAATAGCACTCTACAGTACCTACACAACATGGAAAACAATGGTTTAAGGCTGCAGCTCACTACTGTCTTCTTAAGAGTAATTAGATGCTGACATTGTCAGAGACACCCAAATCCAATGAATGAATTGAAAAAGTTTTTCCCTAAGCCAAAATTGATCTTACACCTTGTTTAGTATTAAAACATATGTGTTAATTTAGCGATCTCACTGTCTGCTAATAAACAATTCATAATCCAGATATTTGCAGAACAGAATTGAAAAAAGTGCACAAATAACAAAACTTTTACCAAAATACCTATTTCATTCAGAGTTAACAAGAAAGACTGGTAGAAGAAATTATAAATTTCACCTTGATACAACAAAATGGCAGTCAGGATTAAGGTACACTGTTAAATAAAAAGAACACAGAACTTTATTATCTAGTGTCTGTGCAGGCAGCATGAGAGAGATGACAGTCAGAAGACTGGAATACAACTTACTGTCCCAAATATTAAAGTTTGCAAGAATAACACAACTATTTCAGAATCTTACCAATGCTGTAGTAGACCAGTTTCCAAAGATGCTTCCCTCTCCAGTCACTGGTTCAAAAAAAGGAACAGTGAACATCAGAATGATAGATGACATTGGGGCCTGGTAGTATAAGAGCTGCATAGAATTCACCTGCAACTCATGTTGTTTAGCTCCTACCCACTGTAAAATGAAACCAATAAGAAAAATATGTTATACAGATGATTAAGTGGTAATTTAACAGCTTGTAATGATATTATGATTATTATTTAATACTAGGAGATCAGAAATGCTCAATGGAATGCAGCAAAAGGAAAACATCGACAGGGTTGTCATAAATTGCACTGAAAAGAGACCCAGCACATGCATCATTGGGCCTCTGTAGAAGGGAAGATCAATAACAGAACTGAAGCAAAGCATTAGACAAACAGAAATCACTGATTCTGAACACTTGAAGCCATTGATAACCCTCCAGAGAGGAACAGTAACACTAGAATGGCAACTGAATGGTTATGTTTAGAGATCATAAGGGAAAATATTCAGTTTTACTGGCTCAAGTTATTTTTAAAATAAATATTCATGTATTTATATCACAATTATTACTGGAACAACTCAAAAATAATTTCAACAATGAGTGTTTGAATTTATAGCCTTCAACGTGGTTGCTTTTTGTGGAATCTGTTCATTTACGTTTCACTAAAACGCCACAGCCAATTTGCTGACCCAACACAATTTTTTAAAATAAATCACTATTTGGCTATTCCCTGGATGCAGCATTCTATGTCAGGAGACTGTATCATAAGCATGTGTCGGGTGGGAATTTGCTGATTCGCATCTTAACATGGCACAAAGCAGAATATGCTCTTTCTTTGCAGAAAGCACCCAACAAGGTAACCAGCCCTTCATTCTATTCCTTATATCAGAAAAACATAACTTTACATCCGACATATCCAACATCTGATGTGTTACATGGAAATTTAATTAGATGAGTAAACTCAGTACTAAACAGATCTGCAACTGTGTGGATGAATAAACAAGAATGCTGATCAGCCATTGCAAAACAAGGCCAGAAACCAAGTATCAGAGATAATGGGACCTGCAGATGCTGGAGAATCCAAGATAATAAAATGTGAGGCTGGATGAACACAGCAGGCCAAGCAGCATCTCAGGAGCACAAAAGCCCAGCTCTTCCCCTCCACCCACTGCATCCCAAAACCAGTCCAACCTGTCTCTGCCTCCCTAACCTGTTCTTCCTCTCACCCATCCCTTCCTGCCACCCCAAGCCGCACCCCCATCTCCTACCTACTCACCTCATCCCACCTCCTTGACCTGTCCGTCTTCCCTGGACTGACCTATCCCCTCCCTACCTCCCCACCTATACTCTCTCCACCTATCTTCTTTTCTCTCCATCTTCGGACCGCCTCCCCCTCTCTCCCTATTTATTCCTGAACCCTCACCCCATCCCCCTCTCTGATGAAGGGTCTAGGCCCGAAACGTCAGCTTTTGTGCTCCTCAGATGCTGCTTGGCCTGCTGTGTTTATCCAGCCTCACATTTTATTATCTCAGAAACCAAGTATCTGTTTTCAAAGTAGCCACAGAATAATAAATATTTTACAATCCCACTTTCAACATATTTTAATGCAGAAAGTTGAAACAGACGTTCAGGATTGACAGCAATCAGTAGCAGGAATCATGCCAGAGCTTACGTCAACTAACATAACAGCTGAGAGACTAAACTGGAGAATCTTCCTGTTTTATGTGGCATGTTAAATAGTGCATTCAAGTCAGAGAAGTTAATACCCTTGTGCAAGACAGGAAATTTTCCACAATTTAGTCCCCCAGCTCCAGGGGACTACTTTGTTGCCATGATCAAAACAAGTGTGTACCACAGAGGCTTAAGTACAATACAGGCAACTTAGCTACATGTAACATTAATTTGCAGATAATGCACATTACGGATACTAACAGAACTTGGTTGGCTGATCTACATTTTCTCCATTTCTCAGCTATGAGCCCTTTCTAAACCTCTATTCCATGACACTACAGGACTAACCTACAAATAATAAATACTTTGGGCCAAATTATCAGGTCTCAGGAGCCAAACGTAACATGGCCACATTAAAATGTGGCACCACTTACAACATTGGAAAAGGTCGTTTGTTGCCACTTCAGTTAAAGCCAATCGGCAAGGTAAAAGATAAGAAAATATTTGAACAAAAGCATAACAAGCACTTAGAAAACTATAATGAAAATGTATTATATAAGAACAAATAATCCCAAAACGGTCCAATTTTAAAAAATGAACCACTTACTCAAAATACTTTTCAAATTGCAAACTAAGCTTTTAAGAAAAGTATTCAGTTAAACAGTTGGAACAATTAGGATATTAAAAGTAATTGTTTAATGCAAGCATTTCCGATGATCCTGTTGTTATCGCCAAACATCAGGGTGTTTAGATTGTGATGAACACAAAGTATTTGTGTTTAGTACTTATAAAAATATGCAAGAAAAATCAAAATTACTAACCACTTGATATATTGAGGTAACCAAAACACCAAGTGTTGCAAAAAGTATTCCTAGAAAATTAAACTTCACATCAAAGTAAGAATTCAGAAATACTCCCAAAGTAATAGGGATCTGTAAGAAATAAGTGGGAGATGGTTATTTCCAGTTTAACATTTATAGCCATACAGACTAGTACATTTTCCAGAAGAGAAGAACCAAATATAACACACTAAACATCTAAATTTCTGTTTGGACGAAAAATAGTAAGTGTTTCTAGATGTTTAAAAAATAAAAATCGATTTTAAAAAATTAAATATTTACTAAATCATTAGTAAGAAACAAATTACAAAATGCAGATTTCAAAGATTCTCATATTAAAATTTGCAGGGTCATAATATACACATGAAAATTGTAATATGTAATAAAAAGTAAGCTGTGTGGAAGTGTTGATTCAGGCAGTAATCTTTAAAAAAAACCCTGTGAAATAGACATTCATTCACTGCATGTGACCTACATGTCATAAAAAAAATTAACTTCAAACATATCTTCGTCCATGAATACATATTAGAAAAGGCAGGGATTGTGCAGAACAGTTGACTTATTCATGGCTTTAGGGGTTGGTTGCCTGGCTGTTTTACTCTGACTACAGATTACAATGTAATCATTGTATCTTGACTTATTTCAGTAGTGATACTTAAAACATTTGACAAATCATTAAAATAAATATATATTTAAACAGCTTGTCTATAAAATTTGGTCACATTTTAGTTAGAAAAAGATTCTAGGCAAAAGTACTCCAGTCATTACATTCATTGTTGATTCATTCCTTGGTAACAGTGATACATTAAGGTGAGATTTGCTAATACCAATGGTGTGATGCTTACAGAGCTAACTACTGTATGTATGTAGAATCTAGATACTATTGGCTAATTTTATCAGTTCAAATTTACTGCAACTAATACTTGTGTTTTTTTAACATCGGCATGCAAAGGTTGCAAACGATTTACTTATATGACTGTGTGAGTACTGTGTGTTGCTTTTTAAAAATGTGTTCATGGGACTTGGGTGTTGCAGGCTAGGCCAGTACTCATTGCCCATCCCAAATTGCCTGGAGGTGATGGTGGTGAACTGCTGCAGTCCTTGTGACATCCACAATGCTGTCAAGAAGGGAGTCTGAGGATTTTGAGCCAACAACTCTGAACAAGCTGCAACATAATTCAAAGTCAGGATGGTGTGGTTTGGAGGGAAACTTGCAGGTGTTGGTACTTGCATCTGCTTTCCTTGTTCTCCCTTTTAGCAGAGGTCACTGGTTTGTAAAGTGTTGTCAGAGAAGCCTTGGTCAGTTGTTCCAATGCATTGTGTAGACGGTATACACTGCTGCCGCTGTGCATCGGTGTTGAAGGGAATGAATATGGAATGTGATGGACAGAATGCCAGTCAAAGTGGATAGCTTTGTTCTGGATGAGGTCAAGCTTCTTGTATGTTGTTGGAGCTGCGCTCATCCAGGTAGGTGGAGAGTACACTTGCATATTCCAGACTTGTGCCGTGTAGATGGTGGACAGGTATTGGGGAGACAGGCAAGTACAGAATTAGAATTTTACAGAATTTCTTGTGTCTAACCTGCATTTGCAGCCACAATATTTCTATGGCTAGTCCAGTTCAGTTTCTGGTCAGCAGTAACCCCAAGAGGTTGACAGGAGGAATTTAGCAGTTGAAATGTCATTGAACGCCTAGAGGTGATGGCTAGATTCCCTCTTGCTGGTGACGGTTATTGCCAGGTACTTGTGGTGCAGATGTTGCTTACCACATAGTCAAAACCAGGATATTGTCTGTCTAGCTGCCTCTGGACACTGCTTCAGTATCTGAGGGGTTGTGTTTGGTCCTGAACAGTGCACACAGTCATTAGTGAACATTTCTAATCTTATGAAGTCACTAAGCACCCAAAGATGTTTAAGCTTAGGGTTGGGCCTTGTTGTTACTTCTGTTTTATTTCAATAAATCCAATGGAGAATTTAAGATTTGAGACTTCTACAAAAATGTGCAAATCAAGGTTGCATATTGAGTTTAATTTTGTGAACATTAAAGCTACTCCACCACCACTGACAGTGAAGTAACAGACAAACGCTTAAAACAGATTTCTGTAAAGGTCCAGAGCTGTCAATCTAGAACCATGCAACCCATTATGAGACATTCAGCTTTTCTAGCCTGTTTTGTTTCGTGAGATTGTAGCTGATCTGTAGCCTAATTCCATACATAATACCGACAGCAGAAACCAGCTGATCTGAAGAATATTTCGTACTTTTACCTCCTAACCATGTCAAAACATTTTCTAACACAATTCTGACACGTCTGGCTCTAATTTTTAAGCCATGCATCGCATCCAACACCTGGACTTGGACTCCTCAACTAGTGTAAATAGTTTCCAATTATCTATCTACCTTTACCGTGTCCCTAACAGCTTAAAAACGTAACATTTGAAATCCAAGTATCATTCTGATAAATTGATAATGCATTCCCTCCAAAGTCAATACATGCTCTCTACAACATGGAGCCAGAACTGCCACAGTGCTCCCAATATGGCATGACTTCTACCATCTCATATTCTGATAATCTAGATCCATTGATATTTCATTATTTTCTGTATAAATTTAAGTTATTTTTAATGTACTTAGATTCTCAAGTCACTTTGGACCATAATCATTTCTAGCATTTCACTTATAACTGCCTTAAGACCACGATTCACATCCATGTGAATTGAAATAAATTTGCCACAGTATTTCCCTTTACTTAACCTATCAATATCATGTAATGTTATGCTTTGATCTATAAATTGGTAATGCAGTGAACTACAAACCTCATCCCGCCCCCTTGACCTGTCCGTCCTCCCTGGACTGACCTCTTTCCCCCCCAATACTCTCCTCTCCACCTATCTTCTTTCCATCTTCAGTTTGCCTCCCCCTCTCTCCCTATTTATTTCAAAATCCTCTCCCCATCCCCCTCTCTGATGAAGGGTCTAGGCCCAAAAAGTCAGCTTTTGTGCTCCTGAGATGCTGCTTGGCCTGCTGGGTTCATCTAGCCCGACACTTTGTTATCTTAAGTCCTGTGGATACACTGGTCACATCCTGTCAACTAAAGTACATTCTCATTATGCCTAGTCTCTACAACACCCGGTGAATTTCCTGACCAGGTCAATAAGTCACCTTCAATTCAACAACATATTTACTAATTCTATGGGCTTCAATTTAACAAACAGTCTCTTTTTGCACGAGTTTATAAAATACCTCTAGGGATATTCACAAACAGTATTCATTAACATTCCTTTATGAAGATGTAACCTAAATTTTGGATAAAATTTTAAATCAGATTCATTGGCATTATGTACCTAAAAAAGAAATACTTGCTCTCTCCAACCAGCTGAAAACTTAAGTTGTAATCTAAGGGTAAACATACTGCTCTGATTCTGTAGCTGCAATGTGGAGGTGCCGGTATTGGACTGAGGTGGAGAAGGCCAGAAATCACACAAAACCAGGTCACAGTCCAACAGGTTTATTTGAAAACACAAGCTTTTGGAGGTGAAATGCTGGCGAAGGGGCTATGTTCCAAAAGCTTGTGTTCTCAAATAAACCTGTTGGGCTATAACCTGGTTTTGTGTGATTTCTGACCTTCAGAAGCTGCGTTGAGCAGGTTTCCGTTTCAGATGCACTTAATTCACATTCTACTACATACAGAATGGGACTGCATAATATAACTTCAAGGTAACTTGGAAACTAAGTTTTAATAGTCATCTGATAACATCATTACCTGCAATGCACAGTATTGCCAATGTCATAGGGGCGTTATTCAATCTTTTAGTTAAAGACAAAGTGATATCAATGCATAAATGAATCAGGAGCATGCTCATACACAAACGAACTGTAAACACGACAGTACTGGCACAGGGCATGGACATGTTACCCACCATTCGATTCATACAGCATACTAATTGTTGGAAAACAACTTAAATTTCTGTTCATTATTGAATGGATATTCCTTATAGCCAGGTCAAATTGAAATTGCATTAATTCAGAACCAATTTTCATATAATGATGTTAAATTGAAATTCAAATACCATCAAATCAACTTGGCCAGTGTTATTTTGAATCAAATCAGTTGCAGAAAAACAAAGCACTTGAGACACTGGAAATCAGAAATTAAAAATAACAGAAAATGATGGAAATACAATGAGTTTGTTGAAGGAAGCTTTCTCATGGATGCTGCCAGAGCTGCTGAGTGCGGCATTTTGTTTTTATTTAAGTAGAAAGCTCGTATAAACATTTATAAAAGTAGTTTAACCTCTGTAACGTAATGATTTGTGTTTGTCAACTGTTTTGAAATTCTGATGCAAGTTTGGTGAAAGTCACAAGCAAGTTTCAAGCTTTTCCAAAATAAAATATCAGAAATTTTACACAAACATTTCTCTCCCCTCCCCAGTGCAAAATGTTTAGAGCTTTTATTAGACTTAATGTCCCTTACCAATGTCAGCTTTATCCTGGTAGAGAAAGTCTTCTTGTAGTAGACAGTCTGTATGACGATAATGACTGGAGTGGTCATGGCTTTGGCCAGCTGGTAGGTGCCAATGGTATTATTCTGGAGGGACAGGTTTGTGAAAACAACAAAACCGCAGAAACTGAGCGCCAGCAGCAAAATCTTGGTGGGGTTCAGAGTTTTGGGGGAAAAGATGTTAAGCCTCTGGCAGATGTAGAGCCCCAGACCGGTTATGATAAAGTGCAGCAATGTGAGGGTCATGTTGGGGAAGGCATACTCCACGTAAATCCATTTGTTAACGAAGACGATGCAGATGGAAGCGGACAGGTTCACCAGGAGCCCGGCTAACAGCCGCCTGTTCAGGCTCAGAGCCTCCGAGAGCCCCATGGCGAAAGGCCCCGACCTCGATCCTTCTCCGGATCCGAAACCCCAACTCCCTGTGCTCCCGAGCCTGGGCCCGGCTGAGGCAAGGCTGCACTATGTAAACTGCTCCGCTACCTCCCCCCCATTTTCAGCGAGTAAGAACACCTCAGTGACGGGGATGAAATACAGGCCCCGCCGGAATGTGGTGGAATCAACCCCGTCCCTCTCCAATAGTGGCAGAGTCCCTAGCATCCCCCGTCCTACCCACTAATGGTAGATTCCACTACCGCTCCTTCCGTTCATACATCACAATGAGCTCCTCGTATACCTCACACTCTCTCCTCCAGCATCTCCCACTGGCTGACTGTGCACCCGCTCTTCCAAGGCAAAAAACAATTCTTCAAATGAAGCCACTGGAGGAGGGGGTCACTTTATCAAGTCTTGAGGTGCATGGACAAACTAAACAGACAAGGTCTTTTCCCCAGTGGGGCAGGGGAAGGGGTAATCCAAAACTAGAAGG
Source organism: Stegostoma tigrinum (assembly GCF_030684315.1). Taxonomy (NCBI): domain Eukaryota; kingdom Metazoa; phylum Chordata; class Chondrichthyes; order Orectolobiformes; family Stegostomatidae; genus Stegostoma; species Stegostoma tigrinum. The sequence continues at coordinate 37,259,054 of NC_081371.1, forward strand.
CACAGGTTTAAGCGAAGAGGGGAAGGATTATTTAAAAGACACCCAAGGGAATAACCTTTTTCTCACAGAGGGTGGTGTGTGTAGGGAATGAGCTGCCAGAGGAAGTGGCGGAGAATTGTACAATTACAACATCTAAAAGGCAGCCGGATGAACAGGAATGGTTTAGAGGGATTTGGGCTAAATGCTGGCCAATGGGACTAGATTAATTTAGCCTATCTGGTTGGCACGGCCAAGTTGGCCAAAAAGTCAGTTCCATGTTGTATAATTCTATGACTTCATAATTGCCTAAGCAAAATCACAGACTGTGACCATAAGAAACTGTGTACCCTCCTCATCCTTGCTGCAGTCTTGGACTCACAGGCACATGCGCACGCGCACACAAATCTACGGGATGAATTTGCATTTGCAGATCTGTAATCGCAGATGCATTCAATTTTGTTTGAAAAGCACACAATTTGTAGACAGTGGCATTTTATGAATTCCTACTTTGGAAATAAAATCAATCTGATCCCAAGTTAATACATAGCTATATTCTAAACAAGGCCTCCCACCTCAAATGCACGGTCTAACCTTTGGTATAGTATTAAAACCTTTAGTTATCTCGGTGCAGTGACTTGAAAGAAATCCTGGGATTTGCATGTCAATCCTTTCTCCCTGATTAAAGATTTAGCAGCTATCTTAGGTTTGATCAATACATTTGCATCAGTTTGATGATCCTTTGATCTTTTGCTTATAAATTCTGCCTGATGCCACCTCAAGGAACGAGACTCCAAAAGTTTGTGTCTTCAAATAAAGCTGGTATCGTGAGATTTGACTTTAACATGGTTGACCACACCATCCTCTTCCGGCTCCAACAGTGTTACCCCCCACTTTTCACCCTCAGTGATATTATGCAAAAATATATTTTCCACAAACTTAAGTTGATGATAATCAACAATATCTCAGCACCAGCTTTCTAGTCACCTCCATTGTTTTGTAACATTTAATATTGGTTGAACAGAAATTTCCTTCAATAAACAATAACCACAGGCAAGATGCTGGAAGACTGGAGGTTGGCTAATGTTGTGCCAGTATTTAAGTAAGATGGTAACAAAAAGCCAGCGAACTATAGACCGGTAAGCCCGACATCATTGATGAAGATTGATGAGGGCAGAACAGATTGATGTGGACTTCAGTACAGCATTCAACAAAATTCTTCATGTTAGACTAGTTACCAAGGTTAGATCACAAGGAATACAGGGAGAACTAGCCATTTGGATACAGAACTGGCTCAAAGGAAGCAGACAGATTGTGGTGGTAGAGGGTTGCTTTTCAGACTGGATACCTGTGACTAGTGGTGTGCCAAAAGGATCAGTGTTGGGTCCATTGCTTTTTGTCATTTTTATAAATGATTTGGATGTGAACAGAGGAGCTATGGTTAGTAAGTTTGAAGATCACACTAAAATTGGAGGTGTAGTGGACAGCAAAGAAGGTTACTGTAAAATACAACAGTACCTTGATCAGATGGGTCAATGGGCCAAGGAGTGGCAGATGTTCAAGCTTTATTTAGATAAATGAGAGGCGCTGCATTTTGGAAAAGCAAATCAAGACAGGGCATATACACATAATGATAAGGTTCTGGCAGTGTTGCTGAACAGAGAGACTTTGGAGTGCAGGTTCATAGTTCCTTGAAAGCAAAGTCATAGGTAGATGGGATAGTGAAGGCAGCATTTGGTAAGCCTGCCTCTATTGGTGAGTGGATGGAGTATAGGAGTTGGGAGATCATATTGCGGCTGTACAGGACATTGGTGAGATGACTATAGGTATACTGCATGTAGATCTAATCCTCCTCCTACAGGAAAGATAGTGAAACTTGACATAATAGCAAGAACGAACCGGGAATGTTCCTCCTCACTAAAATTGCAAGTTTGATAAAACACAGCCAACTTCTCTTGCTTATCAATTTCAAAGCGAGGGAAATTTCATGGTAAAAATCACTGACAATTCTGTTTCACAGAAATTCAATGAATTGTGTGGTTTGTTTCCAATCACTATTCTAAATAAAAGGTAAAACAGTTGTTTTTCAGAGGTGAATGACTACCTCAAGCTACTCAGACTTCAAACTGTATTGATTATACATTTATTGCTAAATTTAAAGTGTTATATTTGATTATTGAAAATACATAATTTTAACTGCAAACCAATGTTTCATACTGTATTATGGAAAATGATTTGAATAAATACACACAAGATTTCAACCTAGCCAATATCTGGTATCCATTTTGTTACTTTTACAAGTACAGGTAGTTCTGCTATAAAGAGATAATAGGAACTGTAGATGCTGGAGAATCCGAGATAACAAAGTGTAGAGCTGGATGCACACAGCAGGCCAAGCAGCATCTTAGGAGCCCCTATCTCCACCACCCTATCAGGCACATTCGATATACCAACATGAGTGAAGAAAGATTTTCTTCGGATCACCTCTAAACCACTTGCTCCTCACATTAAACATACATCTTCTAGTTTTAGACACATCTGCTGTGGGGAAAGAGATTCTCATGATCTGCTCTGGGCTATTTGTATGCTTCAATCAAAGAAGAGAAAAGAGCAAAGAAAATTACAGCATAGGAACAGGCCCTTTGTCCCTCCAAGCCTGCACCAATCCAGATCCTCCACCTAAACCTGTCACCTATTTTCCAAGGGTCTGTATCCCTCTGCTTCCCGCCCATTTATTAATCTGTCTAGATACATCTTAAATGACACTATCGTGCCTGCCTCTACCACCTCCGCTGGCAATGCCTTCCAGGCACCTACCACCCTCTGCGTAAAGAACTTTCCATGCATATCTCCCTTAAACTTTTCCCCTCTCATCTTGAAATCGTGACCCCTAGTAATTGAGTCCCCCACTCTGGGGGGAAAGAAGCTTCTTGCTATTCACCCTGTCCATACCTGACATGATTTTGTAGACCTCAAACAGGTCCCCCCTCAACCTCTGTCTTTCTAATGTAAATAATCCTAATCTACTCAAATACCCCTTCAGCCTCCTCTGTTCCAAGGAAAACAAACCCAGTGTACCAATTTCTCCTTAAAACTCAGGCATTTCATCACAGGCAACATCCTGGTGAATCTCCTCTGCACCATGTCCAGTGCAATCATCCTTCCAACCGTGCATTTCTGGTTACCACACTCAGCATTCCATCTATAGCCTAATTGATGTTATATAAAGTTGTAATATGACTACCTTGTTCCTATATTCTATAGCCTAGCTAATGAAGGCAAGCATCCCATATGCCTGCTTCACCACCTTGTCTACGAGTGCTGATACCTTTAGGGATCTCTGGGATTGTACACCATGGTCCCTTTGTTTCAGCAACTTGAAAGTAATTTAAAATTTAGACAATCAGAAGCTGATTAAACTCAACACTCAACAGAATTTTCAAATTGTTTCTTGCTGATTTGCCAGTATGTTCAATGAATAGGATGCATGTGATCTGTAGAATTCACGGAATAATTTTAATGACAAGAACAGAGTTGATTCCATCAGCACATTTGGAATCTTTAATTTTACTGGCATCCAATAATAAGAGAATTTTATAATCTTGGTATTTTCACTTAAGAAGTCACCAATCTCAGCCAAACCTACAAATTCTTCCTGTTAGCACTAACAAAACATGGTCCTCCAGTCTCTCCAACACTCTCAAAATCCATTTATCACAGATGACACTATTCCCACATAAAACTTGAGAGGAAATCTTATGATTTTGTTAAACATGGGAATTTATAACGTAACTATACATTCCTTCCATACTCCTCTCAACCTTTACATCTCCCTCCACAGCGGTGGCTATCACAGAACCCAAGTACCATACCACACTGCCAGATTCTAGAACCTCGACACAAATTGTCAAACTCCAGGACCACTAACCAACAATACCACAGACTACAATCCATGTCCAATCTACCTAAATCATATTTCTTTCTCCAGTACTGCCAAATACTAGAATAAAAGAACTGCAGTTGCTGGAAATCAAGCAAGAACAAAAAAAAGAGGTATGCAGTAGAAATTTCTGACAAAAGGTCACTGGACTTGAAAGGTTAACTGTGCTTCTCTATCCACACATGCTGTCAGACCTGTTGAGTTTCTCCAACCCTTTTTTTTCCCCTAAATACTAGGTTCATTTATCTTGAGTTTAAGCACCCAAAAGGCCACCCAGATTTTGATGCAATGGCACACAAAAAGTTGGAAGGGTTGAAACTGGCCATCAGTAAACCAAGGAAAGTCTAAATAATCTAAACACAAGGATAAAAATTAAAATATAAAAACAAAGGGAAAACAGACAGCTGCAATTTATTCTTAAAATTATGCAAAAAGCCTACTACTCCATAGCTGCACTTGTTACACTTTCACTTAGGCTATGAGTATCGAGGTTGCTGCACCCTCAAATGAGAAGCTGGTATTTATTAACATAGAGCGCTGGTATTTATTAACATAGAGCAGATGGTGACTTCTATCTCAAGTAGAACTGCTGTTGAGTTCAGGAGTCTGTAGACCTGTTTAATGACCACTACTATTTAAGCACAACCGGTGCTTAAAAACCAGTGAAAACCACAGCACAGATTTTGTTGTTCAGAAAACTGACAGCTATCAATTTAGCCACAGCTGATATCACATCATGTGCTTCACCAGAAAGTATTCTGACAGCTACAGTAATTTAAAATTTAAGTAATCAGAAAGCTGATTAATGGCGCACTCGATAGAATTATCAAATTATTTCTTGCTGATTTGTCAGCATGTTCAATGCAAAGGATACATGCGATCTGTAGAATTCATGGAATAATTTTAATAACAGAAGAATAATTCCATCAGCACATGATGTAGAAACTTTTCTACTTTATTGGCATGTAACAATTACAAAATAGAAGCACTCAGATGACAATACTTTGAGTAAACTTGAAAAAGATTTTGTACAAAATATTACATACATTTTCAACAAAATTGAATATCTAAACATCATCAATTGCCTGATAATGAAAACTTTAATCTTCTGAGAAAGGAAAGAGGGTTAAAAACTGGGGGCAAGATGGATGGGGAGGAACATTAATAAATTGTTTTTGAAGAAATTTGCAAATTCCTAATCCTTATTATTGGATGGAATTAAAGCCTCTCAACTTTTTAAAATATTCACTACGATTGTAATTCATATCCCAAGGGATCTAGATTCTGATCCAATAACATGAGTGATGACTCTCTCAGCAAATGCAAGAATTTTGCAAGTTCCTCTTTTGAAAATACCTGTTTATATAGAAAAACAAAAGAAAATCTAAGTTAAAACTCTACAACAGTTTTACACAATACTTAATTGCACATCGCCCTTCATGTTTCACATTCATTATCAAGGATTTCTGAGCTAACTGTCCAGAAGATCACTGTCATTGAACAAGATATTATTATCACTTTTTTAGCATTCCTCCTGACATTCATCATGCTGGAGGTAGGGGGAAAATGGAAAATTTCCCAATAGTGCTGAAATTTTCCTGTGCTTCTCAAGGATGAAAAACATCTCTATATACCTATGGAAAATGTTGTCCCGAATTGTCAGGAATTTGCTGTCTGGGGAACTGTGAGCAATGGCCTTCATTGTATCAATGATGCCAGTTTTCCATACACAAGAATGAATGAGATGCAAAAAAGTGTAATTTGGTCAACAGGTGCTAAATTTAAATTACGTTCTTAAAACACATATTGCTCAGTACCATCAAACTATAACTTTATAGATTACATTCTGTATCAAACATCTTAAACATAAATTTGTAGAAATTAATCTAGATAAATTGCAAATGGTTAGGATCCAAAATGTATTATCAGAAAATCTGGGAAGGCAAAGCAAGTTTGATGAATATGTGAAGAGGAAAAAACCTGCACGGAGCAGGAAAAAGACAATAGAGCGGAACTAGCTGAGGACTTCTTAGAGAAAGCTAGGATTAACACAAAAGAGAGGTCTCCTTTTCTGTAGCCATTCTATGATTCTACAGCAATAAACTGACTTGAGCAAAAAGCTGTTCCTGCAAAATTCAGCATTAATAAACAGTATCTGATGTTTCCAAAATCAGCAGCACTATAACTAAACACTGAAATTTGAGCTAATTCCTCATGTTGTTGATAATGATCATATTTTTGACGAAAGCCATTTTAAAAGCTTAAGAGTGCAACGGTAAATGGACACTTAAGCAAGTCTGCATATTCACCAGTCACGAATAATAATGGATTAAATCCTTTTAATCTCTGCAAGAAATATTTCAAAAGCTTTTAGGTATCCTAAACATTTTTTTTTAAATGTCATGGAGCAGCAATAGACGTTTTACCCTGATTTGAATTACACATTTAAATATCATGGCTGATAGAAATTCACTCTGGTCCTACTTTTAACATATTCAAACAATTTAATGATTTACTGTGGAATTTTATAAATAAAGCCAATCAAAACTACTATATTGGTCACAAATTTCTATATACAACTTACTTGATAAAGCTTATGTTGTTCTGATGCAACGATATCCGCCAGTTTTAAGCACTGCTGGTACTGTTTAGTGCTGTGCAGTACTGTATGAAGTAAGAAGCACATCATTGGTAGACAGAGCTGGCGTAATGAATTCAACTGGTGACTGCGCTCAGCATCTTCTTCAGCATCCTGAGGCACATGAAACACTTCAATTAACTTTAGAAATTTTGCTGCTCCAAAACAACTATATTTCACTGGGATGCTATGTAAAATTGAGCTATTTTTGCTCCTTTTGTTGAATGCAAATTCTTCTGAATTGTTAAAGCCAAGAATCACTTCTTTAAAAGTGGAAAGAGGTACAAACATTACTATTTCACTTGTATTAAGAGCACAAGAACTAGATGTAGATGAGCATTCAGTTCCTCAAGCGTGTGCCACTCTTTAATATAATCATGCTGACCTCCATAACCTCAATTCTACCTTCCTGCTCACACCCACATTCTTGGATTGCCTGAGAAATCTAAGACTTATCACAAACTTGAACATATCGAGCAATAGAGAAATATAGCACAGAAACAGACCTTCTGGTCCAACTTGTCCATGCTGACCAGATATCCGAAATAATTTAGTCCCATTTACCAGCATTTGGCCCATATCCCTCTAAACACTTCCTATTCATATACCCATCCAGATGCCTTTTAATCATACCAGCCTCCACTGCTTCCATTCACGCACCACCCTCTGCATGAAAATGATGCCTCTTAAATCCCTTTTATATCTTTCCCCTCTCACCTTAAACCCATGCCCTCTAATTTTGGACTCCCCCACCTCAGAGAAACGACCTTGCCTATTTACCATATCCATGCCCCTCATGAATTTATAAACCTCGTTAAAGGTCACCACTCAGCCTCTGACACTCCAGGAAAAATATCCGCAGCCCATTCAGCCTCTCCCTATAGCTCAAACCCTCCAACCCTGGCAACATCCTTGCAGATCTTTCTGAACCCATTCAAGTTTCACAATATCTCTCCAGTAGCAAGGAGATTACAAATGCAAACAGTATTCCAAAAGTGGCCTCACCAATGTCCTGTATAGCCAAAAAATGATCTCGCAATTCCTATACTCAATGCACTCACCAATAAAGGCAGGCTTACCAAATGCCGCCTTCACTATCCAATCTACTTGCGATTCCACTTTTAAGAAACTATGAACCTGCACTCCAAGGTCTCTCCGTTCAGCAACACTCCTTATCATTAAGTGTATATGTCCTGTCTTGATTTGCCTTTCCAAAAGCAAGCATTTAAATACATTTATCTAAATTAACCTCCATTTACCTGTTATCAGCCCACAGACCCATCGGATCAAGGTCCCATTGTACTCTGAGGTAACCTTCTTCACTGTCCACTACACCTCCAATTTTAGTGCGATCTGCAAACTTAGTAATCATCCCTTCTGTGATCACATCCAAATCATTGATGCAAATGACAAGAAACACTGGACGTAGCACCAATCCTTGTGGAACACTGCTAATTGCAAGTCTAGAGTCTGAAAAGCAACCCTCCACCACCACACACTGTCTTCTACCTTTGAGCTAGTTCTGTATTCAAATGGCTAGTTCTCCCTGTATTCAGTGTGGCCTAACCTTCCTAAGCAGTCTACCATGAGGAACATTGTCGAATGCCTTGTTTAAGTCCATATAGCTCTGCCTTCATCAATCTTCATTACTTCTTCAAAAAGCTCTATCAAGATGGTTAGACACGATTTCCCACACACAAAGCCATGCTGACTATCCCTAATCAGTCCTTGCCTTTGCAAATACATGAAAATCCTGTCCCTCAGGATTCCCTCCAAAAACAGGCCCACCACTGAAGGCTCACCAGTCAATAGTTCCCTGGCTTTTCGTTACCAACTTTATTAAATTGTGGCACAACCTTGGCCAACCTGCAGTATTCCGGCACCTCACCTGTGGCTAAGGATGATACAAGTATCTCAGCAAGGGACCAGCAGTCTCTTTCCCTGCGTCCCACAGAGTTCTAGGATAGTTCAGGTCTTGGGAGTTCACCCACTTTTATGCATTTTAAGACTCTCAGCACCTCCTCCTCTGTATATGGGCATTTTACAAGATGTTGTTATTTATTTCCCCACGGTCTCTATCTTCCATATCCTTCTCCACTGTAAAAACTGATGCAAATACTTGTTCAGTATCTCGTCCATGTCCTGCACTCAACGACAGCATCCACAACCCTGTCGGTAAGGATTTTAAACATCTATATCCCTTAGAATTAATACATTTCTTAACTCATTTCTCAGAATATCCTAACTCATTCCTCCGCATTTTAGATTCACCCATTAAGAGAAATAACCTCTGTTTATCCTGTCAAGTCCTCACAATCTTTGTTTCAATGAGATCATCTCTTATTCGTCCAAAATCTAGACATAACAGATGTAATTTATTTGTAATATCTTAAAAAGTGAAACAATTACTTTCTTTGAAATTATATGACAAACCTATGTACTTATTTAGAATTAAGTGTTATGACAGTTCTGTAATCAGTTATTGTAACTATATAGCTCTATTTTGTGTATTTCACTGACTCAGCTTTAACATTCATTTACACACAGATTTTACATCCACACTGAAGACTATATTGGATGCAACTTTTTCACTCTTGTTTTTTTAATTAATTCTAATCTGATTGAAGTCTTCAAGATATTAACAGGGAAAGACAAGCCAGATAAAGATAACTATTTCCATGGATTGGGGATTCTAGAACTACGGATCATAGTCTGAGAATTAGGGCCAGACTGTTTGATGTTAGGAAGCACTTCTTTAAACAAAGAATGGTAGCTGATTGCAAATCTCTTCCACAAACAGCAGTAGATGCTGGATTTGTTCATTTTAAACCTGAAATAGATAAATTTTTGATAAGCAAAAGGTATTAAGGGTCCTGGGCCAAACAGTTACATTGAGTTAGTCCACAGATCAGCCATGATCCGTCTGAATGGCGGAACAAACTCGAGTGACTGCATGGCCTAGTCCTGTTCCTACGTCCCAGTGCGATCAGAGTGCTTTAGATGTTAGTGCCTGAGACACTTCAGGACTTGTATAATGCTTCATACTTAAAACAAAAGGTGCTTCATGTAGCAGCCTGGTACTCTTGAAATGAACTACAAATTTGTTGACCCAGAGGGCGACTCAGTAACTGCAACTGTAGTTCCCTATTTTTATTTTAATTGTTTTCTCCCACAAGAGTGGTGTTGACATTTGCGTAGTTATTGCTGGGACACAACTAGAAAATAGGAGCATCAGTAGGTCTTTTGCCCCTTTGAGCCTGCTCTTCCATTCACTCTGATCATGGCTGAAGATCAACGCAGTACCTTGTTCCCACATTCTCTAGATACCTTTGATCCCTTTAGCCCCAAGAATTATATCAAACTCTTCAAAAACTTGCAATGTTTTGACCTCAACTGCTTACTGCAGCAAAGAATTCCACAGGGTCACCATTTTCTGGGTGAAGAAATTTCTTCTCAGACTAAATGGACTACCCCTGAATCCTTAAACTATGACCCCACAGTCTTTAGGAACATTCTTTCTGCATATACTCTGTCTAGTTCTATTAGAATTTAGAGGTTTCTATGTGAATCTCTTTCGTTTTCCAGTGAGTAAAGCCTGAACCGATCTAGTCACTCTTCATCCAAGAGTAATGCCATCCTTGGAATTAGTCTGTTAAATCTTTGTTGCAAACCTTCCATTGCCTGAACATCCTTCCTCACAAGGAGACCAAAGCTGCACACGCTTCACATGGTCTCATCAGGGTGCTGTACAACTGCATCAAGACATCCCTGCCCTAGTTACTCATGGTGTCATACTGCACAGAAACAGACCCTTCGGTCCAACTTGTCTATGCTGACCATGTTTCCCCAAACAAGTCTAATCTTATTTACCTGCATTTAGCCCATACCCCTCTCAACCTTTCCTATTCAAATACCTATCTTGATGCTTTTTAAATGTAATTGTGCCAGCCTCCATTACTTCCTCTGGCAGCTCATTCCATATCCGCACCACCATATGTGAGACAAAGTTGCCCCTCAGTCTCTTTTAATGTCTTTGCTCTCTCACCTTAAACCTATGCCCTCCAGTTTTGGGCTCCTCTAACCCTGGGAAACAATCTTGGCCATCCAGAATTTCTAATTTGAAATACTTATTGTCACAAAAATACAAAGTGAAAACAAAAAAAAAGTGCTGTCATGTGTGACCATTTCCTGGAACCATCTTAAAACACGGAAAACTAAAACTAAAATGTAGAATATAGAGGCAGAAAAGAGAAGAAATAAAGATAGCATCCAACTTTACAGTCCTTCTTCTGATGTGGTCTACCATGTTGGCCAGGAACAAGGCCCAAGTCTCCTTCACTGGAACAAAAATAGGCTGCCACTCTTTGGCACCATCTTGCCTCCACTAACACCTCTGCCATGATGGAGTCATCTCTGAATGTTGTCAATGCAGCCGCTACTGATGCTATTGGGCCTTGTACTGGGCCCAAGCTCATCTCCCCTGCTGCTCCCGTGAATCTGCACTGGGCGTAGATCCCAACAGGAACACAAAGCTCACCTCCGACATCATAACCACAAGTCTTCCTTGCTGGGCCTTCTCATGCCACTGATGCTGTTGCCATGGTCAGAGATTTTCACCAAGCAAGTACAATAAAAAAAAGGAAAATAAAAAAAGAGGAAAAAAATAGAAACGAAGAGTGGACAGAGTGAACAAGCCCCTGGTTCAAAAGCCCTACTTCACCACAATTTTTTTTTCTGTGAGTCATCTTAATGACCTTTATGATTTTGTAAATCTAAGGTCACTCACTGCTCAGTCTCCGATGGTCCACTAAAAAGCGTCCCTGCCTCTCCTTAGCAAACTCAGATTTCTTGTCCTGGCAACACCTTCGTAAACCTTTTCTGCATCCTTTCCAGTTTAACAACATCGTTCCTATTGCAGGGCGACCAGAACTGAACACAAAACTCCAAAAAAGCCTCAATGTCTTACACAGCTACAACATGGTTTCTCAACTCCTATACTGAATGTCCTGTCCAATCAAGGTAAAAATTACTCAAGTCAGTCGTATCCGAATCTTCTCACTACTAAAGCCAACATACATTTGCCTTTTTCACTGCCTGCCACATCTGCATACCTACTTTCAGTAACTAGTGTACAAGCACACCCAGGACTCATGACATCTCCCCTTTCCCAAAATATCACCAAATAATAGTCTGCCTTCCTGTTTTTTACCTTCTGAACAGGAAAACCTCAAATTAGGGTGCATCTGCCCCTCATTCGGCCTGTCAAATATCAAACTGAAGAATCTCTGCGCCTCTTCCCCACAGTTCACCCTCCTACCCAGCAGTGTTATCTGCAAACTTGAAGATATTATATATAGTTTCCTGACCTATAGTATTAATACTTGTTCTGAAAAGCTTGGGTCCAAGCACTAATCCCTGTGGGAACTATGAAATACTGCCTGTCAGTCTGAAAAAGCGCTCTTTATTCCTAATCAGCTTCCTGTCCACCAACCAGCTCTCCATCCACATCCCAAGCTATGCACTTTAATTTTACGTGCTAATTTCTTCTGTGGTACCTTACCAAAAGCCTTCTGAAAAGCCTAAATAAAACGACCTCCACTGGCATCCCCCCAATCAACGCTAATAATCACATCCTTGAAAAATTCCAATAGATTTGTTAAGCATGACTTCTCTTTTGTAAATCCATGCTGACTGTCAGATCCTGTCACATTTTCCAAGTTCTCTGTTACTAAATCTTTTATAATGTCGGACTAAACAGTCTCTAATTTGCTGGGTTTTTTTCTACATTCTTTTTTAAATAGTGGGGTACCTTAGCTACCCTCCAAGTCATAGAAACTGTATAAAATCCCAAAAATATGTACAACTACATCCACTATTTCTACAGCCACTTTCTTAAAGTATACTGAGATGTAGATTATTAGAACCTGGAGATTTTCAGCCCTTAATCCCATGATTCCTCAAAACCATTTCTTTACTAATACTGATATCCTTTAAATCTTCCCCCTCACTTCAAGCTGTGCTTCCCAACAATTTTTAGGACAATAATTGTTTCCCCTTTAACGAAGATGGAACAAAGATATGAATTTAATTGGTCTGTCATTTTTTGTTCCTCATTCTAATTTACCCTGTTTCTAACTGTAAGAGACATGCATTTGACTTCACTATACTTTTTCTCTTCCCAGACCTACAGAAACTTTTAGTATTATTTTGTAGGTTCCCTGCAAGTATTGCAATTAGGAATAGGAATTAAGTTCTACTGTCACGTGTAAATACAGGTATACAGTGAAAAATGTACAAAATTATCACAAGTGGGCTGTACAGCAGAAGTGTGAATACTTCTGAGGCATAACCCAATTACCTGATTCACACCATCCTCTGAAGCCATCAAACTTAAAGGTCATTTCTCGGATTGTTTCTAATGGAGACCTTTAAATTAGACATTTCCCCATTCACTTCACCAGAGGAGTTCTGGTAGGGAAGTACTTCTGTATGGTTTCTCTCAAAACTTGGGAAGTCATTATTTCTAAATCAGCTCTAGATTAAGGTTTTGCCAGTAGCAGTATTACAGTGAGAATGTATAGGCAGCCAGAAAAAAATATGCTTTCAAAATATTCTACTAAAGCCATACAACATTGGCAAATACAATGAAAACCTGATCTGCATATGTTAATGGCTCATGCCAATTTCTGTTTTTGAAAAAAAAAAGCTCAATAGGGCGAGATGGGATGAGGCTGCAACCTATCAATTTGACTGCTCCTTATTCTAATTCAATTAATTTCATTTACTATTTGCATGTCAAGATTCAGTCATGCAGAAGTCAGCTATTACAACCTTGAATGCTGCTTAACTACTTATGTGCTATATGCAAAATTAACTGTCTACAAAAATTGTGACAGTAACAAAACCCATCGATTATTAACGGACGCCTGAAAGTTCAGATGAAAAATCTTTTTTCTTTTTGACCTTCACTAATTAATGCTCTTCAGAAGTTTTGATTAACAATCATTCCATTTAGAATTTACCTCTCTGATGTCAACCAACCATCCTCCATTCACAAAAAGCAAGACATTACAGATCTTCTCTTTCACACCTTTTGTGAGACTTTGCAATTCATCACTCCAGCTCTCATAATCACTCTGTTGGGAAAAGGAAATCATTTACACCAAATGCATAGTAAAACACATTGCAACAGCTGAAATTGTATAGACTTTGAACCTGGAATTTCTTCTGTTTGTGTTCATGAGCCACTGTCTCTGTGAAACTTGCGCTTGCGGATATGGTGGGTTCCTGAGGTGCTAACTGCATCCATTTAAACCAATCACTGAACGTCTCATGAGCTTCCTGGAGAACAGCATAAGTTATAAAGTTTAATTTTTTTAGGAACAGAAGATCAAGAATATACAGAAAACCACATCCTCTTTAACACAATTGAAAAGGTGAAACAGGACATTTTCACAGGTGAGAGACAATTGGTGTTACATCTGAAAAATAGCTGACGTGCATTCATTTAATTCAATTACAGAAGAAAGCAGGAAGAAACATTCATCAGAATACAAAAACGCCCAGCAGGTTCTATTTTAAAAACCATAAATTTAACCTTTAATTAAATATTCATATAACTCTAATTTATGATGATTTAAGATGAACTTTCCTCCAAAACTGCAGCGGCAATGCTACACTCACTGAGAACATGGGACTGAAAGTCCATTAATCTAACCAAATATCTGTTCGAATTCCACTAACCACAGTTTCACAGCTGAAACTGTGGAATTTCCTCTTGTAACCTTACCAGATAAGCCCTTATGCACAAATGTTCCCGGATAGCATTTTCCTCCTCTGCTGGAGGCATGAAATTCATTCCGTATTCTTTCCAGCTCGCGTACACTTCAATTACAGAATCATGTGGAATTTTGCTGAACACTTCTTTTGCAGCTTCATGTTTTTTTGAAGCTGAAAAACAAAATTAAAGCATTTAATTTACAGAACACAAGTAGCATTCTGCAATTGCTTATTTCACCACAGACCAAAGAATCACTTATGTCTTACTGGATCCATGTCTACAAGATATGATGCTATAGTTAAGAGCTCCTCAGCCTCTACAACAATTTCCTCAGAGGATTTTTTTTTTAAAAATGTACATACAAAATGGAATGAAAGTAAACCTGAAACAGTACTTTCAGTTACGAACAAATCATAGCAAACTCAAAGTATGCCTTTACATGGAATGACCAATAGCAGGAACAAGGACTAAAAGGGGTACTTGGGGATTTCAAATTAATTTAAGGGACAGCAGATGCTGCAGTAACTAGAAGACAGTGCTTAACATTTAAAAGTAAAAAAAAATATGAGTTGATGGAATTTTATCATTCAAACCTGTTATGGAAAAGCAATTCAGAATTATTAAAAGCTGATTTTAATAATGTTAATGCTTGGTCAATATTACTGATGTACTAACACTTGCAACAGTATTCTGTAAGAAGTTATATTTCAGCATAGTTCACAATTTAATTAATCAAAGGATTATCAAAAACAAAGTGTAAATGTGAAATGCAAAATATGAATAGTCTCATCTTAATACAGCAACTGACAAGCATGAGAAAGTCAGACCGGGTAAGGAACACATCAAGAATAAATTATTGTCAGAAGTTGGTATTGTCGCACATGTTTGGATATACAACACAGCCAGAGAACAGGAAAAATATCTCAACTATAATTATGCATAGAGTAGACTTGTTCAACCCTGTCACTGCATCTGCCTTCACTAACTTGAAATGTAGCATACTATTAACTTGTGATAAGTGTGTGCCTCTCATCAGCCATTTTGGAAGGCTGGTTACTGCCTGAAAAAACTGGGCACGGCAGAGCTTAATTTATAAGCCAGAGAATATGTATGGCTATTTATAATTTAGTTAGGCCTATCTAATAGACGCTAGACAATAGAAATCGTCTCAATTTCATCTATCATGAAAACAAATTCCACATCTAAAGAAAGCTAAATAATTACAATGTTTGAGTTTTTAAAATTTTGTAAGAGGAAACAAAACCACATACCCAAGAATTTTCTCATTATGGCATTGCTCTGTTTCAGTGTCTCTGCTCTTTGTGTAGGATCAAATACCAACCACTCAATTACATTGATCTTCATACGGTCTTCCTGCAAAAGTCATCTTTCATTTGACTCAACATATAACATTCAAAATAAGGCAATTTGGTTCTGTAAAATCTTTTCTTCAATACTAATGTGTACTATAGTCAATCCAATATCTTGAAAGCAACATATTTCAGAAATTAATATCTCATCAGCATTAACCGGACTCCTTCACCAAGTGAAGAAATCATACTAATACAATTATATAAAAGAAAGCACATGAAAGCAAATAAACAAGTAACGTTGGACAGTCGTGCAAGGCCATCACAAAATCCTATTTTGTTATTGCGCGAGTGCAAACATTAGCCTGCCTGTTGAGGTGTGTGTGTCTATGTAGGTGTGTGTGTGGGAGAGAGATTCAATGAACTGAAGTGTCTTTTATCATTATTTTGTCATTTAAGATGGCAGCAGATCCATGTACAAATACATACTTACTTCTGTAGTCGCAGTATCCAGAGATGGAGATAGATCATGATGAGTAAACTCGTCAGCATCCTTTTTCCGGATGTTTTCCACAACACACTTGGTCACAGCTGCCACATCAAGGCCTACAAGATATTTTGGAAATATTCATAAAGGAACGTGTTACAGACAGGATTACATATTTCTTAAAATAAAAACCATATTAGATTCAGAGTCAGAGAAATGTACAGTGCGGAAACAGACTATCAGTTCAACTCATCCAGGCTGACCAGATATCCTAAATTAATCTAGTTTCATTTGCCAACATTCGGTCCATATCCCTCTAAGTCCTTCCTATTTATATACCTGTCCAGATGCTTTTTAAATGTTGTAATTGTACCAGCCTCCATCACTTCCTCTGACAGCTCATTTCATACACACGTCATCTTCTGCTTGAAAAAGTTGCCTCTTAGGTCACTTATAAACTTTTCCCCTCTCATTTTAAACCTAAGCCCTCTAGTTTTGGACTGTTCCACCTCAGGGAAAAGACCTCATCTATTTACCCTACCTGTGCCCCTCATGATTTGTAAACTTCTATAAAGTTCACCCCTGAGCCTGTGACGGTCCAAGGAAAATAGCCTAAGTCTATTCAGTCTCTCCCTATAGATCAAACCCTCCAACGCTGACAACATCCTTGTGAAGCTTTTCTGAACCCTTTTAAGTTTCACAACATCCTTCCTATAGCAGGGAGTCCAGAATTGTACACAGTATTCCAATAGGATCAATTGTTATTTTGGGATTTAGAAAGCATCCTCGCTAACGGCAAGCAACCATTATGAGATAACATCTGAGATTGTCTCCTTACCAGCTTCTCTCGCCAGATCTAGACATAGTTTCCGTTGCTCCGTCTCTGTGACAGTTTCCAAAAATGCAGAATATTGAGTGACAGCCAGCTCCGGAGGCAAATGGCTTACATAAAATGCTATTAAATGTGTGTGCTTAGCTTGGATTAAAAGCTGTAAAAAATAATGTTCAAAGCTAATAATGCTTTAGGGTACATTTCATTATACCGCAGTAAAGAAAGAAGTTAAATTACCTCCATGGTTTAAAGAAAGCACATGGTAGTATATATCTAGGCAGGCATCTGAACAGTTCTCAAGTTACTTGTGTTAAATTACAACAGTGAAATTATTATTTAGTAGACAATCTTACAGGCTTTTATAAAATGAAAAAAGAAAAAAATTAGCGCACTTAAATTAATCTGTTAGGCCACGTCATTTATGATATAAACATGTCTCAATATATCAGCAATACCAGAAGGTATAACAGCAGAATTAGTCTATTTGGCCATTCAAGTCCACCCCACTATTTGATCGTGGCTGACACATTTCTCAACCCCATTTCTCGAGCCTTCTCCCTGAAACTGGGTCATCCCCTTATTAATCTATAACCTATCTATCTCAGTCTTAACTACATTCAATGACTTGGCCTCCACAACCTTCTGTAGCAATGAATCTCACAGAATCACCACCCTCTGGCTGAAGAAATTCTTCATCATCTCAGTTCTAAAGGGTTGCACATTCACTGAGCTGTGCTCTCCAGTCCTAGTCTCTCCTACTAGGCCTCTGAGTATTCTGTAAATTTCAGTGAGGTTCCCCTTCATCCTTCTAAGCTTCATCAAGTGCAGACCTAGAGACCACAACCAAGTCTCATATGACAAGTCCTTCATCCCTGGGATCATTCCTGTAAGCCTCCTCTGGACCCCCTCCAACGTTAGCACATTCTTTCTTAGATATGGGGCACAAAACTGCTCACAATATTCCAAATGCAGTGACCAGAGCCTTATAAAGCCTCAGCAGTAAATCACTGCAGTTGCATTCTAGCCTCTCAAAACAAATGCTATGCATTTGTTTGCCCAAGAGGCAAGTGAAACTGCATGTTAACTTGAAAAGAATTCTGAACTCAATTCCCAATTCCCTTTGTACTGCAGATTTCCAAAGTCTTTGCCTCTATTATTCAAACTGCATATAACTTCACACTTTCCTTCATCGTGCTCCATCTGCTATCTTGTCGCCCACTCTCCTAGCCCGTCCAAGTCTTTCTACAGCTTCCCCACTTCCTCAACACTACCTCTACTTCCACCTATCTTTGAGTCATCTGCAAGCTCAGCAACAATGCCCTCTGTTCCTTCAGCCAGATCGTTATTGAGAATAACTGTGGTCGCAAGACCAACCCCTGGGGAACTCCACTAGTTAGCGGCTGCCATCCTGAAAAAAAACTCATCACCACTCTCTGCCTTCTGCTAATCATCCAATCCTCTAATTATGCCAGTAACTTTCCCTGAACACCATGGGGTCCTATCTTATTGCACAACCTCCTGTACAGTACCTTGTCAAAGAATGAGCATTAAAACAAAAACGTGATGTATTATTTTGTTTGTTTAAAAATATTATTTTTACGAAAATTTCAATTTATTTATCTTACCTCTATATAAGTTTTTAAAATGTCTGTACAAACATCCACCTAAAAAAAACATGATTTATTAAAGATATTTGTAGCAGATTTTAACTTGTCTGGTCGAGAAGCAGACAGGGGAAAGGGGAGTTTTCAGCTTCAACCTGGATTTGACAGAAAAAAGGCAGTTCTCTTTAATTTTGATCCAGATTTGTTTTAGGATAACAATTACATTTACAGCTCTCTCATTCAAGTCAAGTAAAAGAAATAAGGATGTCTAATGGTAGTACGTTGGTGCTACGAATAGCTCTTCTCATTTTCTATGAACAAATTAATTCTCTCAGAACAATTTCATCAACTTTTGTGTCTGTTTGATGAAAAACCAAGGAGAAGTAGTGGGATTTACTGTCTGTTTAGTAGACAATTAACCAGACGGAATTAATCCAAAATCTAGTGCTAAGCTTCACAGAACTTGTAATCCAAAATAAACTGAAATGCTGTTTTATGTTTACGAACGTGCTGAACTCATGTACGGATTTGAATTTTCTGCATATGGCAACATTCAGTTGCAATAAACAGGGTTACCTTTGTTTGTAGGCCCAAACTCCACAAAAACAACACAAGGTGAGTCATGAATCGAAGGAGGTGTGCTGGAAGGAGAGATCTGCATTTTTCTAGCCAATCCTGAAATTCATCCATTAAACCTAGTATTCACAAACAAAAAGACTAATGCATCAGATGAACAAGGTACCGCAGTTTTGTTTTCCAGAATTGTACAATTTACTGAATGTACGCCAGAATTTCACAATACACATATTTGAATACTTCCATTCAGTTTAAAATAAAAACAAAAAAAAATCTTACCATCAATGTCTCCCAAGATTATGAACTTCTGGATTAGATGGTAATGA
Source organism: Stegostoma tigrinum (assembly GCF_030684315.1). Classification (NCBI taxonomy): domain Eukaryota; kingdom Metazoa; phylum Chordata; class Chondrichthyes; order Orectolobiformes; family Stegostomatidae; genus Stegostoma; species Stegostoma tigrinum. The sequence continues at coordinate 37,278,523 of NC_081371.1, forward strand.
GCTTTATTCTCCTCCAACACTTGCTGCAAATATTAAATAAAAACAATTTTAATAATTGCACAAATGTTTAATCATGCCTAAATATCCCAATCAGGTCTCCCACCAGACTTTCCCCTTCAAAAAATTCAGTCTTTCTTCATAGGTGAAATGCTCCAACCCAGGCAATATCCTGTGAATCTGATCCACCTTCCTCTAATGCAATTGCTCCTTCTTATAACATGGTGACCAGAACTGCACACAGCAATTCATCTGTGGTTTACCCAACATCTTATATATTTCCAGCACAACCTATCTGGTCTGATATTAAATGCCTCGATTAATAAAGTCAGGTACCCAATATGCTTGATCAACCACCATACCAATTGTCCTGTTGCTTTCAAGGAAACCCAAGTCCCTCCAAGCCTCAGTACTCCTTTGCCTCATTTAGCATCCCAAAAGGCAACACGTTAACACTTTTGAGGCTTAAATTTCATTTGTGACTGCACTGCTTAACTGATCAGCTTGTCTATTTTGTCATGTAGTCAAAGGCTTTTCTCCACGCGGTTTACCCCACCAATATTTCGTCGCCAGTGAGCTTACTGGTCAAACTTCCAACAATCAAGTCTAGATCAATAGCAAGGGATCCAGCAGCAAACCTTGCAGTGTTTCACTGGACACAGGCTTCCATTCACAAAACCCACATTCGACCACACCTCTGCCTCCCGCCACTGAGCCAATATTGGATCTCACTGACTCTTACCTTCTTGCCCAGTCTCCCATTTGACTCCATGTCAAAAGGCTTACTGAAGTCCAAACGAACAGCACTAACCTCATCTACACACCTTGTCACTTCTTCAAAACTTAAATTAAATTTGTTCGACACAATCTTCCTCTGACAGACTGTCAGACCATCCTTGCCCCTCCAAGTAGCTCAGTCATATACATAATGTATATATGTATTGTCTGACATTAGGCAGTTGCACAAACGTCACTAAAAGTCTTGTCGATCAACAAAAATATACCAATCCAGGGAGAATAGTAATGTCTCCAGCAAATATTCTCTCTCAACCCAGTCTGAGGATAAACAATAGTTTATATATTATAGGAAAAACAATGACCAGTTATAATATTCTGTGAGACTAATCAAGAGAAATAACTTATAGAGTTGGCCCTGATAGAGTAGTTTGAAAGACCTCCTGTAAAATATCAGTATCATTCTTAATAGCGTTATCAACAATGAATTTTTAAAAATTTGCTCATTGCATGTGGACATTGCTGACTGGGTCAACATTTCTTGTCCATCCCCAACTGCCCTGCAGAAGGCAATGGTGAGCTGCTGCAGTCTTCAAGACATAGGGACATCCACAGTACTGCTGGGAAGAAAGTTCCAGGACTGTGAGGCAGCAGCAGAACACCAAGTCTGAATGGAAGTAGTGACTTGGAAGTGGTGTGTTGTTCCCATGCATCTGTTGCCCTTCTTCTAGATGGTAGAGGGCCTGAGTTTGGAAGGTGCTGTTAGAGAGCCTAAAAATAAAAGGAAACCTAAAATTTCCCTCTTGTGATTAAAAAAAATACAAAACCTACGTAAGTGATGAACACTTTGACGTATGTTTTTCATTTGAATATAACCAAAGATATTAAGCCTTAGTGTATGCCTATGTTTAAAACACCTACATCTGTTGATTCCATTTTATTTTGTCTTTGCTCAATCTTCCTTTTCTAACTATTTTTAAACTTTTTCCTTTACCATTTTAGAGTTAAGAACGAGCAACAACTGCCCTGCCTTCATACTTACAAAATTGGGCTTTAAGTTTACTTTCAATGACAGGTTTCTACTGTCAAAAGGTCATCCCAAAACATAGTCTCATGTAGAGCTAACAAAAATATATTCAGAATTACATTATTTTTAGATTGAGAGTCCTCACACGTAAATGAGTAAGCTTAATGATCAGGTTTTAAAAGATTGCAATAAAAAGAAGTTCCAAATTGCAAGCGTTTTCTCATGATTCCAGCGAGGTTTCACCTCATCAAGTTGGTACAACTTATTTTCCTTTAAGTCTCACTAAGCAATTTAAACCGACATAGGACCTTCCCCCAACTTCTGTTAACAATCAGCTGTTGGTAGCCACTAGAACAATCTCTACTTTTCACTTTGGGTTTTTGCTTGAAGTTGGAGAACAAATGGACATCCGTTAAGTCCACATTATGGCACAGCTAAAACAGCACCAACCATTTCTAATGACTCAATACTCCATGTCATACCATGTTACACCTTCACGTAGCCATTCCCTGCTTTCCAAATAAATTCAAAAAACCTATAGTCATCTACAAATTATGGCACACTTTATTGCTGCAATCTTAAATTTGATATCCTATAACACTGCCAATTAAACCTTAATTGCATTTCATAGAATCATAGAAGCTCTACAGTGTGGAAACAGGTCCTTCAGCCCAACAAGTCCACACTGACCAGATCTATTCCCATGTAACCAACCTAATCTACATCTCCCTGAACACTACAGCCAATTTAGCATGGCCGATCCACATAGCCTGCACATCTCTGGACTGTGGGACAAAACCAGGTACCTGGAGAAAACCCACTCAGACACGGAGAACATGCAAACTCCACCCAGGCAGCCACCCGAGGCTGGAATCGAACCTGGGTCTCTGGCGCTGAGGCAGATGTGCTAACCACTGAGTGACTGTGCTATTCAAAGATTTGGCTGCTTTCATTCCATCACAAGAGGTAGAAATATCTGCCGGAGTCCAACACTTCATAATTCCTTCAAATATCCCTCCACTTTTGTAAAAGGCCTCTTCTAAACTACTTCTTTTGAGCAAGCTTTCAAACATACTAAATTTCTCTTTTCAGTCTAGTTCCACAGGATATTTTTTCTTAGATTAAAATGATAGAAGAAAAGTTCAGATATTAAATTGTACATAAAAGGAAATCCTATGGGACACCTATTAACTTGCACAAGGAAAAAAAATTTGATTAAAATTTATTTGAACAATGCATGGAGAAAGATGATTGTACAAATACTTAGCTGCTGAACATGCCAAGGCAGAAGTAATATGTCAGAACATTTGATTCAGGAAAATAACATTTTATATTAATGTTTTCTCTTACTTTTTTGTCTGTTGCCTGCAGCTCTTCAAATATTGCCTCTAAAGTCCAACTGAAAATGTACAAGATTCACATTTACTTGACTGAAGAAACATCATTCAACGCATTTCATTTGTTTTGCACAAGTTCTAAAAGAAAATTTGGGAGTTTCAACTTACTTTGCTTCAGTATACTCTTTAGGCAATTCTTCTAATTCACTCACAGGAGTACTCAATGCACGGATTTCTTGTTCAACAAGACTATCCACCATGACCCTGAAGTATGCCCAAACACAGTCTTCCCAAGTATCACACACTGAAAGGAGCTACAAAACATAACTAATATCACAACTGTGCAGTAAGAGACTTTTTCAACATCTCCGTAAGGATATTACTCTAAGGATTCTCTTAAGAACTGGAATTATAAGAAAAAGGAGATGAAAGTTTGGATATTTTACCTGTTTAAGATTTCCACTTAAGGCTGCATAGATTGCTCGTTCATATCTGTTAAACTGCTCCTATAAAACCCAAATTTGAAAATTCAAAACTATTGCATTAATAACATTAGTAGTAAATTGCTTCAATGTTTATGGCCCTCATTAACATAAATCTTTACGTAAAGATCCCTCTTTATAAAATTATCATCAAATAGAAAATTTTTCAAAGCAACAGATTTTATCATTAATAAGTGATAATGGGAACTGCAGATGCTGGAGAATCCAAGATAACAAAGTGTGAAGCTGGATGAACACAGCAGACCAAGCAGCATCTCAGGAGCACAAAAGCTGACGTTTCGGGCCTAGACCCATCAGATTTTATCATTATCAAGGCAGCACATAGTACATTAATTGAAATAAGCAGAACAAAAACTTTCAAAGATAACAAGGTGTAGAGCTGGATGAACACAGCAGGCCAAGCAGCAATAGAGGAGCAGGAAGGCTGACATTTTGGGCCTAGACTGTTCTTCAGAAATGGGGGAGGAGAAGGGGGTTCTGAATTGTATAGGGCGAGAAGGCGAGGCGCATAGAAGATGGATACAGGAGAAGATAGGTGGGGAGGAGACAGACAGGTCAAAGAGGTGGAGATGGAGCCAGTAAGGGTGAGTGTAGGTGGGGAGGTAGGGAGGAAATAGGTCAGTCCACCCAACTCCCTTGATAGGTCAGTCCAGGAAGGACGGACATGTCAAGGGAGGTGGGTGGACTGACCTATCTCCTCCCTACTTCCCCACCTACACTCACTGGCTCCGTCCCCGCCTCTTTGACCTATCTGTCTCCTCTCCACCTATCTTCTCCTGTATCCATCTTCTATCCGCCTTGCCCTCTCTCCTTATTAATTTCAAAATCCCCTTCCCCTCCCCCATTTCTGAAGAAGGGTCTCGGCCCGAAATGTCAGCCTTCCTGCTCGGCCTGCTGCGTTCATCCAGCTCTACACCTTGTTATCTCAGGTTCTCCAGCATCTCCAGTTCCTACTATCTCTTACAATCAAAGAGTCTGCTTAAGGGTTCAAGATGTTTGCCCATCCACTTTTAAAAGAATTGAAGAGGTGCACGGGAATGTGGCAGCATGGAAGTGGGAATAGCCATTCAGCCCACCAGCTGTACTCCACTATCTATTGCATAGATGGCTGATTGAACAGCTCGGTGTCCTTTCCCACACTGCCCTTTGTACCATGAATGGTTGGAAATTTGTTGACCTCTGCTTTAGATGTGCAGAGATTGGGGACCTAATGCCCTCTGGCATGGAATGGAAGGACTTTCTCCTCATAGATCATAGAACATTACAGCACAGTACAGGCCCTTCAGCCCTCGATGTTGTGCCGACCTGTCATATCGATCTCAAGCCCATCTAAACTACACTATTCCATGTACGTCCATATGCTTGTCCAATGACGACTTAAATGTACCTAAAGTTAGCGAATCTACTACCGTTGCAGGCAAAGCGTTCCATTCCCTTACTACTCTCTGGCCTAAATGGAGTCCATTCTATTTTTAAATTATGACAGGAAGTGGCGGATGCAATCACAACATTTAAAAGGCAACCGGATAGGTACATGAATATGAAGGGTTTAGAAGAATATAGGCCAAAAGCTGGCAAATGGGACTAGATCAATTCAGGATATCTGGTCGGCATGGACAAGTTGGACCGAAGGGTCTGTTTCCATGCTGTACAACTCTATACCTATTAGACTATTCATTCAAGTTTTTACAACCATGGCAAGTCAGAGGCTACATTATCAAGCTTGCTCATTATTTTTTCCTCTAAATACATTTCATAGAGCAATTGGCTTAATAATGGATAGAATGACTAAAAAGCAAGTAGAATGGACAGCAGAGACGAAAAATGTTTCAGACAAAAAACACACAAAAAAGTTACTATACATACATGACAGCATGCTGCCTGCAGTATATTAGAACATAGAACATAGAACAGTACAGCACAGAACAGGCCCTTCAGCCCACAATGTTGTGCCGACCATTGATCCTCATGTATGCACCCTCAAATTTCTGTGACTATATACATGTCCAGCAGTCTCTTAAATGACCCCAATGACCTTGCTTCCACAACTGCTGCTGGCAACGCATTCCATGCTCTCACAACTCTCTGCGTAAAGAACCTGCCTCTGACATCCCCTCTATACTTTCCACCAACCAGCTTAAAACTATGACCCCTCGTGCTAGCCATTTCTGCCCTGGGAAATAGTCTCTGGCTATCAACTCTATCTATGCCTCTCATTATCTTGTATACCTCAATTAGGTCCCCTCTCCTCCTCCTTTTCTCCAATGAAAACAGTCCGAACTCAGTCAACCTCTCTTCATAAGATAAGCCCTCCAGTCCAGGCAGCATCCTGGTAAACCTCCTCTGAACCCTCTCCAAAGCATCCACATCTTTCCTATAATAGGGCGACCAGAACTGGATGCAGTATTCCAAGTGCGGTCTAACCAAAGTTTTATAGAGCTGCAACAAGATCTCACGACTCTTAAACTCAATCCCCCTGTTAATGAAAGCCAAAACACCATATGCTTTCTTAACAACCCTGTCCACTTGGGTGGCCATTTTAAGGGATCTATGTATCTGCACACCAAGATCCCTCTGTTCCTCCACGCTGCCAAGAATCCTATCCTTAATCCTGTACTCAGCTTTCAAACTCGACCTTCCAAAATGCATCACCTCGCATTTATCCAGGTTGAACTCCATCTGCCACCTCTCAGCCCATCTCTGCATCCTGTCAATGTCCCGCTGCAGCCTACAACAGCCCTCTACACTGTCAACGACACCTCCGACCTTTGTGTCGTCTGCAAACTTGCTGACCCATCCTTCAATTCCCTCGTCCAAGTCATTAATAAAAATTACAAACAGTAGAGGCCCAAGGACAGAGCCCTGTGGAACTCCACTCACCACTGACTTCCAGGCAGAATATCTTCCTTCTACTACCACTCGCTGTCTTCTGTTGGCCAGCCAATTCTGTATCCAAGCAGCTAAGTTCCCCTGTATCCCATTCCTCCTGACCTTCTGAATGAGCCTACCATGGGGAACCTTATCAAATGCCTTACTGAAGTCTATATACACCACATCCACAGCTCGACCCTCATCAACTTTTCTAGTCACATCCTCAAAAAACTCGATAAGGTTTGTAAGGCATGACCTACCCCTCACAAAGCCCAGATCTTGTGAACATTTTCTTTAAAAGAAAACGTACAAGACACAAGATCATTTCGAAAAGTATTTAGGTTTTCCAGTGAACTTGCTCAGAACATTGGAATATGGAACATAAACACGTCAATCTGAAACAATGTGAGGCAACATACAGGGTGAATAAATCCATTACATTCCCTTCTGGTGACACATTGCGACTTAATTCCAAGTTTAACAGTGACCTTTGTGAACTTCTACAGCAAGAATTGGAGCAATTCAAAACTAAGGCTACATCTTCAAAGTTATCACCTAAGTGGTAAATGACGCTGATAGGTTGCATAAACTTGCCTTATAATGTCTTGCGTACAGAATACCGGGGCAAGACCATCCTTAGGGTATGGTAAGCGGGGGCAACTGGCCTGGGCCTTGCACTGGGACAGCAGGAGGAATCTGGAAGGGACCAGAGCCAAGGTCCAGGTGACATTTGAACAGACAAAGGTCAATGTGTGACTTTCTGTTTTGGGTTCAATTAAAGTGCGAATTTTCCTGGGGTGGGCACTGCGTGATTTGCCTGGTAGTGGTGGGCGGGGTGGGGGAGGGTGGTGATATTGCAGGAGGAAACAATCATACTTCCCTCGCGATAATATGAATTACTGATCAACAGTACAGCAACATACTGCCAATAGGACAACACTTTCAAAAACAAACATTACTATTTAAATACGGTTACAATTGTTTTTGTCTGTATATAATTATTAGCACCTTACAGTGTTTTGCAAGAAATAATGAATAATAAATCCGTAACTGTCAAAGCATGATTCTCAGCTGAAGTTATTGAAGTTCTTCAGCAACCCCAACTAACTGTCTTCACAATTTTGACTGATTTTCTCTATCATTGCTCACAATGTGGTCCTTTAGACTGGTGAAACTACATGCAGATCAGGTGACCGTTTCACAAAACACCAGCGCTGTCCGTAAGAATGGCCCCTATCTATTTAGACTCAAAGAATTGCACAGTACGAAAACAGACCCTTCAGTCCAACTTATCCATTGTGGCTACATATCCTAAATTAATCTAAACCTATTTGTCAGCATTTGGCCCATATTCCTTTAAACCCTTCCTATTCATGCATCCACTCAGATGCCTTTAAAATGTGATAATTGCATGAGAGTCCACCACCTCCTCTGGCAGTTCATTCCATATATGCACCACCCTCTGCATGAAAACGCTGACCCTTTTATAAGGTTTTAAAAGATTCCTTTTATACCTTTCCAGTCTCAGCTTAAACCTTAGCCCTCTAGTTTTGGACTCCCCTACGCTCAGAAAATGACCTTGGCTACTCAACCTACCATATTTCATTAAACCACCTTGCTCCCTTACCAACATTTACATTCCAGGCTTGCTGCACTGTTGCAGTGAAGGTCAACACAAGTTCAGGTTAGGCAGTTTATACCCTTCAGGGCATAACAATGAGTTTAACAACTTCAGATCATAAGCACTGTCCTCCATTTTGGTTCCATCATTTCAATTTGTGTCCTACTGTCTTTGCTCTCAGCAAAGCTCATTTATGTTCTCCTATTCAAACCTACCATTAACACCTACGTTATACCGACATCTCAATCTCTTTTACCACAATTAGCACTTCCTTTGTCATTTACATTGGGTACCCATATCATATATTCATTTGCTCCTCTTCCTCTTGGTCAACAGCATAAAGAAAATACTATTTTCTGGACCCTTTCTGTTCCAAAGTGTCTTTGTCTCAAAATACTAACTCTTTTTCACTGTCTACAAATGGGCCTCTCCAGTACTTTTTGTTTTTATTTCAGATACCCAGCATCTGCAGTATTTTGTTTTTAGTGTTCTCCATTGGTCTATATAAGGTATTAAATGATAGAACAGGAATTGGTCAATTTAAATTAATTGGCCACTAATGATTATGATTAATGTCACGTTAATGCTGAACAATGCAGATAGTGGATCCAAAGATATAAGCTACCCAATTAGCATTTCATTTTTACATAAAATTACATTACTCCAAGTGGAAATTCTGACCAATCCATTATATCTTATCTGCAACTCAAAATTAGATTTACTACAAAGCTCTAATTTTCTATGCAGAAAAATCATTTTTAATTAAGCAAAATATATTACTGCATATATTACTGAAAAGCAGTTAAACTTTTCAAACAAAGTTGGAGGTGTAATGCTCAGAAACACATCATAAAAGATTTCTTTTACACTAATGTTTTCAATACTGTTGTAGCTTACATCTTCAGCCATCCTCCAGCAACAAGCCTTCCAAACACTTCTGTTTGGGTTCCCTTCCACAGGTTCAAGAACTGTTCCTGAAAATCAGACAAAATGGGAATTTCAACAAATTAGACAACCATTTCCTATTGATTTGAATAGCCAGTATACATTAGTCCAGAATAATACTCACCACCATTAAGATTTGGATCATGATACAATTTCCAGCCCTCCAGAGTTGCAGCTCTCCAAGCCTGACCACAACGTTTGCACAATCTCTGAGCCTGAGGGTATTAAATAATATTTACCAAGTACATAGCCTTCCTGTAATCACTGGATGTGTTTGTATTTATGAAGTATCGGCTGAAAGAAAAGAATTGTTTTACCTCATCAGTCATCCCAGCTCGTATAAGAGCAAAGAGATATTTCATAAATCTAGCATCATCTTCTCTATCCAAATCGGCAAGAGGCATTTTCTGTCTGATAGGAGCATCTGGATCCTTGAAGAAATTGGGAAGAAAAGTTTAGTCAAAATTGTGCTTTTACTTCCACGAATTTCAAACACAGGTTTAGGCATACTAGAGATGGTTAGTTTCTTTATATTTCCAAATGCTTTCGTCCACTCAAAGCCAGAATGACTCAAAACTCATCAGAAAATCTCGTTCCACTAATACTACAAATCTGTTTAACATGTTAATCAATATGTTAATCAGAATTAATTTCTTCCACTAAATATGTGTCAATTTCAACAAAAACAGAACAAAACTACATTACCAGCTCAGTCACAAGTTGCCTTGAAAATCCAGCAATGCCTGATCGCTGCTGTGTTAACACATGTAGTGTATTTTCCCTGCAAATGGGGTTTAGGAAACACACAGTAAGCATTTGGGGTTTCTCTGTATTTATCACCAAAGGCTATTTAAGCATACATCACTTTCCTTTGCTAGAAGACTCAAAATTGGTTATTCTCCACAGTGATCCACATTCCCATAGCCACTGATGCCCAGACACCTGTGAACAATTATTTCTGTCAAATACATCCATCCCACCAATACAATCCAAGAAACGATCTAGCCTGTCCAATGATTTGGTATGTACTTGAACCAGAATAGTGTTGAAATAATTTCAAAAGCATGTGACAAAACAGAGGAAAAGGAAACTGGTACAACTTTTGACAAGGCAGATGCAGTTGCATCTTAGCAAGAAAGAGGTTAACCTGCTGTTGAAAATATTTCATATGCTGATCTCCAAAACTCGTGGATCAAAAGCATTGGCAAGGACCTGTCAGGCTGAATGGTCTCTGTCTGTGCTGTAAATATGATGCAAGGTTCGCACTGCTGGCTATCATGTGCGTTTGTTATCATAAATATATTTGCAAACTGACTGATGTCAAACATCCTAAGTTAATAGGGAAGTAACAAAAGGAGGTGAGTAACACAAATCCAACTAATGTTCAAATACGAGACAAAGATTTTGACCTTTCTAGCCATCTAACTTTTATCCCATTCTTTACAACTCACCGACCCTCAAAAAAAATCAAAAATCTCTGGTTCTTACCAGTACACAGATTTTGCATAAAATTCAATGTTTTCTGCAAAACTTCCAGCTTCATCTTTGGCAGTACTCTCTAACCAATCTACAACGATCTATGGAGTTAAAAATAAAAAATGTTAATGCGCTTGTTAATGAAAGTAAATCCTTCATTTGCTGGTTATGGGGCAAATGCCTGAACAGAAATCATGGCTGGCCACTTGGCAATACAGAACCTGCATATGGTGGACAAAGGGACATTCTGTCAAAACTATTCATCTTGATTCACCAGGGCAGACATATAAATATTTAAATTTAAAGAGAATAACAAATTAGACTGCACAAGAAAAACAATATTGACTGGTTGGTAGTACTTGTTCCCATTGAAATATAATATTCTTGCATTTTTCTTGGTCAGTGTAAGATAATGGATTGAAACACTACCACAAAGGAGGTGAAAACCTATAGAGCACATTTCCAATTTTACAAAATGCCAAAGATCTGCAAATTCTTTAAATTAGAAACAAAATCAGAAATTGCTGAAAAAAACTCAGCAGGTCTGGCAGCATCTGTGGAGAGAAAGCAGTTAAAGTTTTGGGACCAGTGACCTTTCTTCACAACTGACTGTAGCTAGAAAAAGGTTAGTTTATATGCTGAGGATGGGCAGTGAGGGAGGACGGGAGCAGGGAGTAAATGATTAGCGAAGATAGGTGGATCTCCTTCCACCTCCTCTATCCTTAGCATTTACACTGGTCTCTTCCCACCTACGGTCAGTTCTGAAGGAGGATCACTGGACCTGAAGCCAATAATTATTAAGAGAAGCAAATGAAACCAGAATAATATGTTGATAAATACTATGCATACTTAGAACATAGAACATTACAGCACAGTACAGGCCCTTCGACCCTCGATGTTGTGCTGACCTGTCATACCGATCTCAAGCCCATCTAACCTACACTATTCCATGTACGTCCATATGCTTATCCAATGACGACTTAAATGTACCTAAAGTTGGCGAATCTACTACCGTTGCAGGCAAAGCGTTCCATTCCCTTTCTACTCTCCGAGTAAAGAAACTACCTCTGACATCTGTCCTATATCTTTCACCCCTCAATTTAAAGCTATGCCCCCTTGTGCTCGCTGGCACCATCCTAGGAAAAAGGCTCTCCCTATCCACCCTATCTAACCCTCTGATTATTTTATATGTTTCAAATAAGTCACCTCTCAACCTTTTTCTCACTCATGAAAACAGCTTCAAGTCCCTCAGCCTTTCCTCGTAAGACCTTCCCTCCATACCAGGCAACATCCTAGTAAATCTCCTCTGCACCCTTTCCAAAGCTTCCACACCTTTATTATAATGCGGTGACCAGAACTGTACGCAGTACTCCAAGTGCGGCCGCACCAGAGTTTTGTACAGCTGCAGCATACTTAAGACAATGTAAATCTTCTATGGAATTTCACTACAAATAACTTGTAGATGGTTGTATTTTCTGGTTATCCCCTAGAAAAGCATAACATGCAGCATGCTGATTTACAGCAAATGTAATAGGTTAACATCCAATGATCTGATCCCTTATGTAAAAGTTAAGATTGAAGCATTTGAAATAATCTTCAGCCAGAAGTGTCAAGTGGATAATAAATCTCAGCCTCCTCCAGAAGTTATCAGCACAGATTCTAGCCTTTGGCTAATTCCATTCACTCTATCAGATCAAGAAATAGTTGGATGCACTGGATGCTGCAAAGGTGATGGGTCCTGACAACATCCCAGCAATAGTACTGAAGATGTGCTTCAGAATGCGCTGCTTTCCTAATGAAGCTTTTCCAACACAGCTACAATGTTGTTGACATCTATCAACATGGAAAGTTGTCTATCTCATGTACACAAAAAGCTAGACAAGCTCAATCAAGCCAATTGCCATCAACGAGCTATCAAACAGCAATAGCCTGCTCACTGACACAGATTGGGTTCTGCCAGGGCCACTCAGCTGTTGACCTCATTACAGCCTTGGTTCAAATGTAGACAAAAGGAACTAAATCGAGGGGTGAGGCAAGAGCATAGCATCAAGGAACCAGAGCAAAACTGGAGTGTAGGGTAATCAGGAAAAATTCTCTGCTGGTTGGAGTCATAGCTGGTACAACGGTTGTAGTTGTTGGGGGTCAGTCAGCTTAGCTCCAGGACATCTCTGCTGGAGTTCCTTAGGGTAGTGTCTTAGATTGATGTAGCAGCTGAAGATGGTTCAATGACATTCCCTTCATCATAAAGGCCAGAAGTGGGGATGACTGCACAATGTTCAGAACCATTCTTGACTTCTCAGGTACCTATGCTGTCCCTGTCCAAATACAGCAAGAACTGGACAACATCCAGATTAGGTCTTATACTCAGCAAGTAACATCCATACATCACCACAAATGGTCAATAAATGCCAGCCCAGACAGCAATACCCACATCCCATGAATTTTTAATAAAAATCACAGATCTGCATATACATTTGTACAAGGTAGTGACTTTAAGCAGATGGCTCCTAACTATTGGTCAATGAATTCCTGACCACAGTTGGAATCTGTGGGTCATTTTGGCATCTTTATCTAAGGAAAGACACGTTGGCATTGGACACAGTCCAGAGAAGGCTCACTAAGTTGATCCTTCGTATGGAGAGATTGCCTTATGAGGAATAGTTGAACAGGTTTGGCCTGTGCTGATTGGAATTTAGAAGAATAAAACATAATATTTTAATGGGACATGAGAGGGTAGATGTAGAAAAGTTGTAGGTGATGGCGTAGTGGTATTATCGCTAGACTATTAATCCAGAAACCCAGCTAATGTTCTAGGGATCCAGGTTAACATCCCACCAGGACAGATGGCCGAATTTGAATTCAATAATTAAACAGAAAAAAGTCTGTAATTAAGAATCTACAAATTACCATGAAATCACTGCTGATTGTCAGCAAAACCCATCTGGTTCACTAATGTTCTCAGGGGATGAAATCTGCTCCCTCACCTGATGTGGCCTACATGTGACTCCAGAGCCACAGCAATGTGGTTGACTCTCAATTGCTCTCTGAAATGGCCTAGAAAGCTGCTCAGCTGTGCTAGTCGCGACGAAGTCTCAAAGGAATGAAACTGGATGGATCACACAGCATCGACTAAAGCACTGGAAATTACATGGTAGAAAAACCCCTTTCGACCCCGCAAACTCCTCCTCGCCAAAATTGGGAGAGGTGTCTCACAGACTAGTTAAGCAACAGCCTGACACAGTCATGCTCACAGAATCATATTTTACAGACAATGCCCAGACACCATCATCACCATCCCTGGATATGTCCTACCCCACTGGCAGGACAGACCCAGCAGAGATGGTGGCACAGTGGTTAAAAAGTAGGAAGGGCATTCCTGTAAGAGTGCTTAACATTTATTACGGACCCCATGAAGTCGAACGGTTTCAGGTTAAAAATGGGCAAGGAAACCCCCAATTGATTACACATACTGGCTTCCCTCATCTGATGAATCAGTACTCCTCATTGCTGCGCAACATTTAGAAAAAGCACTGAGAATAGCAAGAGCACAAAATTTATTCTGGGTGGGGGACTTCAACGTCCACCACCAAGAGAGGCTCGGCAACAGTACTGCAGTTTGAACTCGGTGGGTCCTAAAGGATATTGCTGTTAGACTGGGTCTGCAGCAGATGGTGAGGGAACCAACAAGAGGGGAAAAACATACTTGAACTCATTCTAACTAATCTGCCAGGTGCAGTTGCACCTGTCCATGACAGTATCAGTAAAAGTGGCCATCACAAGTCTTTGTGAAGACGAAGTCCCACCTTCACGTTGAAAATAACTTGCTTGTGTTGCGTGGCACTCTCACTGTGCTATATGGGAAAGACTTCGCACTGATCTAGCAATTCAAGATTGTGCAGACGCTGTGGGCCATTAATAGCTGCAGAATTGTACTCCAGCACACCCCCTACACTACCACTACCATCAAGCCTGGGGATCAACCCTGGTTCAATAGAGACTGAAAGAGGGCATGCCAGGAGCAACAACAGGCATACCAGAAGACGAGGTATCAACGTGGTGAAGGCAACAAACAGGACTACTTGCACGTCAACAGAGAAAGCAGCAAGTGATCGAGCTAAGCCATCCCACAACCAACGGATCAGATCTAAGCTCTACAGTCCTACCACATCCAGTCATGAGTGGAGGAGGTCAATTAAACAACTCACTGGAGGAGACGGCTCCACAGATATTCTTAACCTCAATGAGGGAACAGCCCAACCTATCAGTGCTAACAATAAGGCCGAAGCATTCACAGCAATCTTCAGCCAGAAGTGTCGAGTGGATGATCCATCTCAACCTCCCCCAGTGGTCCCCAGCATTACAGATACCAGTCTTCAGCCAAATCGATTCACTCCACGTGACACCAAGAAACAGTTGGAGACACTAGTTACGGCAAAAGCTACAGGGCCTGACAACATTCCAGCCGTAGTACTGAAGACTTGTGCTCCAGAACTTGCCACTCCACTAGCCAAGCTGTTCCGGTATAGTTACAATACTGGTATCTACCCAGCAATGTCGAAAATTGCCAAAGTATGCCCTGTACACAAAAAGCAAAGCTAATCCAACCCAGCCAATTACCACCGCATCAGTCTACTCACAAACATCAGTAAAATGATGGAAGATGTCAACAGGGCTATCAAGCCGCACCTGCTCAGCAATGCCCAGTTTGGGTTTACCAGGGCCACTCAGCTCCTGATCTCATCACAGCCTTGGTTCAAACAGGGACAAAAGAGCAGAAGTCAAAAGATGAGCTAAGAGTGAGAGCCCTTGATATCAAGGCTGCATTTGGCCACCTGTGCATCAAGGAGCCCAAACAAAACTGGAATCAACGGGTATCAGGGGCAAACGCTCCACATTTGCGGAGTTCCCCAAGGTAATGTCCTAGGCCCAACATCTTCATCAGTGACCTTCCCTCCATCATAAAGTCAGAAATAGGGATGTTCACAGATGATTGCACAATGTTCAGCACCATTCCTGACTCCTCAGATACTGAAGCAGTCCATGTTCAAATGCAACAAGATCTGAACAACATCCAGGCTTGGGCTGACAAGTTGCAAGTGACATTCATGCCACACAAATGTCAGGCTTAGACCATCACCAAAAGAGACAATCTAACCACCGTCGCTTTAGACTCAATGGTGTTACCATCACTGAATCCTCCACTATCAACATCTTGGGGGTTATTGTTGACCAGAAGCTCAACTGGACTCACCACATAAACAGAGTGGATACAACAGCATGCCAGAAGCTAGGAATACTGCAGCAAGTAACTCACCTTCTGATTCCTCAAAGCCTGTCCACCAACTACAAGGCAAAAGTCAGGAGTGTGATGGAATACTCCCCACTTGCCTGCATGAGTCCAGCCCCAACAATACTCAAGAAGACTGCCTGATTGACACTGCATCAACAAGCTTCCACTTCCTCTACCACCGATGCTCAGTAGCAGCAGTGTGTACTATCTGAAAAATGCACACAGAAATTCACCAAAGATCCTCAAACAGCACCTTCCAAACCCACAACCACTTCCAGCTAGAAGGACAAGGGCATCAGACACATAGGTACACCACCACTTCCAAGTTCCCCTGAAAGCCACTCATCAATCTGACTTGGAAATAAATATATTGCCATTCCTTCACTGTCGCTGCATTCAAATCCTGGAATTTCCTCCCTAATAGCACTGTGGGTCAACCTACAGCAAGAGAAGTGCAGCAGTTCAAGAAGGCAGCTCACCAGCAGCTTCTCAAGGGCAATCAGGGATGGGCAAGAAATGTTGGCCAACCAGCAACATCCACATCCCACGTATCAAGAAAAAAAAAGGACCAGAAGGCATAATCACAGAAAATGGATCACCATTTAAGAAAGGGTAAAGAATCTGTTGAGTTCTTTATCATAGCAGACTATTGAGGTTGGAATTCATCATTTAAATAAAACAAAAGAGAATCAAGGATTACGAGGAAAGACATGAAAATCAAATTGAGGATTGTCAGGCCAGCCATAATGCTACTGAATGGCGATGCAGACCCAATGGGCTGAACAGCCTACTTCTGCTATGTCTATTTAGATGGTGTGTGAATTCCGTTTAAATATAATTTGTGTCTTTGTAATCAAGACGGACAAATAACTACAAACGAAAAAAAGGGATTGTTGAAGTATCCCACTGTGATTCAGGTAGCCTTATCCCATTAGCTTCTACAATAATTTGTATTAATCCACAATTTCAATTTTAAGATTATTCTAATTTTAATAACCGATCAAGTTTTGGTGCAGTCCTCAGCAGAGACTCCATTCTCTATTTATAAATTCAAATTATCAAATCTAGCAACAGTGCAATGTAATAAGGTCAAGTTATTGACAACATGTTTAAGCTTTAAATAATATTTTGTAAACCAGAATCCCATCAAAAATAAACAAGCATTTGGAAAAGTAAGGCAGTAAATTGCAAGAGACTCTTTCTGACAGATCTTTATGACCACTGGGTCCTTTTCTCACTACATTTATACTGTCAACAAAAGAGACATTTCTAGTCAGGACTTCAATGACGTATGTTACATAGTGTCAAACTATACCACATCAGGGCCTAGATAGTTATCTAGTTCACAGCTCAAGTTGTGCATGGGGACATGTAACAAATTTGTTTAAGGGCAGAGTTTTAAAGTGCCACTTGCAAAGAATGACCTCTATCGACTTTATAAAAAGGCTGAGCTCATAGATAGTATCAGGCAGATTCCAAAGTCAGTTAAGTGTGGAAACTGGATTGTCAAGGTTGTCTCGCAACAATTATTAATACAGACTGCCACAATGGTGAACCTGGAATCAAACTCATACCACTGAAGTTGCTCAATTTGAGGGTCCCTGGGAAAAGGCTAAATCTTCAATGCAATGTTGCACATTTCTGTGCTTCCCAATGGCTGTGCACTAGTCATCATTTTAGTGCTGGATGGACAATGCAGCATGGACTTGCTCTCCAAAACATGCAACAATATCAGTCTTAACAGGAAAACTGAAGTTATATACCAGTTTGCTTCAGAAAAGCTTCACCTCATGCCAAAACTTGCAACCCATGAACAGCAAGAACCTAACAGCAGAAGATAAATCCATCTCAAATTGTCTATACTGACGATGAAACAAATGCAAGAATTGGCAAAGCAAGTACAACCTTTGGTAAAATTTAAACATCAGTCTGGCAAGAAAAGAAATCTACCTTCTAAACTGAAAATCCATATACTGACGGTCCTACCCATACTACTTGTTGTATGCAACATGAAACTGTGTACCAGGATCAGGTCAAGAAGCTCAACTAATTCCATCTGAGCCGACTTCAAAAGCTTCTGAAGATTATACAGGAAAAGAGAGAGGTGCTCATTTGAACTGGCATGTCAAGCATTCATATGATATGAAGACAGGCAGATCACACAGCCTATATTGCATTATACTCACCAAAGAACATCTTCTTTCGACAGTCCAATTGTTAAGTGCACCAACATGGCAATCAAAAGTTCCACAAGGTCACACTGTTCTAGAAGGCTTCAATTAGAATGATCAGCTTTGAGTCATGGGAGAAGTTTGTGCAGGATTGCTATACCTATTGTAACCAAAAAATGGTGCTGCCTCTTTGAAAAGCAAGTGTAAGTTAGAGGCAGAGAAAAAACAGAGACAAAATTCCAAGCCAGCAACTTGGCCAAAACTCAGTTATCTGCAGTATTTCCATCTGATTTGCAAAAGAACCTTCAGGGACACCATCAGCATTAGCAGTTGCTGTTTTCCTTACCAAGAGATAATGGTGAAGTAGCACAGAAATCCCAGCAAATCACAGTACGTATATTACAAAACACTCATGCCATAGACACTGTGACCTATACGTAAGAGTGATGGACGTCACAGCTGCACCATTACTCAGATGCAAGTATTTAGGCACATTTTACTCAACTTGATGAAAATACTCCAATCCCTAAATACCTCATTAACTATTTTCATAATTCAGTGCAAAATATTTTCATATTTTCTAAAAAGCTCTAAATTAAAGGATAAGTTTTTCACATATTCACAAGTGATACAACATTTCTGGTTTGTAAATAGAACAGCAGTACCTGACACTGTCGTATCAGTGAATCGCGTTGGAAAAGCATTTCTACGATGGTCTTTTCAGTGGCATTTGGAGCCTGCAAGAAGTATTTTATGAAACGTAAATTAGTTCACATTTTAAAAAATACTAAACATTCTGCATATTGGATTATTTCACCTACAACACAGCTGTATGTTTCCCCAGGAGTCTGAATTACTACAGGACACAACATTTGATTGTCCTAATCATATGAGGATTTCAAAGTAGTCAGTAAAAATATCATGCATGATGTACAAAACTAATAAATAAATCTTCTACTATTGAACATTTTATTCATTCTCATAGAGCTTGGTTCAATTGTTTTATGCAGTGAACTTGTATTACTTAGTTCAAGCAAATGTTGATACTGGCATCTCGTTACAATTAAGTTTTTATTAATATTACTCTTAAATTAACCTATCAGCAATAATCTGTAAATCTTTCTAACCTAAAATAGATTTCATCATAAGTTTAACAATGTAAATAGAAGTAAAGACTTCTAACCAGGGTAAACAATTATTGTAATAAGTAGTAGTTCTTATTAAATACAAAAAACCACTCCATGCATTCTGTTAACCAGCATCGAAAACTACAGGTAATTGGAGAATTTTGCACCTTTTGATAAAATCTAAATTTTATGATGACTTCAGGAAGAGTAGGAGTTGATTTCCAACACATTATCCCAGTGAGGAATGACAAACTGTGTCATGTGTTCCTTTTCTCAAATGAGATTCTGTACCCGATCTGCACTGGTGGGATGGCCACAGTCATATCTGTTCAATACATTTAGGCATCTTTTGTGACTCCCTCAAATTAAAATTGGTTTGAATTATATAATGTGAAGAAGAGTTCTGTTCCTGCACATTTTAAATGGTGTATCTCAGCTCCTGGGCCTCTATGGTTCATAGTAAGAAACATGTCAGGCCACTGTACAAAAAACTGCTGAAACTTGAAACTTACATGGTGTATACTCCTCTTAATTTCTTGTGCATATGCCAAGAAAGAACCTGAGTTGAGCAGCTCAGGAAAGGCACCACATAGATGTGGCCATGAAAATCATTTAAAAAGATCAGCTTCAGCAATTGGAATAAAAAAACTCAGTTGGATATTAGTTGAAAGTCTCCAATAACCCCATCTCATCCTCTAATAGACAGATTGCTAGCAGAGATCATAAGTCAAGACAACAGGCCTCAAGTTTTATGGTTTTCCTATGCTCCCTTTTTTGAATATTAGTACATGGGAGAAAGTAGTTAACTGAGAAATAACAAGGAAAATTTAGTTTATAAACACTTTTTGTACAGAGCATGGGCTCAAGGTTTAAAAGAGTCAATTCCTGGATGTGAGTTTGCTCGCTCAGCTGGAAGGTTCGTTTTCAGACGTTTCATCACCATTCTAGGTAACATCATCAGTGAGCCTCCGACGAAGCGCTGGTGTTATGTCCCGCTTTCTATTTATCTGGTTAGGTTTCCTTGGGTTGGTGATGTCATTTCCTGTGTTGGTGATGTCATTTCCTGTTCTTTTTCTCAGGGGATGGTAGATTGGCTCCAAATCAATGTGCTTGTTGATGGAGTTCCGGTTGGAATGCCATGCTTCTAGGAATTCTTCTGCGTGTCTCTGTTTAGCTTGTCCTAGGATGGATGTGTTGTCCCAATCAAAGCGGTGTCCTTCCTCATCTGTATGTAAGGATACAAGTGATAGTGGGTCATGTCGTTTTGTGGCTAGTTGATGTTCACGTATCCTGGTGGCTAGCTTTCTGCCTGTTTGTCCAATGTAGTGTTTGTCACAGTTCTTGCAAGGTATTTTGTAGATGACGTTTGTTTTATTTGTTGTCTGTACAGGGTCTTTTAAGTTCATTAGCTGCTGTTTTAGTGTGTTGGTGGGTTTGTGGGCTACCCTGATGCCAAGGGGTCCAAGTAGTCTGGCAGTCATTTCAGAAATGTCTTTGATGTAGGGGGGACAGTGGTTATAGTTTCTGAGCCCGTTTTGTCTGTTTGTTTGGGTTTATTGCTGAGGAATCGGCGGACTGTGTTCATAGGGTATCCATTCTTTTTGAATACGCTGTATAGGTGATTTTCCTCTGCTCTGCGTAGTTCCTCTGTGCTGCAGTGTGTGGTGGCTCGTTGGAATAATGTTCTAATGCAGCTTCGTTTGTGGGTGTTGGGATGGTTGCTCCTGTAATTCAGTATTTGGTCCGTATGTGTTGTTTTCCTGTAGACGCTGGTTTGAAGTTCCCCGTTGGCTGTTCGCTCTACTGTGACATCTAGAAATGGCAGTTTGTTGTTGTTTTCCTCCTCTTTTGTGAATGTTATGCCAGTAAAGGGTATTATTGATGGTCTTGAAGGTCTCCTCTAATTTGTTTTGTTTAGTGATGACAAAGGTGTCATCCACATAGCGGACCCAAAGTTTGGGTTGGATGATTGGCAGACCTGTTTGTTCGAGTCTCTGCATTACTGCCTCTGCTAAGGACCCTGATATTGGAGATCCCATGGGTGTACCATTGGTTTGTCTGTAGGTTTTGTTATTGAAAGTGAAGTGGGTGGTGAGGCATAGGTCCACTAGCTTGATGATGTTGTCCTTGCTGATGAGGTTGGTGGTGTCTGGTGTACGTGTCTTCTGTTCTTCTAACAGTGTCATCAGTGTTTCTTTGGCCAGGTTGATGTTGATGGATGTGAACAGGGCTGTTACATCAAAGGAGGCCATTATTTCATCCTCTTCTATCTTGGTGTCTTTGGTGTTCAGGAATTCTTGGGTGGAGCGAATGGAGTGGTGGGAGTCTTCTACTAGGTGTTTTAGTCTTTGGTGTGGTTGCTTGGCTAATCTGTAGGGTGGTGTTCCAGGTAGCGACACTATGGGTCTGAGGGGGGGCGCCTGGTTTGTGAATTTTTGGTAGTCCGTAGAAGCGTGGTGTGTTGGATCCAGCTGGTTTCATTTTTTGAAAGTCTCTCTTGTTTAATTCTCCAATTAGACCAACAATACATTGGACAAACAGGCAGAAAGCTAGCCACCAGGATACATGAACATCAACTAGCCACAAAACGACATGACCCACTATCACTCGTATCCTTACATACAGATGAGGAAGGACACCGCTTTGATTGGGACAACACATCCATCCTAGGACAAGCCAAACAGAGACACGCAGGAGAATTCCTAGAAGCATGGCATTCCAACCGGAACTCCTTCAACAAACACATTGGCTCCAAATCAATCTACCATCCCCTGAGAAAAAGAACAGGAAATGACATCACCAACCAAGGAAACCTAACCAGATAAATAGAAAGCGGGACATAACACCAGCGCTTCGTCGGAGGCTTACTGATGATGTTACCTAGAATGGTGACGAAACGTCTGAAAACGAACCTTCCAGCTCAGGGAGCAAACTCACATCCAGAACCTCAACCTGAGCTACAAATCTTCTCAAAACTCGCTAGAATCAATTCCTGTCCAATTCTAAGACCAAGGCAATCTCCAGCATAGCACATACTGACTGTATTAGACTGGTTCTTCAGCAATTTGTTTAATATTTCTGCTCCAAATGAAGAAAAGTACAAAAAAAGTGACATAATTTAACAGAACCAGTCCCTTTTAATTTTCTTCATTGTGCATGGCTTGGACATTTAAAAAATCAAACCAAAGAACTACAGACGCCGGAATTCAAAAGCAGAAATTGCTACACGATGTATTTTAGAAAGGCTGCTCATAAATGACTTTTATGGTAACTTCATCATTGCTATGTGATCAAGCACCCATGCAGCTTAGATGGAACACGATTGAAAACCATGCTTTCTCCAAATTGATGGCAACCTCAATCTTCTCATGCGTGCAGAGCACAAGTTGGCCCGTTTAAGTTACCACACAAATATGGTCATGTGAAACCATTTAAAGAACCTGGCCATTTAAATTAGTAGGCCATGAAAACCAAAACCATATCAGAGAGGGAAGAATCTCCAACAACCTAACCACTATTTAGGCAGAGATCAGACGTCAAGCTGAGAATTTTATCATTTGCCTGCATTGTCCTTTTTGTAAATTATGGCATGGGAGAAAACAGGCAACCCAAAACGTAACTGGCTTCGATACAATCAATATGGTTTGATGGTCAACAATGAATACCTTCATTACATGTCTCAACCATCACACAATACCAGGTTATAGTGAACAGGTTCATTTGATAATACAAGCTTTCGGACGCTCACTCCTCCTTTATCAGACATAGAATTTGTAAGTAAACGATCACAGGCTCACACCACTGATCAGTATGTATTAAACAAATCTGAGATGATGTTAAATCTTTAATCAGTTAGAAGGTTTTAATTGATTAATAGGTATATGTAAATCCCTGGATTCCTTTTAAGTCACTGTTCTGAGAGAACTAGAGGTTTTATCAGTGTAAAGTGATTATGTCTTAGGTCAGACAATGTATGTTAGGTGTGAGGCCTTGTTCAGAACTTGTTTGCGTTCTGGTTTGGAGTCAGGCTGGTTTTGCTTCTAAAGTAGGAATTTTAACTGACCAGCTATAAATTATGCGCTTTTTGAACAAAATAGAATATATCTACAAATACAAATTCACCCCATACATTCACGTGTGTGTGGGTGTGCGTACACTCGCACATGTGTATGGGTGAAAGAAGAAAGTGTGCGTGTGGACAGAGAGAGAGCGCAAGCGTGCGAGCGAGCATATATATACTCACTCACACACACACACACACACACACACACACACGTGTGAGAAAGGTTGTATAGTGCAGTGGGGTCACCTGTAGTGGTACGTGAACGCAAGATCCTGGTTGAGGCTTTCTTCATGGGTATCAAAATTGGCGATAAGTCTCTGTTCGGCAACTGAGTTGTTGCGAATTCCGAAGTCTGCCTTAGAGGAAATATATCCGAAGATCCGAGGCCAAATGTCCTTGACTGTTGGGAGTGGTCTTCCATTGGGAGGGAATATCCCTGTCTGACAATTGTTGCGCAGTGCCCATTCATCTTTGTCATAGCGTCTGTATGGTTTTGCCAATATACCATGCCTCAGGGCATTCTTGCCAGCAGCATATGAGATAGACAACATGAGTAGCTGCTGTGAATGTGGTGAGTGGTGTTCCCACATGTGATGGATCGTGCCTGTGTCAGAGATCTGACATGTCTTGCAGACGTTACCATGACAGGGTTGTTTCACTTTGACGCTCCGAAAGCTTGTATCTTCAAATAAACCTGTTGGGCTATAACTTCGTGTTGTGACTTCTGGCCATGTCCACCCCAGTTCAACACCAGCACTTTCACATCATGTCTCAACTAATACTTACAGCTACTTCAAACATCATGCCTTCTTCCACACTGGATTCAATTCTGTCCCTGGAAATAACATAGCAAACAAAGTCAGTTAGGGAAAATATAGATCATTTCTTTTTAAAGTGCAGCAACCTCCTACAGCCATTATACATACTGAATATTAAACTAAAATTATTTCCATGTATTACTGATCCAGCCCAGAAATCAAAAGCAAACGCAATCAAAAACACGTGGATTTAAGCTATATTATTTCACCATTCTTTTTAACATTTCTTGTTCTATACGTTCACTCTACATTTTCTCAAATCTTTTCTACCACCCTAAAGGAGTCAAAGCCTTCTGAGTGATTGGAAACAGGTGTACCCCTGAACTTGCCATTAAATTGTTCATTGGTACATATACAGCATTGCATTTATGGGCAATAATAAAAGAAATAAATTGTTGCAGTTACAGATTTTTTTTAAATCAACCTGTTCAAATGTGTGATGGCACACCTGAAGTTGGTTTAATCTGAACACAGCTCTTCCAGCTCAGAGGTAGGGAAGCTACTTGCATTTATATAGTTTCAGAGATAGTAGGAACTGCAGATGCTGAAGAATCTGAGATAACAAGATGCAGAGCTGGATGAACACAGCAGGCCAAGCAGCATCAGCGGAGCAGGAAAGCTGACATTTCGGGCCTAGACCCTTCTTCAAAAATGGGGGAGGAGAAAGGGGTTCTGAAATAAATAGGGAGAGAGGGGAGGCGGATTGAAGATGGATAGAGAATAAGATAGGAGGAGAGGAGACAGAAAGGTCAGAGGCGGGATGGAGCCAGTAGAGGTGAGTTAGGGAGGAGATAGGTCAGTCCTGGAAGGACGGACAGGTCAAGGGGGCAGGATATGGTTAGGAAGTAGGAGATGGGGGTGGGGCTTGAGGTGGGAGGAGGGAATATGTGGGAGGAAGGACAGTTTGGGGAGGCAGGGACAAGCTGGGCTGGTTTTCGGATGCGGTTCCGAGAGAGCAGATTTTGAAGCTTGTGCAGTCCACATTGGGTTACAGGGTTCCCAAGCGAAATACGAGGTGCTGTTCCTGTAACCTTCGGGAGGCATCACTGTGGCACTGCAGGAGGCTCAAAATGGACATGTCGTCTGAGGAATGGGAGGGGGAGTTGAAATGGTTTGTAACTGAGAAGTGCAATTGTTTCGTGCAAACCGAGCGTAGGTGTTCTGCAAAGTGGTCCCCAAGCCTCCGCTTGGTTTCCACGATGTAGAGGAGGCCACGACGGGAACGGCGGATACAGTATACAACATCAGCAGATGTGTAGGTGAACATCAGCTTGATGTGTAAAGTCTTCTTGGGGCCTGGAATGGGGTGACGGGGGAGGTGTAGAGGCAAATGTAGCACTTCCTGCAGTTGTAGGGAAAAGTGCCGGGTGAGGTGGGGCCAGAGGGGAGTGTGGAGTGGACAACGGCGTCACGGAGAGAGTGGTCCCTCTGGAAAGCAGGGAAGGGTGGGGAGGGAAAAACATCTTTTGTGGTGGGGTCTGATTGTAAATGGCGCAAGTGTCAGAGGATGATGCGTTGAATCCGGAGGTTGGTGGGGTAGTATGCGAGGATGAGGGGGATTCTGTTTTGGTTGTTATTGTGGGGAGGGGGTGTGAGGAATGTGTTGCGTGAAATGCAGGAGACACGATCGAGGGCATTCTCGACCACTGAGGGTGCGGTGGGGGGGGTGCGGTTGCGGTCCCTCAATAATGACGACATCTGAGATGTTCAGGAGTAGAATGCCTCACCTCCTCCTCCTCCCACCCACCTTCCTGCAAAAATGCCATCCCTTATTGCCAATTCCTTCACCTCCGCCACATCTGCTCCCAGGATGAGGCATTCCACTCCTCAGATGGCATGTCCATCCTGAACCTCCTGCAGTGCCACAACGATGCTACCCAAAGGTTGCAGGAACAGCACCTCATATTCCGCTTGGGAATCCTGCAGCCCACTGGTATCAGTATGAACTTCACAAACTTCAAAATCTCCCCTCCCGCTAACGCATCCCAAAACCAGCCCAGCTCGTCTCTGCCTCCCTAACCTGTCCTTCGTCCCACCTTTCCCCTCCTCCGACCTCAAGCACCACCCCCATCTCCTACCTACTAACTTCATCCCGCCCCCTTCTCCTGTCCATCCTCCCTGGACTGACCTATCCTCTCCCTTACTACCCACCTTTACTGGCTCCATCCCTGCCTCTTTGACCTTTCGGTCGCCTCTCCTCCTATCTTCTCCTCTATCCATCTTCTATCTGCCTCCCCCTCTCACCCTATTTATTTCAGAAACCCCTTTCCCTTCCTAATTTCTGAAGAAGGGCCTAGGCCCGAAACATCAGCTTTCCTGCTCGGCCTGCTGTGTTCATCCAGTTCTGCACCTTGTTATCTGCATTTATATAGTGCCTTGCACAATATCAATGTCTCAGAGCTCTTATCAGCCAATTAATTACTTCTGAAGCAGTAATTACTGATTTGACAAAGGAAACAAATCAGTTAATTTGCACGTTACAAAAGAAATGAAAATATCTGTTTTTTGAGATGTTGATTTAAGGATAAATACTGGCCAAGACGGCAGGAATACTTCCCCTAATCTTCTTCAAAACAGTGTTACTGGATCTTTTACATGCACCCAAAGCGAAAGACAGTTTCTCAGTTAAATGTCTCATCAGGAAGACACGGCAGCTCTAATGGTACTACACCGTGGTAACCTAGGTTAACATTCACAATCCTGAAGTAGACCTGAACTCTCGATCACTGAGTCAGAGACAAGAGTACTACCAAAATGAACTACATCATACAAACATAAGACAAAAAGGTAAAGTTGCCATAGTCTTACCAGGACTGCTCCCGAATCAGAGAGGGGTGGTGGTTTTAATTCGAGGGTCACCAGGTCTCAGATGAGGACAGAGATTGAGAAGGAAGGTCAGCCATAATAACCTCAGTGGGATCTGAACCCAAGCTGTATATTCACAAACCATGCGTTCAGCCAACTGAGCTAACTGACACCCTCCACAGCAAAAGGCAACAAACATGTATTTCCTGCATGACAATAATCGCTACACTTCAGAAGCAGTCAAGTACTTCTGTAACACTTGCAAAGGCACTGTGCAAATAAAGTTCTTTCATTTGTTATTGTGTGAAAATATCTGCCCCATAAGTAATGAAATTTGTAGGACAATTTTCCAATCAATAGTAGCTGATAATGGGAAATGGGGTCATCGGAACATGAAAGCAATTTCTTAAAAATATAAAGATTGCTCACAATTAGACAGCAAAATGTTTATTGATTTAAATGCAGGCAAGTAGTATAGCTTGGACATGGTAATATTTCATTCATTGCTCAAACCACTTCTGCCATTTTATAAGTGTGGTGTGGAGATGCCCACGTCGGAGTGGGGTGGACAAAGTCAGAAGTCACATGGCACCAGGTCATAGTCCAACACATTTATTTGAAATCACAATATTTTGGAACACTGCTCCTTGGTCAGGTGAAGTTGCTACAAAAGCTTGTGATTTCAAATAAACCTGTTGGACTATACCCTGGTGTCATGTGAATTCTGACTTTATAAATGGACACAGATGCTAAAGAGTGCCTTGTAAACGCAGGCCAATCTGGCAGTTTTCTTTTAAATGCAAGTTTCTGACTATTTAAAATAGAAAGGTGAAGTAAAAAATTCTCTTTCTAGTTTGGAGGGCAGATAAAATCTGAAGCATGGAGAACGAATCTAGAGGCCTTGTCATTCCATATGAAATACGCAGATCTTGTAAATTTCATGAAAATATGCAGAAAACATGTTTAAATATGGCTAGGAATGTCAGAAGTGCTAAGATCGTAATACAGAGGAGCAGAAATTATGACATTCAGCCCGTCGAGTCTGCTCCGCCATTCAATCATGGCTGATAAGTTTCTCAACCCCATTCTCCTGCCTTCTCCCTGTAACCTTTAATCTCCTTGACAATCAAGGACCTCCTTATCTCAGTCGTAAGTATACTCAAAGACCTGACCTCCACAGCCTTCTGTGGCAATGAATTCCATACATTCACCACTTTCTGGCTGAACAGGTTCCTCCTCACCTCCGTTCTAAAGGGTCTTCCCTTTACTCTAAGGCTGTGCCCTTGGGTGCTTGTCTCCTCCACTAACAGAAACATCTTCCCAACATTCATTCTATCCAAGCCTTTCAAGATTCTGTTCATTTCAACTGGATCCTCCCTCATCCTTCTAAATTCCCATCAAATACAGACCCACAGTCCTCAAACTTTCCTCATACGTTAAACCTTTCATTCCTGGGGTTGGATCATTTGAATGAAGCTCCTCTGGATGCGCATCAGGGCTAGTCATCCTTCCTGAGACGTGAGGCCCAAAATTACTCTCAATATTTAAATACTGACCGGAGCCTTATACATCCTCAAAAGTACATCCCTGCTTTTATATTCCAGTCCTCTCGGAAATAAATGCTAATATTGTTTTTGCCTTTCTAACTACTGACTCAATGTGCAAGTTAATCACAAGAGAATTCTGCTCTAGGACTCCCAAGTCCCTCTGCACTTCAGATTTCTGAATTTTCTCCACATTTAGGAAATTGTCTATGCCCCTCTTCTTCCCAACAAAATGCATGACCTCACACTCTACCATGTTTCCCATGATTATAATCATCCATTAGAGCAAACAAGGTTGTTATTCACTTTTGATTAAACAAACCAAAGACTACATGATTCTCAAGCAAGTGAAATTTCTACCATTGCATTTATTTCTGGTTTTGAAGCAGTTTGCTTTTGATTCTCATTGCACAACCTGATTAGAGACCGAACATCATGGCAGAAATCCATCACACAACTATTCAAAATACATGCACAAATTATAGAGATATCCATGACAGTTAAAATAAAATGCATTATGCCAGTTGAAGTGCAGTACAACAAACCACAGCAAAAGTAACTGTTCCTGCTTTTATCCCGAAACTCTAAAAACAATATTTAAAAAATTAGAATCCTTAATGACAGACCTTGGAGGATAACTGACTGAACTATCAGTTTTATCTTCATTGTCAGAATTTAATTGGTTGTTAGCATCCTGCGCAGTAAGATAGAAATATATACCTATTCCATAAATGCAAATTGTGTGCAACCAAGCAAGGCAAAAGGCTGCAAATCATAAATGCAAGAGGGTAACATGAGCTTAAGTAGTCAACGAGAAATACGATGCAGCAATATGAAAATGCAATTCATTCTGTTCATAACAGTTTTGTATCAACATTGAATGTTGTACCTGTAAAGAGATCCAATTAAACGCCAGGTAACCATTTCTTGCTGAAGGAACCAGAGAACACTAGCTGTTTTTGAAAATTTCTGTTGCCCGGGAGTTGCACGGTTTACAATCTTCTTAAGTATATTTACCTAAAACAATTGAACATTAAGAAGTGCTTTATTTTTCAAATGTGCACTGTTCATCTCTGTATATTTACATCTACCCAACTGCTTTAATCAAAGTAGAATGTATACAGTTATGCAAGGTTAGGTTTCTCCTTGCATGTCACATTTTTAAGAACTTGAACTACTACCTAGTTGGAATAATCAAATCAATCACAATGTTGCTACTTTTCTTTATCCAGTTCCAAAGCTACATGTTCCTTGAATAACAAATCACCTATTCACAATTGTTGTCTGGAGACCATAAAGAGCTAAAAGTTAACCATTGCTCAAAAACCGAAAGAACTGCAGCTGTTATAAATCAGAAACAGAAGTTGCTGGAAAAGTTCAGCAGGTCGAGCAGCATCTGTGAAGTGAAATCAGAATTAATGCTTCGGCTTCGGTGATGCTTACTCAGAACACATGCAGTATTCTTTACTGAGAAATCAACCTGTCTTAAAATTATAACAAGCAGTTCACACCACCCAGCAATGTTGGTAAAGAAAAGTATAAGAGGCAACTGGAGTAAAGTTACAAAGACACAGAATTCTCATACCAGTTAATTCAATTGGAGTTATTAGCAAAGATAAATACTGTAAATTTATTAAACTTGGATTACGGGCTGCACATAAGCAGGATATAAAATTAATGTATCTATCATTTCCAGAAAACCAATATCCTACATTTAAGTGAAAGCAATTTGCCTCTACGTTTGCAGTTTGGGCCTGACAGGTTGAGAATGTTTGATTAAGAATCCCAGGGTTGTGAAATATTAATACAGCAAGTGTTTTTTTTAAACTCCAAAAGGGTAATGGATAATTAAGACCATGATTACAAGATGAAAATCCCATTCCAACACCAATGCCCTGTTGATAAAATAATGATCAGCAACGTGCATACAAGTCCAGTAGGAAAGTGCTGCTTTGACTGGGAAGACCCTTCAATGATCCTGCCTTATACATTCACTAAAGTGAGAAATTCTCTGAAAGATACACCTAGATTGTTCAGTTCACCCCACAGGATGATGAAAGATTCAGTTAAATGGCTACAAATGCCGACATTTTACCACAGTGGTTTCTGAAACAGTTTAAAAGGCACCCAAATGTGTTAATAATTGCTATTAATAAATTAATTTTAGAAGAAATAATTTTACTTGTTTATTTCCTATAAATTCATTTTGTAGTTGTAGCATACATATGGTTTGAAGTATACTATTAATTCATTTTCTGAAGAGTTAAGAACTGCTACATACATTTTGGGGAAAATTCAATGATGAGGTTTGTTTTAGTTCAATTGCATATTGCAGTAGTTTACCACTTATTAAAATCGCAATTGTCAGTTCAGATCACTTACAAAACATGGAAAATGTCTCAAAAGGGAGATATCAAATCTTAAATCCATCCATAAAACGGCAAGCTCTAGAGCAACTTGCACACTTTCTTCCACAAATTATACTTAATCTGCCTAACAGTTAAATGTTTTGAAAAATTAGAAGAGTATGAATAATTCAAGCTATTCATAAATTAACTAAGTTGACAATAACCCAGGAGTTAACAATTCTCATCAATCAAACAGTATATATCAGTCTTCTATGTGAAGCCCCTCTTGTCCAACTTAATTATGATTATGAAAATTTAGTAATTATTTTATTACCACTACTTTAAACAATTTTTGAACATAAGTGGCCAAAGATCATGAGTGGTTTGACAGGAAACAAAAATAAACTATCAGCCCGATAATTCAGTTTGACAGAACCAAAATATAATGGATGCTGAAAATCCAAAATAAAAACAGAAAATACTGGAAATGCTGTGTAGGTCAGCCAGCATCTGCCAATCTGGAGTCTCACAATTGTAAAGGAGTAGAAGAAGGTACTTAGTCCATTAAGATTGTACCAGATCCTTGCAAGGTAATAAATAATTCCACTCTGTGGTTCTCTTTCAATTCCTTTGCATTTCTTTCTCTTTCAGATATTATCCACTTTGCTTTAGAAAGCTACAATTGAATGCATCACCCTGTTAGATAAAACTCTCTGAATCCAAACTTCTCATGTAAATAATGAAAGCTTTTACTCAGAACACTCCTGGTCATTTTCAGTTGTTTTGCAAAACACCTTAAACATAAAACCTAGTGTATCAACTCTTCAACCATGTAAATCTACAAAATTCCTCCTTGGTTTGACCATCCTTTTCAATGTCTCATC
Source organism: Stegostoma tigrinum (assembly GCF_030684315.1). Lineage (NCBI taxonomy): Eukaryota > Metazoa > Chordata > Chondrichthyes > Orectolobiformes > Stegostomatidae > Stegostoma > Stegostoma tigrinum. The sequence continues at coordinate 37,310,085 of NC_081371.1, forward strand.
TTTTCTAGAAATGCCCCGAGTACAGGTAATCAAGTATTTGGTCACTGGTTTTAGTATCTCAAGTGGCTCAGTGTTAAATTTTATTTGGCAATTGTTCCTGTGAAACATTTTGGTTCCCACCATGCCAGGTGGTGGAATTTGAATTCAATAAAAATATCAATTAGAGACCAAAGATGACCATGAAACCATTATTGGAAAAACCCATCTGGGTTCACTACCTGGTCTGGCCTCCATATGACTCCAGACCCACAGCAATGTGGTTGACACTTAACTGGCCTCTGGGCAATAAATGACGGCCTAGCCAGCAATTCCCCTGTTAGCACTGTTCCTTTTCCATGGACGCTGCCTGACCTGCTTAGCATTTTTGTTTTCACCTCAGGCTACACTATCCACTTCTCCATAACCTGCTCAGCTAGTAACATTGCCAAGATTTCAAACAGCATTAGAGACCTTATGGCTTCAGATGACACATAGCACTCTCAAAAACAAAGACAAACCACGTTATTTGCTGCAATTCATAATACAGAAGCTTCTACTCTACCATAAACTAGTTGCGAAAGCCAGGTTTTAAAAATCTTACCTGCTCCCTGCATTCAGCTTCATAAAGTGCGATCAAATCAAAGATAGCAGTAGATGAATGTGCTAAGAAAGATTCCAAAAACTTTGGAAACAAGCTGGCTGAAGCTGTCAAAATCAAAGGTACAAAATGTGGAAAGCAGTTACTGGACTTTGAAATATAATGCACTATACATGCAAATTACATGGTTGCTGTCACCAAGTGTGTTCAGACTTTTATATTCAATTCTGCAGACTCATTTTAGTTGTAAAATACCACTGGAACTTCTCACATTGCCTTGTTTTACAAATACTGAACTACTTTTAAATTATTTGCAAATAACACTAAGCTGAGTAGCAATGTGTGCTGTAAGGCAGATGCTAACTGGCTGCAGGGTGACTTGAACAGGCTGGTGAATGTGGATAAACAAGAGACTATCCACTTCAGTCGCAAAATCAAGAAGGCTAATATTATTATTTGAATGGTGACAGTTTAGGAAAAGGTGAGGTGCATTGAGGCCTGTGTGTCATGGAACAGTCGCTGAAGGTTGGCGTGCAGGTGCAGCAGGCAGTGAGGAAAGCGAATGCATGCTGGCCTTTGTACTGAGAAGATTTGAGTATAGGAGCAGGAACATCATACAGGATGAGGCAACACCTTGAGTATTGTGTGCAGTTTTGGTCTGAGGAAGGACATTCTTGTTTTTGAGGGAGTCCAGTGAAGGCAGACCAGACTGATTCTCTGGATGGCAAAACTGACATATGAGGAAAGACTGGATTGTACAAACTCTGTTGGTACTTACTGGAATTTAGAAGAATAAAGGGGGGGGGGGGGATCTCACTGAAACATATAAAATTCTGATGCAGGAAGAATGCTCCCGATGTTGGGCAAGTCCCAGACTAGGGGTTCACAGTTTAGGAATAACATGCAAGCGATTCAGAACTGAGATAAAGAAGAATTTCTTCACTCAGTTGTGAACTTGTGGAATTCTCTCCCACAGAAAGTTATTGGTACCAGTTTGTTAGATATATTCAAAAGGGAGCTGGAAGTGCCCTTGCGACTAAAGGGATCAAGGGGTATGGAGAGAAATTGAGAATGGGATACTGAAATTGAATGATCAGCCACGATCAATACTGAAAGATGGCACAGGCTTGAAGGGTTGAATGGCCTACTCCTGCACCTATTTTCTATGTTTCTATTTAAATAAAACTGATGGATTGCGTTTATGTGGTAATTTGAAGGAAACAGAAATCAGGATATTGAATTCAGTCTTTACAACATATTTTCAAAATATTTGTTTATGGACAGGCACAGGCAACCTTATTCTTCATCATTTTTTCCTGGGAGTGTTGATGGTGCATTGCTTTCTTCAACTACATTGCCATACCCTCACTGACACCAGGCCATAACCTTAAAACTCCCTCCCAGTGATATTATGGGTGTACCTACACTACATGTAATCCATGTGTCAGTGAAGCTATGGCAATATAGCTCAAAGACAGGACAGCACAAAACTTGGCAGGGAGCACTCAACAGTGAAATTCCCACATCTCTGTTGCGGGTCACACGTTCTGTAAAAGCAGACTTATCAAAATTGTGCATTTAGTACATGGGAAGCATTACTGCCAATGTGTTCTGGTAGTGGAGGAAGCGAATGCTTGAATGGTTTTTGGGGTGAGAGATCAGTGACCTGAATAGTACCAAGTTTCTTGCAGGTTGTTGGAGCTACACTCATCCAGGCAAATAAAAAGGATTCCATCACATTCCTGACTTAGAACATAGAACATAGAACAGTACAGCACAGAACAGGCCCTTCAGCCCACAATGTTGTGCCGACCATTGATCCTCATGGATGCACCCTCAAATTTCTGTGACCATATGCATGTCCAGCAGTCTCTTAAATGACCCCAATGACCTTGCTTCCACAACTGCTGCTGGCAACGCATTCCATGCTCTCACAACTCTCTGCGTAAAGAACCTGCCTCTGACATCCCCTCTTGTAGAGGACAGAGCTAATACCCACTGAATTTCAAGCTCCTGATCGATATGGTGGCTTCAATAGTATATATGGCTGGTCCAGTTGTTTCTATTCAAAGGCAATGACACACCTTTTCCTTCTAGTAGTGGGTAATTACTTGTTACTTATTAACACAAGCCTGAAGGGTATCAAGTTTTACTGACATGTAGGCAAAGATTGCTTTATTATTTAAGGAGTTGTGAAAAATGCTAACATTAAACTGTGGAGTCAATCCAATAGATGTCGCACTGATCTTGTTCCAGGATATATATGTATGCTCAGCTGTGCCAAAACAAAAATTGCAGAAACTGCACACAGCAACTAAATTCTTCGGGGAACGTTAGTTATATGGAACGTGTCCTCTTCTAACCTTCTGATAAAGGAAAATCCATTTCTGAATCAGCTCAAGGTAGTCAGGGTGGGACACTATCCTGAGAAACTACCACAGAATTGTCCTCGGGCTAAGTGGCCTGTAAGAAACAACCATTTCCCTTTCTGCTGGGAATTACATCAACGAATGGAGAGATCCCCCCAGATTCCCATCATTTCAATTTTGTTAAGGCCTGACAAAACTGAAGATTATTGTTGCAAAAGTGCTCATAATACTGTCTATGACACTATCCATCACTTTTCTAATGATCAAGTGTCGATTATTAGATAGGTTGGATTGGTCCTGCTATTTGTATGCAGCTGTTTTTAATGGACAGAACATAATGGACCAATTTCCAGCATGGTTTGGCAGGTTTCAGTATAGTACTGTCTTCAGTACATCAGCCAGGATATTGGCAGGATCTAGTATATCTAATACACACAAATTGTTTCTTGGTATTATGCTGAACTAACTAAATTCACTGAAGACTAAGATCTATACTGCCAATGACCTCATGAGGACACAGAGAGGTTCATTCATTCGGAATTTCTCACTGAGGATGCTGAGAAACAATTCTGCCTGGTCTCACGCATGCAAATGCTGATTTCTGAGAACGGTCACTGAATTTCAGTTTTCAGTTACTTATGTAATTATATACCACCATGCATAACTAGATGTGGCAAGACTGAAGCGTTTTTACATGATCAGCTTTTTATGGTTTTACTTACTCTTTCACAGCATGCTGTTTCTGCTGTTTAATATGTATACAATCTTGTGTTATAGCAGAACCAAATTAATATCTCATTGTTAGTTGTTTGCTGGTGTACCTGGTATGCACCAAATTGAATCACACTTGCTCCCCTAGCTTGATGGCAATGATAGTAAGGATATCTTGAGCAATGAGGTTACAGAATACAGTGGAATATAATTCTGCTGCTGATAAAAGTTAGCACATCAACAACTCCGTTTTGAGTTCCTTTGCCATTTCTGAACACACCTCATTCAGCATGATGATAGCATCACAATACAGCGTGAAGGCAGGACCTCATCTCTGCAAGGACTGTGCAACAGCATTCATCCAATGCAATCATGGAGAATCACTGCTCCAACAAGGAGACTGATAAGGACGTGGTCAAGTCAGTTTCTCCCTCACCACTTGCCCTGGTCAGTCTTGAACAGCTCAGATCAACAGTGATGTAACTGAACCAATCTCACTGATGTATAGTGAAGTCCCCACCAGAGTACACTTGCTACCTTCTACTCTTCCCAAGACCGCAAAGTCATGAAATACAGCCCAGTCCATTATGCAACCCAGCCTTCTAACCATTGATAATTATACTGCCTTAGAAAAGCAATTAATATAATCAAACCCTCTGCAGGTACAGTTCCCTTCAGGGCACCCTCTTCCTTCACGCCCAACAGCTCCCACAGTCCCACGGCATCTTGCCCTGCAACCGGCAAAGGTGCAACGCCTACACGTTTACCTACTCCTTCCCCAGTATCCAAAGGCCTTAACAAACCTTCCAGGTGAAGCAACACTTCACCTGCACATCCCAGAATCTAGTCTACTGCATTCGCTGCTCACAATGTAGTCTCCTCTATATTGGGGAAACGAAACATAGACTGACAGACCGCTTCACAGAACATCTACGTTCTACCTGAAAAAAAAATCACAAACTTCCAGTTGCCTGCCAGTTTAACACCTCACCCTGATCCCTGGCCAACATCTGTATCTCCGGCTTACAGCAGTGTTCCAGCGAAGCTCAATGCAAGCTGAAAGAACACCTTATTTTCTGCTTGGGGACCCTGCTGCCTTCCGGGCTCAATGTCGAGTTCAATAATTTTAGGGCCTAAACTCTCCTGTGTCCTAGCCCCCTACCCCACACACCAGGTCTTGTTATCACTTTGTCTGCCATTACACACTACCTATTGTTAGTCACGAACAGTCCCTATTAAGAGTTTATCACCCTCCCAGCCAGATTGTTATCAACTCCTTTGTCTATTCAACTGTTCTTCTCTCCCTTCCAGTTCTATCATTTATGCTATCATTTACTCCCTACCCCAAATACCCCCTATTTTCTGCACATAAGCCAACATTTTCCCAGCTATCATCTGTTCTTAGGAAGGGTCACCAGACCCAAAACATTAACTCTGATGTTTTCTTCACAGATGCTGCCAGACCAGCTGAGCTTTTCCACAACTTCTGTTTTACAGCATCTGCAGTTCTTTCAGTTTTTATCTAAGCAGGGTAACTTGGTAAAACAGTAACAATATATAATCTCAATTGAATTTTCACAAAAACATTCTCAGGACCTGCCAAGAATCAAAGCATTTCAACTAAATCACTGAAATGTTTATTATATTATAGAATGCATAGCCATAATGCAAGTGCTTTGCAAGGATTTCACACAGAGGCACAAAGTGGTCTTGATACGCTTATCCCCATTTCACTAAGTTGAGATGTAATGCTCAAGAAAAGAAATATTGATTCTATACCACACCAATGGTGGACTGACACTGTGAAAGTGATTCCTCTCAAGGTCCCTTCAAATAGAAAGGAGATTTGTATTAAATGAAAACCAAAAGAACTGCAGATGCTGTAAATCAGGAACAAAAACAAAGTTGCTGGAAAAGCCCTGGAAAAGCTGAGGAACGGTCACCGGACCTGAAAAGTTAACTCTATTTCTTCCTGCACAGATGCTGCCAGACCTGCTGGGCTTTTCCAACAACTTCGTTTTTGTTGGAGATTTATATTTCCTAGGCTACCCATCCCCATTTGCTGCATCAATGGTACGTACAAGTTTATGAGATCAAGCCTATTTCTCACCAGTTAATCCTGGATCATCCTCCCTTAACATGACTGCACTAAGAGTCAAGTCTTCTGAAAAACTTCTCATTGATTCAGCTGTGGCTTTCATGCCAGTCCTCTGCTGAGTGAGAATAGATGAAGTAGTGTCCTCTGCATCTTCTGGGATATATTGCTACATAAAACGTTTAAAGAATCAAAAAGCAGAAAGCAATTTTTAAATCATCTTTCTTTTTGGCCATTAATGATAATTCAGAACTTTAACTACTAAGTAAAGGATATTATCATTCCAGTTTCATTTAACAGACATCAAAAAGAAAGTAAACTGCATTTCACCACTCCAATGTGCACTGGATGGATTTGTGAGGGGTAGATCATGCCCCGCAAACCTTACTGAATTGTTTGAAGAGGTGACCAAACACCTGGATGAACATAGAGCAGTGAATGTGGTATACATGGGTTTAAATAAGGTGTTTGATAAGGTTCCCCATGGAAGGCTCATGCAGAAAGTAAGGAGGCATGGGATAGCAGGAAATGTGGCAGATTGGATTCAGAATTGGCTGACCCTTAGAAGACAAAGGGTGGTAGTGGATGGAAAATATTCAGCATGATGCTCAGTTACGAGTGGTATAGTACAAGGATCTGTTCTGGGTCCTCTTCTAATTGTGATTTTTGTAAATGATTTGAAATGTAGGAGTGGAAGGGTGGATTAGCAAGTTCACGGATGATACAAAAGGTGGGTCAACTTGCAGATAGTGCGGGGGGCTGTTCTAGGTTACAAAGGGACATTGATAGGATGTGCAGCTGGGCTGGGAAGTGACAGGTGGAGTTTAACCCTGAAAAGTGAGTGCGATTATTTTGAAAGGACAAATTTGAAAGCAGAAAACAAGGTTAACAGAAAGATTCTTGGCAGTGTGGAGGAGCAGAGGGATCTTGGGGTTCATGTCCACAGTTCCCTGAAAGCTGCCACCCAGGTGGAGAGAATTGCTAAGGTGGCGTTTGGTGTGTTAGCTCTCATTAATAGAGGGACTGAGTTCAAGAGCCATGAAGTCGTGCTCCAGCTATACAAAACCCTGGTTCAGCCACACCTGGAGAATTGAGTCCAATTCTGATTGCCTCATTACAAGAAAGATGTGGAAGCGTTGGAAAAGGTGCAGAGGAGATTTAACAGGATGTTGCCTGGAATGGAGGGAAGGTCTTACGAGGAAAGGTTGAGAGAGCTAGAGCTTTTCTCTTTAGAACGACGAAGGATGACAGGTCACCAGAGAGAGGTGTACAAAATCAGAGGTATAGATAGAGTGGGCAGCCAGAGACATTTTCCTAGGGTGAAGACAGCAAGTACGAGGGGGCATAGTTTTAAAGTGAGTGCAAGTAGATATACGGGAGATGTCAGCGGTAGGTTCTTTACTCAGAATGGTAGGGCATGGAATGCATTGCTGGAGAGGGTAGTGGAGGTGGCCTTGTTAGAGCATTTAAGCAGCTATTAGATAAGCATATGGACAATAGTAGAAATTAGGGGTGGAGGTTAAGTTTAGGGTAAAAATTCGGCACAACATCATGGGCTGAAGGCCCTGTACTGTGCTATACAGTTCTATGTTCTATGTAATGACTCATGAATTCTGATACAAGTCAACTTTTAATGACATGACATATTAGTGATCATTTCAGTCCTAAAATCAATGTTTTAAGTGTCAAGGTTTATTCCATCAATAGAAAATTCAAGTTGACAAATAGCAAAATATATACTTTAGCTTTCTCATTCTCTCTCTTTCAATCCCATCTGCATATTCTAATCTTTGCTACTACAACCATTTATATTTTTGATTTGGCTTCAAAGAGGCTAAACAATGAATAAATTTTGGAGTTATTGTTTTATTCTTACCAAATGTGTTTCTGGTATTGTAGGTACAAGCAGAGATGGTTTAACTGATCCTAAAATTGATGACACATCGGATTGTTTTAGAGGACAGATACGAGTCTGTGGTGTGTCTGAAATACAAACCAGAAATTAACTTCAATAACTAGCACGAATATCTGTATCTTAATTTGAGAATATACAAATTTAAGTAATATTGTGATGGAGAAATTAAAATTAGGACCGCACAAGAGATCAGAATAGAAGGAGTTTGCAAAGACAGGGAAGGGGTAAGGGATAAAGGAATTTGAAAAGAAAATGAAAATTTTTGAATTTTCAGGTTTTTTGAACTGTTAGATTAGCAAGCACAGGGCCAATGTACAGAGAGTTTAGAGAGGGGTATGAGTTAGAAAGCTTTGGATAACCCAGGTTGACAGAGTCTATACTGAGGGAGGCCAACAAGGAGACCCTTGGCATAGTCAGGTCTAGAGGCACATCAAGGCTTCAGCAGATGTACTCAGAAAAGGGTGGAAACGAGTGATGTTACAGAGTGGCAATAAGCAGTCTTACTGGTTCAAAGGTTAGTTATCTTAGTCAATACTTACAGAAGTCTTGGAATATATGAGCTGTAGCTCGAGTAGCTGATAGCAGATGTAAGCTGGAAGGGCCTTTAGCGTGCTTCAGTACTTTGAGAGAATAAGTTAAGTGAAGTTGGATCTGATAGTTCACAAACAGTCATCACTTCTTTCCAGCAAATCTTTATTAGTACTTGTTCTACATTAGTACCAGTTTGCCCAAATTAAAACACAAGTGATATTCAAACTGCTATTCTTCAAAACTGCTGCACTGCCCTTGCATCAATACTTTCAAAAGCGGTCGACCATGACATAATTATTAATCACCTCAAATAGTTAACTGAGACTGAAGCACAGAAACAAGCCCTCAAGTACAAGTAAAATACAGTGGATGCTGAAAAACTGAAACGAACAGAATACGGAAAACCCCAGCACAGCTGACAGCATCTGTAGAAGGAAAATTAGAGTTACTATTTTGAATCTGATATGAATCCTGTTCAGCGTTTCCTGACTTACAGCTAGCTTACTATCTATTTTTCCAACTACCTCAATTTCAAAGACTCGTGACTAAGGTCAGAATATATCGTGCAGTATCTTAATTAAGGTCTGTTGCAAACTTTATATATCCACCGAGTTACCTGTTACTCTTCCTTCAAAGGATTCAATGGGTTTAATGATATTTTTGCCTAACATGTTGTAACTCTTCTCCTTCTGGATTGTACATGACTTGTGTCTTTAAGTAAAAAGGCCATTATTTTTTGTTTATATTTTCCTTGACTTGTTCCTATTTTCCTTAACTATGAAAGCAGCATGGTCTTTTCACTGGAAACCTTGCCCACATTTGAAGATGTGCTCTTCAACTTTACGAACGTGTCATTCAACCATACAGATTAGGGGTAGGTACAATGTCATTTCAATAGACTCTCTCCAAGTCCAACATTCTCTCTTAAAAGTCACCCTCCAACACTATGTTCATAGAAACAGATCCTTTTATGCAGATTCTTACCCCCATAAACAGAAGTGCTCTGTTCGTGCTATATTAACAGTTTTGATCATCCTCTAGCCTTTGCCTTTGAGGTTCCTCAAAGCTCTATTCTTTGCCCCAGTTTTTGTTTCTATACGAAATGATTCTGTCCATCTTTCATTCAACTTCCTTCAGATCACATGTTCAGCATTTACAATATCCTGTTTTCTTGCAGTGCCATGGATCAATCCAATGTCAGCCATCCCATTTACTAAAACAAACAAATTCTCATTTCTTCTGATTCCTCAAAAACAGCTTCATTCTGAGTCTTTCATGTGGTTACATGACCAGAGGATTTTACCTCCATGAGCCCCAACCTTTCTGTCATGGAGCCAAGAATGTCTTCAAACGTGATAATGAATTTTCACTGTTGCTGGCAGTGTATTCAAGAAACTGTCTATTCTCTTTTCTTCTTTATCACTCCTGTCTTTCCTTCCTTCAGTAGTAATTAAGTTAATTATATGTACAGAACTTGAGAATTGCCTACAAAAATTTAGTCAAAGCTTTTACCTTGAATGTAGCAAGAAAGATGAGGAAAAAAAAACAACTTTCATACTATATTGAGGAGAGTGGGGAGTGATTGACAAGTGGACTGTAATTGGTTGAGGTACTGCCATGAAGAGTGCACTCATGGACAAAATGATTTATGAAAGCCCCAAAGTAAGTTATAGATTACAATAAAGCTTACTCTGCCACAAGTAGACTCAGAGATACCGATTGTGCATTATGCTGATCTTTGCAAAAATACAGAAATAAATGTCTGGAATACATGGAAGAAAAAAATGCCTATTTATGTCTTTCAATTCACAGCAGGGAGGGAAAGATCTCCTTGCCCTTGATCATCCCTCTGCCATCGTTTTAAAAAAAATCCTTTGAACAAGATGCGTCCAGCTCCATGTTCCAAAGGCGGCTTCTTGGTGGGTTTATTCTTTTTGAAATATTGATCATTATCTTCAAGTCCTTCCCTAATAAACATCAGACCATAATGCTCTTGTCCAATGAAAAAGATAGTTTCCATACTTCATTCTTTAAAAATAGCAATATTCCTGAGTCACAAAGACAACTTAGTAAACTTACAAGAGAATGCAGAAAACAAAGGAAACACAATATTTCACATAAAAATATAGGTTAAATGTTACCATTGGAGACCCGTTGGTCAGAATGGCATAAAGTGAAAAGGATACTGTCAGAACCTTTTTTTGTAGCACTGCGCCTCAGAGAAGTTCTACTAGTTTCAGAGCTCCGGACTTCAGGAGATGGGAAATCTCCACTTGTCCGTCTGAAATAAGAAGATCCAAAAGTTTAGAAACCAATGCTAAGATTTTAAAGGTAGCTACAAAACCTCATATTAATACACAATTCAAACTAATGTTATTGTTCAATAACTTCCTTCTAAACATGACTGAAATTAAACCATTGATTTGTTACTTGCTTTTTTAGCTGAAAAATAAAGATCAAATTCAAGTTAAATATTTTAAAATATACATATAACAAATATATTGCACCTCCATCTAAAACATTCTTTAAATTCCACAAGACCTCAAATGAAATCTTCCTGCTACGTTGTATTTGCCCTCAACCACACATCTAACTCTCCTAATCACCAGGCCAGGGTCTGAGATTTCGCTCAGTAGCTCAAGAAACACCTTTTCATCCCTTCCCTCCACCTACAACCTCTTCACTACCCCTTCCATTCTCTCACCACCCCCTTCACTCCTGACCCCTGCAGTCTCTACCTCCTATTCCTCCCCTCACTTCTCCAATATTCTTCTCCGTCCCTTCCTCCTCCTCCAACACCCACTCTCCCTCCCCTTCTTCTCGCCTTCGCCTCCTTTCCCTGTCCACCTTCACCCCCATCCATCTTCCCCGATTCCTCTCTCTCTCTCTCTTACACAAGGCCCTGGACATAATTCTGATAGAAGCACATCTCACGTGGGCGCTGAAACAAAGGTCGATCTTCCTACCTGTCCAGTGATTCCTGCCATACTTGCGACATGTTGAGTGCCGACAAACTACCGCCTGTTGATCCGTAAAAGCACCAAAACTACACCTCCACTTTCATCGGCGCGCGCTTCAACGGCCGCGTCCTTCGCAGTCAAGAGGTAACAGATTCCCTCCGGATCTCAGCGCCGCTTCGGGCGCCCCCTGTGGTTGGCGAGCAAATTGACATACACTCAACAAGCGTTTCATTACATAGACCGGAAAGAGCAGGAATTAGGCCATTCGGCCCATTGAGTCTGTTCCGCAATTCAATCATGGCGGATAAATTTCTCAACCCCATTCTCCTGCTTTCTCCCCATAACCCTTGATCACCTTGACAATCAAGAACCTATCTATCTCCGTCCTGGCCTTCTGTGGCAATGAATTCCATAGATTCACAACTCTCTGGCTGAAGAAGTTTCTGTTTATCTCCGTTCCAAAAGGTCTTCCCTTTACTCTCGAGCTGTGTCCTTGTCTCTCTGGATAATGGAAACATCTTCCCACTGTTTATTCTGTCCAGGCCATTCAGTATTCCTCCAGAATCCCTACAGTATGGAAACAGGCCCTTCAGCCCAACAAGTCCACATTGAACCTCAGATCATCCCACTTAGACCCATCCCCCTATAACCCACCTAATCGACACCTCCCTGAACACTACAGGCATGGACAATCAACCTAACCCACACATCTTTGGACCATGGGAGGAAACCCACGCAGACATGGGGAAAATGTACAAACGCCACACAGGCAGTCACCCGAGGCTGGAATCAAACCCAGGCTCCTGGCACTGTGAGGCAGCCGCCACCATGACACCCCAATTTCAATTAGAACCTTCCCTCCATCCTTCTGAACACCATCGAGTATAGACCCACAGTCCTCAAATATTCCTTATGTGTTAAACCTCTTATTCTTGGGATCATTCTCGTGAATTTTCTCTGGACCTACTCCAGGGCCAGTACATCCTTCCTGAAGTATGGGGCCCAAAATTGCTCACAATAGTCTAAACGTGGTCTGACCAAAGCTTTATAGGCTCAGAAGTAAATCCCTGCTTTTACGGTCTAGTCCTCTTAAAATAAGTTCCAAAATTCACCAATCCAATACTCAGACCTCTTATTGAAGAGGCAGATTGTGTTTGGAGGGTTGAATAAATAGTTTTTATTTGGGAGGTTTGTGTGCTATGCTCTCTCCAAGACCTCAACTTTGGGTCTGTGTTCCCAATAAAGTCTACTGATGTAAGTTGTACCTTCCAAAAGCTTCTCCACATTGGTCAATTACAAGTCAGGGATTTAAATGAGGCTCAGGTTTTTTGACCTCTTCAGGGATGCTCTGAGGATGTCTCTAAAGAAGAGAGAAATTCCATTTCCCTCCTGAGATTCTCATGTCTCAACCATGTTATGAGTAGAGTAGTTGCTTCGAGAGCCTCGTGTCAGGCATACAATGATTTCTGCTGCTCAGCAGGGCTGTTTTTGAATTATTAACATCTTAATTCTGGGCATGTTAGCTTGGGAGACAATGCTGCTATCATTATGTCTTTCTTGCCACTCAGTTTGCAGAATCTTGTGAAAGCACTGCTGGTGGTACTTGTCCAGTTTAACTACCCCATGTCACAAAGTTAGACTGTAGCTATATCTCATCTAACTCTCTCTCTATGTCACTGCTACTCGGTCCCCAGTGGCCACTTGAAACCTGCTTCTTGTCATTATCCAATATGGGAACATCACATACAGGCAAGCAATCTGACAATTTCAAAGATGAGCTTTTATTTACAGCCAGCAAGAGCAAACACAGCCAACACCAATAGAGACTGTGTTTTATCTCAACAATGACAACCAAATGTTGACATGATAACCAATGACTAATTTACAATCAATGATGTCCTTCTGCATTTAGCTCGCATCGCTTGAAACCTGGTGTCAAAGGTCCTGTGGGGCTTGTAGTGCTTGACATACCAAGTTAAGTCATGGACAAAGACAGCTTTCTTCTCTCTGCTGTCTTCATCTTCCTTCTTGGAAGGCTGGGTCCATTCTTCCAGTTCCTCAGCTTCTATCACATCACCTCATTGCCTGCTACAGCTGTGCAGAGCACAGCATAACTAGGTGATGCGACACACTCTGCTGGGACTGTACTGCAGGATTCCACCCCATTCTTCCCAAGACCAGTCCAAGCAGTGGAATCTCATCTTGAACAACCCTGTTGACAGTTCCAGTATGGCCATGATTGAAGCTTTATATCTGTGCTCCACGTCAGACAGGAGTTTAACTAAAGGTGCCATGAACCATGGTCACAGTGGCTATCCATTGCCCCCCAGTAACCAGACTTGTAATGTACCTAACTTCAAACATGCCAAGTGCATGAGAGTACCCCAGGATGTAGGAGTTATGGCTGCTACCAGAGTAGTGGATAAACACCTGCAGAAGTGGTAACAGTAATCATAGATAACCTGAACATTAATCAGGTGGAAGCCATTCTTGTTTATGAATTCCAAAATATTGTTACATGACCCTCAGTGCCACATGTGTGTAGTCACTGACACCCGTGGGAAGGCAGCTGTGTTCCCATTATTTTACTGCCCAGACTGCAGCGCCAACCTCATCATGAGGAAACAAAATGAACTGGTGTGACCTTGCACAGATGGCATCAATGTTCTGATGCATTTGTGGCTGCACGACTGAGATATCCCAAATAGGTCATACCGAAATTCAAATTGACTGTCACTTTCACCAGGAGAAGATGGCTTTCTGCAGCTCTCAGATCTCACTCTAGCAGTGAGCCCGGGACATATAGAGCCTGTGTGATTACTGTGCCTCAATTATTCACATGAAAAGGTGTCAAGGCCTATGAATCCCATGCATCCTAAGGGGTTCTGTTACTATAACCTTTCACCAAGCTGGGTGCTCCTCATTTACTGCAGGGGCCTGCTGCTATTTCTAGGTTCACTGTTGGCCCTGGTCCTTCTGCATCCTCCTTCACTTTCTTAGGAACGTAGCCACAGTGACCGAAATCTACAAACCGCATAGCGCAGGACACTCAGAGGAAATGACCTAGTTTTGGAACACAAGAGCCATTTATGGCATACCCTGCAAAGAAGGGCTGAAAATACTTCTCGATACAGTGAGACATGATGCTCCCCAATTATTCATTCAGCTTCAGCCTCAACTTGATGAAAGATGGTTGAGTGGCCACATTACAACAAAAGGGATCACTGGATGTGCTCTGACCCTCTTCCCATCTCAGACCCACATCATCCATTCAACTTTTCATTGCACTAGTTTGGATGATCATTAAACTTATTTGATAGATGATGGGCCTGTACCTCCCACTAAACCTTTGGAAGATATAGAACATAGAACAGTACAGCACAGTACAGGCTCTTTGGCCCACGATGTTTTGCCGACCTATTATCCTACTAAGATCAAATTACCCTGCATACCCTACATTTTTTATCCTCCATGTGCCTATCAAAGAATCGCATATATATTCCCATGTAATACATTTGTTTGTTGCACAAACTTCCAAGGTCTGTGAATGGCAGCAACTACCAAAACCAGAAGTTAACATGTCCAGCACAGCAGTCTGCGTGCACAGACCCTGCACATGTTAATGTAGCCATGCAGCTTAGTAGGAAAGTTGTTTGGAAATTGCACAATTAATGGTTCACCTTGCATAATATTGACCTCTATCTGAAGTCATTGCTGCTGTCTTCTGCATCACTAGGACATCAATATTCCATTTGCAAGGACCAATAGCGAGGCACAAATCACTTTTGACCAGCATTTGAAGCCCAGGCATGTTCATTCGTCAGACATTGCATTGGTTAAAGAAGCAATTGCAAATTAAATGTAGGTGAAGTTTGCAATCACCTCCTTCATGTATTTGCCACTTCAAGTGCTGGAGAGCAGGAGACATGGATCCTGTGCTTTCATCCATCAAACGGACAGCACTTCACCCATCCTGTGCCATGTCCCAGTCACTCTGCAGTTGCATTTCACATCTAGAGAATGGCAAGTGGATGGCAGGGAAGGCAGCTCATCACCATCAGCACCCTGTTTTGCATGGCTGCCAGGTACCCACCCTACCCCTAGAGCTTCCATGTCTCCTTTAACATTACACTACCCCAACAAGTTACCACCAATCTCCAACACACCTCCCACACTCTCACCAATGAGGAGATCCAATACATCAAACGCTACCAAATTTCCTCCCTGCCTCCTGAACACTGATGTTATACCTTAATGACATGCACCCATCTCCTTTATAGTGCTGGCCATTTCCAGCAACCCCCCCATATGTTGCTTATCATGCCCTTTGATGCTGTTGGACACATTCCCCATATACCTTAAGATCACATGTCCATTACTATCCTTTTCCCCACCTTTTCAACTGCATCTCACAGCTTTACTTATCCGTCCTCAGTTGGTCTCACCATATAAATACAGTGGCTATAACAGCATGTCAGAGGCGGGGAATCTTACAATGAGTAACTCACCTCCCGACTCCCCAAAGCTTCTTCACCATATACAAGGCACAAGTCAAGTGTGTGATGGAATCCACTTGCCTGGATGGGTGCAGATCCAACAATATTCAAGAAGCTTGGCACCATCCAGGACAAAGCAGCACACTTGATTGGCACCACATCCGCAAACTTTCACTCACTCCACCACTGACGCTCAGTAGCAACAATATGTACTATTTGCAATGTGCAAAACAGAAATTCACCAAGACTTCTAAGACAGCACCTTACAAACCCATGACCATTTCCATCTTGAAGGACAAAGGCAGCAGATAGATGAGAACAACACCACCTGCAAGTTGCCCTCCAAGCCACTCATCATCCAGACTTGGATGTATATTGCTGTTTCTTGAGTGTCTCTGGGTCAAAATGCTGCAACTCTTACTGTAACAGCATTTGTGGGTCTACTTATAGCACACGGACAGATGGGGAGGTTCTAGGCAGTGACCAGAATTCTGACCTCCACAGGAGGATTATGAAACAGATGATTGGGCATCATTAAAGTAAAATGTCCGTGCTCAAGAGGCAGGGAGCACAGTTGGAGGTGAAGTTCAAAATGATGGACTTCCACATGGTAGGATGTGGATGGGAAGGGGATGGACGGAAATTGGCCGGGAGGCAGCTCACCACCACCTTCCCAAGGCAACTCGGAATGAGCATTAAGTGTTAGCCACAGCAACTCACACATCCCACGGGTGAATAAAGCAAAACTCCCCAGACTGTAGTCTGAAATATCTCCTGTCTGTGAGTGGTCTGAGCAGGCAATTGACTGTGGCCCAGGCCCTGGACTGAACGTATAGGCAGTGCCCTCCTCTTCACTAGGTAGAGAACCGGCCTCCACTCAGAAACAGTTAGAGTAGTTACAGCATTGCCAATTGTTTGAATAAATGTGCCATGTGTTTGCTACACAGGCGACTGGCACTTGCTGCAGGTGTTAGATCGACATCTCAGCATCTTGATGTGCTGTAAAGCAAGATGTTACCCACCCCTGCCCCCACTTCTCACCAACAGATCCCTACAGGCAGCTTGGCTCTGCACCTGCATCAAAGAACATATCAATACTGCGTTACTAATGGTGCATTGGCATTATCAATGTTAACAACCAGGACATGGCCAGACAAGTCAGGCTGGGTGCTGTGAGCATGCGGGTAGGTGCTAAGAGGGCAAGTGAGCAGCCTTGAGATGCAGACTGATCTAATCTGTCCATTGGATGCCAGTCTTTGTGCACAAAGTTTCCTTATAGCAGCCTTTAATGCAAGTTGCTGGCATGCATTGCAATCGATTGGAGAAGTTCCATGATACTAGTGAGGTATTGGAAAATGTCGAATATTGAGAATTGCCAATGTCTAACTTGTTCGGTGTGTTTGCAAAGAATGCAAGGTTTATATTAATGAGGTGAGTTATGGCATTAATAAGGCATTTAACAAGCTAAATTTCCCTTAATCGGAAACTTGTAACGCGGCTTGGCAAACAGCATAAAGGATGGAGCTAATTCCTCACATCACCAAGAAAGGCTTTGCAAGACTTCTTATCTGATTCTGCACCAAATCTTGCCATATCTCATAACATTCAGTCCCCTACAACAACCCACCCAAATAAATGCCATTTTTGTAGCAAGTAAACTGTGCCATGTTCTTATGTCTGATTGTAAAATCATTCAGTTCTTTACAAAGAAATGCAAGTCTGTGCTGCTGTCGGGGAGTCCTACTCAGTAACATAAGATATTTGAGTAGACATTGAAAATCAGGATTAAATGTACCCCGATTTTGTATGCCCCAGCAGTGGATTTGTGAAATAAATCCCTATAATGCCATTCACTTGTCATTAGGTATTGCATAATTTATGGAATATGCCTGTCAAAATTGCTCAATTCCATATAGGTATGTTTTTTAAAAAAATAGCGGCAACCATATGCAATTGATTAGTAATTACATATTATTGTCTATAATTTTCCATCTGTGAAAATAATTAAATACAAAGTAAAGTGCAACTTGATGTTTCAGTGTCAAGATATCAACATTCCCTCAGTTTACTATTCAGATTGACTGAGGACATTATTGCAGGGTAGTTAGTTCAAAGAAAGCTATTAGCACATTTCAGTACTAATATCAAATTCATCCTGTTATCTATTTAGTTCAACTATGAAATAAATTTGTTCTTTTAAATGCAATGGTCCTGTGATAGCTTTAACCCTTTGCAGTAACCTTCATTGCTACCAATTTAACTGATGTTTCAAAATTACTCCAAACTTGATCATCAATCTCCCATGTGCATAACCAATGTGTCAACATGGTCTCTATTTAAACTAATTGACTGTTCCACTGGTTCCTACAGTTTGAATTCCACAGTTTGAAAGTTTGGGAATGTCTCCTGCAAATTACTTTACATTAATTCAAAAGAGCATTTAAGACAGGGTGAGCATAGTCAATGAGCCAATTTTAGCTTTCTCATCAAAACAGCCCTCATCCATTGCTGCACTTTTTTTGGGCAAAATATTCCAGAGCTTTCTCCTCCACCTAAAAGCCTGTGCCGAGTGTTAAAAACACTGTGTCAAGAAGAATTCTGAGAATCTAAAATTAGCTTTTACTAGGTTCATTTTTTTTCATTGTATCTTACACCTAGATTTAATTATTTTGGTTAATTTCTCAACTCGGTATGTACTCCTATAAAATCATTGCTCAGGCACTTCTTTTTGTCCTGTGTGATCAAGTGGTCTCTCACCTTCCCTTGTAACTCAGGTCCCCCACATTTGGGTTTGCTCCACTGCCTCCAGCACTTGAAGACTTCTCTTATTTTTGTTGAGATGAAGGTTGTATGCTACATTCAAGGTACAACATAATCAGAGCACTGCAGCTTATTGTACTATAATATTCTGACTTTAGTTCAACATTCTATTTGCTTTTGGTTGTTTTTGGATTGTTTCTTGGTCAAAAAAATGGACTGGGCCAACTATCGGCACTAATGCCACATTGTTATCGCTACTCGACCACCAAATGAATTTTTTAAAACGTTTACTCACGGGATATGGGCATCTCTGGCCAGAACAATATTCCTTGCCCATTCCTAATTTCCCAGAGGGTAGTTAAGAGTCAACCACATTGACGTGGATCTGGAGTCATATGTAGGCCAGACCAGGTAAGGAGGGCACTTTCCTTCCCTAAGGGATGTTCGTGAACAGATGGGTTTGTCTGACAATGGTTTCATGGTCATCATTAGATTAATTCATAATTTCAGATCCCTATTGAATTCAACTTCCACCATCTGCCATGATGGGATGTGAGCCCAGGTCCCCAGAACATTAGCTGAGTTTCTGGGTTAATAGCCTTGCATTAATACCACTAGGCCTTTGCCTCCCCATGCCTGACCTTTGAGTTTGTTTTAGGTAAGAAGGCTGAAACAATAGGTTTGGCAATGTTTAGCAAAATCAAAGTTTCCATTTTCTGGCAGCATTAGGACCTGCTTGGAGCAATTGTATTCTGTGCAAAAACCTGTCTGGGAGGCATTCCTATATGGGAGGAATTCTGCCTGTTTGGCAGGACGAAGTCCAGGATGTTTTACAATATTGAGACAAAGATGATGAAGTGGTAGCTGAGATGAGATCAGCGGGGTTAACCTTATAGATTATGAGTTTCCTGATTAGGGCTGTTAACCTGGTCCATTCAGAGAGGCCTGGCTGACAGGTAAGGAGTGTCAGGCATCCCGTTCACTCTGAGAGCTGGCTCTGAGGAAGTTGGATCAGTGTCAAGGATTTTCCGCATGTAAATACATGCTGATTTGATGATGGGATACTGGCCTCTGTGGAGTGATTTCAGTGTGGCTTATTGAGCGGCTTCCCTGGTTTGCTAATGGTTGCTGTCCTGAATTGCTGCTGAATGTTTGTAAGGGTTCCTGTGCTGTGTATGTTAATATGTAGCTCTTCTAACCACTTCCTTCTCTGTGAGCCAGTGTTCTTCAGGAATTCTGGGTAAATCCAATCAACGTCTGGTTCCTTGCCTGACTTGGTTACTGTTGGGACACTACTTCCTCTTGTGTGTAAGATTTGAAAAATCTGTCTGCTGTGGTGTAGTCTTGAGAGATGGCATCTGCAATGTTTTTAAATTAGCTACTTACCTTCCCTATTGCCCGGTATCTTTAAGTTTATTAGGAGCTGTGAAACAATAGCATCAGAATTGATTTTGGGATACGGGTGTATTTGTTGGTGGACTGCTTCCAGGTGACATAGCAGTTTCCATGCCTTTCAGCTTGAGTTTATGCAGTCAATTTTCTGCACTGTTTTCTGGCGTCAAGTCATGATGATTATTAATGGGATGTTGAAGCCAACACAGTTTGAGTGTCTTCCTGTGCAAGCGCACATTTAATAACCTCCTGATACCCACAGGAAATACATCCTCCTCAAAGAACACCACTGGCTGACAGCTAGTGAAGCATACAATACACGCACACACGCATACACACACATACACACACACACACACACGCGCACACACACATACACACACACACATACACACACACACACACACACACCGAGTCCCAACTCTTGATGGCACACCATCTGATTGATTCCAACAACACCAAATGGAACCTGGTAACTGACCTGAATTGTGATGAGCCAGGTTTCAAAGTTTCATGGAAAATTTGGTCATTCCTTTACCACTTGAGGAAGACCAAAGAACATTTTGACACTTGATCTATCATTGGAATATGAGGAACAGCTAAAATTTGTCATCCAAGTTGAACCATCACTCATTTACTGAACTCCTGCCCTGAGAAATCCAGTCCCAGTACAGCATAACCATTCACACAGCATTTGCTGAAGCTAGTGAGTGGATTGTTCATCTTGACTTCAAATATAAGTGCCTCTCCAGTGGTGCAAATAAAACCAAACACCAAATATTTAAATATATCTCAAAATTTCTAAAGTACATACCCACCTTCTCTAAATTCTCAATAGCTAAATTTTTGCCATTGAAATGATTTTGCAGTATTCTCCCTTCAAGATCAAAAGACCATAAGATGTAGGAGCAGCACATTGATTCTGCTCTGCCATTCATTGAGATCATGGCTGATTTGATAATCCTCAACTCTACTTTCCTGCCTTTTTCTATTAATCCTTGATTCTTTTACTAATTTAAAATATTTTTTATCTCTGCCTTGAATATGCATTACAACCCAGCATCAACAGCCCTCTGTGGTAAAGGATTCAATAGATGTACTAACCTCCAAAAGAAGTAACTCCTCCTCATGTACAACCTTTTATTTTGAGAGGACACCCCCCCACCCCCAGAAAAGAGAAATAATCTGTCTGTGATTACCCTGTTAAATCCCCTAAGAATCTTACATGTTTCAATACAATTGTCTCTTACTCTTCTAAACTGAAATGAATACTGTTCCAAATTACTCAACCTCTCCTCACAGTCCCTCCATACCTGGTATAAACCCAATGAACTTTCTTTGGATTGCGTCCAATGTCAGTATATCTTTCCTTAGATGAAGGACTCAGAACTATTCACAGTATTCCATCTGAAATCCTGTAGTTCCTAACAAAATATACTCTGCACTCTACATAATGACAAGTCTCAACTGTTGATGGTACACGATTTGGTTGATTCATACAACACCAAGTGGAACCTGGTAACTGACCTGAATTGGGAAGTCTCATGTTTCAAAGTTTCATGGAAAATCTAATCAAACCTCAACACTTCAGGATTAATCTTATTTTATTAAGTAGCCTAGTGTACCAAGTCAAGTGCTTTCTGAAAATTGAAACATATTAAATCCACTGATTCCACTGCATCTACCCTACTTGCTATCTCCTCAAAGAATGCTAGTAAATTTTGTCAGGCATGACTTTCCCTACATGAAGCCAAGCTGATTATGCTTGATCATACTATTTATTTCTAAATGCTCTGCTATTGCATTCTTTATAAGAGACTCTAACATTTTCCTAATAAGAGAATTAAGTTAATTGGCTTTTAGTTACCTGTTTTATATCTCCTTCTCTTTTCAAATAGAAGTGTTACATTGACGGTTTTCCAATGTTATAGAGTTACAGTGCCATTTAGCACAGAAACAGACCCTTTAGTCCAACTAATCCATGCTGAACTTAATTCCAAGCTAAACAAGCCCCACCTGCCTGCTCCTTGCCAAGATCCCTGCAAATCCTTCATAATCATGTACTTATCCAAAAGTCTTTTGAACGTTGTAATTGTACCACATTCACCACTTCCTCAGGAAGTTCATTCCACACGCGACCAACGCTCTGTGTAAAAAATTTGCCCTTCACGTTTATTTTAAAATCTCTCTTCTCTCATCTTAAAAATGTACCCCAGGTCTTGAAATCTCCCAACCCAGGAAAAAAGACAACTACCATTAACCCTATCTATATCCCTCATTATTTTATCTGGAACTTTTCCAGAATCTAAGAATTCTAAATTTGAATTCACCCTTCAAAGTCAATTTTTAAACTGCTCTGTTTTTAAAAATAAGCTTTATTAGATCTGTGTTCGTCTTCTCATGGAACATCATCTGGGATCCTCAGAACTGAGAAAGGGTCACCCGACCCCGAACATTAACTCTGATTTCTCTCCACAGATGCTGCCTGACCTGCTGAGTTTTTCCAGCAATTTCTGTTCTTGTTTCTAATTTACAGCATCCTCAGTTCTTTCAGTTTTTACCATCTGGGATTTGTTTGTGTGAATAAGTGAACCATTTGATTCAAGGTGAAATAGGATAAAGTTTAGCACATTCAGAAGGGATCAGACCAAATAGAAACCTTGGGAAACTGTACTGTTGTGGTAAAACGTGGCCAGTGATCTGACACCTGGTCCCAGAGTGCACATTTCGACATTGATAATGGTAGGGAATTTTAAATTTCCAAAGACTGGGACTGTTGTAGTGTTAAGGGAGGAATTTGTTAAGTATGTAGAAGTAACAACTTTCTCTTTCAATATGTATCTACCAGAAAAATACTTGACTTGTTGTGAAATAAGGCAGGGCAAGTTAAGGAGGTGTCAGTGGGGGAGTACTTTGCGGCAAGTGATCATAATTCAATTAATTTTAAAATAGTTACGGTAAAGGACAGAACTGATCAAAAAGTTGAAGTTCTAAATTGGAGGAAGGTCAATTTTGACGGCATTAGACAGGCACGCATACACACAGACATACACACCTCCTTCCCCCACTGCCCACTCCCACTCCCATCCACCTCCCAACTCATTCTTGGCAACATGGAAGTAGCAAAATGAGGGCACAATTTGGAAATGTTTGGAATATACTGCACTCAGTAGATACTACATATCAAGAAAAGCAACGGTTCTCCTTCTGACCCTTGAGGAGCCCAATAATATAAAATTTCTGGCCTGCAAAGGAATCTTTCAACACTGAGAGACTAATGATATATTTCTAAATCAGTATAGTGAGTGGCTTGGAAGAGGAACTTGTAGATGGCAATGTTACCATGTATCTGCTGCCCTTGTTCTTCGAGATGTTAGTGGTTGTGGGATTGGATGGTGCTGTGTAAGGTGGTTTGGTGAATTTCTGCAGTATATCTTCTACATGTTAAACACTGCTGCTGAGCATCGGTCTTGGGAGGACTGGCTGCTATAGATGAGGTACCAGTTGAATGGGTTGCTTTGCCTTGGACAGTGTCAACCTTAATGAACTGTAGTCATCCAGGCAAGTGGGTAGTACTCCATCACACTCCTGACTTGTAGCTTGTAGGTGATGGGCAGGGTTTGGGGAGTCAGGAGATGTTACTTGCTGAAAGATTCCTAGTTTCTGACCTGATCTTGTAACCACTTTATTTATATGGCTAGTCCAGATCAGTTTCTGGTCAATAGTAACCCCTAGAATGTGGTTAGTGGGGTATCCAACAGCAGTAATGCCACTAGAATGTGAAGGGGCAATGGTTAAATTTTCCCTTGTTGGAGATAGTCATTGCAGTGAATATTACTTACCATTTGTCAGTCCAGAGCTGGATATCATTCAGACCTTGTTTCACGGACTGCTTCATTATCTGAGGGCGTCGCAAATGTATTGGAAATTATGTTATCATCAGTGAATATCCCTACTTCTGACTTTATGATGGAGGGAAGATCATTGATGAAGTTAATGACGATTAGGTTAAGGACACTATCCTGAAGAACACCTGTAGGGATGACCCAGAACTTTGATGACTGCTCTCCAATGATCACAACCATCTTCTTATGTGGCAGGTACAATTCTAATCTGCAAAGAGTTTTCCTCCTGATTTCCATTGACTCTACTTTTGCTAGGGCTCCTTGGCAGTACACTCAGTCACATGTACCACTGATATCAAGGGCTGTTATTGTCTCCTCACCTCTGGGAATCAAATTTATTTCCACCTTTGAACCAAGATCATTATGAGGTCAGGGACAGAATGGCCCTTGGAGGACCCATACTCACTGTCAGTGAGCAATTCATTGTTAAGCACTTTTTGGTAGCACTGTGGACGACACCTTCCGTCACTTTACTGATGATTCAGCGTGGACTGATGGGGTGACAATTGGGTGCGTTGAATTTGACCAACTTTTTCTGTGCTGGACATACCTGAGCAATTTTCCATATTGTCGAGGGAATACCAGTCTTGTAAATATATTGAAACAGATTGGCTCTCTGATGAAGGGTCCAGGCCCGAAACGTCAGCTTTTGTGCTCCTGAGATGCTGCTTGACCTGCTGTGTTCATCCAGCCTCACATTTTATTACCTTGGCTAGAGGTGTGGTGAGTTCTGGAGAACATTTTCAGTACTATTGCCAAAATATTATCAGGTCCATTGCTTTTGCAGTATCCAGCATCTCCAGCCATTTCTTGATGTCACGTAGGGTGACTTGAATTGGCTGAAGACAAGAATCTGTGCTGCTGGGGACATCTAGAGATGGCCAAGATGGATTATCCACTTAGCTTTCTGGTTGGATTGTTGGAAATGCTTTAGTCTTTTCTTTATGTGCTGGGCCCTACCATCAAGGATGGAATCATTTGTGGATCATCATCTTCTAGTGAGTTGCTTAATTGCCCAGTTATTCCTGATAGGGTGTGACCTTAGTTCTAATCTGTTTATTTTGAATTTGCTTAGTTCTGTCTATGATTTGTTGCTTGTGCTGTTTGGCACACAAACGTTCCTGTGTTGTAGCTTCACCAGGTTGATATCTCATTTTTAGGTGAGCCTAGTGCTGCTCTTGCCATGCTCACCTGCACTATTCATTAAACCTGGAGATTGACCCTGATTCAATGATAATGGAAGAATGGCTTTGCAGATTGTGCTGGAATATGATACTGCTCCTGATGACCCACAGTGTCTCATGAATGCCCAGTCCTGAATTTCCAGATCTATTTGAAATCATTTAATACAGTGATAGTCCATTCTGCATGACGTCGCCTCAAAGTGAAGATGGGAGATGAGATGTTCACTCTTACAAATACTGTCACAGACAAGCACGGCAGCAACTGGCAGATTAGAGACGAAGAGGTCAAGTAAGTTTTCCCTCTTGTTGGTTCACTCACGTGGAGACCCAGCAATCATGTTCTGTAGGACTTGACGAGTTCATTCAGTAGTAGAACTGCCAAAGTACTCTTACTGATGAACATTGAAACTTACGTTTGCTCTAATGCACTGAAATGGCATGATTGATATGGTCTACAGATTTTAGAAGAGGCTTTGACAAGGTTCCAAATGGCAAGTTGGTCGGAAGATCAGATCCCTATGGGATCCAAAAGGAAGTAGCAAGTTACATTCGCAAATGGCTCATTTGCAGAAAGCAATGCTTAGGATGGTGTTTTTGTGACTGTAAGGCAGTTTCCCACAGGACTTCAGATCCAAGAACACAAAGCCTTATCTGCCTGGTATAGCTCAATAATTTAGACGTCAATGACATTTGACAATACAAAATTCACCCTTGTGCTTTGTAATGAGAAATAATGTTATTGGCTAAAATATTAAAGTATGGTAAAATGGGCAGAAGCTGGAATTCAATCCAGATAAGTAAGAGATAATGTTTTTGGGAAGTCAAAACAAAGGATTATACACTAAGTGGCTGAATACTGAAAGATACAGAGGGCCTTGAAATACATATACACAGATCCCTGAATGACAGGTAGGTAAATCTGGCTGAGCCTGGAATATACAAGAGGTTGTGCTATAACAATATTAGAACTGGTTGCACTACAACTGCAGTACTGTTTACAGCTTTGGGTCACCATTACAGTAAGGATTTGAATGCACAGAAACAGTACAGAATGAGATTTTAGGATTTTGCCAGGCTAAAGAACTTTAATTTTGAAGGAAAATTGTTGGTTTGTTTTCTTTTCAAGAGAGGTGGCTGAGGGGAAAGTTAATTGAGATGTATAAAATTGATTGGCCAAATACCTTTAGCAGAAGGGTCACTAAGCAGACAGGAATGGATTTGAAATAACTGATAGAAGGATTAAAGAGGACTGGAGAAATATTTGCATTCAGAGGGTATTAGGTGCGTGCAGCTGACTGCCTGAAAATAACGACTCAAAAAGTCTCAGTGTATTTACTCGATAATAGTGGACCAAAAGCTGAAATTTGAAATTAAGCCCAATAACTCTTTTCCATCTGGCACAGATATAACTGAACAAATAAGATAGTACGAACTGCTGATGCTGCAGTCAGAGATAATACAGTGGAGAGCTGGAGGAACACAGCAGGCCAGGGAGCAAGAGCAAGAAAACTAACGTTTAGGGTCTGGATTTCTGAAGAAGGGACCTGAACCAAAAAGTTAGTTTTCCTGCTCCTCTGATGCTGCCTGGCCTGCTGTGTTCCTGTAGCTCCACACTGTTATAATGGACCAAATGCTTTCATACAATGCTGTAATTTCTAGGTTTAGAGTCCTATAGTTAAGCTGGGAGTGGGAAAGACAAACAGGTAACAAATAAAAGAATAAAGTCTTGATGACTGTGTTGGAACCCCAGAAGAAAACAATGTACGAGGCTAAAGTATTTGCAAAGATGCAACTGGACTATGCCTTAACCACTCTTCCTTCCCCCACAAACAAAATGAACTAGCAGCAGATGTACACAGTTCAACCCCTCAAGCTTACTCTACCATTTCATATACTAATATGGCTTATCTCATCAGATATTCACTTTCCTGCTCACTCTCCATAACCCTTCAAACCATTATTCATTAAAAATGTAATTACTTCCTCCTCGAATCTACTCAATGTCACAGCATTCACCACTATGTGCAGTAATGAATTCCACAGATTCATGACCGTTTCAGGAGTAACATTTCTTCATTGGTTTTAAATCTGCTACCATTTGCTGAATATTAGGGAGCTGTAATAACTAAATTTTCCCGGTATTTACCAGGTAGCATGAGATTTAATGTTACCAGCTTTTACTAAGGTACTTAACTTTCCAGAATTCAGCATATGGAAATGAAAGAAAAGAATTCTGAAAAATAGAGGTCATGATGCCCGTTGAACTAGCATCAATAATTTATCTAGCACCAAGTGTATTTTATTACGTGTTCTTTTTGAGCATTAGTAGTATTTGTCCCTAGCAAGAGTGGAAAACGAACCCTCAGATGTAGGTGGACAATGGCCATCCAATGGCATGCGTAACTCTGCCATGGCCATTAGCCAAAAGGGTTCAGAAAACAGAAAATAACCTGCCACTGAGAAATGTGATGTGCAAAAAGCTTAGGGTAATTCTTAGAGGGTAGTTCTCATCAGGCAGTCTCCAGACAGCATTCTTCATTAAACAATTTTCACCAGGCAGAAGGAAGACAATCTAGGAGGAAGACAGGAGGCAAACACAGGAAAATGTTCCCTCACCAATACCATATCCAGTTGCAGCAACACTTACCGACTTTTACATTCTTCACCTTCAGCAGTAAATGCCAAAATTCCATTTGGCTTCCTTGTTATCTATCATATCTTTATACTAATTGTCTGTGATTCATGCACAAAAACATGCAGATTCCTCTGACCTGATGTACTCTTAAACTTCTCTCTAGTTTCAAATAATTGCCTTCCTTTTCCTTGGACCAAAATGGATAATCTCATACTTATCCACATTAAACTTCATCTACCAAACTGTGGTCCATTTACCTAGCCTATCTATATCCATTTGCAAATTTCTTTCTTCATTGCAACTTACTTTCCCATCTATTTTTGGGTCATCTGCAAATTTGGCTATAGTACTTTCTATCCCCACATCCAAGTCAATAATATCAATTGCAAATAGTTGGGGCCCCGAGCACCAAACTTTGTGACACCTCACTTGTTAGATCTTGCCATCTAGATTTCCGGTTTCTGTTGGTTAGCCTCTATCCAAGATAATAAAATATCCCTAACCTCACGTGATTTTACCTTTTGTGCAGCACCCTATCATATACCTTCTGGAGGTTCAGATGTGTGACATTTACAAGATCTGCATTACCCACCTTCTTGTTACATCTTTGAAGAACTCTAAGAAATTAGTCAAACATGATTTATTCTTCATAATACCATTATGACTCTAATAGATGGAGTTTTGATTTTCCAAACATCTTGTTATTTTGTTAATAATGCAAAATCATTAGAAACCAACAATATACTAAACTAACTGGCCCAGAGTTTCCTACTTTCTGTCTCCCTCCCTTTCTGAATAAGAATTGGCACCATAATGCAATTTCTAAACAGTTCAGTACACGTGATATTAAGCAGCTCAGTGAGCTGGGCACAGAAAATGCAGTTTCCTGTCATCATTTTGATTGCAATGCTGACGATTGGCACTTAACTAATTCATGACATTGACATCTACTGAGAATGTGGGAAATTGTTTAAGGCTGTCTGAGCAACAAAACCAAAACAAATATATCCAATTAGTGGATCATCAGTTTCCCACAAGCACCAAACTTGATACCGTGGTGTGATAATGGGAACTGCAGATGCTGGAGAATCCAAGATAATGAAATATGAGGCTGGATGAACACAGCAGGCCCAGCAGCATCTCAGGAGCACAAAAGCTGACGTTTCAGGCCTAGACCCTTCATCAGAGAGGAGATGGATGATGAAGGATCTGATGAAGGGTCTAAGCCCGAAACATCAGTTTTTGTGCTCCTGAGATGCTGCTGGGCCTGCTGTGTTCATCCAGCCTCACATTTCATTATCTTGATATCGTAGTGATAGTTTCTACTTACTAGCTAAAATGCAATTTAAATGTAGTGACCACTGAACTTTTAAAAACAAGGTAGGTACTGTAGCAATGGCCTGTTTCTGCAACAAATAATCACTTGCTTAATGAGTGAATTTAATTAAAGACATGTCACACCATTCTACATCTTAAGTACAAGGGATGCAAAGACAAATGCTAACCCAGCAAAAGGGGTAAATACCACATTTTTAGGCTTAGGTGGACTGGCGAATTTGTTAAATAGTACAGAATCAAAAGACATACTTCAAAATAAAAAAAATTACTTGGGATGAAATATTTATAGAAATCAAGGATTTACAATCAAGTTACCCTAGCCAGTATCCTTTATAAATAATTTGTTTTGTGTGCTTGTAATGCATGATATATGAACTGAAAATAAATGTGGAGCTTTTACTCCGATACAAATCTATTGCTTTTAGATTGCTCCAACTATTCTTCAAAAGTGGAACAATTACCAACGAAAAAAACAAACACAGTAGAACATGGTACTTAATGTACACAAAATGTATTACATTTACAAAAGTTAAACGAATACTTTATTTACTTGCAGTTAAAACATGACAAAACATTCAAGTGGCAGATAATCATAATGCAAGCCCTTGTATGGCAATCCATAATAATGAACTGACACAAGGTTATACAAAAAAATTGCACCACTCTATGGAAATTAAGGCTTTTAAAGTTTACACGGCCATCTTAAAGCACTTGCAGCATTAAGTTGGTCATTTCAAATACTGTGGCTCAATTCCATACACAATCTTCTACCCAAAAGTTAATGCATACAAAGCATGAAGGCATTGTTAAATAAATCAGCGGAACTTGGGCCGTGAGACCAATTACACTCTAATAAAAATTATTTCTCACATTCACCATCAATACCCACAGTACTCTTCCACCAGGAAACATTTCAACAAAACATTACACGTGAAACATAACCACTAACAGGCAATGTCTAATTTAATGTATATTTGGTACTGATAATTACAAATATGCATAAGCAAGCAGAATTAGTGAGAACACACAGCTGTAGGAGCAGATCAGGAGTGATCTCCAAGCTAACTTGTAAAGTTTTAAAATAAGTATTTTAAAATATATAATTCCTGTTGTTGACCCGCACTGTACAATCCTTTATAAACATTATCCATGTAAACAGAAAAGGAAACATACAATGAAAGACATGACATATTTTTCTGAAAATGTTAACAGCTATTTGAAGGCAACAGTGTAGACCAAAGACAAAATATGACTAAAACAAAAACATAAACATACTTTTTATACACAGAAATCACGGTTTCCACAGGGTTTACTAAAATAAAAACTCAAAATACTTTTAATAGCTGTTGCAATTATCAGAGCGCAGCTATACACTAAAACAATGATTTTGCATCTCCATTTTAAAAGCAACAAATATTGAATAAGCAGTGTTAGCTGTGAGAAACCATCTATTCTAGATATCTTTGGACTTCCATCTTTATTATGCTAAAATAGTGGTGCTTTCAGGAAATTACATAACTTAATTGACAAAAAAGGGAATTACCAATATTTATTTATTAGTTTAATGCAACATTGGTGAATGGAGTACTTGCTCCATGTGATCATCAGTAACACTGAATGTAGGTCCTAGTTTTAACAGTTGCCTACTATTAGAATGTTTAGAAGTTTAAAAAAAACTCTCTGTTCTTGCAATGCTGAAAATATTATAATTACTTTATGTGCAAAATGACTTGGGAGCGTTCATCCATTTGTTGAAGGGTACCACCACAGGAAAGTCCATTTTTCAGATGTCAATAGGTTTAATAAAGTGGAATGCTGGCACTGTCAAAATGGGAAATAGTTCATCATGTCTGCAATTTAAAAAAAAATTAGTTAATCTCATACTTTCCCATCTTTAGTCCAGAGACATCTTGAAATTGCAACCAAGCATAGGCTAAGTAATCTTTACTCTCAGTTTAAAAGCAACTTCACAAAGAACACTGAGCCCCAAATTGTTGATGAAACCAAAATTCATTATTTTTGCAGCATTTACTTCAATCTCCCTTTTCTCCAAAAAACCCATCAGGTTAAAGTCATTGATGTTGTTCACTTGTAATTAATATTGGAATACGGGAATACTGCGGTGAGTAACTCACTCCTGACTCCTCAAAGCCTGTCCACCATCTACAAGGCACAAGTCAGGAGTGTGATGGAATACTTCCCATTTGCCTGGATGAGTGCAGCCCTAACAACACTAAAGAAGCTCGACACCATCCAGGACAAAGTTGCCCACTTGATTGGCACTACATGCACAAACATCCACTCCCTCAACTACTGACACTCAGTAGCAGCAGTGTGTACCATCTACAAGATGCATTGAAGAAATTCACCAAAGATCCTTAGACACCACCTTCCAAACTCACGACCTCTTCCATCTGGAAGGACTAGGGTAGCAGACACGTGGGAACACCACAACCTTTAAGTTCCCCTCCAAGCCACTCACCATCCTGATGTGGAAATATACCCACTTTCCTTCATTTTTCACTGCATGCAAATCCTGGAATTCCCTCCCTAATGGCATTGTCAGTTAACCCACAGCAGATGGACTGGCAGCAGTTCAAGGCGGCACCTCACCTCCACCTTCTCGAGGGCAACTAGGGATGGGCAAGAAACGTCAGCCAGCCAGCAATGCCCACATCCCATAAGCAAATAGAAAAAATATTTTCACTTTTCCAAGCTGGATTTTTTTTTGCAAAAAAAAATTAAAGTATGTGTTTCCAACGTAAAGAAATTTAAAATTTATACATTAAATACTTTATGTGTATGCAATTCAGAATTTCCAAAAAACTTTCAAGTGACAAGATAATTACATCCCTTGTGGTATTAGGAATAACAACTTAAAAAGGGGTGCAAAAGCAGAGGAACCT
Source organism: Stegostoma tigrinum (assembly GCF_030684315.1). Classification (NCBI taxonomy): domain Eukaryota; kingdom Metazoa; phylum Chordata; class Chondrichthyes; order Orectolobiformes; family Stegostomatidae; genus Stegostoma; species Stegostoma tigrinum. The sequence continues at coordinate 37,341,859 of NC_081371.1, forward strand.
CTGTGAAACATAAGCAAGTCATTGAAGGTGGCAGGACAGGTTGATGGAACAGTAAGTAGAACAGAGTATATCCTAGGTATAAGAATAAAGAGTACAAGGTTATATTGAACTCCTATTAAATGCTAGGTAAAGCTCCAGCTGGAGTACTGTACCAAGTTTGGGCATCACACCTTATGATCTGAAGCTATTGTGAAAAAAAGTGCAAAAAATAATTCATGAGAATGACTCCAAGGACGAGGAGCTTCAGTCAAAAAGAGTTAGATGTCTTCCTTGGAGAAGACAGATCCGAGTTGATATAGTAAATCTGTAGTTTGTGCACTAAAGTTGAAGTTTTTGGCAGCACAGTATCAAGGCTAGTATTGCAGTTAGTCTCAGTGCCCAAACAGTGAGCTGCAAGAGCAGCACCACTTCTTCAGTACAATCGAGCAATGATCCGTATGTCTTTTCTTGCTACCAGCCTATCACTATCAAAGCTCAAAAGTATGCCCACCAGTCTCTGCTACAGTAACAGCGGAACAATTCAGCCCTTTGAGCCTACTCAGGCATTAACATTCAGCCTGTCCATATCTTGAATTCTCTTCAAATGTTCTTAATACACACTCGTTGTGTGTACGTTATGGTCTTTTTCAAATTTGTTTGTGGGTTAAGTGACACTGGCAAGGCTAGGATTTATTACCCACCCCTAATTAAGAGCCAACAACATTGCTGCGGTTCTGGAATAAAATGTAGGCCAGATTTCCTTCCCTTAAGGACACTGGTGAACCAGATGGATTTGTGTGACAGGTAATAATGGTTACAGGGTCACTATAAAGCCAGCCTTTTATTCCATATTTGCATTGAATGCAAATTTCACATTCGCCATAGAGAGATTCAAATCCATCTCCCCAAAGCATTAAGCTAGCATTCTAGTCAAATGACATTGCCATTAAACCATTGCCTCCCCAGCCATTGGCATTCTTAGAAATATTACATTTGGTCCCTGCATCCAAATTATTCATCATAACTATGATCACAGCCTGACAATGGGTTATTTATTACCAAGCAATCCTTACATTGCAGAGAGGCCATTTGGTCGACTGAGTACACACTGACCCTCTGAGCTGCATCCCACCCAGACACATCTCCTTCTCCTATCCCTGTCATTGTGCATTTACCATGGCTGTTTCGCCTAGCTGGAGAATTTCTTTCAATTAGCTAAACTTTGAACCATGCCAGCATATCATCCCTCATCACAAATTCTCTAATTGTTTTTTACTATTATCCTGCGTGGAACATCATTGAAAGCTTTCTGAACCAGATCATAAGAGTAGGAAAAGGGGTAGGCTATTTGGCCTCTCAAGCCTGCTCTGCTATCCAATAGGATCACGGTTGATCAAACCAATGAATCTCGTACTGCTACTGCCCGTGTACTTTCGTTCCTCCCAATCTGTGCAGGTAAAGCACCCACGCTACTTTGAACTTGGCTTTTGTACTCTACACTCCCTTGAAGAACCATCACTCTTAACCTGCATCCAAAATGGTTTAGTGAGAGGTGTACACTCAGACATTGTCTGTCTAGCACTCATTTCTCCTCTGCCTGTATGGTCCTAAACTGCTATGTGGCCACTCCTCAAACATGCTATCACCTAATTTTCAATTTCACCTAAGAAATTGTTCCTCAACACATATCAATGCTTCTGTTAACAGGGAATAGAAAGTTGAGGTTGATGATGGCGGTGATGGTGACAGTAGAGGGAAGACTAATAAAACTGAACTACTGCTAACATATCTGTAACTTTATAAATTTTCAAACCTTTAGTGTTTAATATTGCATGAGATTTACTTTATGCTTGCACGTGGTCAGGATGATTAAATCATATTTGACTAATTTGGTAGAGTTCTTTGAAGATGAAACAAACAACATGGAAAATGAAAATCCGGTTGATGTGGTATATCTGGACTTCAGAAGACATTTGAGAAGGAGCTGCACAAAAGGGTAACACACAAGATAAGATCATATGGGTTACTTTAATTATATTTGCTTGGATAGAGGACTGACCAACCAACATAAAGTGGACAGCAAAGATAAATGGTCTTTTTCTCATTGGGAAGATGCAACTAGTGCAGTGCCTAGAGTTCAGTCTTTGGGATCCAACTATTTATAACCTACTTTATCAATGTTGATGCAGAGATAGGAAATACTACAGCAAATTTGCAGAAGTCACTGAAAGAGGTGGGAAAGTAAGTTGAAATGAAGAAATAAATTTACAAATGGATATAGACTCAAATGAAATGGGCCAAAATTCAGCAGATGAAGTGTAGCATGACTGAGTGTGAGGCTATCCATTTTGGTCAGAGGTATAGAAAAGCAGATTATCTAATGCAGAAAAACTTCAAAGTGTTTCGTTGCAGAGAGATCTGGGTGTCCGTGTGCATGAATTGTAGAAGGTTAGTATGCAGATAATATAGAAAGGCAAATGGAATGTTGGAATTTATTACAAAAGGATAGAGTATAAAATTTTATATCTGCTTGGATAGAATACTGTTGCTATCTGTTGCTGCAACTGTACAAGGCATTGGTGAGTCTGCACCTGGGGTACTGCATACAAATTGGGTCATCTTACATGAGGAGGGATGTATTTGCATTAGAGGCAGTTCAAAGGAAGTTCACTAGATTGAGTCCAGAGATGAGGGGCTTGTCTTATAAAAGCGATTGAGCAGTTTAGGCTTTATTCTCTCTGGAATTTAGAATAATAAGATGAGATCTAATTGAGAATATCAAACGCCAAAGAGGGTTGATAAAGCAGACATACGGAGAGGGTGTTTCCTCATATGGCAAAGTCTAGAACAAGAGATCATCGTTTTTGGATAAGGAGTAGCAGATTTAAGACAGAGATCAGAAGAAATTATTTTTCTGAAAGGGTTTGTGTCTTGTGGTCTTGTGAATCTGTCGAATTCACTACTCCAGAGTGTGGTTGATGCTGGGACACTGAATAAATTTATGGAGGAAACAGATTTTTAATGAGTAATGGGCTGAAGGGTTATGGAAAGCAGGCAGAAAAGGGGAGTTGAAGTTGGGGTGACATCAGTTACAACTATCAAATGACAAAGCATACAGAAGGGGCTGAACTGCCTACTCTTGCTCCTAGTTATATTCTTTTGTAACTTTCGAAAATCTTCTATTTAATACTAATGAAGGTTCCTAGCTTTCTAATTCAGTTCAACCTATAAAACACATCAAATTTAATCAAAATTAAGGAGCATTCTTCAGCGTAGTAGTGGACTGAGTTCTTCGTCTTGTGGCAAAACGTATGTACACAATTTTCAAAAAAATAGTTTACATTTATTACACAAGGAGAAATTCATCTTTAAATATGTGCAGCTAGTACCATAGTCAACAATGTACCCTGTCTTTTTCCCTCTCCTCCTTCACCAAAACAAGTATAATAGTTGCATGCAATCCTTTTTGAATCACCTGGTGCGAAGTTAGAATAGATCAGTATTAAAGCAGCTGGCATTTTGAGGTTTTTTGAGGCCTTCCATAAACTGGAGATTTTCTGTTGATTTGTCGGACCAGATCATAGAAAATCTGCAATATACAACAATTTCAACAGGCTTTTAAACAAGATCCATAACTTTCTTAATGTCCCTGTAAAACACAAATGCTTCATTTTCAAGTATTCAAGTTATGAAAAATAACTTATACTCAGCAAAATTTCTGTAAATAAAACTTTCTGCCAATTACATGATAGTTTGGCTATATATTTATTGTATTTACTGTACTCATCCAGTTGATGTTTTTAATCTTAATTTGGCCACATAATTACCAAATTATGTTCACAATTACCGAATTATGCTCACAATGACCGAATTATGACACCTGATGGATAGTACATCCAATGCCATTCAAACCCAGAAGTCATGGAAGTAGTGCAGAACTTTAATATTGGGTTGTAATAATCTTATTTTCTACTTTAAATAAACTAAAATCTTCCACAATGTCCTAGTACTGCATAATGGCCACTTTAATAATGGGATACTTCAAAGGACAATCAATCCAAACCTTACATAATCTATGACTTAGTTAACTTCATATTCATGTGCAACATTAATAAATTACTTATATTAAGTTGAGTTGAGGTGAACAACTTCCAAAAAGATACAATGAGTCACTAGTTAGGTCTCAACTAAAGTAGTGTGCTCAATTCTGGTGATCACACTTTATGGGGATGTTGTCAAAGCCTTAGTGAGTGTGTAGGAGAGATTTACCACAAAAATACTTGAATAATGGCTCTCTGATTCTGGACACACTAAAATCGATGGTGTTGTAATCCCTGGTGCACAGAAGATTAAGGGGGTCTTTAATATTAAAAGCATTCAAAATTATTAGCATTTTGAGTGCAGTTGGAAAGAAATCTTCCATTAGCATAGAATCAGTAACCAGAAATCATGGGATAATTAATTTTAAAAATATGCCAAGGCATAGTGAAAATCAATTTCTAGCTCTCTTTCACGCACACAAACATATAGGTTTTTCAATATAAAACAGACTGAAGGAGGATGGAGGAACCAGGTTCAATAAATTTCAAAGAAAACAATACTTGTTACGGAACTTTACTAGGGGGAGAAGTGGCTGTGGGACTAATTGGGTTGCTTGAAGAGACATGTTAGACTGAAAGATGAAGATCAAGTTCAAAAAGCAATAAATGTCCCAAATCAAGTGAACGAACAAGTCCTTCTAAATTAAATTGATGCCACATCACAATTCTCAGACATTAAAAATATCTCACAAGATAACCAGAAATGAGAGGCTAATCAGCATTCCTTAATTCAGCCTGGATACTCAATATTTTACTACCCAATTTCCAACTGCATCCGAAAAGGTTCCAGGGCTTTCACCTCAACTACCTTTCTGGCATGTATTCTGTACAGGGATCATACTTTGCATGAAGCATGCACACTTAATTTAGAACACAACACCCAAGTACAGTTTGCAGGACTATTTATAAATTTACTCCCAATTCAGCACAGTGTGTAGCTGGGAGTAAATTACCACTGCTTCACTGGCATTGTATTTGGGGAGGCAATAGCCTACTGGCATTGTCACTGGACTGTCAACCCAGAGGCTCCCTGGAGACCTGGGGGTGAATCCCATCACGGCAGATGATGGAATTTGAATTCAATAAATATCTGGAATTAAGAGTCTAATGATGATCATGTATCCAGTGCTGACTGTCAGGAAAAGCACATCTGGTTCACTAATGTCCTTTGAGGAGGAAACCTTACCTGGTCTGGACTAAATGTGACTCCAGACTCACAGCAATGTGGTTGACTCTTAACTGCCCTCTGGGCAATTAGGGATCAACAATAAGTGCTGCCTAGCTAGCAAGGCCCTCATCCCATGAATGAATTATTTTAAGAAAGCCTCAAAATCCTTTCCTAACTGTATTGTATGCCAGATGGACTGCAGCATGTTCAAGGCAGCAACTCACTATCTCCTTCTCAGGGCCAGCTGGGACAAGAAACAAATACTGGCAATGTCAAAAAGAATTCATTCCACAGAGATCAGCAAAATATTTTGACAATGCTTGAAGAACTGAGAACCAGCAAAAAGATGGATAAAAGATTGGAAAACTAAAATAATGAGAGATCCAGAATGGATGTTTCCAAAAATGTAACAGACAAAAATGTGGATTTTTCAGTACCTGTATATAAAAATAATACAAATATTAAGGTCAGATAGTACGAACTGTAGATGCTGAATAATCTGAGATAACAAGGTATAGAGCTGGATGAAAACAGCAGGCCAAGCAGCATCGGAGGAGCCTACCTTCGGGTAGCATTGTTGTGGCACTGGCAGGAGGCCCAGGATGATCCCCAAGCCTCTGCTTGGTTTCCACAATGTAGAGGAGGCCACATCGGGAACAGCGGATGCAGTATACTACATTAGCAGATGTGCAGGTGAACACCTGCTTGATGTGGAAAGTCTTCTTGGGGCCTAGGATGGGGGTGAGGGGGGTGGTGTAGAGGCAGATATAGCACTTCCTGCGGTTGAAGGGAAAAGTGCCAGGTGTGGTGGGGCTGGAGGGGAGTGTGGAGGGGAGTGTGGAGCAGACAAGGGAGTCCCAGAGAGTGTGGTCCCTCCTGGAAGCAGATAAGGGTAGGGTCGAGAAAAAAGTCTTTGGTGATGGGGTTGGATTGCAGATGGCGGAAGTGTCGGAGGATGATGCATTGGATCTGGAGGTTGGTGGGGTGGTATGTGAGGACGAGGGGGGTCTGTTTTGGTTGTTATTGCGGGGAGGGGGTGTGACCGATGAGTTGCAGGAAATGTGGGAGACACTGTCGAGAATGTACTCATTGACTTTCCACATCAAGCTGCACATCTGCTAATGTGGTATACTGCATCTGCTGCGACCTCCTCTACATCAGGAAAACCAAGTGGAGGCTTGGGACCGCTTTGCAGAACACCTACGATTGGTTCACACCTCCTAGTCGCAAACCATTTCAACTCCCCCTCCCATTGCTCAGACGACATGCCCATCTTGGGCCTCCTGCAGTGCCACAACGATGCTACCTGAATGTTGCAGTAACAGCAACTCCTATTCCGCTTGGGAACCCTGCAGCTCAATGGTATCAATGTGGACTTTACAAGCTTCAAAATCTCCCCTCCCTCTACCATATCCCAAAACCAGCCCAGCTTGTCCCCACGTCCCTAACCTGTCCTTCCTCCCACCTCCTAACTCCTAGCCTCATCCCACCCTCTTGACCTGTCCATCCTCCGTGGACTGATCTATCTCCTCCCTACCTCCCCACCTACACTCACCTTTACTGGCTCCACCCCTGCCTCTTTGACATGTCTGTCTCCTCTCCACCTATATTCTCCCCTATCCATCTTCTATCCGCCTCCCCTTCTCTCCCTATTTATTTCTGAACCCCCTTCCCCACCCTGCCATTTCTGAAGAAGGCTCTAGGGTTGAGGCATCAGCGTTCCTGCTCCTCTGATGCTGCTTGGCCTCCATCCAGCTCTACACCTCGTTATCACAAACATTAAGTAGTAAGGTTTCCTCATTAAGAAATGATTAGAGTACAAAGAGCATTAATAATCAATGTTTCTGCACTTTAGTCTCACCTCGTTAACATTAATCTTTGACTTTGCAGATGATTCTAGAAAGGCACAGTTACACCACTGTCTTGCTAGATTCTGTCCTTGTTCTTTTCCAACCACACGTTCTTCCTCTAAATCACACTTATTACCAACCAAAATCATTGGCACCTGTATTAAAAGTTAGAAGGTGAAATACTGTTTGAAGTGGAAAACGTTTGTGCAAATACAAAACTATTTGTTAAAAAAAATCACTTTTAGTATTCGCCTATATTAATAAAATAATTGACAAATTAATTACATTTACAGCTGTGACAACAGAATGAAACAAGGAAAAATGTTTTGTAACTAGGCATATTTAGTGTAATTACTACCACTAATAACTTTATCATTACCTCTCATTATTTTATAAGCTTTTATCAAGTTGCCTCTGAACTAATGAAGTTGAGATGTACAAAAATAGACTAAAAAAAGTCAAAACCATACGGAACAAGTATAAGAGCAATACTACTGCAGGCCATATGAATCATTCTGCAGCTCACTGACCTATGACTTTAAGGATGACCTTCATATTTGCAACAAAAAGAATGATTTTGTCACCTGAAAACTGCTTGCAGTAAGCAACTGGAGATCAATTTACGGATATATACCAACACCTTTCACTCACACAGAATCAATGGTGACCACTGCCATGAGATTTCTTGTACACATGGCAAAATAATTGTTGTGATGATTGGTTTTCCAATTGCTAGATGGTGCCGTAGAGGTCAAAAAACTAATCATTTAGTTGCAAAGAGTTTGGCACATCTGAGGAGTTCCAAAGAGATACATAATGCTGCTTGAAAAATCTTTCGCATAAACTGTTGCCTTCTTCACTAAGAGTATATTAATACCATAAAAGTATACTCATGGCAAAGACTGACTTAAGAAAGATAAATATGGTATGGTATGCAACAGTGGGTAACTCCACAGAAGTTATTTAAAATGACGCCACTTCCCACCTGGCCGGGGGACCTCCGCATCAACTCCACTTTCTTTCCCATTCCTATATCCTTTTGTTGCTCTTGATGCTCAAAAATATATTAATCTCAGTTTTGAGTCTAGTCATTGACTGGGTATCTGTAACTCCCATGTTTCTCCACTCTTGGCCCCCTGTATTATCAATTAAGATTTGGCACAGGTACCTAAGACCTAATTGAATAAAGGAACAGTTGAGGGTTAGAAAGTAATTAAGGGATAACTGGGTGTGAATTGGATGTATAAACTAATTCTCTAATGGGAGATGGAGCAGGGTTGGCGGGGTGGGGGGGGGGGGGGAGGCACAAGGGAACTCAGAAATAGAGAGATTATTCTGATGTGAAAGTTGAAATAGAAATCTGACTGGAAACGTTTGTCTGACATTGTCTGATCAACTTTTGTGATGAACAGTAGTAGTAGCGGGTAGTTAGCTGTTGGTAAATCAAAAATTAAAGCTAAGTATTATTCTACCCAAAGTGTCATCTGGAGTACACCTCAGGAGGTGTTTGAACCAAAAGCTCAAGTGCCCAACTATGGCCAGGCAGCAGAGCAGGAAAGTTGCCATTTCAGATTGGGACCCTTCTTCAGAAATGGGCGGTGGGGAGGGGAGCTCAGAAATAAATAGAGAGAGCAAGGGTGGGGCTAGGGAAGGTAGGTGGGTTGGTGATAGGTGAGCGCAGGAAGGCAGTGGTGGGGATTGGTCAGTGAGGTGGGAGGAACGGTTAGGTGGCACAGATGATGGACAGGTTGTGTCAGGTCAAGGAGCTAGGGATGAGGAGGAGGCCTGGTCATGGGGTGAGGCCAGGTGGTGGGGAGATGGTGTTCGCAACAAATGACAACACCTTCTGGTCATGAACTATTTCAACATCCCCTCCCACTCACTGGGTGACATATCAATCCTAGGCTGCCTCCGGTGTCACAATGACACCACCTGGAAACTGGAGGAACAGCAAGTCATATTCTGCCTCAGGACCAACAACCCAATGGCCTAAATGTGGATTTTACCAGCTTCACAATTTCTCCACCTCATCCCATGACTAGCCCTCCCTCTCATCCCACCTCCTTGACCTGACAACCTGCCCATCTTCTCTCCCACCTATCCACTCCTTCCACCTCACTGACCAATCCCCACAATTTCCTATGTGCACTTGTCTATCACCATCTCACCAATCTTTCCCAGCCCCACCCCTCCTCTCGCTATTTCTGAGCTCCCTGTCAAACCATTTCTGAAGAAGCATCCGGACCCAAAATGTCAACTTTCCTGGTCTTTTGATGCTGCCTGGCCTGCTGAATTCCTCCAGCTCCCCACTGTGTTATCTCTGACTCCAGCACCTGCAGTTCTTACTTTTTCTGAGCATCAAGTATGCCTACCTATTTATTTTCTCAATGCAAAGCTTATGAACAGTGTAAGTACAAAGTAACCACATGGGCCAGCATTTCTTCTTTATTAAAGAGCAAACAAGGTCTGGCTTTAGCACTTCTGCCACTTAAAAAAAATGGATAGGAAGGAAATTTCCTTTCAGAAGTGAAAATGAATGAATTAAACAAAGCATCAACTTTCATGGATAACATTTATCAAAAAGATGATTTACTGTTTTGAAAAGTGATCAGATTTTAATTAAGGGAGGGCAGGGGTAGTTTCAGAGAAGAATACGTAATGAAATTCAATACACTGCATGTAAGATTTCAGAAATTGTATTTGGAAATTCTCCAAATGTGCTGACATTTAAGTTATTATTTCTAATAAAATACAGAATTTAGACATACATCTAGTTTTGACACAAGGTAAACTTGCAAATACACACTGATAGACAAATATCAGAAGCATTAAAAAATGCTTGGATACTATTCCTTTCTGGGAACCATCATAGCAAAAATCAGGCAAGTGGCCACACAACAGAAAATGAAAGATACAACAGTAATGGTCTGGACAGACTATTTAGATACTTATTGCAAGCAACTGCAAGAAAGAAGTATTTTAACTAAGAGCACCAAGAACTGACACGCTTTCAACAATTGAGGGGTAAGGGAAATTGGGACTCAAGATGAAAAAATGAACCTCTGAAATGCAGAGAGTGTGATGAATCCATGTTTAAATCAAAGTACCATCACCACCATGAACTTGTCTTTATTCATTCATGGTATGTGGGCATCACTGGCTAGACCAGCATTTATTGCCCATCCCTAATTGTCCAGAGGACAGTTAAGTGTCAGCCACATTGTTCTGGATCTGGAGGCACATGTAGGCCAAACCAGGTAAGGACAGTCCCTTCTCTAAAAGGACATTAGTGAACCACGTTGTTTGTTTGATTTATTTTTGTCACATACAGTGGAATGTTGTTGCGCTATACAAGCAGATCGTACCACACAACATGTATCAGGGCAGCAGAACAATGTGTAGAATACAGTGTGGAGGGGGAGGGGAGGGGGAGGGACAGACAGGCAGACAGAGGGCTGCATTAACATTTGAAAGGTCCCTTCGAAGATCTGATAACAGTGGGAAAGAAGCTGTTCATAAGTATATTCAAACTTTTATTTTCAGCCTGATGGAAGAGAATGGAATAGAATATAACTAGGGCAGGAGGGGTCTTGTCTTTGATTATGTTGATTGCTTTCCCAAGGCAGCAGCAAGTACAGACTGAATCAAAATGCTGGTTTACATGATTGAGTGAACTGTGTTCCGAGCCTCAATAGTTTCTTGTAGCGCATCCAAATAGGATGCTTTCTATGGGGTATCTTTTGTCTTTTGGAACTCTGATGTGCACTGAAGACAAAGTATTGTATGTTGTCATTTTTTTTTGTTCTTCACTGTTATTGAGCATATATTATTAATTATCCTCTAGCAGGGTCTGGCAGGGATTGCCAAGACCAAATGGAACAAGTAATAATTTACTACTTGAATTTCTTTTCTTATATTCATTTTTGTGGGATGTGGGCATCACTGGCTGGCCAGCACTTTTTGCACATTGCTAGCTGCCCTTCAGAAGGTGGAGGTGAGGTCCTGCCTTGAACTGCTGCAGTCCATCTGCTGTGGGTTAACTCTCAATGCCATTAGGGAGGGAATTCCAAGATTTGGATGCAGTGACAAATGAAGGAAAGGGGATATATGGTGAATGGCTTGGAGGGGAACTTAAAGGTGGTGATGTTCCCATGTGTCTGCTACCCTTGTCCTTCCAGATGGAAGTGGTCATGGGTTTGGAAGGTGCTGTTTAAGGATATTTTGTGAATTTCTGCAGTGCACCTTGTAGATTGCACACACTGCTGCTACTGAGCATCGGTGGTTGAGTGAATGAATGCCTGTAGAAACAGTGCCAATCAAGTGGGCTGCTTTGTCTGGATGGTGTCAAGCTTGAGTGTAGCCCTAACAAGTGGGGAGTATTCCAAAACACTCCTGACTTGTGCCTTATAGATGGATGACAAGTTTTGAGGAGTCAGGTGGTGAGTTACTCACCACAGTATTCTTAGCCTCTGACCTGCCCTTGTGACCACTGCGTTTGTGGCGAGTCTACTTGAGCTTCTGATCAATGATAACTCCCAGGATGTTGCGGAGGTGCTGGTGTTGGTTTGGAGTGGACAAGGTCAGAAATCACATGACACCAGGATATAGTCCAACAGATTTATTTGAAAACACAAGCTTTCGGAGCCTCACCCCATCTTCAGGTGTTAATGAGAGAAATAGTATCAGATACAGAAAAGATCAAAAGGTTCACACCATTGATGAGAATGTTTTACATGTGCATAATAATCAATATAACTGATTAAAGATTTAACAGCACCTTATGTTTGTTTAGTACATCCTTATCTATGCTGTGACCCTTTGATCTTTTACTTCTAAAATCTGTGTCTGATACTACCTCCCTCACTAACACCTGAAGGAGGACTGAGGCTCTGAAAGCTTGTGTTTTGAAATAAACGTGTTGGACTGTAACTTGCTATCACGTGATTTCTGACCTCATCCCTGAATCTTGATAGTGGGGCATTCAGTGATGGTAACACCATTGAATGTCCAGGGGCAGTAGCTAGGTTGTCTCCTGTGGGTGATGGTCATAGGCTGGCAATTGTGTGGCGTGAATGTTACTCGCTACTTGTCAGCCCAAGCCTGGATATTGTCCAGATCTTGCTGCATATGCACACGGACCAAAATCAAATTCTGAAAAGTTCTGAGCTAGAAGTAGGAAACATAGCAAAGAAAAATACTGAAGATGCTAAAAATCAGAAATAAAAACAGAAATTCCTGGAAATAACAAGTTGGTCAGACATTTGCTGAATCATTTCTCTCTTTACAGATGCTGCCTGATCTGAAAAATGTCAGCATTTTCGGTTCTTATGCCAATTGAAACTATTCATCAGAGACAAAAAGTTATCTATTCAACTCAGTTTTTACAATTGAATCATCAGTTATGTGCACTATCCAAAGAATATGTTGAGACAGGAGTTCAAGTACTCTTGAAAAAAAAAAGCCACAATAATCTCACTATGGATTCTAATGATAACACAAAGAAAATAGAGCAGAAGAGTGATATGAGCACAAAGTTATCTCCTTCTCCAAGAAGAGGAAAAAAGAGCAAAGCTGTCTTTTTCCACCCAAGGCAGTAGGTTAGACTGATATCTAATAAGCAAGGGATAAGTTAACAATGAGTGACATGCAGGAAGAGAAATAAAATTGAGATACTACAGTCTTTAAATGTATGTATTTATTCTGAGCCTTGACACTGCTGCAGTAAAGATCAAAAATACAGCAGCAGCCTCAACTTTGTGGTGGGTGCTGCTGCCAGTACAAGGCTTGATCTGGCTACAAGAAGTCCTGGATGTGAGTATTCCAAGTTGAAGCCCTTTAACAATATCAGAAAATGGATCCTTCGATTTTTTTTCCCTCTCTTCTACCCTCTCCCTCTGTATCATATCTCACTAACTTGATTGAGCTTTTTGAAGAAGTGACAAAGATGATCAATGAAGGCAGAGCAGTAGATGTTGTCTATACAAACTTCAGCAAGGCATTCAATGAGATTCTGCACGGTAGGTTGGTTAGCAAAGTTAGATCACATGGGATCCAGGGGAGCTAGTCAAATGGATACAGAATTTGCTTGAAGGTAGGAGACAAAGGGTGGTGGTTGACAGTTGCTTTTTGGACTACTGACCTATGACCAGTGGCATGCTGCAAAGATTGGAGCTGGGTCCATTCTTTTCGTCACTTATGTAAATAATTTGGATGTGAATACAGTAAGTACGGTTAGTAGGTTTGCAGATGACACCAAAATTAGTGTAATGGACAGTGAAGAACATTATCTCACAGCACAATGAAACCTGGATCAGTTAGTCCAATGGACAGAGGAGTGGAAGATGGGAGTTCAATTTAGAGCAATTGTGAGGTGTTGCATTTCGCGAAGGCAAATCAGGGCAGGACAGGTTAATACTGATTATGGGATGCTCAAGTGTTGGGAAAGCCAGAGTAGTAGAAAATCACTCTGGGGAAGTTATAATCCATCTATACTATATTCTGGTTAGACTGTAATCTGAATGAGTAACGATCAATTCTGGTCACCAGGAAATAAAGGAAACAGTCAAGCAATGAGTGTAAGGACGCAAATTCAAAATTGGACTCTACAGCCTGTAAAATAGACAGTTGAGAGGTCATTTTAGGGTATTTAAAGTGAAGGAGAAAAAGGTTAACCTGATATATGCCAAATAAAACTGTGAAATAGTACAAGTGGCTATGGATTCAAAACATAACTTTACAATGGATAAGATCGATCTTCTCAGCGTACAGATAAATCAACACTTGGAACTGACTTCATAGCAGTAAGAAAATGAAACCTTGAGTTACTTCAGAACCAGCAAGAGCAACGTATAGTATTTAAAAGTATAAGGTTTTTTTTTCCTGGGTGTACAGATTAATTGTGATGGGTCAGGTGGCCTATTTCATTCCAAAATTTGTGTGTTCTGAAATCTGTATGCAATACTTCAAATGTTACTTAGTCTGTATTTCTTTCATCCACCACATTTAAGTAATTTTAAATGCATGAGTGGACATGAGGCATAGCATATTTATGAGAAATAATTCTTCAAAATATACCTGCCTAAACAAAGAAAATTGAGCAATATTTTTACAACTCGCTTGGAAAATAAATTTAAACAAGCTACTTGGGATTTAAAAGCTACAGCTAAGTTCTATACACATTACAAGCTCATAAGAATAGCAGCAAGCCATTCGGCAATTTTGAAGTCATATCAGACTTGACAGATTTATTCTACTTGTCTCTCCACTGATGCTGCCAGATCCTACTGAGTTTCTCCAGCACATTTGTTTTTAAGTTTAATATACAGATTTTGCTTTACCAACTGGTTAGGTTTGTTGTGATGGTTCGTGAGTTCATTGCTTTGCCATTTTCCAAATCCACAAACACTTCAGAATTCCCAAGTCAGCATTCATTTCGTTCACAAAAGAGAAAAAAAAAAATCAGTTGATTGAACATTTGTATTTTGAGCAGTTCAGTTCAAATTTTCAACATCCTTCTCACAAACTGTTTTTCCCCAGATGCACTTTGGCTCTCAGGTTATTCAGTGAGATGTGACTTGCATTCTGTATAAACACAGTAATTCCTTGCACTTACATCTTCTTTTTCTCGTGATCAAAGTGTAGCAGCTTCTCACCATTGCATCCTTTTAACTAGAATCCTAAATCCCTTCATTTACAAAGACCCCCAGGACATCCTTGTTTAAATTTCATTATCATCTCCCCTTCGGAATATCTCACATTCATTTATATTAAGTGGCATATATCATTATTTTGTCAATTTTCTCTTGTTCAGCCAAATTGGCAGATGTACCTGTCATTTAACATGTTTCGAAAAGCCTCACTTCTGTTTAGTTTTTAAAGATTTAAGCAAATGCAGTAAACCATAATTAGATTTAATTTCCTCGCACAAATTCCATTTTCTGTCAGGCATTTTGGCTGCCATAAAACAGTCACTGATTATTACAGCTGTCAACTAATTTCTCACATTTATTACACTTAAATACATTGCTATCACTATAATTTTGATGATTGCTTGAGTTGGGGATGGGGGAGAGGATTCTGGAAGATAGTGGGCAGCTTCATTCAAAGTGAGACAAGAAAGCCTTTCTCAAGCAAAACTAGAAATTGCTGGTAAAACTCAGCAGGTCTGGCAGCATTTGTGGAGAGAAATCAGAGTTAACATTTTTGGTCCACTGTGGAACTTAGAACCCTTTCTTGTGCACGGAGATGAGTACAGGCCACTGATCCAGCTGCCACTACACTGTGGGGCAGCTGCTGACTATGCTTTAGGGTTAATCATAATACCCGAGAAGAAGCAGTTCTTTTAAGGTTGACTTGGTACTGTTAATCTGCAGATTTTGACAAACATAAAACTATTCATTAGCTAATGAATAGACTGCAGTAAAGAAAACTCCCCTCTGAAACCCAAAATAGACAGGGTAGGGCGGTGTTTAAAGTAAAGGCATGGGAAACCTACTTAACGTCACAAGTTGAGACGAAGGTAGGGAAGAAAAGGTTACATAATAAACATAATAAATCATAATGTGTCCCTCAGAGCAAAATTCTTTTCCTATTAAGTCTTTGTTTCAAAGTTACACTTAAACATGCCATAGAGTCATAGAGATGTGCAACTTCGAAACAGACCCTTTGGTCCAACTCATACCCAAGCCGACCAGTTATCCTAGATGAATCTAGTCCCATTTGTCAGCATTTGGCACATATTCCTCTAATCCCTTCCTATTCATATACCCATCTAGACGCCTTTCACTGTTATAATTGAACCCGCCACCATCCTCTGGCAGCACGCACACACACAAAAAACACCACCCTCTGCAAGAAAAAAGTTTCCCCTTAGGTTCCTTACAAGTCTTTCCACCCTCACCTTAAACTTATGACCTTACTTTTGGACTCGCTCACCCTAGGGAAAAACCTTGGTTATTCTGCCTGTCCATGTCCCTCATCATTTTTTAAGCCTCTATAAAGGTCACCCCCCAGCTTCTGATGCTTGAGGGAAAATACCATTCAGCCTCTTCCTATAGCTAAACCCTCCAACCCTGGCAACATACTTGTAAATCTTTTCTGAACTCTTGCAAGTTTCACAACATCCTTCCCATAGCAGGGAGACGAGAATTGCATGCAGTATTCCAAACTCGGCCTAACTAATGTCTGGTACAGCCACAACATGGCCTCCCAACTCCTATACTCAATGCACTGACCAATAAAGGTAAGCATATCAAACACTGCCTTCACTATCCTATCTACCCGTGACTCCACTTTCAAGGAACTATGAAACTGCACTCTAAGTTCACTTTGTTCAGCAACAATCCCTGGGAGGGCACGTCAAAAAAATTTTTGTCCACTTTTGTTTTCCTTTACAATCATTACGTATCTAAACTAATTTGTCAATGACATTTTCAATCTGGAAGGGTTGATGGTGGGGGAGAGAAAGACAGGAATGTGGGGAGGGACAGCGACAGAT
This sequence comes from Stegostoma tigrinum, assembly GCF_030684315.1. Taxonomy (NCBI): domain Eukaryota; kingdom Metazoa; phylum Chordata; class Chondrichthyes; order Orectolobiformes; family Stegostomatidae; genus Stegostoma; species Stegostoma tigrinum. The sequence continues at coordinate 37,358,452 of NC_081371.1, forward strand.
ACAGAGAGACTAATATGGACGGCAACAAAATCAGGCTACCATTATTTTGATGATGCAGGAAGACAAATATGCAACTATACATCAGGCTCAAAGAATAAGAAGTCAGCAACATCTTCCATAAACAGGCAGTCACGGGAAATAAAACAAATATGACACCTTTGTAGTTTGGTTGGATAGAACTGGCTGCAACTTAAGGCATTGAAAAAAAATTCCTTCCAGGTGTGCAATGTGAAAAATGGAGGCCTTGGTTATATGCTCACATCTATAAAAGGTACAAAGTTCAGCCAGAGGATTTATATATCCCACACTCTCAAAGCCATAGTAAACAGGTTCAAAACAAATGGAAACAAAGTGCTTGAAGTAGTCAGCTGGTCCAGCAACATCTGTGGAGAAACAAGTGGAGTTAACACTGCAGACCCAAAGAGACTCTCCAGAACTTCTGCCTTTATTTTGGATTTCCTGCAAAACTTTGCTTTCACTAAAATAACAGACTCTGTTCTGCTGAGGTCCATTAACAATAAGTCAAGGCTTATACCGCCCCAGCTTCAAAAATTGTTGGTACAAACAGCATCCTTTATATAGAACAAAGTTCATTCCAAAATAATTTGAAGATAATCCCATGAAAAGCTTTCTGTACTTTATTTTTAATGAAAACAACATTCAGGAAATTGTTTTTTTAGGTAACAGTACTCAACTGAATCAAGATATTTGTACAATATAAGTACTGAGAGCACTGGGTGCTGAAACAATTTAAAATGGAGGTACTTAACATCGTGTTCCTTATGTATAAAGACAAAAGAATTTCCTCCAACATTACGGTAGAATGTCACAATCAAGATCCATTCTGAAAGCTAGACAATCAAGAGAGACTATCTGAACGCTTATACACAAGACTATGAGCCTCTTATTCAAACTGTATAGATTTGGAACTTGACGCTTTTACTGTGTTAGTTTTGGAGTGTGGGTGGTAAAACAATGGGCTGAATTTTACCTGTTCCTGCAGGAACAGGAAACTGGCAGGGAAGCATTGTGGTGACATGTCATCACAACAGTAAGTACTCCAAAGAGATTGAAGACCCAAATTCTGCTCTTTAGCTTCAAGATGGGCATAAAATCCAGCAGGGGCTCCCCAAAACAGCCGAGGTATTGATATCATTGACTTGCTAGGTCTTGAACAGGAAAACGACTGTCTGACAAAATCCAGTGCATTAATATTATGACATACAACCGCACGTGCGCAGGTATGGGGGTGGGGGAAGGGGTTAGGTGTTGGTGTTGGCAAAACATTTATTTTCCCTTACACGCACTCTTCAAACCATACAATGACCAGCTCCAATGAGGATTTGCTTGGAGGAGCTGTTGGTGGCTTCTCCCACATCATAATCTCACTTCTAAAATGGTACTAATAACATATGAAGTGACCTGGTTACACTCCCTTACCAATCTCATCCCCTCTCTGAGTGGGATAAAACCTTGTTTCCACTTTGGCAACTCCAGAGCAAGTTTGGAGATCTAAGCATGAACAATGCCCCATGTGGCATCGTGCAACAATTTTATATGTACTGCATGAACTCAAAGGTTTTCGGTTTTAAATTAACTTGAAATACAAACTGGGAGTGAATTTTGGATCTTTCTAATTTTCTGCTTTTTCATATTGAGCAATTTCATTACTGACTGTATTGAAACAAAAGTCAACCCAGAAAACTTTGTATCAGGTTTTCCAGGAAAGAGTTAATTGCATATACTTACATCATCAGTGTCTTTGACTCGAAGAATCTGCTCTCTTAGATCCTGCAAGTCGTTAAATGTCGACTGTGCTGTTATAGAGTACACTAATGCAAAACCTTGACCATTCTTCATGTATAAATCTCTCATTGCTGTAAATTGTTCCTGTAAATAAAGTATACCCAGTTACATTTACAGTTTTAATTTTTTAAAATTTAACTTGAATAATTCAGATTTATCAATTTAAAATGCTGCAAATTTTAGTGCTTACATACCTCCAGAGCCTAAATAACAACTATGAGATATAGGAGCAGAATTAGGCTGCTGTTTCTCAACCCCATTCTCTTGCTTTCTCCTTGTAATCCTTGATCCCCTTACTAATCAAGAACCATCTACCTCTGTCTTAAATACACTCAATGACTTGGCCTCCACGGCCTTCTCCAGCAATCAGTTCCACATATTCACTACCCTCTGGCTGAAGAAATTCCTCATCTCAGTTTAGCAAGTCATTCCTTCTCGGAGGCTGTGTCCTTGCACTCTAGTGTCTCCGACTAGGAGAGAACATCATCTCCACATCCACTCTATCCAAGTTGCTCAGTATTCTGCAAGTTACAATGAGATCTCCCCATATCATTCTAAACTTCATTGTGTACACACCCAGAGTCCTCACCTGCTCCTCACATGGCAAGCCCTTAAACCCTGGAATCAATTATGTAAACCTTCTCTGGACTCCCTCCAATGTCAGCACATCCTTCCTTAGATACAGAGCCCAAAACTGCTCAGAATATTCCAAATGCTGCTGACCAGAGCCTTATACAACCTGAGCGGTACCACTCTGCTGCTGCATTCTAGCCCTCTTGAAATGAATGCTATCATTGTATTTGCATGCTTTAAATGAGGACATTTTACTAGTTTCAATGGTGGCCTATTTGAACTGTGATATTTTCCAAGCTTTGCAAATATTCTTAGCCTGTAATGATAGGGTGAGGTTTAAATTACTTGATTTTGGAAGCAATTTTGTCAAAAATTAAACGTTAGTTATCCTGAATATCAGCAAGACAAAGCATCAGAAAAAAAAACACAATAAGAATAGCGAATGGGCTCAGAATTGAAAAATGATGTCCTGTGTCAACGTAATATTATTGAACAGATTAAAAACACCAGGGCAGCATAGTAACATTACCAAATGACAACTTTATTTAGTTCAGAAGACAATCTTTGGCATTAAAATATATGAACTTAAACAGATAGATAATCTAACTGAAGGATAATCAAGCAATAAATTTAAAGTCAACAGGGAAATAAATTTCAAGACAAATGTCCTTGTAAATGCTTTAAAGAATACAATATAAATAAGTTCCAAAATGATGGCAGCAAGAAGGAAACTGACTGAAAAACAAAAAGAAACAGAAGCCTGAAAGAAAAAGGAGGCCAAAAGTATTGTAGCTCCAGAACAAAGAAAAAAAAACTGATGGCCAGAGGTCTGATTTTAATGATAAAGTACAATCATCAGGGACAGGGACAGGGACAGGGACAGAAATCATGGGGTCTGGTGATGCTCATGGCTCACAACACCCCACCCACCCCAGCAGAATTCTGTAGCAAAAAAATCTCCCAACCACCTTCAAGGTCAATTAAGATCAGGCAATAAATACTGACTTTGCCAGCGATGCCCACAGTCCATGAATAAATAAGAGAAATCAATACAAACACTGACAAATCTTCGAAAGCATTATACCCAATGTAGAGCCTACATATAACATGGAGTGTGGCAAAGGTGGCATTTCAATTTGTCTAGGATGAAGCGCAGTTGACAAAACCAATCCTGAGCTATCATAAAAATTGTTGGAATGTTGAGCCATGCAAGTTATTTAGGGTCAATGATATACAAGATATTGCATATGTTACTTCAAGCTGAACTTTGGTGAGAATGCTTCCATATGTTGCAGAAAGCCAACTTCCAGAAGCCATTATTACGAAGTAATTATTAATAAATCCATTAGCAAAACAAGGGGCTACTTCTTCATTTAGAGTTGTTAAAATGTGAAATTTGCTATGACTTGAAGTGGTTGAAAGTAATAATGAAGTGGCTTTCAAAAGGAAACCAGATGAGAGCATGAAAAAGGAAAGCAAAATGGTCAAAGATGGAATGGGAGGAGACTGATTTCAAAATCAGCACAGACTAGTTGGGCCAAACGGAACACCCTTTTCCATACATTATATGTAACTAGATCTCACCGTTCCAGCTGTATCCAGGATTTCAAGCATGCATTGTTGTCCATCAACTTCAACTTGCTGCCAAAAGAAGACAGTTATTGAAACTAAAAGGGATTAGTTGAATTGTTTCTGACATGTACCTGGTTAGCAGAATTTTTTTCTAGATTAAATTGGACTGAAAAAAATGTTGAATTAATTGTCAAACAAATCATTGTTATCTTAAAGATCAAATCTGTATTATATTTTCTATTTTACTGAACCTTATAAAATTTAAAGTTTGAAACTTGCTATGGTATAAAGGATTCTGCACGATATGATTTGTTGAACTCTGATCCACAAAAATAAGTATTAGTAGCAGACCTATTTGTATTAACTATGTCCAGTTAAATAGTTAACTATTCTCTTAAGCTTGACACAAATACCATTTATCACTAATGAAGTTTTATTTGTGACATAGCTATTCCATGCAGCTCAGAAGACTATCACGTGTATAGAAAATCTTCAGAAAATTGTCCCAATCTAAGCAAAGGAAGTAATTTATCCCAGCTCTAGCTTGGAGATTTTGGCTTTATAACAAACTCACCTTTCTATAGGAGTCCTCTATTGTTGGATCATACTTTTCAACAAATATTCCTTGAACAAATTGTACAGTCTGCAAAACAGTACAATTGACGCAACATTACTATAAAAACAGATGAATATACAGAAGTTACATCTCACAGATTAATATCAAGTTATAATAGACAATGAAGACCTTTGATTATTGCTTTAATTCCAGCACTTGAGAAACAAAATGTGAAGAGTGTTTTCTGAAGAACATACAGTATGCTGCTGCTCTGAGCTACAGACCAAACATAGCAGTGGGTTCAAGCTTTACGCTATGTCAAGTTACGTAATCATGAAAAATTTAGTCAGAGACCGTGCAGCCTCTGAAGATCATGTTGGCTCGCTGTGACAGCAACTTAGCTACTCTCACCTTCCCATCTTTTCTCTGCAGTTTACTCTTCAAATAATCATCTCATTCCCTTTTGAAACTCACAATTGGATATGGCTGCACTACCTCATAGGTAGTGCATTCCTGACCCTAGTCAATTGAAATACAATTAGTTTTACAGTTGCCTCTTATTCTTAAGCTAATCAGGGAAAAAAAAGGCTTATTCTGGTTCTCAAGCTTTCTGCCAAGAGGAACAGTTCTCTTGTTTACCGTCAAGATCCTTACAATTCACACACTAATCAAATTTACTCTCAACTCTCTCTTCATCAAAGAGAAGAATCTCATCTTCAGCAATCTTTCCACATAACGTGTTTTACACTTGGAATTTTATTCTCAAAGCGTTTCCGTACCATCTAAAACTTTAGTTCATTTCTACAGCATAAGGACCAAAATTGCACACAATAATCCAACTGAGGCCAAACCAAAATTCACCATAGTGTCCTGTTTTAGTACTCTATGTTATATCAACTTGTAAAAGTGTTTGACCCATGATGCCTTGTAACCCTTTCCTCAATCTGCCCTGTCACCTTCAAATTTTTGTATACACATATATATACCCCAAGTGAACTGTATCCTCTCCTCATTTTTCCTACCAAAGTAAATTGCTGCTGATCCTTGGCTTCAATTTTCATCTGACATCCATATGCCCATTTCTCAAGCATGTCTATATTCTCCTGAAAATTATCAATATAACTATAATTATCACTATCTTTTTCTGAAGAAAAAAATGTCAGAATTACCCAATTAGTGTTTGATTTACAGATAGCCTCTGCAGTTAAATACAAAGGACTGCCAGTCACCGTGGACCCATATAACAATGGCTAAAAGCTAATTGGAGGTAGGAATTATTGCTTCACTTCAATATTTTAGGACTCACCAAAGCTGACTTCCCAACTCCTCCTGACCCGAGGACCACCAACTTGTACTCACGCATTGTGTAGCGTTTCCTGTAAATACAGTTATCAGCTGCATTAAAACAAGATTCATAATTGTTAGCTAAAATGTTACTGGTCAAGATAGATTACATGCTAATTTCAGAATAAAGTAAAACTTGCTACAGTACATTACAAAGGATTGCATTGAACTGCAGCAGAGAAACATACCAATCAGGCTAAGGGATCTGTACAAGTGCTACACAAACCTTCACAAAAACACCCATCCAGAGCAGTATAATCTATTTCTACAGAAAGTGCCAGAGACTCAAGCTGGATGGCAGCATATGTGGAGAGAGAAACAGTATTAACACGTGGAATACAGTGAAGATTCATATTGAACTGGAATGTTAATTCTGTTTCTCTTTTCACAGAAGCTGCCAGACCTGATTTTCTCCAGCACTGTTTCTGTTTCAGATTTTTACATCCACAGTATTTTGATTTTAATTAATCTATTTTTTTCCTCCATGCATAATATTATCATTTCAACTCTGTGGTTGAAAGTTTCACATTGTAATCATTCCAAGAAAGAAGCTTCACCTGAATGACTTACAGGATTTACTACTATTTAAAAAAAAGCTTGCAATTTTGGCCTCTTCCACAAATGAAGCTGCTTCTCCAAGGTTGCTGCATTGAATGCTTTCATAATCTTCAAGGTTTTGATCAGATCACAAACAAACAGTCTTTCCTTTAGAATTCAATTTGAAAGTTCAGTCTTTCCTAATTACGAATGTTTCATTCCTTATATCATCCTTTTACATGTTGTTCACATTTTTGCTTGTGCTTCTATTTCTTTGTCACATAACATGGTGACCAAAACTACTCAATATTACACAGCATGGTATATCCAAGTTTTTATAAAAATTTAGTTTTGCTTATCCCTTCTATTAATTTTGAGTAGGAGTACAATATTTTGGTTTATGGCATTTTTAACCTTTACCATTTTTAGTGATTTGCCTGTCTGTATCCTCCAGAACCCTTTATGTGCAATTACACCTGCACTGACTAAATCACATTTTGGTTTCTATGAATCTCTAAACCGTATGCTGTGGTAAATTTTGAGGCAGAAAAAGGCAAACATATTCAAATTACAAGTGTAGAATGCTACATGTATAGACACGATATGCAGGTTATACTTAAGAAAAGGCTAATATTTAACATATGATTGCCAAAATTAAGTTGTCATAGTTAAAACTCTGGCTATTAGCTAGTTTCTATTAGACAACACTTACTTGCCAGAATACAAACAATATCTTATATAATGAAACATATTGTTATATGTTTTGCATTTTGTTTCAGATTTTCACATCCACAGTATTTTGAATTTAATTAATCTATTTTTTTCCTCCATACATAATACTATCATTTCAACTCTGTGGTTGAAAGTTTCACATTGTAATCATTCCAAGAAAGAACTTTCATCTGAATGTCTTATAGGATTTATTACCTTTTAAGAAAAGTTTTTGACAATCCAAATATACAAATGTTGGTCAACTACCTTTATACAACAACCTACAGAGCACCTCAAACAAAAAAAAATCAGACATCATCTTCAAGAAATCACTTTGTAAACCTTTAAAATTGCCCGTTAACGTGTTTATACAGAATATTTCTAATGATCATTCACGACTATTTTCCTGTAACTGGCGTCTGTTTGGACTTTGTTCAGATGTCATGAGTCTTTATTCAATCCATTGCAATTGCCATTAAACCAGCTCAGCTTACACTTTTTTGAGCAATCTTGATAAATTCACTTTGAGTAGCAGCTCAATTTAATTTAAGATGGTTTAAGGTAGCTAATGATACAGAGGAAGATTAGATGTTCTATAGTGATAGAGGGCATACAGGACCAGAGGCTCAACTTCAGATCAAATATCACGTCAAGGTCCCAATGCCTGATTAAAATTGACAATAGCTTGAGAGAGATGAACTTGGTGATGGTATACATGTCTTCTGGTGGAGTGAAGGAAAAGTTTCATTTGTCCCGATATTGAACTAGAGGAAATAGCACCTCATCCACTATCAGATAACTGCTCTAGCAATTCAATGACAAAGGCAGAAGAGGGGTCAAGAAATCCAGACATTAGTATATGTGTTGCACCTGATCCAGTGTGTACAGATGCTTTTGACAATGATCGTCATTGTGGAGATCAAGGAGAGATCCTTGCTAGGTTCCAGAGGTGATAGGCAGGAAGAGAAGCCATGACTGGCTACAACCGATTGGACTAAGAGTGGGAGCAAATAAAGGTATTTTCACTGAGCTGGAGAACTGGAATTATATTAGACAATGGTTGACCATTTCAAAGGCCTGTTCTGAGGAAGGGTCACCGGACCCAAAACCTTAACTCTGACTTTTTTTCTTCACAGGTGATCCTGGCAACTTCTATTTTCGTCGTGTACATCAAAAGGCTGTTTGGCAGTTAAGAAATAACACACCCCAGTAAGTCTGAAAATTTTATCTTCTTTATCACATTGGGCTCTTCCTTTGTCAGTTCTAAACAGGGCTTCCCTCCTGTGTCTAAGCAGTACTTCACCAGAATCTTTTATCTTGCAGCAATCCCTTAGGGTGTTTTTAATGAAGAAATTCATTCAGTAACCACAAAGGATGATGGGTCTAAGCTTTTATTAAGTTTATTCTCATCCATGCAGTGAATGTGCATTTTGCTGGCTAGACCAGCATTTATTCCCCATTCCCAATACCCTAGAGAAGATGGTTCTAAACTGCCTTCAAGAATGTTTTCAGTCCATGGGGTTTAGGTAAAACCACAATGCTTTCAAGAAGGGAGGTCAAATAAAAAAGTCAGTGATAGTGAAGGAATGGTGATACATCAACAATTCAGGATGGTGTGGCTTGGAGGGGGATTTGTAAGTAGTTGTGTTCCAATGCATATGCTGCCCTCTCCTGTGAGATGGTAGAGGTCACAGGTTTGGAAGGTGATTTAGTGAGTTGCTGCAATGCATCTTGTAGATGATACTGAATGCTGCTATCTGCATTGCTGGTGGAGAGGAAATCAATCAAGCAGGATTTGTTCTGGGTGGTGTCAAGCTTCAAGTATTGTTGGAGCTACACTCACCAGGAAAATGGAGAGTACTCCACGACACTCCTGACTGATACCCTGTAGTTGATGGACAGGCTTTGGGGAGTTAGAAAGCAAGTTATTTACTGCAGAACTCCCAGCCTCCGACTTGCTGTTATGACGACAGTATTTATGGCTCAGTTTCTGGTTAATGGTAATCTGCAAAATGTCAGCAGTGGCGGTTCAGTATCAATAAATGTTATTGACTATAGTAGAGAAATGGCTAGATTCTTTTTGCTGGAGATGGTCGTAGCCTGGCACTTAAATGGGAAATAACATTTGTGCCACAGACCATTCCAAGCCCGAATGTTACCTAGGTCTTGCTGTGCAATTATTAAAAATTTGACCTGAGACCTTAACGATGGAAGCAAGTTCTGTGATGTAGTAGGTGAATTATGGTTGACCAGATGACACGACCCCGAGTAACTCCTTCAGTCATGTTCTGGCACTCAGGTGATTCATCACCAATGGCCACAGCCAACTTCCTTTTTGCTAGGTATAATTCCAATTAGTGCAGAGCTTGGACAGGTAATTCTGACTTACCTCAGTTCTGCTAGGATTCCTTAATACTATTCTAAGTCAAATGCTGTCTTGATGTCAATGTAACATAAGAACTGATGTTGCAAAACCTCAGCCCCAGGAAGGGGCCATCATTTCATACAGGTCTCTCTAGTGACATGTTGCCTCTCCCAAGCAAACTGAAGTTTTTCTAATTTTCCTCAAATTTTCTTAAATCAAAACTGGTGGTGGCAGAATACATTTGGACTTTGGTCGTATAAATTAAAAACTGCCATTTTTCTTTTTAATAAAGGAACACATTTAGATTCCATATGACAAATGCTCTGGAGTCATCCCTTACAATACTATTTGTGGTTGGCAGTGGAACAAGCTTATCTTACTGTTCTTTTGAGACTTTTCCAGTCTGCAAATAGCAATACACCTCCAATATATAACCTCATGTTCCAACAGCTTTCAACTCTTATGGCAACCACAATTTGCATTTTGATAGTGAGCTCAAAATTGTAAAATTACTCATACTACACTTGCAGTGGGTCAAGGAAAAATAAATTCGAGTGGAAAGAAAAACGAGGAAGTGGTTGAGATTTGGAAATAGGTTAAAAGCAGGGGGAAAAAAAAGAGAGATCATCGTAGAAACATTTCATGTTTCTTGGATGAACAAATATGGATAAAATAGCACAAGTTCTTGCTTTGAAGAGCAAATTTAAGCAAATTTCATTCCACCAAAAAACTCCTTTTGAGAAATGTTAGCTGCATCCATAGAATGAATTTTTATTTATCTAATTTGAGACTTATATTAAACAAGTAGTGCATGCTGTAAAAAATGTATTAAAATGTAAAGATTAACTGCACTGTTAAGAAAGCCCACTGTTAATGCATTAATATCCTTATACTTTAACTACTGAGTATGTTTTCCATTGTTAAAATGAAACTAATTACAACTTATCAAAGAATCTTCTAAATAAATTAACAGAAGCAGTATCTAGCACAGTTTCATTTCTAGAAATGAAATATTTATAGAATTCAAGTGACTTAATGTATAACAGCAAACTGTTAAAAGTTTCTGAAATTAATATGGGACAAAAAACAATTTAGATACAGACTTATTTTTGACCACTAAAAAACAACAGACGCCAAAATAGAGTTATTCATCTGGTAACCCTTCAAGAATGAAGTTTATTTTATTGCTCAGTTAGAAAATTTGCAGACATGGGTGAATATTTTGACTTAAGACACGTAGTTTAAAAATACAAACCTAATGTGAAAAATTATAAATTAGATTCCTTTAATGTTGAAGATAGTTAAATTTAATAGAGCATAATGCTTAAAATAGAATGTCTAAACTTTATTCTCAAAGGTAGATAATTAGCAGTCAAGCCAGATAATACCTTTTGCTCTGTGGTTTTTGTTTTCCCAAACCTAGGGTGAGCTAACATACTGCACACTAAGTATGTTAAATGAACAAATTAAACTTCCATAAGCTGCACTGTGCTAGTCAACTCAGCACAAGACTATGTTTCCACCCTATTTTTCTGGTCCGAAGAATCAAGTTATCGCAGACATCTAGTGTTTCATTCAACCACTGTATTGCACGCTACACTCAAATTAGCTGACAGCCCGAGTTTTCACCCATTAATATGTGCTTTACTCATCAGTAACTTATAACTGTGCGAAAGGGATCAATACTGGTTTTGTAGACAAAATACTTGAGAGTTTAAGGTATGCACTGTGCATTGGATGACACTTCAAAAGATGCCTACTCAAGTCTGGATCAGCAGTCCAACAGTTTAATGATCGAGTGCAAAGAGGAAACAATAAGATAGAACTTGATGACATCAATGTAAGTTGTGAAAATTAATGATATTTCTAATTGCTGTCAAGATGGGCACATGGTTGAAAAGCCGAAGTGAGTCAAGGGAAGAAGCTTGAGGGACACCAGACGAAAGGGTGCAGTATCAGTAAGAGAAGCAGGCGATCGTGCAGGCGCACAGACACAATGCAAATATATAGGCACATCAATGTAAAGTGATTTTTTTTAACAACTTCAGTAGTCCGATATTAAATTTCTCATGTTAGCAAACCTCAGTAAGAATCATCAGCTGGGGAACAAGCACTGCCGTGTAGCTGAGTGCTGAGCTTGACCAAATCCAAGATCACCTAAGCTATCATGCATCACAGCGTGAATCCATGTAGCTTTGCTGTAGTTGGCACTTTTCATTGTAGACAAACATACAAATCACTGCTCAAGCAGAATTATTTTGCTTTTAGTAGTATTAGCAGCAGTCATCTAATGCACTTATTGCACCCAACAGCATGCTTATTGAACTAAATCATACAACACAATGCTGTATAGAAGATTGATGACATTTCCAGGGAATTTAATGTTTTTACCTTGCACTGACTGGACTGTACAATATATTACAGTAAAGCTACATTAATTGTTTTCAAATTCACCTTGTAGAAATGATATTAAATACACAGACCATACTAATTGATTGAACTGGCACTGTACTTAGACAACAGAGACTACATCATCAAGTGAGATCAATGGCTGGAGGATATTTGGACCCAGACAGGAATAATACAGACAGCAGTATAGATTTAAATTGCTCTATCCATCTGATCTCACATCACACAAAAAACCCACTAAGAACCATTTTCCGTCCTATTGGATATTAACAGATCTGCACATCTCTGCAGCAATTTTACTCAACACTAATAGTGAAAAATAAACTTTGTGGAAATATCAACTGATCATGTTCATTTTTAAAAAAAACTTAATTATTTCAGTAGGTGTGGATGTCTCTGGAAAGGACAGCATTTCTTGTTCACCAGTAATCACTGTTGAACTGAATGGCTTGCCAGACCGTTTCAGAGAGCTTTTGAGTGTCAACCACATTGCAGTGGGCCTGAAGTCAAATGTAGGGCAGAAAGACTAAGAACCAGTGATTTCCTTCCTTATAGGACATAGATGCAGCTGACAGTTTATCAACAGTGGCATTCAATAATAGCATTCTGTCATCAGTACTAAAATTAGTTTGCAATGTTAAAATTATAAACTGAATTTAAATTCCAACAGCTGCCATGGTAAGATCTGGACAGAACCTGTGGATCATTGGTCCTGTAACATTATCACCATTTCCCCAGTCAAATGTGCACGTTAAGTCACTATGTGCAGAATGTTATACTGGTAATTAGGCCTGCTTTTGAAAGCTACGTTTTGCTCACAAAACTCGTGTTACGTTATTACAGTTATAAATTTTTAAAATGCTGCACCATCTTATGGTCCCAATTGTGAACAAATGAATAATTTCTCACATTTCAGTTCTCCGATTTTCATTAGGAGAACAAACTGTAACCATAGATGGACGTGACCAAATTGTTTAAGCAAGATTGTTCCAACCGCTTATAAAAATTAAGTTCATCGTGGTGTGCACATTTGACAATGTCAGAGTAGGATAGGCTAGCGATGACATCAGCTCGTGCAAAAACATATGCATCTGTATTTTAGCCCCAAGTGTAAAAATATGCTTTGATCAGATGAATTAGCATGAGCCTACAGCGTCACTTAGGAAGCCATCAATAATATCTGGTAGAAACAGGATTTTATCTCAAAAAATCAGAATTATAGAATCTTAACATGAAACAGTTAAGCATTTTTATATTGTGACAACAGAACACTTTGAAAGCCTTAAAACAAAGGCAATTTAAAATAAAACTCAGAACAATTCAGTGCAAAAGATAGACCGGTTAGGTGAATCAGCCATGCTAAATTGTCCTGTAGTGTTCAAGGGTGTGCAGGATAAGTCTGGATTGGATACTCTTTTTGGACAATCAATAGGTACTCGATGGACAAATGACCTCTATCCACACAGTAGTGATTCTATGATTGTATGAAATTTTATCATAACTGTATAAAAAACCCAACTTCTATAAAGTTAGCCCCAGATGTATCAAAAAAACGATCATGCCATAACTCAAGAAAATTGTCACAGTCAAATACATTTAGCTCAGACACAATATCGAGTTAATAATCATGGATAGCTACCTTGTAAACTTCTGCTTTAACGAAAGTGGATCTTGTCCATCTTCTAAAGAATAGCAATGCTAAGTTCAGCTATCAGTGGAGTTATCAAGCTTTTCAAGGTCACTAGTAAGTGCGCTTAGTTTCAAAAGGATTCACTCTAAGAAGTCAGGATGGAATTCTATATCAAGTTTAAGTTTCTTGGGTGCAATGAATTTTAAAAATTCACTTGTGAGGCATGCATCACTGGTTGGGCAGCATTTATTGCCTGTCCCTAGCTGCTCTTATGAAGGTATCCAGCTGCCTTCTTGAACCACTGCAGTCCATGTGCCATAAGTAGACTCTCGATACCTTTAGGGGCGCAATTCCAGGATTTTGACCCATTGACTCTGACGGAATGGGTGATATGTTTCCAAGTAAGGAGGAATGGCTTACAGACAAACTTGCAGGTGGTGTTCCCATGCATTGCTGCAAGTGTATCACTGCAAGCTTGGGGCAAGGGGCGGGGGGAGTTACGACTCAAACGGCTATTGCCATATGGCTGCTAAACAACAGGGGAATTTAGTAAAATTTGAAGAAATTGAAGCAGATATAAAATTGTTGGACACTTGAGGAATTTCAACTAAGACGTATCCCTTATGTTCCAGAGTCTGAAAAGCTGATGATGACTACGTTTGCCCAAACACCCTTTGAAACTTTTAGCCATCCAAGTTGCCAACAATAAAAATTAAGATACACAGAATTTTAAACAGGGCAACTTGGCTTCTGAGCATCCAAATCTAACAACGTGCCTTAAGTTGCTGAAAATGTACAATGTTCATCTAATGATTTGAGTTTGGCTTTAAAACCCTGATCAATTTGCAAATAGCTGAAGCAGCAATTAACATTAACTTCAATGAGAAAGTCATCCAAAATAATTGGCCTTAAAATAAATCTAATAGAAGTCGTCAAATTTTGGATCTTTATACTTTACTCCTTGTCTTTTAAGATTCTAAGCAAAGTTCTGCACTGTTACAATGCTTGTGTTATAAACGTTTTGGGTCCAAAAATAGGGGCAGTATAATGGCATTTTGGTTAGCACTGCTGCCTCAGCACCAAGGACTTGGTTTGATTCCAGCCTTGGGCAACTGTGTGGGGTTTGCAAGTTCTCCCTGTGACTGTGTGGGTTTCGTCTGGTTTCCACCCAGAGTCCAAAGCTGTGCGGGTTAGGTGGATTGGCCATGCTAAATTACCCCATGGTGTGCAAGGTGGGTGAGTTAACAATGGTAAATGCGGGATTATGGGGATAGGCCGGGATGTTCTTTGGGGGATTAGTACAGACTCAATGCCAAATGGCCTCTGTCGGCACTGTAGGGATTCTATGACTTTTGAAAGCCGTGCTATGCACAACAGAAAAGTGCCTTCACAATCGATAGAAGGGTACTGGAATATGCTCCAGCATTTTACTGCATTAAAAAACTTTTGTTGGTAAGTATCCAAGTAGTTCTCACAGTCAAGAAACATGGAGGTGGACAAACACAGCAGGTCAGAGAGCAAAGGAGCAGGCAAGTCAATGTTTCAGGCCAAAACTCTGTCAGGATGAGGTGTGAAAGGGATTATTCACTCTGCAATGCTCTCATCAGCTCTACAGTCCCCACCTCTCCACCACCTTTCCTTGCAACCATAAGAGGTGCAACACCTGCCCCCACACCTCCATCCAAGGACTCAAACAATCCATCCAGATCCAGCAGGGATTCACCTGCAACTCATCCAACCCAATTTATTGCATCCGTTGCACCTGATGTAGTCTCCTCTAGAGTGGGGAGACCAAACACTGATTAGGACACTGATTCATAGAATGTCTGTGCTCTGCACGCACCAACCAACCCAACCTTCTGGCTGCCATCTATTTTAACTCCCCCCGACCCCTCCACTTCCACAGCGACACGTCTATCCTTGTCCTCCTCCACTGTCAGACAGAGGCCGAACAACACCTGATATTTCGCTTTGGGAGCTTACAGCCCAAACGCCTGAACATTGACTTCACCAGCTTTTAAAATCACTCCACCCCAGCCTCATCCTACGTCCCACCTCCCAAACCTGTCCATCTTTCTACTCACCTATCCGCTTCACACTTCCCACTGACCAATCATTATAACCCCTTACCTGCAGCCACCTATCACCATCCCACTTCCCCTTTCCCCAGTCCCACACCCCTCCCTCTATTTATTTCTGGGCTCTTCTCCCCCTCCTGTTTCAGCCTGCAACATTGACTTTCCTGCTCCTCTTTTACTGTGTGAGCCGCTGTGTTTCTCCAGCGCCATGTTTATTGACTCTGGCTTCCAGAATCTGCAGTCCTTACTGCCTCCCAAGTTGTTCTGATGAAGGGTCTAGGCCCAAAACGTCAGCTTTTGTGCTCCTGAGATGCTGCTTGGCCTGCTGTGTTCATCCAGCCTCACATTTTATTATCTTGGATTCTCCAGCATCTGCAGTTCCCACTATCTCTGTTCTTACATATTGCTACATTTCAAATGCAGCAACTTCCTTTCCCCTCATGAGTTATGTAGGATCAAAAATAAGTGGTAAAGATCATAGTGAAACAAAATTGATCTACCAGTCCAAAGGTACGAAAAAATTTCTCCTAATTCAATTCCTAATTTGCTCTATTGGACGCTAAAAACCAAACTGTACATTTTGTAGGCCAAGCAACGTCAGAGGAGCAGGAAAGCTGACATTTCAGGTCGAGACCCTTCTTCAGAAAATCTAAAGGGTCTCGACCCGAAACGTCAGGTTTCTTGCTCCTCTAACGCTGCTTAGCCTGCTGTGTTCATCCAGCTCTACACCTTGTTATCTCACATTCTCCAGCATCGGCAGTTCCTACTATCTCGGTACATTTTGTACTTCATTACATGCAACATACAGAGTTTAAACTTCTAAGTACTCAACAGTAATTCTTAGCATATATCATCAGTGGGCAAACAAAGTGCTCCTCAACTCCCATGTGGAAAGATCCTCTAATTTATTTTGTTTTGGTGGGGAGGGTGGTGTTGGCTGATTGTAAAAAGGAGAGACAGAAAACTTTTCCTCTGCCTAACCCTCACCCATACACCCTTCCACTCCACTTTGGGAAGAGTGAAGGATGTTTTAGTAAAATATGGTAGAAGGGAAAATGTTCTCAATAATTTACCACTGGCACTTTACACATACAAAAGTCTAGAAACAGTTCAAATTCACCGGTGGCAGTGTTCCATTACAGTAGTCAGCCGTGTGGAAATTGAGCTTGAGGGGTCAGATTTGTTTAATCTAGTACATGGGTGAAAGAAACATACAGAAACTGGGTTTTGAATCATCACTATCAAATTACAATATCAGATGTACTAAAGTCTACAACGGTGAAACGGAAATGGGAGGCAATAGATGGAGGCGGTATCATATCAGTGACCTGTTGTTCACTCCACCTGAAACTCAGTTTTATTGACTTCTACAGAAACATTTGGCAGACTAAAATCTGCAGCAAGTGACTCATCATCTGCCTCCCTAAAGCTTTCCATCATCTACAAGGAATAAGCCACAGTGATGGAATATTTAGCGCTTGACTACAGCTCCAAACACAGTACAGAAGTTTAAAAGAAAACCCAGAACAAAACAGCCTGCAGAAGTGACAGTGAATCCATCATTTTAAATCATTCACTCCCTTCACTACTGGTGTCAAAATGCTTCACAAAAGCATTTCATCTAGGATTCTTCAACAGTAGTTCACAATCTCAAACCTCGACCAACCAAAAGAGGAAATTAGAATTCATGCCCTTTAAGGTTACAATAATTATGTTTTGTGGTATCACTCCTGTCACTGTTGCTGGATCAAAATCTTGGAACGCCCACACGTACAGCACTGTGGAAACATTTTCATCCTGAACTGCAGTAGTTCAAGAAGGTAACTTACACCACATTCACAAAATAATTAGAGATGGCAAATAAATACTGGCCTTGCCAGTGACATCCACACCCCACAAATGAATATTAAATTGCTATGTTGCATGAGAAGTAGTACTATTCTGACTGGACAATACAAAAGGAGGCAGACAACGCTATTCTAGCTGTACCATAAATGCAAATCTTGAATAAGTAGGAACAGATTTTGAAAACGCATAGCAGGATTGGAGGAGGGGGGAAAAGAAAGGTCAAGTACCTCTGGTGAAACATTTCAGGCTGTAAATCAAACTCCCTTTTCAGATACTGATATCAGTTTTTGTTTCATTTGTTCATGGGATGTAGGTGTCACTGTTCAAGCTAGCACCTACTGCCCATCCCTAACTACAGAGAAGTCAGTCAAGAGTAAACCACCTTGCTTTATGTCTGGAGTCCCATGTGGGGCAGACCAGGCAACAATGGCAGATTTCCTTGTCCAAAAGGAGATTAGTGAACCCGGTGTGCATTTATTTTTTACAACAGTCAACAGTGGTTACAAGGCTGTCATGAGGCTAACATTTTTTATTCTCAATTTTTAGTGAATTCAAATATCGTTTGCCATGCTGGGATTCAAAAACATTAGCTTGGGGTTCTGGATCATTTGTCTTGCAACCTTACCACTGTGCTATTGCTGCCCATTTAATTTGATATCTAGCTATCCCTGCAGCTCAAGTCAGTAACTGGCATCTGCAAAATCAAACACAGTTCTGGCATATTACAATATATCGTACTGACCAAAAAGAAAGCTGTTCAGCTAACATTCTATCTGAAAAACCAATGAATTTACCCATGAGCCCCTTGAAATGCAAGACAACATGGGCTAAACACTACTGTTCTATTAGCAACGAATGGTCCCAGAAAGACAATCGCGCCTAAATTTTAAATTCCAAAAGTAAAATTTTGACACCTTCTATGACAGCTCAATATTTCAAACTGCAGTTGATCAGCTTCCAAAATCATTGTCTACGTTGCCTTTCATAGATGTCTCAATGGCCAGTGAGTCTGGGTTTGTCAGGAAAATTTTGTTTTAGAGCAAAGACCTGCATGATAACAATATTTTCATTTACATTCCTCAGTACCAATAACTTATTTTGCCTGGGAGGTGGTTCAAATGGTCTTCTAAAAACTTTATCCAGACAACAGTTCAATATATCTCTATAAACAAAGTGTGAATTAGCATGGTTTAATGCAGATGTTCATAAGTATAATTTGATTTTGCGTATGGAGATACAGCAGTTCATATTTAGAAGATAGTCACTTATTTTATCACATGGTTTGGCAACTTACAAGTCTCAGGCCCTGTTCTTCAATGCAGTAGATTTAACGATGCACAATCTGGACTCGGACTTCTAGCCCTTCCACCTACAAAATTATAGATTTAACATGGGAGTAATGAGATGCATAATGTCAAAGCTTGAAAATTTATTCACCAGTTAGAATAATAAAACAACGCTGACATTTTCGCAACAGCAAACCAGCCTTGTCAAAGAATGCGCTTTCCCACAAGACTGGTGACAGCTTCTTTCTTAATACCCAGTATAAACAGATTTAAGAACATGAAATAGAAAGACACAGCATTTGTGAGGAAGTGCAACTGCAAAATTCCAGAACAGGTTCCTGTGGTAACAGTAATTCTCTTAGACTAATACATACGCTCCTACAGATGAAGTACCAAGACTTGCAACGTTTATGGTCAGATGGCAGACAGAGATTTTATATACATAATGCAGTAAATCAAATAACTCAGAGTCATGTTTCCAAGCAGTATCAATACAGCTGCAAGAATCAAACCTTTTAGGGAAAGTTTTCCAAAAAAGATGTTAATCCATTATTTTGGACTGCTGCTTTGAATTTCAAAGTTGCAACAATTATAACTGAAAGTCAGTTTTAAGATAAAATATTCACCTTTTGTTTAATTTAGAAATGAAGGGTAAAAGCAACTGGTAATTATGCAGTCAAAGTAGTTCTAACTAGTCAAACTTACATTTTAGAAATCAGAATTTTAAACATGAGCTGCATTAAGATCTTACAGGAGACAACAGTGCACATCTTCTCTATGAGGTTATCCTAAATTTGCCCAAATTATAACATTTATGAGAAATTCAGACCTAACATTACTGCTCTGACATTCTAAAAGGAGGAAGATGTGTTTAGGATACACCAGCAGCAATTACAGACACTCGTGCCTTTCTATTTCTAATCGGATTTCTTTCCCCAATCTGATGCAAAGATGGTGAAACAAAGAATGAGGGCAGCAAATAAAATAAAAAAAACTTTTTGTATAAGGATGTATGAAATCAATTTGCGGCACCTAATTTTTCTTACATTTTCTTTCCCTTTTACAACAGCCTTTTTGTCTTTGATTTAGAAGTGCCTGCATGTCACCATCACTCACAAAGTCCAAAGTTCATATTCGTTTCAGCGTATGCGCTATGCCACTTGTTAATTAAGATACATGCCTTGCTTAGCTCTGCGTTAACCTTGCAGGAATAATCATTTTGATCTGACAGCAAACTTGAAACACTCATTTTAGCAAATTTGTAATGCTCTTGACGCCAACAGAAATTCAGGAAACAAAGCTTGTGTTGTGCCAGTTGTGGTTCTACAAAAAACCACCCAAAAGGAAGATGTGCCTTAAAAACTGTTAGGATGGGTGTCAAAAACATGGAAACGAATGGGAAAAACCTATAATTAAAATACTTTGCAGCAACAGTAGCTTACAATTTAGCATGGAAGACAGCAACCACAACACCCTTCAAAATCCCTGCAGAAATCAAACTATTTTACAAAAAAACTTTAGGCAAGCAATTTCTTTCAGGTTAGAAAGGGTCAACGTTACATAACATCACACAACACAGTATGCGCCAAAAAAAAACAAGCTGAATCACCTTCACTGCACCTGGAAAAACAGAAGCTGAAACACTGTTTCCCCCTTGCACTATTTTCCACCTGCCACATAATGCCTACTTACTTTGTCTCCATCCCTTTAAGACTGACATCCTCACCACTTGCCTTTCCACCTATTTTCGTGTCAATCACAAACTTGATGACAGTACATTCACTTTCCTCATCCAAGTTATTAATACATATTGTAAATAATTAACGAGTCCAAAGAGCCCTGCGGCACATCACTAGTTACAGGTTATGAGCCTGAAAATGCTGCCCTTATCCCATCTATCAGTTATTCAATCCTCTAATCATATAATATAATGCCTCCAACACCAAGGGCTTGTATTTTATTAAAAAGCCTATTGTGAGGTGTCTTTTGAATATTCAAACATATTACATCCACTGTCTCCCCTTTTTTTAATCCCACTTGTACTTAATCATAATTACACAACACTGAAATAGACACTTCATCTCAACTCATCGGTGCTGACCGGATATCCTAAATTAATCTTGTCACATTTGCCAGCATTTGGCCCATATCCTTCTAAATTCTTCCTATTCATGTACTCGTCCATATGCCTTTTAAATGTTGTAATTGTACCTGCCTCCACAACTTCCTCTGGAAGCTTATTTAATACACACACCATCCTCTGCATTTAAACATTGTCCCTCAAGCCCCTTTTAAATCTTTCCCCTCCCACCTTAAACTTTAGTCCTCCAGTTTTGGACTTCTCTACACTGCAGAAATAACCTAGGCTATTCATCGTATCCATGCCCCTCATGATTTTACAAAACTCTATAAAGGTCAACCCTCACCCTCTGATGCTCCAGGGAAACAAGTCTCAGACTATTCAATTTCTTACTATAGCTCAAACCCTCCAATCCTGTAAACATCCTTGTAAATCTTTTCTGAACCCTTTCAAATTTAACATCATCTTTCCTAAATAAGGGAAACCAGAATCAAACGGGAATTTTGAAAGCAGCCTAACTAATATCCTGTGCAGCCGCAACATGACACCTTAACTGCTGCATTCATTTCACTGACCAAAGAGTACAAGTATGCCAAAAGCCTTCCTCACCACCTGTCTACTTTGACTCCACTTTCAAGGAGCCGTGTATCGGAACCCCTAGGTCCCTTTGACTGGCAACACTCTCCAGAGCCCTATCATTAATTGTATAATCCTGTCCTGATTTGCCTTACCAAAATGCAACACCTCACATTTATCTAAATTAAACTCCACTGCCACTCCTCGGCTCACCGGCCCATCTGATCAAGATCCTCATGTACTCTGAGATAATCTTCTCTGTCAACTACACCACCAATTTTGTTGTCATCTGCAAACTTACAAACCATACCTCTTATATTCACATCCAAATTATTTGTACAAATGACAAAAAGCAGTGGACCCAGCACTGATCCTTGTGCCACATCACAGGTTACAGATCTCCAATCCAAAAAATTAACCTCCACAACCGTGTCTCCTACCTTTGCATTCAATTGACTATCTTCCTCCAGATTCTATGTGATATAACCTCGCTAACCAGTCGACCATGTGGAATCTTGTTGACTGCCTTGAAGTGCATATCAACAATATCTACCTCTCTGCCTTCATCAGTCTTCTTTGCCACATCCTCAAAAAACTCAATCAAGTTACTGATTGTACTTTCTCAAAGAATTCAGTAAATTTGTCAGGCATGGTTTCTCCTTCGTGAAGCCATGCTGACTCTGCTTGATCATATTATGTATTTCTAAACACTCCTCTATTATATCCTATATAATAGAGGGTCCTTGATTTATGCACATCTGATTGCTATGTGATCTCATGCAGGGGTGTAATTTTAAAGATATGACTTACTGACAATTCCTGCATTTATAAACAGCTCGTTTATATTATGCTGCGATGTATTCCAATTTGCGCATAAATCGACTCGTGAATGGACTCCAGAACAGAACTCATTTGCAACACAGGGACTGCCTGCAGCCTCTAACATTTTCCTAAGA